>NC_081231.1:2609748-3283081 GCF_902713425.1 Acipenser ruthenus | reverse complement strand
CATTCCTAGATGGTGGGAACACGACCGCCACATACAACAACAGTGGCAATATTACCCCCTTTACCACCATCACCCTCCCCTCCATCGTAAGCCTCCTCAGCCTCCAAAACCCTAGCTTTTTATTGACCCTACTTCCCACCTCCTCCCAGTTCTTACCCCCTGATCCATTAGCATCAAATTTCACCCCCAGAATCTTAATGCAGTCTTCCTTACCTTTTAATTTTATACTACCCCTCCCGTCCCATTTCCCGTAGAACATTGCCTCCGATTTCTCCTGGTTCAGTTTAGACCCAGACGCACGACAAAAAACATCAGCTTTCTCCAAAGTCCTCTGAATGGACAACTCATCCCGACAGAGGACATTGACATCATCCATATACAAGACACATTTAACCTCCTGCCCCCCACTCCCAGGAATAGTTAACCCTTTATACACTGGGTCCCTTCTCAAAGCTTGTGCCAGCGGCTCCATACAACAGATAAACAGGAGCGGAGATAACGGACAGCCCTGACGGACGCCACATCCCACACTAACTGGATTTGACAGACACCCATTTACCAATACCCTGCTATACACACCCTTATATAACAGGCCCACCCAGTCTAAAAACCTCTTTGCAAACCCCATTTTTCGCAGAACACCAAACATGAACTGATGCGAGACCCGATCATACGCCTTTTCAAGATCTAAATTTAGTACACATAATCGAATTCCCCTGTCTCTCGCATAACAGATGACATCTCTCATCAATACCAGGCTGTCCGTGATCTTCCTACCTGGAACGGCACAAGTTTGATCCGGGTGGATAACATCCCCCAGCACATCCCTCATACGTTGAGCCAACAATTTACTGAACAATTTAAAATCCTGGTTCAACAATGTAATTGGCCGCCAATTTTTCAGCTCAGCCTTATCCCCCTTTTTAAAAATCAATGTAATAATGCCCTCTCTAAATGAAGGTGGAAACTCCCCTCCCTCCTCCCCACACTCCCGAAACAAGGCCAACAGATCTGGTGCCACTAACTCCCAAAACTTTAAATAGAACTCCACAGGGAGTCCATCCCCCCCCGGTGTCTTGCCCAGCCTCACCCCCCTGACCACCTCATCTAACTCTTCCCTCGTAAACTCTTTGTCCAACTGCCCTCCATCCCCCACCTCCCGCTCCAAATGTCCTAACACCTCCTCCATAGCCCCCATTTCAATTTCTTTCCTTACATAAAGGCCCCCATAAAACTCCTCCACCACCCTCAACAGCCCCTCTGTAGTCTTAACTAAAGCCCCATCCCTCCCTTTCATAGAGTCTATAAATTTCCTCCCATCCAGCACCTTTTTAAAAAAATACCGACTACACTTTTCATTTTCCTCTAAATGCTTCTCTCTGCTTTTAAATAAGAGCCCCTTCACCCTCCTCTCTACCACCCCCTTCAGTCTCTTTTTCACTTCCCTGATCTCTTCACTAAAGTCCAGCCCTGCATTGTACAATTTAGTTAAACTCTCCAGCTCCTTGAACAAAACCTTCTCCTGCCTTCTCTCCCTCTCTGCCTTCCTCCTCCCCGCCCAAATAAAGAAATGTTTTGTTTTCTCCTTCACCAGATCCCACCACTCTGCCTGGGACCCACAAAGGTCCTTTAAGGACAGCCACTGGCCATACCGCTCTCTAAATACCTCACACACCCAATCATCCTCCAACAACTCGCAATTTAACTTCCACACACCCCTCCCTACATCCACACAACCTGTAAGGTCAAAAGCAGCTTTCAGCGCACAGTGGTCAGAGAAAAACATTGGCACCAGCACACACTCCTCGCACTCCACCCTCTGTGAGACAAACACAAAATCAATCCTGGACGCCTGGGTCCCATCCCCTTTCACCCAAGTGAAACCTCTTTCCCCCACATTGTTCACTTTAAAACAGTCCACTAGTCGAAAGTCCTCCACTATTTCTTTTAGCATTTTACTAGATTTATCCAGCTTGAACCCCTTCTTTCTCTCTCGCCTATCCTCCATTGTTAACCCACAATTAAAATCCCCTGCTACAATAACCGGCCTGCTCCTCACTAATTTAACCCTTAAATCTTCAAATAAACTAGCCCTCCCCTCCACCTCTGGCGGAGCATACACATTAATTAAGCTAAAACTTTTCCCAAAAAAATTCCGCCTCCACCTCCAGCACCCTACCTTTTTCAATCACTCTATGATCTTTAATCATAACCCCCTTATTTTTAATCAAAATTGCTACCCCATCTGATTTATTTTCATTTGATCCGGACCACACAGATGGCCCATAACCCCACCTCCCCTCATAAGTACTATAGTCCTCCAACCCAGGGATACCACACTCTTGCAAACACAAAATATCACACTGTATCCCACTCAAATATGACAACACCAACGTACACCTATCACTACTTTTAATACTCCTAACATTTATAGTAACCACACTCAGAGCCATTGCAAAACAAGCTAACAGCCATACACATACAGAATCCTGCATCAGGATATTTTTAAAAGGGGCTCCTCCCCCTCCCCCTCCTGGCCAGTTACCACAAATGCCTCCCTCATACTTACCTCACCCGAGGAAAACACTACGACCCCCTCCAGATCCAGGAACGGCTCTCCCCCATTCTTCTCCGCACCACCATCCCCTCTATAGTCACCCCTAGAGGAAACGACTGAACTGGGGGATGAAAAAAACTCCTGTCCTACTCCCCCACTTCCCTGCTTCTTTTTCTTCTTCCCCTTCTTCCTCCCCTCCACCCTCACAAACCCATCCCCCTCCTCACTATGTAACTTCCTTTTCCCTGGAGTCCACTCTTGATCCATATCCTCTGAGTTACCATCCTCCTCCTCCTCCCGTCCTGTTCCCTCAACACTAGCCTCATCCCGCTCCCGCTTTGCACACGGAATACCGCCCCCTCCATCATCCTCCACAGAGCTTACCACCCCACTCCCCCTATACACCTCCTCCCTGCTCCTTCCACTGGACCCCTCCCCTGGGTCCTCGCTCTCCTCCTCTGATGGGGACACCATCAAATCTTCCTCCAGAACAGATCCCTGCTGATCACTTCCCCCCTCCCCCTGTGCCTCCCCCTCCCTCCCCTCCTCCCTCACCTCCCCTCTATTCTCCTCCCTCTCACCCCCCTTCTCCTGCTGCTCACTTCCCCCTTTCTGCCTCCCCTCACCCTCCTCCTCCTCCTTCTCCTCCTCACTCTCTTCTCCCTCCTCATACCTCTTAGCCCTATTGGCAAAGGATCTAGGACAATTCATGAAAAAGTGTGTCTCACTCCCACACAGATTACACTTCCTCTGAACTTCACATTCCCTAGCCATGTGCCCCTCCTCTTTACACACATTACACACCACTCTCTTACACACCACCGCTAAGTGCCCCACACCTCCACACTTCCGACACACCTTAGGCTGGCCGAAGTAATGCACATACCCCCTGTCAGCACCAAGTGCAATGTCAGAAGGTATGTGCAGAAACCCATCATATGTCCCTAAGCCTCTCCACAGCTCACACACCACCCTCCATGCCCCAGTCCACACCCCATCATCATCCCTCACTTTTATAGCCTCCCCCTTCACATGGCAATACCTCCTCAACCAAGTGCACACGTCCTGTCCCTTCACCATCTCTGAGCCCATTCTCACAATCACAACCCTTCGTGCATTATTTGTCAGTTTCTCCAAACTCAACTTCTTAATCAGATCATGTCCCCTTAGGTTATGAAACCTGCTCACACACTCCATCATACCCGCTTCAGACATAAAACTTACATCCCATTGGCCTCCTTTCCCTGTCGTAATAATACAGTTTAAATCAATAGGCCTAAACCCCAACACCTTCTGTACAACCCCTCTGGAAAACTCAAGCCTATTCAAAAACAACTTCTCCTCCCCCTGCTTCGACTCATTTATAGAGAACCTAACACAATTTAAACGGCGTCCCCCAACCCTTGGACCCGCCATTCCAATAATTTAAGAAGCAATAGAAATATTGAAAAAAACACCCAAAAAGGCAAAAGAAAATACTTAACTAGAAAGCAGATAAGGTGCCCTCAAAGGGTCCCCCTTACCTGCTAAGCAAAACTGGCTCCTGGTCTTCCCTCCTTCGTCCACCACCTCAGCTACCAGCAACCAATATTGCCACCGTTTACCGTTTACCGTTACCGTACCTTACCTTACCTTACCTTACCTCACCTTACCTTACCTTACCTTACCTCACCTTACCTTACCTATCGCTTCCAAATCAAGCTGCGGTCAAGCCACACACTTGATCTTAGCCAAAAGGCCGAGAAGCGATGCTGAGCTGCCCTCGAGACGAGGGCCCCCCCTCGGCTCACTCCTTCACCAGTTAAGGTGGGAGGGACGCATGCAAGTATTGTAACACAGGAACAAAGCCATACACAGCAAACGCATGTTGTATTAACTTGTAAAGTGGAGTGTGCTTTATTTAGTTTTTAAAACACGTTTTCATTCATTCCGAGCTAAATCAACCCAGAATTCCAAACAGCATAAACACGCCCCCCTATTATTGCGTCACAAATACATGAGCTGAAGCTGCATTCAGGCAATGTTATCCACCGGGTGGCAATGTAGTGCCATGGTTAACTGAACTGCAGAAAGCATGTCTTTTAACCTGTGAAGTACCACATTTCTGAAACAGTTAGCACAAGCTATTTGTATAATTGTATACATTACATTTAGGCAACTTTTGCAGTTAAAATTAGCAGAACTTATAATATAGTTGAAGAGAATTGAGGTAGATGTCAGTTAATGCTCTAGAAATTACAAAGCAGCCTGTCCTCAATTACAACACTGGCACTTAATGGGTTATTTTGAAGTAAACTTCATTCTACAGCATCCTTCCTTTAAAAATCGCAGCAACTGGGTCAAATCAGTCACAGATCCGGGGTGTCCAATACCGGTGTCCTGGGGAATAAGAGCAGGGAAAAAGGGGATTGGCATCTAGAATTTAAAAGGGGAGGTTCCATTGTTTCTAAGGTTTACACCGACTAGTACCACGTAGAGGGAATTAGTAGCTCGAGCCCAGGGAATAAGTTGATCGGATCTATTAACTAAAAATAACTCATTTAAAATGAACTTTAAGTATCATGTATGTGTCTAACAAGCATTACAGCAACTCAAGATGTTTGTTACATATTTAACGTGCAAGCAGTACTGTAAGGATAGGTATGCGAGCGTTTATCAAAACAGTTAAAGCGTGATTGTCAGACAAAATTCAGCTCCATGCTGCGGTTACTAACTTAGGCCACGATGCACGGCCAGTTTGCACAGACAGTACTAATTTTTATTTTCCATCCTAGGTATATATGCTACATGACAAAACTTCTGTTCCTAATCAAAAAAAAAAAAACACGTGTTTACTAATTTAGCTATAATGTTTGATTTATTTATATTTTTAATACTAGGATGTTAACATTTCATCTTTGTAAACTGTGATAGTTAATGTTAGGCCTACTGACAATATACCTTGCAATACTACAATATTGTATGTCATTAGAATGTATTACTAAAACATTTTAATTTCGATTAAAGAATAACACTGATGTGTAAAACCTTTTAATATACAGGAAATAAATCTTTGCGATCACACAACTACAAGTGATTAACGAATTTAACAGGCAGAGAAAAGGCAACAAGCACTTAACAATAGGTCTAGTGTAAAGAGACGCAAGTTACACTATAACTGAACACTTTGCATCACACATTTTACAAACCGAAAATTAAAAAAAGTGTGAACACAATACCATACGATCTGGCAAATAAAACTACCAGATAGAACATGTGGATTCATGTACTTAACCTCCCCTTTAAATCAAACTCCTGCTGCACCTTCCTTTTGCTTTACTGTGTTTGCACGATCCACTTTTCCCCCGGTCTATTAATTCCCTACAACACCGGTCCTGGAGACCATTATTCCACTCCAGGTTTAACAGGTAAAATGAGAATGAACTACAGGGTCAGGATGGAGGCTTATTTAATTGGTTTAATTAAACAATTCAGGATTCTCCCCAGGCCCAATCCACCCGTCTTGCAGATGCTACTGTGCTTTTAACAATAAGGATTGATTGCGCTTCTAGCAGACAATCAGTTGACAAACGCTGGTTGATTTTATAAACAAAATAGTCAGTACAGAAAAGCGATCAATTAAAAAACACACCCCTCCTGCTGACCATCTTTACTGCCAGAGACGTGTAGAAATAAAAAAGCACTTTAATAATGCAAATCCTGCAACCAATCCGTAGGACAGGAATAAGCAGAAACACTGGATTTAAAATGTGCAACAACATTTAAAAAACAGGTCTGAGCTCAACTCAGTACCAGTCAGTCATGAATTCTCAGACTGGGGCGGTAATACAAGTCATCACACAAGACGCAGACTCAGAGAGAAAGCACACCAGCCAACAAGGTTTAAAACTACAGGTACTTCTATTGAAAACTAACTTGAGCTGGCTGTGTTGCAACACAGCACTGTGAGACTCTCCACTACAGGGCTTTGAATGTAATCTTATGCCAGACTTACTTAGTGCCATCTGTCGGATGGAACAAGCTATTGCAGCAAAGACCCATTTGTGATTAAATAGCCTAGAAACAAAGCCAGGACAAGTTATATAGTCCTACCATAAACTGCAAGAGTTTGAAGTCTATTTTTCACCAGCTTAGTTTCCCCCGGGAGGGGAGTGCACCGTTCCTGGAGGTACTGCAATACATGCAGTTAACCTCCCCCTTAAATCAAACTACTGCTGCTGCACCTTCCTTTTGCCTTACTGCGCTTGCACGATCCACTTTTCCCCTTGGAAATCTTGGAACCGCATGACAGCTGTGTTACGTCTTCACACAACATTTAACCAATCAGAGATGAAGGGGCGGGTTTGTGTTAAGCACTTTGAGAGGCTAAAACATTAAATGATTGCTAAAATAAATAATTTTCAAAGCAAAAATAGTGACAATGAATGCAGGGGGGCAAAATAAGCCGACAACAGGCGCAATCCACCACCTAATACTATATTTGCGCCGGCTACTTTATTAAATAAAGATTTTCGGGTATTATCATTCAGTCCATTTTTTGTCGTATTATTGTACTGTAAGGTGATATAGTACACGATAGCTATACATATGCACTAAAAAAAAGAAGTATTCCTTTTGTCGTGACATCGTAACAATATGTACCCAGGTGCTTGTGAGAGATATTGGGGGGTTTGTTTAGAGGCTATATGCCTTTAAGAAGAAAGGCATGATGGGATATCAACTGTTGTTAGCTGACATACAAATGCTCAAGTGCAGAGGTGATGGATTATTACACTAAATATTGCCTAAATAAGCACGGTAATTTACCATAATAAAAAACTGAAATGAAAAAGAAAATGTAGAACACAGAAAAGCGTAACCAGATAGTCAACATAAGACAACACATTATTTCAATTTTGTCGTATTATATATTTAAGGTAAGGCAAGTTTATTTTTCTGTTAATTGCTCCCAGCTATAATGTTCTGCCGCTCGGCTGTACAGAATTCCTGGCGAGAACCCTGCAATTTAGAACAGGGTTTGGAACAAATATCAGGAGTGGAAGGGCCAAGTTCAGAGAAGAAAAACAAATCTAGGGGCAAAGTCGGGCAATAATAAGAACATAAGAAACGTTACAAATGAGAGGAGGCCAATCAGCCCATCTTGCTCGTTTGGTTGTTAGTAGCTTATTGATCCCAGAATCTCATCAAGCAGCTTCTTGAAGGATCCCAGGGTGTCAGCTTCAACAACATTACTGGGGAGTTGGTTCCAGACTCCCACAATTCTCTGTGTAAAAAAAGTGCCTCCTATTTTCTGTTCTGAATGCACCTTTATCTAATCTCCATGTGTGACCTTTTGTTATTTTTTTTTATCAGGTCGAAAAAGTCCCCTGGGTCGACGTTGTGAAGACTGAATAGATTCAATTCTTTCAGCCTGTCTGCATACGACATGCCTTTTAAACCCAGGATAATTCTGGTTGCTCTTTGCACTCTTTCTAGAGCAGCAATATCCTTTTTGTAACGAGGTGACCAGAACTGAACACAATATTCTAGGTGAGGTCTTGCTAATGCATTATAAAGTTTTAACATTACTTCCCTTGATTTAAATTCAACACTTTTCACAATATATCTGCGCATCTTGTTGGCCTTTTTTATAACTTCCCCACATTGTCTAGATGAAGACATTTCTGAGTCAACAAACTCCTAGGTCTTTTTTTTCATAGTTCCCTTCTTCATTTTCAGTATCTCCCATATGATATTTATAATGCACATTTTTATTGCCTGCGTGCAGTACTTTACACTTTTCTCTATTAAATTTCATTTGCCATGTGTCTGCCCAGTTCTGAATGCTGTCTAGATCATTTTGAATGACCTTTGCTGCTGCAACAGTGTTTGCCACTCCTCCTATTTTTGTGTCTTCTGCAAATTTAACAAGTTTGCTTACTATACCAGAATCTAAATCATTAATGAAGATTAGGAATAGCAGAGGACCCAATACTGATCCCTGACGTACACCACTGGTTACCTCGCTCCATTTTGAGGTTTCTCCTCTAATCAGTATTTTCTGGTTTCTACCTGTTAACCACTCCCTAATCCATGTGAATACATTTCCTTGAATCCCTACTGCGTTCAGTTTGAGAATTAATCTTTTATGCAGGACTTTGTCAGAAGCTTTCTGGAAATCTAAATAAACCATGTCGTATGCTTTGCAATTATCCATTTTCAATGTTGCATCCTCAAAAAAGTCAAGCAGGTTAGTTAGACACGATCTCCCTTTCCTAAAACCATGCTGACTGTGTCCCAGGATATTATTACCATATAGGTAATTTTCCATTTTGGATCTTATTATAGTTTCCATAAGTTTACATATAGTAGAAGTCATATAATCAAATTAACTTGCAGAAATTGAAAGTAAACTTCACTAAAACAGCTCTCCACAGACCAATTTACATTACAAGAAAAATTGCTGTAGCGCCATCTGTTGGATGCAACAAGATATTGCAGCTTAAAACATAGTTGCAACAAATGTTTATACCTGAGAACGCGCAGCCTAGACAAACCACACAGGGCTCTTTTCCCCAGTTCTTATTTTCAGCTTATGTAAATCTTTTACATACTGTATGAAATGAGTGTTTTCAGTTACTTTCGAAAATACATATAGTAGTAACTGGACAGTATTTTCACCGTCGTGCCTTTACACCGGTAACACGCAGCCAAGACAAACCACACACCATTCTACTGGAATTTCCTAAACACTACATCTGTTTTTTTAACCAGTTTAGTTTCCCCCCGGGAGGGGAGTGCACCGTTCCTGGAGG
Source organism: Acipenser ruthenus (assembly GCF_902713425.1). Classification (NCBI taxonomy): domain Eukaryota; kingdom Metazoa; phylum Chordata; class Actinopteri; order Acipenseriformes; family Acipenseridae; genus Acipenser; species Acipenser ruthenus. The sequence goes on along the minus strand of NC_081231.1, from coordinate 3,273,730 downwards.
TACTGCAATACCAGGTCGATGCGTGGAGTGGACGGAGCAAGCCCCTCTTCCATCTCCCAGTTCCAAAAATCAATTTAATATATGGTCCCCAGATAGGGGACGTATCAGATATTAAACTGATAAGAACAGATACTACACTTGATCTTAGCCAAAAGGCCGAGAAGCGATGCTGAGCTGCCCTCGAGACGAGGGCCCCCCCTCGGCTCACTCCTTCACCAGTTAAGGTGGGAGGGATGTATGCAAGTATTGTAACACAGGAACAAAGCCACACACAGCAACGCATGTTGTATTAACTTGTAAAATGGAGTGTGCTTTATTTAGTTTTTAAAACATGTCTTCATTCATTTCGGAGCTAAATCAACCCAGAATTCCAAACAGCATAAACACGCCCCCCCTATTATTGCGTCACAAATACATGAGCTGAAGCTGCATTCAGGCAATGTTATCCACCGGGTGGCACTGTAGTGCCATGGTTAACTGAACTACAGAAAGCATGTCTTAACCTGTGAAGTACCACATTTCTGAAACAGTTAGCACAAGCTATTTGTATAATTGGATACATTACATTTAGGCAACTTTTGCAGTTAATTAGCAGAACTTATAATATAGTTGAAGAGAATTGAGGTAGAGGTCAGTTAATGCTCTAGAAATTACAAAGCAGCCTGTCCTCAATTACAACACTGGCACTTAATGGGTTACTTTGAAGTAAACTTCATTCTACAGCATCCTTCCTTTAAAAATCACAGCAACTGGGTCAAATCAGCCACAGATCCGGGGTGTCCAATACCGGTGTCCTGGGGAATAAGAGCAGGGAAAAAGGGGATTGGCATCTAGAATTTAAAAGGGGAGGTTCCATTGATTCTAAGGTTTACACCGACTAGTACCACGTAGAGGGAATTAGTAGATCGAGCCCAGGGAATAAGTTGATCGGATCTATTAACTAAAAATAATAAAATTTAAAATGAACTTTAAGTATCATGTATGTGTCTAACAAGCATTACAGCAACTCAAGATGTTTGTTACATATTTAACGTGCAAGCAGTACTGTAAGGATAGGTATGCGAGCGTTTATCAAAACAGTTAAAGCGTGATTGTCAGACAAAATTGAGCTCCATGCTGCGGTTACTAACTTAGGCCACGATGCACGGCCAGTTTGCACAGACAGTACTAATTTTTATTTTCCATCCTAGGTACATATGCTACATGACAAAACTTCTGTTCCTAATCAAAAAAAAAAACATGTGTTTACTAATTTAGCTATAATGTTTGATTTATTTATATTTTTAATACTAGGATGTTAACATTTCATCTTTGTAAACTGTGATAGTTAATGTCAGGCCTACTGACAATATACCTTGCAATACTACAATATTGTATGTCATTAGAATGTATTACTAAAACATTTTAATTTCGATTAAAGAATAACACTGATGTGTAAAACCTTTTAATATACAGTAAATAAATCTTTGCGATCACACAACTACAAGTGATTAACGGATTTAACAGGCAGAGAAAAGGCAACAAGCACTTAACAATAGGTCTAGTGTAAAGAGACGCAAGTTACACTATAACTGAACACTTTGCATCACACATTTTACAAACCGAAAATTAAAAAAAGTGTGAACACAATACCATACGATCTGGCAAATAAAACGACCAGATAGAAAATGTGGATTCATGTAGTTAACCTCCCCTTTAAATCAAACTCCTGCTGCACCTTCCTTTTGCTTTACTGTGTTTGCACGATCCACTTTTCCCCCGGTCTATTAATTCCCTACAACACCGGTCCTGGAGGCCATTATTCCACTCCAGGTTTAACAGGTAAAATGAGAATGAACTACAGGGTCAGGATGGAGGCTTATTTAATTGGTTTAATTAAACAATTCAGGATTCTCCCCAGGCCCAATCCACCCGTCTTGCAGATGCTACTGTGCTTTTAACAATAAGGATTGATTGCGCTTCTAGCAGACAATCAGTTCACAAACGCTGGTTGATTTTATAAACAAAATAGTCAGTAGAGAAAAGCGATCAATTAAAAAAAACACCCCTCCTGCTGACCATCTTTACTGCCAGAGACGTGTAGAAATAAAAAAGCACTTTAATAATGCAAATCCTGCAACCAATCCATAGGACAGGAATAAGCAGAAACACTGGATTTAAAATGTGCAACAACATTTAAAAAAACTGGTCCGAGCTCAACTCAGTACCAGTCAGTCATGAATTCTCAGACTGGGGCGGTAATACAAGTCATCACACAAGACGCAGACTCAGAGAGAAAGCACACCAGCCAACGAGGTTTAAAACTACAGGTACTTCTATTGAAAACTAACTTGACCTGGCTGTGTTGCAACACAGCACTGTGAGACTCTCCACTACAGGGCTTTGAATGTAATCTTATGCCAGACTTACTTGGTGCCATCTGTCGGATGGAACAAGCTATTGCAGCAAAGACCCATTTGTGATTAAATAGCCTAGAAACAAAGCCAGGACAGGTGATATAGTCCTACCATAAACTGCAAGAGTTTGAAATCTATTTTTCACCAGTTTAGTTCCCCCTGAGAGGGGAGTGCACCTTTCCTGGAGGTACTGCTGCTGCACCTTCCTTTTGCCTTACTGCGCTTGCACGATCCACTTTTCCCCTTGGAAATCTTGGAACCACATGACAGCTGTGTTATGTCTTCACACAACATTTAACCAATCAGAGATGAAGGGGCGGGTTTGTGTTAAGCACTTTGAGAGGCTAAAACAGTAAATGATTGCTAAAAAAAAAAACAATTTTCAAAGCAAAAATAGTGACGATGAATGCAGGGGGGCAAAATAAGCCGACAATAGGCGCAATCCACCACCTAATATTATATTTGCGCCGGCTACTTTATTAAATAAAGATTTTCGGGTATTATCATTCAGTCCATTTTTTGTCGTATTATTGTACTGTAAGGTGATATAGTACACAATAGCTATACATATGCACCAAAAAAAAAAAAAGTATTCCTTTTGTCGTGACATCGTAACAATATGTACCCAGGTGCTTGTGAGAGATATTGGGGGGTTCGTTTAGAGGCTGTACGCCTTTCAGAAGAAAGGCATGATGGGATATCAACTGTTGTCAGCTGACATACAAATGCTTAAGTGCAGAGGTGCTGGATTATTACACTGCGGTTTCCTGCAACAGTTATGATGGAGACCAAACATGCGAGTACTGTTAAAATGAACAGTTGCATTCCAAAAATGTAGAACAGCGAAACACAAAAATAAAATGCCCTGAAAACTTAAAAGAAAGCAATTTAAAGAGGCTGTGTGGTTCAGTGGTTAAAGGGCTTGTAACCAGGAGGTCCCCGGTTCAAATCCCACCTCAGCCACTGACTCATTGTGTGACCCTGAGCAAGTCACTTAACCTGCTTGTGCTCCATCTTTCGGGTGAGACGTAGTTGTAAGTGACTCTGCAGCTGATGCATAGTTCACACACCATAGTATCTCTGTAAGTCGCCTTGGATAAAGGCGTCTGCTAAATAAACAAATAAAAATAATAATAATAATAATAATAATAATAATAAATGAAGCAATAAGCTCAATAATTACTCTAAAAAGAGCAAAGGTTACCTTTTTTGTGTGAACTCCAATAACCCTACGTTATCTTTCCCCAGTCAAATCAGAGAGTGCCTAAATAAGCACGGTAATTTACCATAATAAAAAACTGAAATGAAAAAGAAAATGCAGAACACAGAAAAGCGTAACCAGATAGTCAACATAAGACAACACATTATTTCAATTTTGTCGTATTATATATTTAAGGTAAGGCAAGTTTATTTTTCTGTTAATTGCTCCCAGCTATAATGTTCTGCCGCTCGGCTGTACAGAATTCCTGGCGAGAACCCTGCAATTTAGAACAGGGTTTGGAACAAATATCAGGAGTGGAAGGGCCAAGTTCAGAGAAGAAAAACAAATCTAGGGGCAAAGTCGGCCAATAATAAGAACATAAGAAACGTTACAAACGAGAGGAGGCCAATCAGCCCATCTTGCTCGTTTGGTTGTTAGTAGCTTATTGATCCCAGAATCTCATCAAGCAGCTTCTTGAAGGATCCCAGGGTGTCAGCTTCAACAACATTACTGGGGAGTTGGTTCCAGACTCCCACAATTCTCTATGTAAAAAAAGTGCCTCCTATTTTCTGTTCTGAATGCACCTTTATCTAATCTCCATATGTGACCTCTTGTTATTTTTTTTATCAGGTCGAAAAAGTCCCCTGGGTCGACGTTGTGAAGACTGAATAGATTCAATTCTTTCAGCCTGTCTGCATACGACATGCCTTTTAAACCCGGGATAATTCTGGTTGCTCTTCTTTGCACTCTTTCTAGAGCAACAATATCCTTTTTGTAACAAGGTGACCAGAACTGGACACACTATTCTAGGTGAGGTCTTGCTAATGCATTATAAAGTTTTAACATTACTTCCCTTGATTTAAATTCAACACTTCTCACAATATATCCGAGCATCTTGTTGGCCTTTTTTTATAGCTTCCCCACATTGTCTAGATGAAGACATTTCTGAGTCAACATAAACTCCTAGGTCTTTTTTTTCATAGTTCCCTTCTTCAATTTCAGTATCTCCCATATGATATTTATAATGCACATTTTTATTGCCTGTGTGCAGTACCTTACACTTTTCTCTATTAAATGACATTTGCCATGTGTCTGCCCAGTTCTGAATGCTGTCTAGATCATTTTGAATGACCTTTGCTGCTGCAACAGTGTTTGCCACTCCTCCTATTTTTGTATCTTCTGCAAATTTAACAAGTTTGCTTACTATACCAGAATCTAAATCATTAATGAAGATTAGGAATAGCAGAGGACCTAATACTGATCCCTGACGTACACCACTGGTTACCTCGCTCCATTTTGAGGTTTCTCCTCTAATCAGTACTTTCTGTTTTCTACCTGTTAACCACTCCCTAATCCATGTGCATGCATTTCCTTGAATCCCTACTGCGTTCAGTTTGAGAATTAATCTTTTATGCGGGACTTTGTCAAAAGCTTTCTGGAAATCTAAATAAACCATGTCGTATGCTTTGCAATTATCCATTTTCAATGTTGCATCCTCAAAAAAGTCAAGCAGGTTAGTTAGACACGATCTCCCTTTCCTAAAACCATGCTGACTGTCTCCCAGGATATTGTTACCATATTGGTAATTTTCCATTTTGGATCTTTCCATAAGTTTACATATAATAGAAGTCATATAATCAAATTAACTTGCAGACATTGAAATTAAACTTCACTAAAACAGCTCTCCACAGACCAATTTACAATACAAGAAGCAAAATTGCTGTAGCGCCATCTGTTGGATGCAACAACATATTGCAGCTTAAAACATAGTTGCAACAAGTGTTTATACCTGAGAACGCACAGCCTGGACAATCCACACAGGGCTTTTTTCCCCAGTTCTTATTTTTAGCTTATGTAAATCTTTTACATACTGTATGAAATGAGTGTTTTCAGTTACTTTCCAAAATACATATAGTAGTAACTGGACAGTACTTTCACCGTCGTGCCTTTACACAGGTAACACGCAGCCAAGACAAACCACAGACTATCCTACCGGTGTTTCCTACACACTACATCTGTTTTTTTAACCAGTTTAGTTTCCCCCCGGGAGGGGAGTGCACCGTTCCTGGAGGTACTGCAATACCAGGTCGATGCGTGGAGTGGACGGAGCAAGCCCCTCTTCCATCTCCCAGTTCCAAAAATCAATTTAATATATGGTCCCCAGATAGGGGACGTATCAGATATTAAACTGATAAGAACAGATTTTTTTTTTTTTTTTTTTTAAGATATTTTTATTAAATCTTGAAAATACACATTTCACAGTAACAATATGTACATACAATATACTCTCACCATTTACAATACAGAATAACAACATGCGTAACAAATTATATACAATTATTCACAAATACACCAATCCCTTCCATTTATGAACAGATTTCCCACTAACAACAAAACATTTTATTTACAATATTTTTCCACTTTGCCCCACAAAAGCTTATATTTCTCTTTTTCCATCCTTATTTCCCACATTTTAGTTTCCATTAACACTTTGTATTTCAATTCATACCACAATTGTTTCGATGTTCTACCTTCTTTTTTCTTTTTTACTTGAGCGTTCCTTTCTTCCCACAATATCTCTTTACCAATACTTATTATGCACCAGATTATCTTTTCTTTTTCAAATTGTCCCAACCCTTCCCCTCTTAGAATTAAGTCAGGATTCAAAACAATATCTATTAATACCAACCTTAACAGTTGTTGTGTTCTTTTCCAGAAGCAATGGGCTAGATAACATTCCCAAAAAACATGTTGCAGAGTCTCATCTCCTGGACAACCTCTCGGGCAACCTCTGGTAAGTGTTGAACCTTGATTGTATAACCGTTCTCTTACTGGTAATCTATTTAGTGCTGCCAGCCAATTCAGGTCTTTTCTCTCATTACATAACTCTTTTGGTTGAATTAATTTCCATTTAACCTTTTTCTTTTCCAGTTCTGTTATTTGTGTTCCAAGCATCTTTCCCTTTAAATCCTTATACATTTTCTTATGATCCTTTAATACCTCCTCCTTCACACACCCAGGATGAGCTCTCAAAAACAAGACTAATTTTTCATATTGCCAAGGTACATTTTCAGCCTTTGGCCCACTATTATCTAATGGAACAATTTTCCTTAATGGTAAAGCTGCCCACAACTTCACAAAATACATGGCTTTATGTTGTACCTTGTCTATTAATAGTTTACATAAAAAACAAACATATAGCACTTCTAATTTTAAAGGGATGCACACAACCCCCCTTCCTCCCTCTTCTATTTCTAAATACATCTGCTCCCTCTTAACAGGTTCATACTTTCCCCCCCATATAAATGAAAAAACCAACCTAGTCAAAATTATTTTACATTTGGTAGGAATCGGAAAAATTAGGGCTAAGTAAATCAAACTAGACAACAGGTCTACCCTAACTACTAGCCCCCTACCCATTATGCTAAGTTTTCTACCCTTCCAAATGTTCAATTTCTTTTTTACCTTCACAATTTTTTCCTCCCAGTTGTGATTAGCTGAATCTTTGTGATAAAATTTAACACCCAGAATTTTGATTCCTGTAGGACAAACAGCAAAACCGTACCTCACATCTGTCCTATACCTCCATCTTCCACAATACATGACAGAGGATTTGTTGAAATTTATAGCAGATCCTGTTGCTTTACAATAGTTCTCTAAAATTGCCACAGTTTTTTCCAATCCTCTATCTGTAGACAGAAATACAGTGGTGTCATCTGCATATTGTGCAACTTTGACTTTTTCCCCCCATCCTCCTGGAATATGTACCCCCTCAATTTGTTTTTCATTCCTTAACATTTCTGCTAGTGGTTCTATAAATAAAACATACAACAAAGGAGACAAGGGGCATCCCTGTCTTACTCCTCCATTCTGCTCCAAAGGTTCACTCAAAAACCCATTAACTTTTATCCTACTGTTTACATTGTTATACAAAATTTTGATCCAGGAAATAAACTCTTCACCTAGATTCATTGTTTGTAAAACTTTAAACAGGAAAACATGACTAACCCGATCAAATGCCTTTTCTTGGTCTAGGCTTAAAAGGCATAATGGTAAGTTTCTTTCCTCTACCCAACTAATAACATCTCTTATTAAAGACAAATTAAAAGAACCAGCCCTCCCCTTAACCCCACACGTCTGATCTTCACTAACTAAAATCTCCAGAACCTCCTTTAATCTATTAGCCAAAACCTTACTAAGGATTTTATAATCTGTTCCCAATAAGGTTACTGGCCTCCAATTCTTAATATCTTTCCTTTCTCCTTTTTTATAAATTAGATGTACAATTCCGGATTTCATTGATGTTGTTAGCTTACCATTCTTGTACACCTCTCTAAAAATTTCTACAAGATCATTTTTAATTATTTCCCATAAACAGACATAAAACTCTTTTGGTAACCCATCCCCTCCTGGTGTCTTATTCCCTTTCATAGAAAAAAGAGCCCTTTTAATCTCCTCCTCTGTTATCTCCCCCTCCAACTCACTTCTACTCTCTTCTGTTAGTATTCTATTTATATTCCCCAACAAAATACCTCCTTTCTCCTCATCTATCTCTCTTTTTGAAAACAGTTCCTTATAGAAGGAGCATGCATGTTTAAGTATACCTTCTGTCCCTTTAACCTCCCCTGTGTCCGTAAAAAAACTACTAATGATTTCCCTCGTCTGTTTTTGTTTAATTGTTTGAAAAAAGTATTTAGTTACTTTTTCATCCTTATCCAGTTCCTCTGCTTTGGCTAAAAAAGCAAATTCTTTAGATTTTCTAATATAATAGCTTTTAATGTTCTGTTTTACTACTGCCTCCTCTTCTTCATTTATCTTTATTCCCCGATTTCTTTTTTCCATTAATTTTTGCAATTTTTTATTGTCCCGCCAAACATCTTTCCTTTCCTGCCTTCTTTTCTTACCTGAATATATGACACAAAAACCTGCTATATTTCTTTTACATTCTTCCCACCACTCTAAACTTGTGTTATACCCCTTTTTAAATTCTTGCCACAGTTTATAATACTCTTTTAATTCTTCCAAAAACCGAGTATCCTCCAATAATTTTAGGTTCATCCTCCAATACCCTTTTCCTATCTGGGCCTCATTTTCCTTTGTTGTGACCACCACCATTTCATGGTCCGAACACCAGCATGGAAGAACCCTAAAACCAGTTATTTTAATACTCTGTGATACTAAAAAATAATCTAACCTACTTCTGTGCCCTCTTGTGTTACCCCATGTGAATCCTAAATCAGTTTTATTAATTTTCCTATATGCATCCTGTAAATGATAGTCTTTAATTGCCTTTAACAAAAAAGCCCCTGAAAAATCTGTGTCATCTTTTTTCCCCAAATTATCTAAAGATACATTAAAATCCCCTCCCATTATAATATATCTGTTTGTATCCAAAAGATTTAAAAGGCTTTTTAAAAAATCTAATCTCTTGGATTTATTACATGGTGCATATATATTAATAAATCTGTATTTACTGTCACTCCTTCGCGCATCCACAACCAGCAATCTCCCAGGCACAAGTGACACAAAATCCTCCATAATGAATCCCTTATCTTTAAACAATACTCCCAACCCATCCGAATGGACATTTCCTATGCTCCAATACGAAGCACCTGAAGTCCACTCCTTGGAAAAAGTTCTGATATCCTGCCCATCCTTGAGGTGACACTCTTGTAAGAATGCCACATCAAAGACCATCGTATCCAATGAGAAAAAAAGAGCCCTTCTCTTCTCCGAATCCCTCAGTCCCCTTACATTCAGAGATAAGAAGTTCAAGCCTCTCATTATACTGATTCAATGGTTTGTTTTTTTCTGCTTCTTTCCTTTTCCTTTATCCTTCTTCCTTTCTACAGAAAATCCTGTTGTTTCCATAAACCCCTCGACATCATTTTTTCCCAGGTAACCTTCCTGTGACCCTTCCTTATCCAACATTTCCTCATCTCCTATCATCTGGGATCCCAAGCTGACAGAGACAAGAGAAGCCTCATAATCTTCAGATGACATATCCAATATTTTGGGTAAGCCTTGAAACATGTTTGAAATTTCTAGTGTAGCCTCGTCGGTGTTCCCCTCTTCCAGCTTCCGTTTCATGGTTCCCGGTACAAGGTTCCATTTCTCTTGCTGCTCCTCCATTGCCTCCTCTACTCTCTCACCCCAGGGCCTTCTATTCTCGATGGTATCGGGAATCATCGTACCTTGTGATTCCTCACTCTTTCCTTCCATAGTTTCATTCTCCTCTTCACCCTCACCCATCACTGGCAGCTCAGCTAGCTCTGAATCTGGAATACAGTCTCCTTGTTCCTTCACTCCTCCGTTGTCTCCCTCCAAAAGTGCTGTGTCAGAAGGTGAGCCCATCTCCTTTACTTCCTCGATTGGTCCAGGAGGGGATATTAGGGAATCTTGTATTTCCTGCAGGACGATCTCAATGGGCCTCAGCTCCATTTTTTCCTCTTGGCCCTTTGTGGCACTTGCATAGGTTCTGTTTGGACATTCCCTATACAGATGGTTCGTTGCTCCACACTCATTGCACGCTTTCGGTTTTGGACAAGCTGATGCAAAATGGCCCATTTCTTTGCAATTCAAACATTTCTGTTTCTTGCATCTGTACTCTGGATGTCCCTCTTCATGACACATTCTACAATACTGAGGCTGTCTTGAATACAGTATATAACCTTTCACTCGTCCAATTCGAAAGGTAGCTGGTGGATGTAAAAACCCCTCAAATCCTCTTTCATCATCCCTCAACAGCACTTCATACTGCCTTTGCCCATTCCACACTCCATATTTATCTCTTCTATACATGGGTGCAGATTGTATGTCCACATAATCACACAAAAACAAGCCCACTTCTGCATCTGTAACGTTCATGTCAAACATGTTTATCGTCAACAGTCTAAAGTTATTCCTTTCCATGGACCTTACCCTATATTTGTTCAGTGGGTGTTCTTCCTCAATTTCTCTGCATTTCTCCATGAATTGTGTGAAGAAGGTTTTACACTTCATCGTCACATCAAGGTATTTTTCTCTTCCATTTCTTTGTATTCCTAGGATTTGCTCCAAGTCTACCTGCATTTGATTGATTATAATTTTTTCAATAAACTCTTCTCTCATTGGCATCTCTTCATCCTCGACGATTCCTCTCCAACAGAATCTTGCAGTATTCTTCGCTCCAACCCTTCTTGAAAAACTGTCTTGCGCCATACTCGCTCTACTCAACAATTTAGCCACCGGGCACTGCGGTCATGCCACACATACCTGATCATTAGCCAAAAGGCCGAGAAGCGATGCTGAGCTGCCCTCGAGACGAGGGCCCCCCCTCGGCTCACTCCTTCAACAGTTAAGGTGGGATGGACGTATGCAAGTATTGTAACACAGGAACAAAGCCACGCATGTTGTATTAACTTGTAAAGTGGAGTGTGCTATTTAGTTTTTAAAACACGTCTTCATTCATTTCGGAGCTAAATCAACCCAGAATTCCAAACAGCATAAACACGCCCCCCTATTATTGCGTCACAAATACATGAGCTGAAGCTGCATTCAGGCAATGTTATCCACCGGGTGGCACTGTAGTGCCATGGTTAACTGAACTGCAGAAAGCATGTCTTTTAACCTGTGAAGTACCACATTTCTGAAACAGTTAGCACAACCTATTTGTATAATTGTATACATTACATTTAGGCAACTTTTGCAGTTAAAATTAGCAGAACTTATAATACAGTTGAGGAGAATTGAGGTAGATGTCAGTTAATGCTCTAGAAATTACAAAGCAGCCTGTCCTCAATTACAACACTGGCACTTAATGGGTTATTTTGAAGTAAACTTCATTCTACAGCATCCTTCCTTTAAAAATCACAGCAACTGGGTCAAATCAGCCACAGATCCAGGGTGTCCAATACCGGTGTCCTATACCGGTGTCCTGGGGAATAAGAGCAGGGAAAAAGTGGATCACCATCTAGAATTTAAAAGGGGAGGTTCCATTGTTTCTAAGGTTTACACCGACTAGTACCACGTAGAGGGAATTAGTAGCTCGAGCCCAGGGAATAAGTTGATCGGATCTATTAACTAAAAATAAAAAAATTTAAAATGAACTTTAAGTGTCATGTATGTGTCTAACAAGCATTACAGCAACTCAAGATGTTTGTTACATATTTAACGTGCAAGCAGTACTGTAAGGAGAGGTATGCGAGCGTTTATCAAAACAGTTAAAGCGTGATTGTCAGACAAAATTGAGCTCCATGCTGCGGTTACTAACTTAGGCCACGATGCACGGCCAGTTTGCACAGACAGTACTAATTTTTATTTTCCATCCTAGGTACATATGCTACATGACAAAACTTCTGTTCCTAATCAAAAAAAAAACACGTGTTTACTAATTTAGCTATAATGTTTGATTTATTTATATTTTTAATACTAGGATGTTAACATTTCGTCTTTGTAAATTGTGATAGTTAATGTCAGGCCTACTGACAATATACCTTGCAATACTACAATATTGTATGTCATTAGAATATTACTAAAACATTTTAAATTGACTAAAGAATAACCTTGATGTGTAAAACCTTTTAATATACAATAAATAAATCTTTGTGATCACACAACTACAAGTGATTAACGACATTAACAGGCAGAAAAAAGGTGACAAGCATTTAACACTAGGCCTAGTGTAAAGAGAGGCAAGTTACAGTATAAATGAACACTTTGCACCACACATTTTACAAACAAAAAAAAAAAGTGTGAACACAATACCATACGATCTGGCAAATAAAACTACCAGATAGAACATGTGGATTCATGTAGTTAACCTCCCCTTTAAATCAAACTCCTGCTGCACCTTCCTTTTGCTTTACTGTGTTTGCACGATCCACTTTTCCCCCGGTCTATTAATTCCCTACAACACCGGTCCTGGAGACCATTATTCCACTCCAGGTTTAACAGGTAAAATGAGAATGAACTACAGGGTCAGGATGGAGGCTTATTTAATTGGTTTAATTAAACAATTCAGGATTCTCCCCAGGCCCGATCCACCCGTCTTGCAGATGCTACTGTGCTTTTACAATAAGGATTGATTGTGCTTCTAGCAGACGATCAGTTGACAAACGCTGGTTGATTTTATAAACAAAATAGTCAGTACAGAAAAGCGATCAATTAAAAAAAACACCCCTCCTGCTGACCATCTTTACTACCAGAGACGTGTAGAAATAAAAAAGCACTTTAATAATGCAAATCCTGCAACCAATCCGTAGGACAGGAATAAGCAGAAACACTGGATTTAAAATGTGCAACAACATTTAAAAAACAGGTCTGAGCTCAACTCAGTACCAGTCAGTCATGAATTCTCAGACTGGGGCGGTAATACAAGTCATCACACAAGACGCGTAACTCAGAGAGAAAGCACACCAGCCAACGAGGTTTAAAACTACAGGTACTTCTACTGAAAACTAACTTGACCTGGCTGTGTTGCAACACAGCACTGTGAGACTCTCCACTACAGGGCTTTGAACGTAATCTTATGCCAGACTTGCTTAGTGCCATCTGTCGGATGGAACAAGCTATTGCAGCAAAGACCCATTTGTGATTAAATAGCCTAGAAACAAAGCCAGGACAGGTTATATAGTCCTACCATAAACTGCAAGAGTTTGAAGTCTATTTTTCACCAGTTTAGTTCCCCCCGGGAGGGGAGTGCACCGTTCCTGGAGGTACTGCAATACATGTAGTTAATATCCCCCTTAAATCAAACTACTGCTGCTGCATCTTCCTTTTGCCTTACTGCGCTTGCACGATCCACTTTTCCCCTTGGAAATCTTGGAACCACATGACAGCTGTGTTACGTCTTCACACAACATTTAACCAATCAGAGATGAAGGGGAGGGTTTGTGTTAAGCACTTTGAGAGGCTAAAACATTAAATGATTGCTAAAAAAAAAAATAACCAATTTTCAAAGCAAAAATAGCGATGAATGCAGGGGGGCAAAGTAAGACGGCAATAGGCGCAATCCACCACCTTATACTATATTTGCGCCGGCTACTTTATTAAATAAAGATTTTCGGGTACTATCATTCAGTCCATTTTTTGTCGTATTATTGTACTGTAAGGTGATATAGTACACAATAGCTATACATATGCACCAAAAAAAAAAAGTATTCCTTTTGTCGTGACATCGTAACAATATGTACCCAGGTGCTTGTAAGAGATATTGGGGGGTTCGTTTAGAGGCTGTACGCCTTTAAGAAGAAAGGCGTGATGGAATATCAGCTGTTGTCAGCTGACATACAAATGCTTAAGTGCAGAGGTGCTGGATTATTACACTGCGGTTTCCTGCAAGTTATGATGGAGACCAAACATGCGAGTACTGTTAAAATGAACAGTTGCATTCCAAAAATGTAGAACAGGAAAACAAAAATAAAATGCCCAGAAAACTTAAAAGAAAGCAATTTAAAGAGGCTGTGTGGTCCAGTGGTTAAAGGGCTTGTAACCAGGAGGTCCCCGGTTCAAATCCCACCTCAGCCACTGACTTACTGTGTGTCCATGAGCAAGTCACTTAACCTGCTTGTGCTCCATCTTTCGGGTGAGACGTAGTTGTAAGAGATTCTGCAGCTGATGCATAGTTCACACACCATAGTATCTCTGTAAGTCGCCTTGGATAAAGGCGTCTGCTAAATAAACAAATAAAAATAATAATAATAATAATAATAATAATAATAAATGAAGCAATAAGCTCAATAATTACTCTAAAAAGAGCAAAGGTTACCGTTTTTTTTAACTCCAATAACCCTACGTTATCTTTCCCCAGTCAAATCAGAGAGTGCCTAAATAAGCACGGTAATTTACCATAATAAAAAACAGTCATGAAAAAGAAAATGTAGAACACAGAAAAGCGTAACCAGATAGTCAACATAAGACAACACATTATTTCAATTTTGTCGTATTATATATTTAAGGTAAGGCAAGTTTATTTTTCTGTTAATTGCTCCCAGCTATAATGTTCTGCCGCTCAGCTGTACAGAATTCCTGGGGAGAACCCTGCAATTTAGAACAGGGTTTGGAACAAATATCAGGAGTGGAAGGGCCAAGTTCAGAGAAGAAAAACAAATCTAGGGGCAAAGTCGGCCAATAATAAGAACATAAGAAACGTTACAAACGAGAGGAGGCCAATCAGCCCATCTTGCTCGTTTGGTTGTTAGTAGCTTATTGATCCCAGAATCTCATCAAGCAGCTTCTTGAAGGATCCCAGGGTGTCAGCTTCAACAACATTACTGGGGAGTTGGTTCCAGACTCCCACAATTCTCTGTGTAAAAAAAGTGCCTCCTATTTTCTGTTCTGAATGCACCTTTATCTAATCTCCATGTGTGACCTCTTGTCATTTTTTTTATCAGGTCGAAAAAGTCCCCTGGGTCGACGTTGTGAAGACTGAATAGATTCAATTCTTTCAGCCTGTCTGCATACGACATGCCTTTTAAACCCGGGATAATTCTGGTCACTCTTCTTTGCACTCTTTCTAGAGCAACAATATCCTTTTTGTAACAAGGTGACCAGAACTGGACACACTATTCTAGGTGAGGTCTTGCTAATGCATTATAAAGTTTTAACATTACTTCCCTTGATTTAAATTCAACACTTTTCACAATATATCTGAGCATCTTGTTGGCCTTTTTTATAGCCTCCCCACATTGTCTAGATGAAGACATTTCTGAGT
This sequence comes from Acipenser ruthenus, assembly GCF_902713425.1. Classification (NCBI taxonomy): domain Eukaryota; kingdom Metazoa; phylum Chordata; class Actinopteri; order Acipenseriformes; family Acipenseridae; genus Acipenser; species Acipenser ruthenus. The sequence continues at coordinate 3,258,441 of NC_081231.1, read as the reverse complement.
CAACATAAACTCCTAGGTCTTTTTCATAGTTCCCTTCTTCAATTTCAGTATCTCCCATATGATATTTATAATGCACATTTTTATTTCCTGCATGCAATACTTTACACTTTTCTCTATTAAATTTCATTTGCCATGTGTCTGCCCAGTTCTGAATGCTGTCTAGATCATTTTGAATGACCATTGCTTACTATACCAGAATCTAAATCATTAATGTAGATTAGGAATAGCAGAGGACCTAATACTGATCCCTGACGTACACCACTGGTTACCTCGCTCCATTTTGAGGTTTCTCCTCTAATCAGTACTTTCTGTTTTCTACCTGTTAACCACTCCCTAATCCATGTGCATGCATTTCCTTGAATCCCTACTGCGTTTAGTTTGAGAATTAATCTTTTATGCGGGACTTTGTCAAAAGCTTTCTGGAAATCTAAATAAACCATGTCGTATGCTTTGCAATTATCCATTTTCAATGTTGCATCCTCAAAAAAGTCAAGCAGGTCAGTTAGACACGATCTCCCTTTCCTAAAACCATGCTGACTATAGTAAGATCCAAAATGGAAAATTACCTATATGGTAACAATATCCTGGGAGACAGTTTCCATAAGTTTACATATAATAGAAGTCATATAATCAAATTAACTTGCAGAAATTGAAATTAAACTTCACTAAAACAGCTCTCCACAGACCAATTTACATTACAAGAAGCAAAATTGCTGTAGCGCCATCTGTTGGATGCAACAACATATTGCAGCTTAAAACATAGTTGCAACAAGTGTTTATACCTGAGAACGCACAGCCTGGACAATCCACACAGGGCTTTTTCCCCCAGTTCTTATTTTTAGCTTATGTAAATCTTTTACATACTGTATGAAATGAGTGTTTTCAGTTACTTTCCAAAATACATATAGTAGTAACTGGACAGTACTTTCACCGTCGTGCCTTTACACCGGTAACACGCAGCCAAGACAAACCACAGACTATCCTCCTGGTATTTCTTAAACACAACATCTGTTTTTCACCAGTTTAGTTTCCCCCCGGGAGGGGAGTGCACCGTTCCTGGAGGTACTGCAATACCAGGTCGATGCGTGGAGTGGACGGAGCAAGCCCCTCTTCCATCTCCCAGTTCCAAAAATCAATTTAATATATGGTCCCCAGATAGGGGACGTATCAGATATTAAACTGATAAGAACAGATTTTTTTTTTTTTTTTTTTTTATAAGAACAGATTTTTTTATTAAATTCTCACAATAACTTTACATTTTACAGTAACAGTTACATAAAGCAATACAATCACCATTTACAACACAGAACAATTACCTTTATAACAACTTGCATGAGACAATTATTTACAAATACACCAATCCCTTCCATTTCTCTTTAGCTGCATTGAATCCCCACCTTAACACATCCCTTTTAACCCTTTCCCGAAGTTCCCCACTCACCCTATTTACAACCCCCAGTGCATTACACTTTGTATTTGATTTGACCAAAACTTTCCTTGATTCCCAAATTCCCTGTTTTACCAAACTAATAATTAACCAAACTAAGAATTGTGACTCTTGCAATACCCCCTTCAAAACAATTCCACCAACAATAGTGTTGTAAGACAAAATAACATTTAACAAAACCAAATTGAAAACCTTCCCCATTGTTGCCCAAACTCGCTGAGCATATAAACAGTCCCTGATAAGAACAGATACTACACTTGATCTTAGCCAAAAGGCCGAGAAGCGATGCTGAGCTGCCCTCGAGACGAAGGCCCCCCCTCCGCTCACTCCTTCACCAGTTAAGGTGGGAGGGATGTATGCAAATATTGTAACACAGGAACAAAGCCACGCATGTTATATTAACTTGTAAAGTGGAGTGTGCTTTATTTAGTTTTTAAAACACGTCTTCATTCATTTCGGAGCTAAATCAACCCAGAATTCCAAACAGCATAAACACGCCCCCCCTATTATTGCGTCACAAATACATGAGCTGAAGCTGCATTCAGGCAATGTTATCCACCGGGTGGCACTGTAGTGCCATGGTTAACTGAACTACAGAAAGCATGTCTTTTAACCTGTGAAGTACCACATTTCTGAAACAGTTAGCACAAGCTATTTGTATAATTGGATACATTACATTTAGGCAACTTTTGCAGTTAATTAGCAGAACTTATAATATAGTTGAAGAGAATTGAGGTAGAGGTCAGTTAATGCTCTAGAAATTACAAAGCAGCCTGTCCTCAATTACAACACTGGCACTTAATGGGTTATTTTGAAGTAAACTTCATTCTACAGCATCCTTCCTTTAAAAATCACAGCAACTGGGTCAAATCAGCCACAGATCAGGGGTGTCCAATACTGGTGTCCTGGGGAATAAGTAGACCGGGGAAAAAGTGGATCACCATCTAGAATTTAAAAGGGGAGGTTCCATTGTTTCTAAGGTTTACACCGACTAGTACCACGTCGAGGGAATTAGTAGATGGAGCCCAGGGAATAAATTGATCGGATCTATTAACTAAAAATAAAAAAATTTAAAATGAACTTTAAGTATCATGTATGTGTCTAACAAGCATTACAGCAACTCAAGATGTTTGTTACATATTTAACGTGCAAGCAGTACTGCAAGGATAGGTATGCGAGCGTTTATCAAAACAGTTAAAGCGTGATTGTCAGACAAAATTGAGCTCCATGCTGCGGTTACTAACTTAGGCCACGATGCACGGCCAGTTTGCACAGACAGTACTAATTTTTATTTTCCATCCTAGGTACATATGCTACATGACAAAACTTCTGTTCCTAATCAAAAAAAAAACATGTGTTTACTAATTTAGCTATAATGTTTGATTTATTTATATTTTAGGATGTTAACATTTCATCTTTGTAAACTGTGATAGTTAATGTTAGGCCTACTGACAATATACCTTGCAATACTACAATATTGTATGTCATTAGAATGTATTACTAAAACATTTTAATTTCGATTAAAGAATAACACTGATGTGTAAAACCTTTTAATATACAGGAAATAAATCTTTGCGATCACACAACTACAAGTGATTAACGAATTTAACAGGCAGAGAAAAGGCAACAAGCACTTAATAGGTCTAGTGTAAAGAGACGCAAGTTACACTATAACTGAACACTTTGCATCACACATTTTACAAACCGAAAATTAAAAAAAGTGTGAACACAATACCATACGATCTGGCAAATAAAACGACCAGATAGAAAATGTGGATTCATGTACTTAACCTCCCCTTTAAATCAAACTCCTGCTGCACCTTCCTTTTGCTTTACTGTGTTTGCACGATCCACTTTTCCCCCGGTCTATTAATTCCCTACAACACCGGTCCTGGAGGCCATTATTCCACTCCAGGTTTAACAGGTAAAATGAGAATGAACTACAGGGTCAGGATGGAGGCTTATTTAATTGGTTTAATTAAACAATTCAGGATTCTCCCCAGGCCCAATCCACCCGTCTTGCAGATGCTACTGTGCTTTTAACAATAAGGATTGATTGCGCTTCTAGCAGACGATCAGTTGACAAACGCTGGTTGATTTTATAAACAAAATAGTCAGTACAGAAAAGCGATCAATTAAAAAAAACACCCCTCCTGCTGACCATCTTTACTGCCAGAGACGTGTAGAAATAAAAAAGCACTTTAATAATGCAAATCCTGCAACCAATCCATGGGACAGGAATAAGCAGAAACACTGGATTTAAAATGTGCAACAACATTTAAAAAACAGGTCTAAGCTCAACTCAGTACCAGTCAGTCATGAATTCTCAGACTGGGGCGGTAATACAAGTCATCACACAAGACGCAGACTCAGAGAGAAAGCACACCAGCCAACGAGGTTTAAAACTACAGGTACTTCTATTGAAAACTAACTTGACCTGGCTGTGTTGCAACACAGCACTGTGAGACTCTCCACTACAGGGCTTTGAATGTAATCTTATGCCAGACTTACTTGGTGCCATCTGTCGGATGGAACAAGCTATTGCAGCAAAGACCCATTTGTGATTAAATAGCCTAGAAACAAAGCCAGGACAGGTGATATAGTCCTACCATAAACTGCAAGAGTTTGAAATCTATTTTTCACCAGTTTAGTTCCCCCTGAGAGGGGAGTGCACCTTTCCTGGAGGTACTGCTGCTGCACCTTCCTTTTGCCTTACTGCGCTTGCACGATCCACTTTTCCCCTTGGAAATCTTGGAACCACATGACAGCTGTGTTATGTCTTCACACAACATTTAACCAATCAGAGATGAAGGGGCGGGTTTGTGTTAAGCACTTTGAGAGGCTAAAACAGTAAATGATTGCTAAAAAAAAAAACAATTTTCAAAGCAAAAATAGTGACGATGAATGCAGGGGGGCAAAATAAGCCGACAATAGGCGCAATCCACCACCTAATATTATATTTGCGCCGGCTACTTTATTAAATAAAGATTTTCGGGTATTATCATTCAGTCCATTTTTTGTCGTATTATTGTACTGTAAGGTGATATAGTACACAATAGCTATACATATGCACCAAAAAAAAAAAAAGTATTCCTTTTGTCGTGACATCGTAACAATATGTACCCAGGTGCTTGTGAGAGATATTGGGGGGTTCGTTTAGAGGCTGTACGCCTTTCAGAAGAAAGGCATGATGGGATATCAACTGTTGTCAGCTGACATACAAATGTTTAAGTGCAGAGGTGATGGATTATTACACTGCGGTTTCCTGCAACAGTTATGATGGAGACCAAACATGCGAGTACTGTTAAAATGAACAGTTGCATTCCAAAAATGTAGAACAGCGAAACACAAAAATAAAATGCCCTGAAAACTTAAAAGAAAGCAATTTAAAGAGGCTGTGTGGTTCAGTGGTTAAAGGGCTTGTAACCAGGAGGTCCACGGTTCAAATCCCACCTCAGCCACTGACTCATTGTGTGACCCTGAGCAAGTCACTTAACCTGCTTGTGCTCCATCTTTCGGGTGAGACGTAGTTGTAAGTGACTCTGCAGCTGATGCATAGTTCACACACCATAGTATCTCTGTAAGTCGCCTTGGATAAAGGCGTCTGCTAAATAAACAAATAAAAATAATAATAACAATAATAATAATAAAAGAAGCAATAAGCTCAATAATTACTCTAAAAAGTGCAAAGGTTACCTTTTTTTGTGTGAACTCCAATAACCCTACGTTATCTTTCCCCAGTCAAATCAGAGAGTGTCTAAATAAGCACGGTAATTTACCATAATAAAAAACTGAAATGAAAAAGAAAATGTAGAACACAGAAAAGCGTAACCAGATAGTCAACATAAGACAACACATTATTTCAATGTTGTCTTATTATATATTTAAGGTAAGGCAAGTTTATTTTTCTGTTAATTGCTCCCAGCTATAATGTTCTGCCGCTCGGCTGTACAGAATTCCTGGGGAGAACCCTGCAATTTAGAACAGGGTTTGGAACAAATATCAGGAGTGGAAGGGCCAAGTTCAGAGAGGAAAAACAAATCTAGGGGCAAAGTCGGGCAATAATAAGAACATAAGAAACGTTACAAATGAGAGGAGGCCATTCAGCCCATCTTGCTCGTTTGGTTGTTAGTAGCTTATTGATCCCAGAATCTCATCAAGCAGCTTCTTGAAGGATCCCAGGGTGTCAGCTTCAACAACATTACTGGGGAGTTGGTTCCAGACTCCCACAATTCTCTGTGTAAAAAAAGTGCCTCCTATTTTCTGTTCTGAATGCACCTTTATCTAATCTCCATGTGTGACCTCTTGTCATTTTTTTTATCAGGTCGAAAAAGTCCCCTGGGTCGACGTTGTGAAGACTGAATAGATTCAATTCTTTCAGCCTGTCTGCATACGACATGCCTTTTAAACCCGGGATAATTCTGGTTGCTCTTCTTTGCACTCTTTCTAGAGCAACAATATCCTTTTTGTAAGAAGGTGACCAGAACTGGACACACTATTCTAGGTGAGGTCTTGCTAATGCATTATAAAGTTTTAACATTACTTCCCTTGATTTAAATTCAACACTTTTCACAATATATCTGAGCATCTTGTTGGCCTTTTTTATAGCCTCTCCACATTGTCTAGATGAAGACATTTCTGAGTCAACATAAACTCCTAGGTCTTTTTCATAGTTCCCTTCTTCAATTTCAGTATCTCCCATATGATATTTATAATGCACATTTTTATTTCCTGCATGCAATACTTTACACTTTTCTCTATTAAATTTCATTTGCCATGTGTCTGCCCAGTTCTGAATGCTGTCTAGATCATTTTGAATGACCATTGCTTACTATACCAGAATCTAAATCATTAATGTAGATTAGGAATAGCAGAGGACCTAATACTGATCCCTGACGTACACCACTGGTTACCTCGCTCCATTTTGAGGTTTCTCCTCTAATCAGTACTTTCTGTTTTCTACCTGTTAACCACTCCCTAATCCATGTGCATGCATTTCCTTGAATCCCTACTGCGTTCAGTTTGAGAATTAATCTTTTATGCAGGACTTTCTGGAAATCTAAATAAACCATGTTGTATGCTTTGCAATTATCCATTCCAATGTTGCAAAGTCAAGCAGGTTAGTTAGACACGATCTCCCTTTCCTAAAACCATGCTGACTGTCTCCCAGGATATTGTTACCATATAGGTAATTTTCCATTTTGGATCTTACTATAGTTTCCATAAGTTTCCATATAGTAGAAGTCATATAATCAAATTAACTTGCAGAAATTGAAATTAAACTTCACTAAAACAGCTCTCCACAGACCAATTTACATTACAAGAAAAATTGCTGTAGCGTCATCTGTTGGATGTAACAAGATATTGCAGCTTAAAACATAGTTGCAACAAGTGTTTATACCTGAGAACGCGCAGCCTGGACAAACCACACAGGGCTCTTTTCCCCAGTTCTTATTTTTAGCTTATGTAAATCTTTTACATACTGTATGAAATGAGTGTTTTCAGTTACTTTCCAAAATACATATAGTAGTAACTGGACAGTATTTTCACCGTCGTGCCTTTACACCAGTAACATGCAGCCAGGACAAACCACACACCATCCTACTGGAATTTCCTAAACACTACATCTGTTTTTTTAACCAGTTTAGTTTCCCCCCGGGAGGGGAGTGCACCGTTCCTGGAAGTACTGCAATACCAGGTCGATGCGTGGAGTGGACGGAGCAAGCCCCTCTTCCATCTCCCAGTTCCAAAAATCAATTTAATATATGGTCCCCAGATAGGGGACGTATCAGATATTAAACTGATAAGAACAGATTTTTTTTTTTTTTAGATATTTTTAATAAATCTTGAAAATATACATTTCACAGTAACAATATGTACATACAATATACTCTCACCATTTACAATACAGAATAACAACATGCGTAACAAATTATATACAATTATTCACAAATACACCAATCCCTTCCATTTATGAACAGATTTCCCACTAACAACAAAACATTTTATTTACAATATTTTTCCACTTTGCCCCACAAAAGCTTATATTTCTCTTTTTCCATCCTTATTTCCCACATTTTAGTTTCCATTAACACTTTGTATTTCAATTCATACCACAATTGTTTCGATGTTCTACCTTCTTTTTTCTTTTTTACTTGAGCGTTCCTTTCTTCCCACAATATCTCTTTACCAATACTTATTATGCACCAGATTATCTTTTCTTTTTCAAATTGTCCCAACCCTTCCCCTCTTAGAATTAAGTCAGGATTCAAAACAATATCTATTAATACCAACCTTAACAGTTGTTGTGTTCTTTTCCAGAAGCAATGGGCTAGATAACATTCCCAAAAAACATGTTGCAGAGTCTCATCTCCTGGACAACCTCTCGGGCAACCTCTGGTAAGTGTTGAACCTTGATTGTATAACCGTTCTCTTACTGGTAATCTATTTAGTGCTGCCAGCCAATTCAGGTCTTTTCTCTCATTACATAACTCTTTTGGTTGAATTAATTTCCATTTCACCTTTTTCTTTTCTAGTTCTGTTATTTGTGTTCCAAGCATCTTTCCCTTTAAATCCTTATACATTTTCTTATGATCCTTTAATACCTCCTCCTTTACACACCCAGGATGAGCTCTCAAAAACAAGACTAATTTTTCATATTGCCAAGGTACATTTTCAGCCTTTGGCCCACTATTATCTAATGGAACAATTTTCCTTAATGGTAAAGCTGCCCACAACTTCACAAAATACATGGCTTTATGTTGTACCTTGTCTATTAATAGTTTACATAAAAAACAAACATATAACACTTCTAATTTTAAAGGGATGCACACAACCCCCCTTCCTCCCTCTTCTATTTCTAAATACATCTGCTCCCTCTTAACAGGTTCATACTTACCCCCCCATATAAATGAAAAAACCAACCTAGTCAAAATTATTTTACATTTGGTAGGAATCGGAAAAATTAGGGCCAAGTAAATCAAACTAGACAACAGGTCTACCCTAACTACTAGCCCCCTACCCATTATGCTAAGTTTTCTACCCTTCCAAATGTTCAATTTCTTTTTTACCTTCACAATTTTTTCCTCCCAGTTGTGATTAGCTGAATCTTTGTGATAAAATTTAACACCCAGAATTTTGATTCCTGTAGGACAAACAGAAAAACCGTACCTCACATCTGTCCTATACCTCCATCTTCCACAATACATGACAGAGGATTTGTTGAAATTTATAGCAGATCCTGTTGCTTTACAATAGTTCTCTAAAATTGCCACAGTTTTTTCCAATCCTCTATCTGTAGACAGAAATACAGTGGTGTCATCTGCATATTGTGCAACTTTGACTTTTTCCCCCCATCCTCCTGGAATATGTACCCCCTCAATTTGTTTTTCATTCCTTAACATTTCTGCTAGTGGTTCTATAAATAAAACATACAACAAAGGAGACAAGGGGCATCCCTGTCTTACTCCTCCATTCTGCTCCAAAGGTTCACTCAAAAACCCATTAACTTTTATCCTACTGTTTACATTGTTATACAAAATTTTGATCCATGAAATAAACTCTTCACCTAGATTCATTGTTTGTAAAACTTTAAACAGGAAAACATGACTAACCCGATCAAATGCCTTTTCTTGGTCTAGGCTTAAAAGGCATAATGGTAAGTTTCTTTCCTCTACCCAACTAATAACATCTCTTATTAAAGACAAATTAAAAGAACCAGCCCTCCCCTTAACCCCACACGTCTGATCTTCACTAACTAAAATCTCCAGAACCTCCTTTAATCTATTAGCCAAAACCTTACTAAGGATTTTATAATCTGTTCCTAATAAGGTTACTGGCCTCCAATTCTTAATATCTTTCCTTTCTCCTTTTTTATAAATTAGATGTACAATTCCGGATTTCATTGATGTTGTTAGCTTACCATTCTTGTACACCTCTCTAAAAATTTCTACAAGATCATTTTTAATTATTTCCCATAAACAGACATAAAACTCTTTTGGTAACCCATCCCCTCCTGGTGTCTTATTCCCTTTCATAGAAAAAAGAGCCCTTTTAATCTCCTCCTCTGTTATCTCCCCCTCCAATTCACTTCTACTCTCTTCTGTTAGTATTCTATTTATATTCCCCAACAAAATACCTCCTTTCTCCTCATCTATCTCTCTTTTTGAAAACAGTTCCTTATAGAAGGAGCATGCATGTTTAAGTATACCTTCTGTCCCTTTAACCTCCCCTGTGTCCGTAAAAAAACTACTAATGATTTCCCTCGTCTGTTTTTGTTTAATTGTTTGAAAAAAGTATTTAGTTACTTTTTCATCCTTATCCAGTTCCTCTGCTTTGGCTAAAAAAGCAAATTCTTTAGATTTTCTAATATAATAGCTTTTAATGTTCTGTTTTACTACTGCCACCTCTTCTTCATTTATCTTTATTCCCCGATTTCTTTTTTCCATTAATGTTTGCAATTTTTTATTGTCCCACCAAACATCTTTCCTTTCCTGCCTTCTTTTCTTACCTGAATATATGACACAAAAACCTGCTATATTTCTTTTACATTCTTCCCACCACTCTAAACTTGTGTTATACCCCTTTTTAAATTCTTGCCACAGTTTATAATACTCTTTTAATTCTTCCAAAAACCGAGTATCCTCCAATAATTTTAGGTTCATCCTCCAATACCCTTTTCCTATCTGGGCCTCATTTTCCTTTGTTGTGACCACCACCATTTCATGGTCCGAACACCAGCATGGAAGAACCCTAAAACCAGTTATTTTAATACTCTGTGATACTAAAAAATAATCTAGCCTACTTCTGTGCCCTCTTGTGTTACCCCATGTGAATCCTAAATCAGTTTTATTAATTTTCCTATATGCATCCTGTAAATGATAGTCTTTAATTGCCTTTAACAAAAAAGCCCCTGAAAAATCTGTGTAATCTTTTTTCCCCAAATTATCTAAAGATACATTAAAATCTCCTCCCATTATAATATATCTGTTTGTATCCAAAAGATTTAAAAGGCTTTTTAAAAAATCTAATCTCTTGGATTTATTACATGGTGCATATATATTAATAAATCTGTATTTACTGTCACTCCTTCGCGCGTCCACAACCAGCAATCTCCCAGGCACAAGTGACACAAGATCCTCCATAATGAATCCCTTATCTTTAAACAATACTCCCAACCCATCCGAATGGACATTTCCTATGCTCCAATACGAAGCACCTGAAGTCCACTCCTTGGAAAAAGTTCTGATATCCTGCCCATCCTTGAGGTGACACTCTTGTAAGAATTCCACATCAAAGACCATCGTATCCAATGAGAAAAAAAGAGCCCTTCTCTTCTCCGAATCCCTCAGTCCTCTTACATTCAGAGATAAGAAGTTCAAGCCTCTCATTATACTGATTCAATGGTTTGTTTTTTTCTGCTTCTTTCCTTTTCCTTTATCCTTCTTCCTTTCTACAGAAAATCCTGTTGTTTCCATAAACCCCTCAACTTCATTTTTTCCCAGGTAACCTTCCTGTGACCCTTCCTTATCCAACTTTTCCTCATCTCCTATCATCTGGGATCCCAAGCTGACAGAGACAAGAGAAGCCTCATAATCTTCAGATGACATATACAATATTTTGGGTAAACCTTGAAATATGTTTGATATTTCTAGTGTAGCCTCGTCGGTGTTCCCCTCTTCCAGCTTCCGTTTCATGGTTCCCGGTACAAGGTTCCATTTCTCTTGCTGCTCCTCCATTGCCTCCTCTGCTCTCTCACCCCAGGGCCTTCTATTCTCGATGGTATCGGGAATCATCGTACCTTGTGATTCCTCACTCTTTCCTTCCATAGTTTCATTCTCCTCTTCACCCTCACCCATAGCTGGCAGCTCAGCTAGCTCTGAATCTGGAATACAGTCTCCTTGTTCCTTCACTCCTCCGTTGTCTCCCTCCAAAAGTGCTGTGTCAGAAGGTGAGCCCATCTCCTTTCCTTCCTCGATTGGTCCAGGAGGGGATACTAGGGAGTCTTGTATTTCCTGCAGGACGATCTCAATGGGCCTTAGCTCCATTTTTTCCTCTTGGCCCTTTGCGGCACTTGCATAGGTTCTGTTTGGACATTCCCTATACAGATGGTTTGTTGCTCCACACTCATTGCACGCTTTCGGTTTTGGACAAGCTGATGCAAAATGGCCCATTTCTTTGCAATTCAAACATTTCTGTTTCTTGCATCTGTACTCTGGATGTCCCTCCTCATGACACATTCTACAATATTGAGGCTGTCTTGAATACAGTATATAACCTTTCACGCGTCCAATTCGAAAGGTAGCTGGTGGATGTAAAAACCCCTCAAATCCCCTTTCATCATCTCTCAACAGCACTTCATACTGCCTTTGCCCATTCCACACTCCATATTTATCTCTTCTATACATGGGTGCAGATTGTATGTCCACATAATCACACAAAAACAAGCCCACTTCTGCATCTGTAACATTCATGTCAAACATGTTTATCGTCAACAGTCTAAAGTTATTCCTTTCCATGGACCTTACCCTATATTTGTTCAGTGGGTGTTCTTCCTCAATTTCTCTGCATTTCTCCATGAATTGCGTGAAGTAGGTTTTACACTTCATCGTCACATCCAGGTATTTTTCTCTTCCATTTCTCTGTATTCCTAGGATTTGGTCCAAGTCTACCTGCATTGGATTGATTATAATTTTTTCAATAAACTCTTCTCTCATTGGCATCTCTTCATCCTCGACGATTCCTAAGGTGGGAGGGACGTATGCAAGTATTGTAACACAGGAACAAAGCCATACACAGCATGTTGTATTAACTTGTAAAGTGGAGTGTGCTTTATTTAGTTTTTAAAACACGTCTTCATTCATTTCGGAGCTAAATCAACCCAGAATTCCAAACAGCATAAACACGCCTCCCTATTATTGCGTCACAAATACATGAGCTGAAGCTGCATTCAGGCAACGTTATCCACCGGGTGGCACTGTAGTGCCATGGTTAACTGAACTACAGAAAGCATGTCTTTTAACCTGTGAAGTACCACATTTCTGAAACAGTTAGCACAAGCTATTTGTATAATTGTATACATTACATTTAGGCAACTTTTGCAGTTAAAATTAGCAGAACTTATAATACAGTTGAAGAGAATTGAGGTAGATGTCAGTTAATGCTCTAGAAATTACAAAGCAGCCTGTCCTCAATTACAACACTGGCACTTAATGGGTTATTTTGAAGTAAACTTCATTCTACAGCATCCTTCCTTTAAAAATCGCAGCAACTGGGTCAAATCAGTCACAGATCCGGGGTGTCCAATACCGGTGTCCAATACTGGTGTCCTGGGGAATAAGTAGACCGGGGAAAAAGTGGATCACCATCTAGAATTTAAAAGGGGAGGTTCCATTGATTCTAAGGTTTACACCGACTAGTACCACGTAGAGGGAATTAGTAGCTCGAGCCCAAGGAATAAATTGATCGGATCTATTAACTAAAAATAACTCATTTAAAATGAACTTTAAGTATCATGTATGTGTCTAACAAGCATTACAGCAACTCAAGATGTTTGTTACATATTTAACGTGCAAGCAGTACTGTAAGGATAGGTATGCGAGCGTTTATCAAAACAGTTAAAGCGTGATTGTCAGACAAAATTGAGCTCCATGATGCGGTTACTAACTTAGGCCACGATGCACGGCCAGTTTGCACAGACAGTACTAATTTTTATTTTCCATCCTAGGTACATATGCTACATGACAAAACTGTTCCTAATCAAAAAAAAAAACACGTGTTTACTAATTTAGCTATAATGTTTGATTTATTTATATTTTTAATACTAGGATGTTAACATTTCATCTTTGTAAACTGTGATAGTTAATGTCAGGCCTACTGACAATATACCTTGCAATACTACAATATTGTATGTCATTAGAATGTATTACTAAAACATTAAATTTCAATTAAAGAATAACCTTGATGTGTAAAACCTTTTAATATACAGTAAATAAATATTTGCGATCACACAACTAAAAGTGATTAACAACAATAACAGGCAGAAAAAAGGTGACAAGCATTTAACACTAGGCCTAGTGTAAAGAGAGGCAAGTCACAGTATAAATGAACACTTTGCACCACACATTTTACTAACAAAAAAAAAGTGTGAACACAATACAATACGATCTGGCAAATAAAACTACCAGATAGAACATGTGGATTCATGTAGTTAACCTCCCCTTTAAATCAAACTCCTGCTGCACCTTCCTTTTGCTTTACTGTGTTTGCACGATCCACTTTTCCCCCGGTCTATTAATTCCCTACAACACCGGTCCTGGAGGCCATTATTCCACTCCAGGTTTAACAGGTAAAATGAGAATGAACTACAGGGTCAGGATGGAGGCTTATTTAATTGGTTTAATTAAACAATTCAGGATTCTCCCCAGGCCCAATCCACCCGTCTTGCAGATGCTACTGTGCTTTTAACAATAAGGATTGATTGCGCTTCTAGCAGACTATCAGTTGACAAATGCTGGTTGTTTTTATAAACAAAATAGTCAGTACAGAAAAGCGATCAATTAAAAAAAACACCCCTCCTGCTGACCATCTTTACTGCCAGAGACGTGTAGAAATAAAAAAGCACTTTAATAATGCAAATCCTGCAACCAATCCGTAGGACAGGAATAAGCAGAAACACTGGATTTAAAATGTGCAACAACATTTAAAAAAACAGGTCTGAGCTCAACTCAGTACCAGTCAGTCATGAATTCTCAGACTGGGGCGGTAATACAAGTCATCACACAAGACGCAGACTCAGAGAGAAAGCACACCAGCCAACGAGGTTTAAAACTACAGGTACTTCTATTGAAAACTAACTTGACCTGGCTGTGTTGCAACACAGCACTGTGAGACTCTCCACTACAGGGCTTTGAATGTAATCTTATGCCAGACTAACTTAGTGCCATCTGTCGGATGGAACAAGCTATTGCAGCAAAGACCCATTTGTGATTAAATAGCCTAGAAACAAAGCCAGGACAGGTGATATAGTCCTACCATAAACTGCAAGAGTTTGAAATCTATTTTTCACCAGTTTAGTTCCCCCTGAGAGGGGAGTGCACCTTTCCTGGAGGTACTGCTGCTGCACCTTCCTTTTGCCTTACTGCGCTTGCACGATCCACTTTTCCCCTTGGAAATCTTGGAACCGCATGACAGCTGTGTTATGTCTTCACACAACATTTAACCAATCAGAGATGAAGGGGCGGGTTTGTGTTAAGCACTTTGAGAGGCTAAAACAGTAAATGATTGCTAAAAAAAAAAACAATTTTCAAAGCAAAAATAGTGACGATGAATGCAGGGGGGCAAAATAAGCCGACAATAGGCGCAATCCACCACCTAATATTATATTTGCGCCGGCTACTTTATTAAATAAAGATTTTCGGGTATTATCATTCAGTCCATTTTTTGTCGTATTATTGTACTGTAAGGTGATATAGTACACAATAGCTATACATATGCACCAAAAAAAAAAAAGTATTCCTTTTGTCGTGACATCGTAACAATATGTACCCAGGTGCTTGTGAGAGATATTGGGGGGTTCGTTTAGAGGCTGTACGCCTTTCAGAAGAAAGGCATGATGGGATATCAACTGTTGTCAGCTGACATACAAATGCTTAAGTGCAGAGGTGCTGGATTATTACACTGCGGTTTCCTGCAACAGTTATGATGGAGACCAAACATGCGAGTACTGTTAAAATGAACAGTTGCATTCCAAAAATGTAGAACAGCGAAACACAAAAATAAAATGCCCTGAAAACTTAAAAGAAAGCAATTTAAAGAGGCTGTGTGGTTCAGTGGTTAAAGGGCTTGTAACCAGGAGGTCCCCGGTTCAAATCCCACCTCAGCCACTGACTCATTGTGTGACCCTGAGCAAGTCACTTAACCTGCTTGTGCTCCATCTTTCGGGTGAGACGTAGTTGTAAGTGACTCTGCAGCTGATGCATAGTTCACACACCATAGTATCTCTGTAAGTCGCCTTGGATAAAGGCGTCTGCTAAATAAACAAATAAAAATAATAATAATAATAATAATAATAATAATAAATGAAGCAATAAGCTCAATAATTACTCTAAAAAGTGCAAAGGTTACCTTTTTTGTGTGAACTCCAATAACCCTACGTTATCTTTCCCCAGTCAAATCAGAGAGTGCCTAAATAAGCACGGTAATTTACCATAATAAAAAACAGTCATGAAAAAGAAAATGCAGAACACAGAAAAGCGTAACCAGATAGTCAACATAAGACAACACATTATTTCAATTTTGTCGTATTATATATTTAAGGTAAGGCAAGTTTATTTTCCATTAAGTGCTCCCAGCTATAATGTTCTGCCGCTCAGCTGTACAGAATTCCTGGCGAGAACCCTGCAATTTAGAACAGGGTTTGGAACAAATATCAGGAGTGGAAGGGCCAAGTTCAGAGAAGAAAAACAAATCTAGGGGCAAAGTCGGGCAATAATAAGAACATAAAGTTTACAAACGAGAGGAGGCCATTCAGCCCATCTTGCTCGTTTGGTTGTTAGTAGCTTATTGATCCCAGAATCTCATCAAGCAGCTTCTTGAAGGATCCCAGGGTGTCAGCTTCAACAACATTACTGGGGAGTTGGTTGCAGACCCTTACAATTCTCTGTGTAAAAAAAGTGCCTCCTATTTTCTGTTCTGAATGCACCTTTATCTAATCTCCATGTGTGACCTCTTGTCCTTATTTTTTTTTTTATCAGGTCGAAAAAGTCCCCTGGGTCGACGTTGTGAAGACTGAATAGATTCAATTCTTTTAGCCTGTCTGCATACGACATGCCTTTTAAACCCGGGATAATTCTGGTTGCTCTTCTTTGCACTCTTTCTAGAGCAGCAATATCCTTTTTGTAACGAGGTGACCAGAACTGAACACAATATTCTAGGTGAGGTCTTACTAATGCATTATAAAGTTTTAACATTACTTCCCTTGATTTAAATTCAACACTTCTCACAATATATCTGAGCATCTTGTTGGCCTTTTTTATAGCTTCCCCACATTGTCTAGATGAAGACATCTCCGAGTCAACATAAACTCCTAGGTCTTTTTCATAGTTCCCTTCTTCAATTTCAGTATCTCCCATATGATATTTATAATGCACATTTTTATTTCCTGAATGCGATACTTTACACTTTTCTCTATTAAATTTAATTTGCCATGTGTCTGCCCAGTTCTGAATGCTGTCTAGATCACTTTGAATGACCTTTGCTTACTATACCAGAATCTAAATCATTAATGTAGATTAGGAATAGCAGAGGACCTAATACTGATCCCTGACGTACACCACTGGTTACCTCGCTCCATTTTGAGGTTTCTCCTCTAATCAGTACTTTCTGTTTTCTACCTGTTAACCACTCCCTAATCCATGTGCATGCATTTCCTTGAATCCCTACTGCGTTTAGTTTGAGAATTAATCTTTTATGCGGGACTTTGTTAAAAGCTTTCTGGAAATCTAAATAAACCATGTCGTATGCTTTGCAATTATCCATTTTCAATGTTGCATCCTCAAAAAAGTCAAGTAGGTTAGTTAGACACGATCTCCCTTTCCTAAAACCATGCTGACTGTCTCCCAGGATATTGTTAGCATACAGGTAATTTTCCATTTTGGATCTTACTATAGTTTCCATAAGTTTACATATAATAGAAGTCATATAATCAAATTAACTTGCAGAAATTGAAATTAAACTTCACTAAAACAGCTCTCCACAGACCAATTTACATTACAAGAAGCAAAATTGCTGTAGCGCCATCTGTTGGATTCAACAAGATATTGCAGCTTAAAACATAGTTGCAATAAGTGTTTATACCTGAGAACACGCAGCCTGGACAAACCACACAGGGCTTTTTTCCCCCAGTTCTTATTTTTAGCTTATGTAAATCTTTTACATACTGTATGAAATGAGTGTTTTCAGTTACTTTCCAAAATACATATAGTAGTAACTGGACAATACTTTCACGGTCTTTCCTTTACACCGGTAACACGCAGCCAAGACAAACCACACACCATCCTACTGGAATTTCCTAAACACTACATCTGTTTTTTTCACCAGTTTAGTTTCCCCCCGGGAGGGGAGTGCACCGTTCCTGGAGGTACTGCAATACCAGGTCGATGCGTGGAGTGGACGGAGCAAGCCCCTCTTCCATCTCCCAGTTCCAAAAATCAATTTAATATATGGTCCCCAGATAGGGGACGTATCAGATATTAAACTGATAAGAACAGATACTACACTTGATCTTAGCCAAAAGGCCGAGAAGCGATGCTGAGCTGCCCTCGAGACGAGGGCCCCCCCTCGGCTCACTCCTTCACCAGTTAAGGTGGGAGGGACGTATGCAAGTATTGTAACACAGGAACAAAGCCACACACAGCAACGCATGTTGTATTAACATGTAAAGTGGAGTGTGCTTTATTTAGTTTTTAAAACACGTCTTCATTCATTTTGGAGCTAAATCAACCCAGAATTCCAAACAGCATAAACACGCCCCCCTATTATTGCGTCACAAATACATGAGCTGAAGCTGCATTCAGGCAATGTTATCCACCGGGTGGCACTGTAGTGCCATGGTTAACTGAACTACAGAAAGCATGTCTTTTAACCTGTGAAGAACCACATTTTTGAAAACAGTTAGCACAAGCTATTTGTATAATTGGATACATTACATTTAGGCAACTTTTGCAGTTAAAATTAGCAGAACTTATAATATAGTTGAAGAGAATTGAGGTAGAGGTCAGTTAATGCTCTAGAAATTACAAAGCAGCCTGTCCTCAATTACAACACTGGCACTTAATGGGTTATTTTGAAGTAAACTTCATTCTACAGCATCCTTCCTTTAAAAATCATAGCAACTGGGTCAAATCAGCCACAGATCAGGGGTGTCCAATACTGGTGTCCTGGGGAATAAGTAGACCAGGGAAAAAGTGGATCACCATCTAGAATTTAAAAGGGGAGGTTCCATTGTTTCTAAGCTTTACACCTACCACGAGCCCAGGGAATAAGTTGATCGGATCTATTAACTAACAATAACTAATTTAAAATGAACTTTAAGTGTCATGTATGTCTAACAAGCATTACAGCAACTCAAGATGTTTGTTACATATTTAACGTGCAAGCAGTACTGCAAGGATAGGTATGCGAGCTTTTATGAAAACAGTTAAAGCGTGATTGTCAGACAAAATTGAGCTCCATGCTGCGGTTACTAACTTAGGCCACGATGCACGGCCAGTTTGCACAGACAGTACTAATTTTTATTTTCCATCCTAGGTACATATGCTACATGACAAAACTTCTGTTCCTAATCAAAAAAAAAAACACGGGTTTACTAATTTAGCTATAATGTTTGATTTATTTATTTTTAATACTAGGATGTTAACATTTCATCTTTGTAAACTGTGATAGTTAATGTTAGGCCTACTGACAATATACCTTGCGATACTACAATATTGTATGTCATTAGAATATTACTAAAACATTACATTTCAATTAAAGAATAACCTTGATGTGTAAAACCTTTTAATATACAGTAAATAAATCTTTGCGATCACACAACTACAAGTGATTAACGACATTAACAGGCAGAAAAAAGGTGACAAGCATTTAACACTAGGCCTAGTGTAAAGAGAGGCAAGTTACAGTATAAATGAACACTTTGCACCACACATTTTACAAACAAAAAAAAAAAGTGTGAACACAATACCATACGATCTGGCAAATAAAACGACCAGATAGAACATGTGGATTCATGTAGTTAACCTCCCCTTTAAATCAAACTCCTGCTGCACCTTCCTTTTGCTTTACTGCGCTTGCACGATCCACTTTTACCCCAGTCTATTAATTCCCTACAACACCGGTCCTGGAGACCATTATTCCACTCCAGGTTTAACAGGTAAAATGAGAATGAACTACAGGGTCAGGATGGAGGCTTATTTAATTGGTTTAATTAAACAATTCAGGATTCTCCCCAGGCCCGATCCACCCGTCTTGCAGATGCTACTGTGCTTTTACAATAAGGATTGATTGTGCTTCTAGCAGACGATCAGTTGACAAACGCTGGTTGATTTTATAAACAAAATAGTCAGTACAGAAAAGCGATCAATTAAAAAAAACACCCCTCCTGCTGACCATCTTTACTGCCAGAGACGTGTAGAAATAAAAAAGCACTTTAATAATGCAAATCCTGCAACCAATCCGTAGGACAGGAATAAGCAGAAACACTGGATTTAAAATGTGCAACAACATTTAAAAAACAGGTCTGAGCTCAACTCAGTACCAGTCAGTCATGAATTCTCAGACTGGGGCGGTAATACAAGTCATCACACAAGACGCGTAACTCAGAGAGAAAGCACACCAGCCAACGAGGTTTAAAACTACAGGTACTTCTACTGAAAACTAACTTGACCTGGCTGTGTTGCAACACAGCACTGTGAGACTCTCCACTACAGGGCTTTGAACGTAATCTTATGCCAGACTTGCTTAGTGCCATCTGTCGGATGGAACAAGCTATTGCAGCAAAGACCCATTTGTGATTAAATAGCCTAGAAACAAAGCCAGGACAGGTTATATAGTCCTACCATAAACTGCAAGAGTTTGAAGTCTATTTTTCACCAGTTTAGTTCCCCCCGGGAGGGGAGTGCACCGTTCCTGGAGGTACTGCAATACATGTAGTTAACATCCCCCTTAAATCAAACTACTGCTGCTGCATCTTCCTTTTGCCTTACTGCGCTTGCACGATCCACTTTTCCCCTTGGAAATCTTGGAACCACATGACAGCTGTGTTACGTCTTCACACAACATTTAACCAATCAGAGATGAAGGGGAGGGTTTGTGTTAAGCACTTTGAGAGGCTAAAACATTAAATGATTGCTAAAAAAAAAAATAACCAATTTTCAAAGCAAAAATAGCGATGAATGCAGGGGGGCAATGTAAGACGGCAATAGGCGCAATCCACCACCTTATACTATATTTGCGCCGGCTACTTTATTAAATAAAGATTTTCGGGTACTATCATTCAGTCCATTTTTTGTCGTATTATTGTACTGTAAGGTGATATAGTACACAATAGCTATACATATGCACCAAAAAAAAAAAGTATTCCTTTTGTCGTGACATCGTAACAATATGTACCCAGGTGCTTGTGAGAGATATTGGGGGGTTTGTTTAGAGGCTATATGCCTTTAAGAAGAAAGGCATGATGGGATATCAACTGTTAGCTGACATACAAATGCTCAAGTGCAGAGGTGCTGGATTATTACACTAAATATTGCCTAAATAAGCACGGTAATTTACCATAATAAAAAACAGTCATGAAAAAGAAAATGCAGAACACAGAAAAGCGTAACCAGATAGTCAACATAAGACAACACATTATTTCAATTTTGTCGTATTATATATTTAAGGTAAGGCAAGTTTATTTTTCTGTTAATTGCTCCCAGCTATAATGTTCTGCCGCTCAGCTGTACAGAATTCCTGGGGAGAACCCTGCAATTTAGAACAGGGTTTGGAACAAATATCAGGAGTGGAAGGGCCAAGTTCAGAGAGGAAAAACAAATCTAGGGGCAAAGTCGGGCAATAATAAGAACATAAAGTTTACAAACGAGAGGAGGCCATTCAGCCCATCTTGCTCGTTTGGTTGTTAGTAGCTTATTGATCCCAGAATCTCATCAAGCAGCTTCTTGAAGGATCCCAGGGTGTCAGCTTCAACAACATTACTGGGGAGTTGGTTGCAGACCCTTACAATTCTCTGTGTAAAAAAAGTGCCTCCTATTTTCTGTTCTGAATGCACCTTTATCTAATCTCCATGTGTGACCTCTTGTCCTTATTTTTTTTTTATCAGGTCGAAAAAGTCCCCTGGGTCGACGTTGTGAAGACTGAATAGATTCAATTCTTTTAGCCTGTCTGCATACGACATGCCTTTTAAACCCGGGATAATTCTGGTTGCTCTTCTTTGCACTCTTTCTAGAGCAGCAATATCCTTTTTGTAACGAGGTGACCAGAACTGAACACAATATTCTAGGTGAGGTCTTACTAATGCATTATAAAGTTTTAACATTACTTCCCTTGATTTAAATTCAACACTTCTCACAATATATCTGAGCATCTTGTTGGCCTTTTTTATAGCTTCCCCACATTGTCTAGATGAAGACATCTCCGAGTCAACATAAACTCCTAGGTCTTTTTCATAGTTCCCTTCTTCAATTTCAGTATCTCCCATATGATATTTATAATGCACATTTTTATTTCCTGCATGCAATACTTGACACTTTTCTCTATTAAATTTAATTTGCCATGTGTCTGCCCAGTTCTGAATGCTGTCTAGATCACTTTGAATGACCTTTGCTTACTATACCAGAATCTAAATCATTAATGTAGATTAGGAATAGCAGAGGACCTAATACTGATCCCTGACGTACACCACTGGTTACCTCGCTCCATTTTGAGGTTTCTCCTCTAATCAGTACTTTCTGTTTTCTACCTGTTAACCACTCCCTAATCCATGTGCATGCATTTCCTTGAATCCCTACTGCGTTTAGTTTGAGAATTAATCTTTTATGCGGGACTTTGTTAAAAGCTTTCTGGAAATCTAAATAAACCATGTCGTATGCTTTGCAATTATCCATTTTCAATGTTGCATCCTCAAAAAAGTCAAGTAGGTTAGTTAGACACGATCTCCCTTTCCTAAAACCATGCTGACTGTCTCCCAGGATATTGTTAGCATACAGGTAATTTTCCATTTTGGATCTTACTATAGTTTCCATAAGTTTACATATAATAGAAGTCATATAATCAAATTAACTTGCAGAAATTGAAATTAAACTTCACTAAAACAGCTCTCCACAGACCAATTTACATTACAAGAAGCAAAATTGCTGTAGCGCCATCTGTTGGATTCAACAAGATATTGCAGCTTAAAACATAGTTGCAATAAGTGTTTATACCTGAGAACACGCAGCCTGGACAAACCACACAGGGCTTTTTTCCCCCAGTTCTTATTTTTAGCTTATGTAAATCTTTTACATACTGTATGAAATGAGTGTTTTCAGTTACTTTCCAAAATACATATAGTAGTAACTGGACAATACTTTCACGGTCTTTCCTTTACACCGGTAACACGCAGCCAAGACAAACCACACACCATCCTACTGGAATTTCCTAAACACTACATCTGTTTTTTTCACCAGTTTAGTTTCCCCCCGGGAGGGGAGTGCACCGTTCCTGGAGGTACTGCAATACCAGGTCGATGCGTGGAGTGGACGGAGCAAGCCCCTCTTCCATCTCCCAGTTCCAAAAATCAATTTAATATATGGTCCCCAGATAGGGGACGTATCAGATATTAAACTGATAAGAACAGATACTACACTTGATCTTAGCCAAAAGGCCGAGAAGCGATGCTGAGCTGCCCTCGAGACGAGGGCCCCCCCTCGGCTCACTCCTTCACCAGTTAAGGTGGGAGGGACGTATGCAAGTATTGTAACACAGGAACAAAGCCACACACAGCAACGCATGTTGTATTAACATGTAAAGTGGAGTGTGCTTTATTTAGTTTTTAAAACACGTCTTCATTCATTTTGGAGCTAAATCAACCCAGAATTCCAAACAGCATAAACACGCCCCCCTATTATTGCGTCACAAATACATGAGCTGAAGCTGCATTCAGGCAATGTTATCCACCGGGTGGCACTGTAGTGCCATGGTTAACTGAACTACAGAAAGCATGTCTTTTAACCTGTGAAGAACCACATTTTTGAAAACAGTTAGCACAAGCTATTTGTATAATTGGATACATTACATTTAGGCAACTTTTGCAGTTAAAATTAGCAGAACTTATAATATAGTTGAAGAGAATTGAGGTAGAGGTCAGTTAATGCTCTAGAAATTACAAAGCAGCCTGTCCTCAATTACAACACTGGCACTTAATGGGTTATTTTGAAGTAAACTTCATTCTACAGCATCCTTCCTTTAAAAATCATAGCAACTGGGTCAAATCAGCCACAGATCAGGGGTGTCCAATACTGGTGTCCTGGGGAATAAGTAGACCAGGGAAAAAGTGGATCACCATCTAGAATTTAAAAGGGGAGGTTCCATTGTTTCTAAGCTTTACACCTACCACGAGCCCAGGGAATAAGTTGATCGGATCTATTAACTAACAATAACTAATTTAAAATGAACTTTAAGTGTCATGTATGTCTAACAAGCATTACAGCAACTCAAGATGTTTGTTACATATTTAACGTGCAAGCAGTACTGCAAGGATAGGTATGCGAGCTTTTATGAAAACAGTTAAAGCGTGATTGTCAGACAAAATTGAGCTCCATGCTGCGGTTACTAACTTAGGCCACGATGCACGGCCAGTTTGCACAGACAGTACTAATTTTTATTTTCCATCCTAGGTACATATGCTACATGACAAAACTTCTGTTCCTAATCAAAAAAAAAAACACGGGTTTACTAATTTAGCTATAATGTTTGATTTATTTATTTTTAATACTAGGATGTTAACATTTCATCTTTGTAAACTGTGATAGTTAATGTTAGGCCTACTGACAATATACCTTGCGATACTACAATATTGTATGTCATTAGAATATTACTAAAACATTACATTTCAATTAAAGAATAACCTTGATGTGTAAAACCTTTTAATATACAGTAAATAAATCTTTGCGATCACACAACTACAAGTGATTAACGACATTAACAGGCAGAAAAAAGGTGACAAGCATTTAACACTAGGCCTAGTGTAAAGAGAGGCAAGTTACAGTATAAATGAACACTTTGCACCACACATTTTACAAACAAAAAAAAAAAGTGTGAACACAATACCATACGATCTGGCAAATAAAACGACCAGATAGAACATGTGGATTCATGTAGTTAACCTCCCCTTTAAATCAAACTCCTGCTGCACCTTCCTTTTGCTTTACTGCGCTTGCACGATCCACTTTTACCCCAGTCTATTAATTCCCTACAACACCGGTCCTGGAGACCATTATTCCACTCCAGGTTTAACAGGTAAAATGAGAATGAACTACAGGGTCAGGATGGAGGCTTATTTAATTGGTTTAATTAAACAATTCAGGATTCTCCCCAGGCCCGATCCACCCGTCTTGCAGATGCTACTGTGCTTTTACAATAAGGATTGATTGTGCTTCTAGCAGACGATCAGTTGACAAACGCTGGTTGATTTTATAAACAAAATAGTCAGTACAGAAAAGCGATCAATTAAAAAAAACACCCCTCCTGCTGACCATCTTTACTACCAGAGACGTGTAGAAATAAAAAAGCACTTTAATAATGCAAATCCTGCAACCAATCCGTAGGACAGGAATAAGCAGAAACACTGGATTTAAAATGTGCAACAACATTTAAAAAACAGGTCTGAGCTCAACTCAGTACCAGTCAGTCATGAATTCTCAGACTGGGGCGGTAATACAAGTCATCACACAAGACGCGTAACTCAGAGAGAAAGCACACCAGCCAACGAGGTTTAAAACTACAGGTACTTCTACTGAAAACTAACTTGACCTGGCTGTGTTGCAACACAGCACTGTGAGACTCTCCACTACAGGGCTTTGAACGTAATCTTATGCCAGACTTGCTTAGTGCCATCTGTCGGATGGAACAAGCTATTGCAGCAAAGACCCATTTGTGATTAAATAGCCTAGAAACAAAGCCAGGACAGGTTATATAGTCCTACCATAAACTGCAAGAGTTTGAAGTCTATTTTTCACCAGTTTAGTTCCCCCCGGGAGGGGAGTGCACCGTTCCTGGAGGTACTGCAATACATGTAGTTAATATCCCCCTTAAATCAAACTACTGCTGCTGCATCTTCCTTTTGCCTTACTGCGCTTGCACGATCCACTTTTCCCCTTGGAAATCTTGGAACCACATGACAGCTGTGTTACGTCTTCACACAACATTTAACCAATCAGAGATGAAGGGGAGGGTTTGTGTTAAGCACTTTGAGAGGCTAAAACATTAAATGATTGCTAAAAAAAAAAATAACCAATTTTCAAAGCAAAAATAGCGATGAATGCAGGGGGGCAAAGTAAGACGGCAATAGGCGCAATCCACCACCTAATACTATATTTGCGCCGGCTACTTTATTAAATAAAGATTTTCGGGTACTATCATTCAGTCCATTTTTTGTCGTATTATTGTACTGTAAGGTGATATAGTACACGATAGCTATACATATGCACCAAAAAAAAAAGTATTCCTTTTGTCATGACATCGTAACAATATGTACCCAGGTGCTTGTGAGAGATATTGGGGGGTTCGTTCAGAGGCTGTACGCCTTTCAGAAGAAAGGCATGATGGGATATCAACTGTTGTCAGCTGACATACAAATGCTTAATTGCAGAGGTGCTGGATTAATACACTGCGGTTTCCTGCAACAGTTATGATGGTGACCAAACGGGCGAGTACTGTTAAAATGAACAGTTGCATTCCAAAAATGTATAATAGTGAAAAACAAATAATGCCCTGAAAACTTAAAAGAAAGCAATTTAAGAGGCTGTGTGGTCCAGTGGTTAAAGGGCTTGTAACCAGGAGGTCCCCGGTTCAAATCCCACCTCAGCCACTGACTCATTGTGTGACCCTGAGCAAGTCACTTAACCGCCTTGTGCTCCATCTTTCGGGTGAGACGTAGTTGTAAGTAACTCTGCAGCTGATGCATAGTTCACACACCCTAGTCTCTGTAAGTCGCTTTGAAGCAATAAGCTCAATAATTACTCTAAAAAGTGCAAAGGTTACCTTTTTTGTGTGAACTCCAATAACCCTACGTTATCTTTCCCCAGTCAAATCAGAGAGTGCCTAAATAAGCACGGTAATTTACCATAATAAAAAACAAATGAAAAAGAAAATGTAGAACACAGAAAAGCGTAACCAGATAGTCAACATAAGACAACACATTATTTCAATTTTGTCGTATTATATATTTAAGGTAAGGCAAGTTTATTTTTCTGTTAATTGCTCCCAGCTATAATGTTCTGCCGCTCGGCTGTACAGAATTCCTGGGGAGAACCCTGCAATTTAGAACAGGGTTTGGAACAAATATCAGGAGTGGAAGGGCCAAGTTCAGAGAAGAAAAACAAATCTAGGGGCAAAGTCGGCCAATAATAAGAACATAAGAAACGTTACAAACGAGAGGAGGCCAATCAGCCCATCTTGCTCGTTTGGTTGTTAGTAGCTTATTGATCCCAGAATCTCATCAAGCAGCTTCTTGAAGGATCCCAGGGTGTCAGCTTCAACAACATTACTGGGGAGTTGGTTCCAGACTCCCACAATTCTCTGTGTAAAAAAAGTGCCTCCTATTTTCTGTTCTGAATGCACCTTTATCTAATCTCCATATGTGACCTCTTGTCATTTTTTTTATCAGGTCGAAAAAGTCCCCTGGGTCGACGTTGTGAAGACTGAATAGATTCAATTTTTTCAGCCTGTCTGCATACGACATGCCTTTTAAACCCGGGATAATTCTGGTTGCTCTTCTTTGCACTCTTTCTAGAGCAACAATATCCTTTTTGTAACAAGGTGACCAGAACTGGACACACTATTCTAGGTGAGGTCTTGCTAATGCATTATAAAGTTTTAACATTACTTCCCTTGATTTAAATTCAACACTTCTCACAATATATCCGAGCATCTTGTTGGCCTTTTTTTATAGCTTCCCCACATTGTCTAGATGAAGACATTTCTGAGTCAACATAAACTCCTAGGTCTTTTTTTTCATAGTTCCCTTCTTCAATTTCAGTATCTCCCATATGATATTTATAATGCACATTTTTATTGCCTGCGTGCAGTACTTTACACTTTTCTCTATTAAATTTCATTTGCCATGTGTCTGCCCAGTTCTGAATGCTGTCTAGATCATTTTGAATGACCTTTGCTGCTGCAACAGTGTTTGCCACTCCTCCTATTTTTGTGTCTTCTGCAAATTTAACAAGTTTGCTTACTATACCAGAATCTAAATCATTAATGAAGATTAGGAATAGCAGAGGACCCAATACTGATCCCTGACGTACACCACTGGTTACCTCGCTCCATTTTGAGGTTTCTCCTCTAATCAGTACTTTCTGTTTTCTACCTGTTAACCACTCCCTAATCCATGTGCATGCATTTCCTTGAATCCCTACTGCGTTCAGTTTGAGAATTAATCTTTTATGCAGGACTTTCTGGAAATCTAAATAAACCATGTTGTATGCTTTGCAATTATCCATTTTCAATGTTGCATCCTCAAAAAAGTCAAGCAGGTTAGTTAGACACGATCTCCCTTTCCTAAAACCATGCTGACTGTCTCCCAGGATATTGTTACCATATAGGTAATTTTCCATTTTGGATCTTACTATAGTTTCCATAAGTTTCCATATAGTAGAAGTCATATAATCAAATTAACTTGCAGAAATTGAAATTAAACTTCACTAAAACAGCTCTCCACAGACCAATTTCCATTACAAGAAAAATTGCTGTAGCGCCATCTGTTGGATGCAACAAGATATTGCAGCTTAAAACATAGTTGCAGCAAGTGTTTATACCTGAGAACGCGCAGCCTGGACAAACCACACAGGGCTCTTTTCCCCAGTTCTTATTTTTAGCTTATGTAAATCTTTTACATACTGTATGAAATGAGTGTTTCCAGTTACTTTCCAAAATACATATAGTAGTAACTGGACAGTACTTTCACCGTCGTGCCTTTACACAGGTAACACGCAGCCAAGACAAACCACAGACTATCCTACCGGTGTTTCCTACACACTACATCTGTTTTTTTAACCAGTTTAGTTTCCCCCCGGGAGGGGAGTGCACCGTTCCTGGAGGTACTGCAATACCAGGTCGATGCGTGGAGTGGACGGAGCAAGCCCCTCTTCCATCTCCCAGTTCCAAAAATCAATTTAATATATGGTCCCCAGATAGGGGACGTATCAGATATTAAACTGATAAGAACAGATTTTTTTTTTTAAAGATATTTTTATTAAATCTTGAAAATACAAATTTCACAGTAACCATATGTACATACAATATACTCTCACCATTTACAATACAGAATAACAACATGTGTAACAAATTATATACAGTTATTCACAAATACATCAATCCCTTCCATTTATGAACAGATTTCCCCCTAACAAAAAAACATTTTATTTACAATATTTTCCCACTTCGCCCCACAAAAGCTTATATTTCTCTTTTTCCATCCTTATTTCCCACATTTTAATTTCCATTAACACTTTATATTTCAATTCATACCACAATTGTTTCGATGTTCTACCTTCTTTTTTCTTTTTTACTTGAGCGTTCCTTTCTTCCCACAATATCTCTTTACCAATACTTATTATGCACCAGATTATCTTTTCTTTTTCAAATTGTCCCAACCCTTCCCCTCTTAGAATTAAGTCAGGATTCAAAACAATATCTATTAATACCAACCTTAACAGTTGTTGTGTTCTTTTCCAGAAGCAATGGGCTAGATAACATTCCCAAAAAACATGTTGCAGAGTCTCATCTCCTGGACAACCTCTCGGGCAACCTCTGGTAAGTGTTGAACCTTGATTGTATAACCGTTCTCTTACTGGTAATCTATTTAGTGCTGCCAGCCAATTCAGGTCTTTTCTCTCATTACATAACTCTTTTGGTTGAATTAATTTCCATTTCACCTTTTTCTTTTCCAGTTCTGTTATTTGTGTTCCAAGCATCTTTCCCTTTAAATCCTTATACATTTTCTTATGATCCTTTAATACCTCCTCCTTTACACACCCAGGATGAGCTCTCAAAAACAAGACTAATTTTTCATATTGCCAAGGTACATTTTCAGCCTTTGGCCCACTATTATCTAATGGAACAATTTTCCTTAATGGTAAAGCTGCCCACAACTTCACAAAATACATGGCTTTATGTTGTACCTTGTCTATTAATAGTTTACATAAAAAACAAACATATAACACTTCTAATTTTAATGGGATGCACACAACCCCCCTTCCTCCCTCTTCTATTTCTAAATACATCTGCTCCCTCTTAACAGGTTCATACTTACCCCCCCATATAAATGAAAAAACCAACCTAGTCAAAATTATTTTACATTTGGTAGGAATCGGAAAAATTAGGGCTAAGTAAATCAAACTAGACAACAGGTCTACCCTAACTACTAGCCCCCTACCCATTATGCTAAGTTTTCTACCCTTCCAAATGTTCAATTTCTTTTTTACCTTCACAATTTTTTCCTCCCAGTTGTGATTAGCTGAATCTTTGTGATAAAATTTAACACCCAGAATTTTGATTCCTGTAGGACAAACAGAAAAACCGTACCTCACATCTGTCCTATACCTCCATCTTCCACAATACATGACAGAGGATTTGTTGAAATTTATAGCAGATCCTGTTGCTTTACAATAGTTCTCTAAAATTGCCACAGTTTTTTCCAATCCTCTATCTGTAGACAGAAATACAGTGGTGTCATCTGCATATTGTGCAACTTTGACTTTTTCCCCCCATCCTCCTGGAATATGTACCCCTTCAATTTGTTTTTCATTCCTTAACATTTCTGCTAGTGGTTCTATAAATAAAACATACAACAAAGGAGACAAGGGGCATCCCTGTCTTACTCCTCCATTCTGCTCCAAAGGTTCACTCAAAAACCCATTAACTTTTATCCTACTGTTTACATTGTTATACAAAATTTTGATCCATGAAATAAACTCTTCACCTAGATTCATTGTTTGTAAAACTTTTAACAGGAAAACATGACTAACCCGATCAAATGCCTTTTCTTGGTCTAGGCTTAAAAGGCATAATGGTAAGTTTCTTTCCTCTACCCAACTAATAACATCTCTTATTAAAGACAAATTAAAAGAACCAGCCCTCCCCTTAACCCCACACGTCTGATCTTCACTAACTAAAATCTCCAGAACCTCCTTTAATCTATTAGCCAAAACCTTACTAAGGATTTTATAATCTGTTCCTAATAAGGTTACTGGCCTCCAATTCTTAATATCTTTCCTTTCTCCTTTTTTATAAATTAGATGTACAATTCCGGATTTCATTGATGTTGTTAGCTTACCATTCTTGTACACCTCTCTAAAAATTTCTACAAGATCATTTTTAATTATTTCCCATAAACAGACATAAAACTCTTTTGGTAACCCATCCCCTCCTGGTGTCTTATTCCCTTTCATAGAAAAAAGAGCCCTTTTAATCTCCTCCTCTGTTATCTCCCCCTCCAATTCACTTCTACTCTCTTCTGTTAGTATTCTATTTATATTCCCCAACAAAATACCTCCTTTCTCCTCATCTATCTCTCTTTTTGAAAACAGTTCCTTATAGAAGGAGCATGCATGTTTAAGTATACCTTCTGTCCCTTTAACCTCCCCTGTGTCCGTAAAAAAACTACTAATGATTTCCCTCGTCTGTTTTTGTTTAATTGTTTGAAAAAAGTATTTAGTTACTTTTTCATCCTTATCCAGTTCCTCTGCTTTGGCTAAAAAAGCAAATTCTTTAGATTTTCTAATATAATAGCTTTTAATGTTCTGTTTTACTACTGCCACCTCTTCTTCATTTATCTTTATTCCCCGATTTCTTTTTTCCATTAATGTTTGCAATTTTTTATTGTCCCACCAAACATCTTTCCTTTCCTGCCTTCTTTTCTTACCTGAATATATGACACAAAAACCTGCTATATTTCTTTTACATTCTTCCCACCACTCTAAACTTGTGTTATACCCCTTTTTAAATTCTTGCCACAGTTTATAATACTCTTTTAATTCTTCCAAAAACCGAGTATCCTCCAATAATTTTAGGTTCATCCTCCAATACCCTTTTCCTATCTGGGCCTCATTTTCCTTTGTTGTGACCACCACCATTTCATGGTCCGAACACCAGCATGGAAGAACCCTAAAACCAGTTATTTTAATACTCTGTGATACTAAAAAATAATCTAGCCTACTTCTGTGCCCTCTTGTGTTACCCCATGTGAATCCTAAATCAGTTTTATTAATTTTCCTATATGCATCCTGTAAATGATAGTCTTTAATTGCCTTTAACAAAAAAGCCCCTGAAAAATCTGTGTAATCTTTTTTCCCCAAATTATCTAAAGATACATTAAAATCTCCTCCCATTATAATATATCTGTTTGTATCCAAAAGATTTAAAAGGCTTTTTAAAAAATCTAATCTCTTGGATTTATTACATGGTGCATATATATTAATAAATCTGTATTTACTGTCACTCCTTCGCGCGTCCACAACCAGCAATCTCCCAGGCACAAGTGACACAAGATCCTCCATAATGAATCCCTTATCTTTAAACAATACTCCCAACCCATCCGAATGGACATTTCCTATGCTCCAATACGAAGCACCTGAAGTCCACTCCTTGGAAAAAGTTCTGATATCCTGCCCATCCTTGAGGTGACACTCTTGTAAGAATTCCACATCAAAGACCATCGTATCCAATGAGAAAAAAAGAGCCCTTCTCTTCTCCGAATCCCTCAGTCCTCTTACATTCAGAGATAAGAAGTTCAAGCCTCTCATACTGATTCAATGGTTTGTTTTTTTCTGCTTCTTTCCTTTTCCTTTATCCTTCTTCCTTTCTACAGAAAATCCTGTTGTTTCCATAAACCCCTCAACTTCATTTTTTCCCAGGTAACCTTCCTGTGACCCTTCCTTATCCAACTTTTCCTCATCTCCTATCATCTGGGATCCCAAGCTGACAGAGACAAGAGAAGCCTCATAATCTTCAGATGACATATACAATATTTTGGGTAAACCTTGAAATATGTTTGATATTTCTAGTGTAGCCTCGTCGGTGTTCCCCTCTTCCAGCTTCCGTTTCATGGTTCCCGGTACAAGGTTCCATTTCTCTTGCTGCTCCTCCATTGCCTCCTCTGCTCTCTCACCCCAGGGCCTTCTATTCTCGATGGTATCGGGAATCATCGTACCTTGTGATTCCTCACTCTTTCCTTCCATAGTTTCATTCTCCTCTTCACCCTCACCCATAGCTGGCAGCTCAGCTAGCTCTGAATCTGGAATACAGTCTCCTTGTTCCTTCACTCCTCCGTTGTCTCCCTCCAAAAGTGCTGTGTCAGAAGGTGAGCCCATCTCCTTTCCTTCCTCGATTGGTCCAGGAGGGGATACTAGGGAGTCTTGTATTTCCTGCAGGACGATCTCAATGGGCCTTAGCTCCATTTTTTCCTCTTGGCCCTTTGCGGCACTTGCATAGGTTCTGTTTGGACATTCCCTATACAGATGGTTTGTTGCTCCACACTCATTGCACGCTTTCGGTTTTGGACAAGCTGATGCAAAATGGCCCATTTCTTTGCAATTCAAACATTTCTGTTTCTTGCATCTGTACTCTGGATGTCCCTCCTCATGACACATTCTACAATATTGAGGCTGTCTTGAATACAGTATATAACCTTTCACGCGTCCAATTCGAAAGGTAGCTGGTGGATGTAAAAACCCCTCAAATCCCCTTTCATCATCTCTCAACAGCACTTCATACTGCCTTTGCCCATTCCATACTCCATATTTATCTCTTCTATACATGGGTGCAGATTGTATGTCCACATAATCACACAAAAACAAGCCCACTTCTGCATCTGTAACATTCATGTCAAACATGTTTATCGTCAACAGTCTAAAGTTATTCCTTTCCATGGACCTTACCCTATATTTGTTCAGTGGGTGTTGTTCCTCAATTTCTCTGCATTTCTCCATGAATTGCGTGAAGTAGGTTTTACACTTCATCGTCACATCCAGGTATTTTTCTCTTCCATTTCTCTGTATTCCTAGGATTTGGTCCAAGTCTACCTGCATTGGATTGATTATAATTTTTTCAATAAACTCTTCTCTCATTGGCATCTCTTCATCCTCGACGATTCCTAAGGTGGGAGGGACGTATGCAAGTATTGTAACACAGGAACAAAGCCATACACAGCATGTTGTATTAACTTGTAAAGTGGAGTGTGCTTTATTTAGTTTTTAAAACACGTCTTCATTCATTTCGGAGCTAAATCAACCCAGAATTCCAAACAGCATAAACACGCCTCCCTATTATTGCGTCACAAATACATGAGCTGAAGCTGCATTCAGGCAACGTTATCCACCGGGTGGCACTGTAGTGCCATGGTTAACTGAACTACAGAAAGCATGTATTTTAACCTGTGAAGTACCACATTTCTGAAACAGTTAGCACAAGCTATTTGTATAATTGTATACATTACATTTAGGCAACTTTTGCAGTTAAAATTAGCAGAACTTATAATACAGTTGAAGAGAATTGAGGTAGATGTCAGTTAATGCTCTAGAAATTACAAAGCAGCCTGTCCTCAATTACAACACTGGCACTTAATGGGTTATTTTGAAGTAAACTTCATTCTACAGCATCCTTCCTTTAAAAATCGCAGCAACTGGGTCAAATCAGTCACAGATCCGGGGTGTCCAATACCGGTGTCCAATACTGGTGTCCTGGGGAATAAGTAGACCGGGGAAAAAGTGGATCACCATCTAGAATTTAAAAGGGGAGGTTCCATTGATTCTAAGGTTTACACCGACTAGTACCACGTAGAGGGAATTAGTAGATCGAGCCCAAGGAATAAATTGATCGGATCTATTAACTAAAAATAACTCATTTAAAATGAACTTTAAGTATCATGTATGTGTCTAACAAGCATTACAGCAACTCAAGATGTTTGTTACATATTTAACGTGCAAGCAGTACTGTAAGGATAGGTATGCGAGCGTTTATCAAAACAGTTAAAGCGTGATTGTCAGACAAAATTGAGCTCCATGATGCGGTTACTAACTTAGGCCACGATGCACGGCCAGTTTGCACAGACAGTACTAATTTTTATTTTCCATCCTAGGTACATATGCTACATGACAAAACTGTTCCTAATCAAAAAAAAAAACACGTGTTTACTAATTTAGCTATAATGTTTGATTTATTTATATTTTTAATACTAGGATGTTAACATTTCATCTTTGTAAACTGTGATAGTTAATGTCAGGCCTACTGACAATATACCTTGCAATACTACAATATTGTATGTCATTAGAATGTATTACTAAAACATTAAATTTCAATTAAAGAATAACCTTGATGTGTAAAACCTTTTAATATACAGTAAATAAATATTTGCGATCACACAACTAAAAGTGATTAACAACAATAACAGGCAGAAAAAAGGTGACAAGCATTTAACACTAGGCCTAGTGTAAAGAGAGGCAAGTTACAGTATAAATGAACACTTTGCACCACACATTTTACTAACAAAAAAAAAGTGTGAACACAATACAATACGATCTGGCAAATAAAACTACCAGATAGAACATGTGGATTCATGTAGTTAACCTCCCCTTTAAATCAAACTCCTGCTGCACCTTCCTTTTGCTTTACTGTGTTTGCACGATCCACTTTTCCCCCGGTCTATTAATTCCCTACAACACCGGTCCTGGAGGCCATTATTCCACTCCAGGTTTAACAGGTAAAATGAGAATGAACTACAGGGTCAGGATGGAGGCTTATTTAATTGGTTTAATTAAACAATTCAGGATTCTCCCCAGGCCCAATCCACCCGTCTTGCAGATGCTACTGTGCTTTTAACAATAAGGATTGATTGCGCTTCTAGCAGACTATCAGTTGACAAATGCTGGTTGTTTTTATAAACAAAATAGTCAGTACAGAAAAGCGATCAATTAAAAAAAACACCCCTCCTGCTGACCATCTTTACTGCCAGAGACGTGTAGAAATAAAAAAGCACTTTAATAATGCAAATCCTGCAACCAATCCGTAGGACAGGAATAAGCAGAAACACTGGATTTAAAATGTGCAACAACATTTAAAAAAACAGGTCTGAGCTCAACTCAGTACCAGTCAGTCATGAATTCTCAGACTGGGGCGGTAATACAAGTCATCACACAAGACGCAGACTCAGAGAGAAAGCACACCAGCCAACGAGGTTTAAAACTACAGGTACTTCTATTGAAAACTAACTTGACCTGGCTGTGTTGCAACACAGCACTGTGAGACTCTCCACTACAGGGCTTTGAATGTAATCTTATGCC
Organism: Acipenser ruthenus; assembly: GCF_902713425.1. Classification (NCBI taxonomy): domain Eukaryota; kingdom Metazoa; phylum Chordata; class Actinopteri; order Acipenseriformes; family Acipenseridae; genus Acipenser; species Acipenser ruthenus. Next base: position 3,222,900 of record NC_081231.1, on the reverse strand, counting down.
AGACTAACTTAGTGCCATCTGTCGGATGGAACAAGCTATTGCAGCAAAGACCCATTTGTGATTAAATAGCCTAGAAACAAAGCCAGGACAGGTGATATAGTCCTACCATAAACTGCAAGAGTTTGAAATCTATTTTTCACCAGTTTAGTTCCCCCTGAGAGGGGAGTGCACCTTTCCTGGAGGTACTGCTGCTGCACCTTCCTTTTGCCTTACTGCGCTTGCACGATCCACTTTTCCCCTTGGAAATCTTGGAACCGCATGACAGCTGTGTTATGTCTTCACACAACATTTAACCAATCAGAGATGAAGGGGCGGGTTTGTGTTAAGCACTTTGAGAGGCTAAAACAGTAAATGATTGCTAAAAAAAAAAACAATTTTCAAAGCAAAAATAGTGACGATGAATGCAGGGGGGCAAAATAAGCCGACAATAGGCGCAATCCACCACCTAATATTATATTTGCGCCGGCTACTTTATTAAATAAAGATTTTCGGGTATTATCATTCAGTCCATTTTTTGTCGTATTATTGTACTGTAAGGTGATATAGTACACAATAGCTATACATATGCACCAAAAAAAAAAAAGTATTCCTTTTGTCGTGACATCGTAACAATATGTACCCAGGTGCTTGTGAGAGATATTGGGGGGTTCGTTTAGAGGCTGTACGCCTTTCAGAAGAAAGGCATGATGGGATATCAACTGTTGTCAGCTGACATACAAATGCTTAATTGCAGAGGTGCTGGATTAATACACTGCGGTTTCCTGCAACAGTTATGATGGTGACCAAACGGGCGAGTACTGTTAAAATGAACAGTTGCATTCCAAAAATGTATAATAGTGAAAAACAAATAATGCCCTGAAAACTTAAAAGAAAGCAATTTAAGAGGCTGTGTGGTCCAGTGGTTAAAGGGCTTGTAACCAGGAGGTCCCCGGTTCAAATCCCACCTCAGCCACTGACTCATTGTGTGACCCTGAGCAAGTCACTTAACCTCCTTGTGCTCCATCTTTCGGGTGAGACGTAGTTGTAAGTAACTCTGCAGCTGATGCATAGTTCACACACCCTAGTCTCTGTAAGTCGCTTTGAAGCAATAAGCTCAATAATTACTCTAAAAAGTGCAAAGGTTACCTTTTTTTGTGTGAACTCCAATAACCCTACGTTATCTTTCCCCAGTCAAATCAGAGAGTGCCTAAATAAGCACGGTAATTTACCATAATAAAAAACAAATGAAAAAGAAAATGCAGAACACAGAAAAGCGTAACCAGATAGTCAACATAAGACAACACATTATTTCAATTTTGTCATATTATATATTTAAGGTAAGGCAAGTTTATTTTTCTGTTAATTGCTCCCAGCTATAATGTTCTGCCGCTCGGCTATACAGAATTCCTGGCGAGAACCCTGCAATTTAGAACAGGGTTTGGAACAAATATCAGGAGTGGAAGGGCCAAGTTCAGAGAAGAAAAACAAATCTAGGGGCAAAGTCGGGCAATAATAAGAACATAAGAAACGTTACAAACGAGAGGAGGCCAATCAGCCCATCTTGCTCGTTTGGTTGTTAGTAGCTTATTGATCCCAGAATCTCATCAAGCAGCTTCTTGAAGGATCCCAGGGTGTCAGCTTCAACAACATTACTGGGGAATTGGTTGCAGACCCTTACAATTCTCTGTGTAAAAAAAGTGCCTCCTATTTTCTGTTCTGAATGCACCTTTATCTAATCTCCATGTGTGACCTCTTGTCCTTATTTTTTTTTTTATCAGGTCGAAAAAGTCCCCTGGGTCGACGTTGTGAAGACTGAATAGATTCAATTCTTTTAGTCTGTCTGCATACGACATGCCTTTTAAACCCGGGATAATTCTGGTTGCTCTTCTTTGCACTCTTTCTAGAGCAGCAATATCCTTTTTGTAACGAGGTGACCAGAACTGAACACAATATTCTAGGTGAGGTCTTACTAATGCATTATAAAGTTTTAACATTACTTCCCTTGATTTAAATTCAACACTTCTCACAATATATCTGAGCATCTTGTTGGCCTTTTTTATAGCTTCCCCACATTGTCTAGATGAAGACATCTCCGAGTCAACATAAACTCCTAGGTCTTTTTCATAGTTCCCTTCTTCAATTTCAGTATCTCCCATATGATATTTATAATGCACATTTTTATTTCCTGCATGCAATACTTTACACTTTTCTCTATTAAATTTAATTTGCCATGTGTCTGCCCAGTTCTGAATGCTGTCTAGATCACTTTGAATGACCTTTGCTTACTATACCAGAATCTAAATCATTAATGTAGATTAGGAATAGCAGAGGACCTAATACTGATCCCTGACGTACACCACTGGTTACCTCGCTCCATTTTGAGGTTTCTCCTCTAATCAGTACTTTCTGTTTTCTACCTGTTAACCACTCCCTAATCCATGTGCATGCATTTCCTTGAATCCCTACTGCGTTTAGTTTGAGAATTAATCTTTTATGCGGGACTTTGTTAAAAGCTTTCTGGAAATCTAAATAAACCATGTCGTATGCTTTGCAATTATCCATTTTCAATGTTGCATCCTCAAAAAAGTCAAGTAGGTTAGTTAGACACGATCTCCCTTTCCTAAAACCATGCTGACTGTCTCCCAGGATATTGTTAGCATACAGGTAATTTTCCATTTTGGATCTTACTATAGTTTCCATAAGTTTACATATAATAGAAGTCATATAATCAAATTAACTTGCAGAAATTGAAATTAAACTTCACTAAAACAGCTCTCCACAGACCAATTTACATTACAAGAAGCAAAATTGCTGTAGCGCCATCTGTTGGATTCAACAAGATATTGCAGCTTAAAACATAGTTGCAATAAGTGTTTATACCTGAGAACACGCAGCCTGGACAAACCACACAGGGCTTTTTTCCCCCAGTTCTTATTTTTAGCTTATGTAAATCTTTTACATACTGTATGAAATGAGTGTTTTCAGTTACTTTCCAAAATACATATAGTAGTAACTGGACAATACTTTCACGGTCTTTCCTTTACACCGGTAACACGCAGCCAAGACAAACCACACACCATCCTACTGGAATTTCCTAAACACTACATCTGTTTTTTTCACCAGTTTAGTTTCCCCCCGGGAGGGGAGTGCACCGTTCCTGGAGGTACTGCAATACCAGGTCGATGCGTGGAGTGGACGGAGCAAGCCCCTCTTCCATCTCCCAGTTCCAAAAATCAATTTAATATATGGTCCCCAGATAGGGGACGTATCAGATATTAAACTGATAAGAACAGATACTACACTTGATCTTAGCCAAAAGGCCGAGAAGCGATGCCGTTTCGCTCTCGAGGCGAGAGCCGCACCTCCGCCGAGATATTTCCCCGTCACGGTGACCTCACACTATCCCCTCCACAGCTGCATTTTAACACAAACATCGACACATACTAACAAATCACATTCATGACGATAGATACAAACGAGACGTGTTACATTGTTTAGCTGTATAGAGGTGTTATTTAGCAACCCCCAGCATGCCGTGCGGTCTGTATATTTGAATAACCCCGCCCATTACAATGACGCACACCGGATTTCGGTTTCAAGCTATTCCTCTCTTTCAAGCGACGCGTTTGATAACAAAAAAGTTTAAAATACAAAAACAAACCCGCCACCAATAAACTCAGGAGGAATAAACGCCACATAATATCGATACCGTTAAATCTGGGCTAGTTCACTGTTAACAATACCCCAAAAAACAACTTGGTTTCTATTGATAAGCAGAGCACCAGTTAAATATTAGACCTAATTCAAAGCTAAAAACCTCACTAAAAATGTTTAAATGCAGCATCCGGTATATCACATTATTATAACAGCATACCGTATATGTTCCATTTAATAATAGGTACATGATGTTCAAAATTGAATACCAGCATGTGGTAGTTTATTGAGAATATTGAAATGGCTTAATCTAATTTACTGAATAAGGTCCACAATTAACGCATACAAAGCTGTTCCTAAGGTAGCGAGCTCCAACAATTTAACAAAACTTAAACATTGTACTAAGGCGAACTAAATTCAAAATACCATCACAAACACACACAAAAAACCGACAGAAACAAAAATATATCTGGAATATACACTGACCTGTCTGGCAAAAATGATTCCACCGAGATTCAACGTGACTCCGGAGACGCCGAATTCAGCCAGGAAAAGATGTATGATGTTTGTTTAAAAAAAAAAAACCCCAGATAAAACGTTTACAAAATACTATAAGTAAAAATAATAATAAATAATAATAATAACAATAATAACAATAATAATAATAATAATAATAATAATAATAATAATAATAATAAGTCAAGTAAATATAATGTAAAATGCGTTTTAAACCCTCCCCTCGATGCACGTTGCTCCCCGCTCCCGCGCTGTCTTCGAGCAAACAGAACCATATCGTCACAAATGTGTTTTATAGTGACAATTATACAATTAAACAATTATTGCCATTCCAGATGGATTTACTAAATCAATTTAGAACACGTGTGGGGCAATTAATGACGCTCGTGTTCGGCGCTTCTGCCGTCATACTTAATTATAGATTCAAGTTTTACATATTTTTGTATATTTTGTTTCATATCAGTATTTATTTATTCATGCTTTTAATTCAACCTTTCTGACTATCTGATTGTACCACATTTGTCGCTGTGTCTGGGTTACAGTTTATCACAAACGTGTTCATTTTACACTGCGAGCAGATTAACTGACTGATATCAATATGGAAAAAATAAAAGATGCTCCACAAGAATCTTCCTGCAATACATGAAAACTAATTGTCATTACATGATACACACTAAAAGGATCATGCAAAAATACATGCACTTTTTAAAACGTCACTGTAGTTTCGAACTGACACTTAAACCGCAAAATGTCCACCATGTGGACATTTTGCGAACTGCAGAAAAATACGACCATTTTGAAAATACTGTATCAGTCTAACAATTATTCTGCATTTTTTGTCCTCAAAAATAACCTAGAAGTTTTATTATGGTTAGTAAAGTTTTAAAAACAGTTGCACCAAGTATTTAGACATGTATCTAATGATTTGTAATGAGCAGAGCAGGACTGCAGCAGTGCAGTTCAGTTACACAGCCAAGGTATTCCCTTAAGCTTCAGGATTCAAGCTCTGTGAACAGAGCCATACTGATATCAGAGCTTCACACCAACCGGGGCAAAACACACCCACCTCAGCTCAGGAAAACAGCCTCTTCCCAAAAACCAAATTATATTAACTAAACAAAATAAACTAGAATGCTACAGAATGCTAAACAGAAATTATTCCCTAGCTGACTATTAAACTGAAATAAAAGATCACAAACTGAGACAGACCCTGACAAAATAGAGGCTGAGCGACCAGTGATTGTGGGGAGGTAGAAACAGAGAAACACTTCGCTCTAGACTGCAGAAAATACAACAAAGTCAGAAATCTTTACTACCCCAAATTCATCAGCAGGGTTCCTGGCTTCCACCACTAAGATGAGGAATCCCAACTAAAAATAATTCTGGGAGAGAATAAAGCAGCAGCTACATTTGCTGCGGAATTTATCTCTAATTGCCACAAAATATAGATTTAAAATGCAAATTACCATGTCTCATAATATATATATATATATTTTTATATACAGTATATATATTTTAAAGCAACTGCAGATCCAGTTGCTGACACCAGAGGGGGCTGGCACCAATGTAACAGATAGGGGCTGCAGATCCAGTTGCTGACACCAGAGGGGGCCGGCGCCACTGTAATGGGCGAATCAATAGGCGAAAACATAAGCCGAGTTTCGAAATTCCTGGGGGGGGGGGGGGGGCGACGACACTACCCTTTCATATGTAGTCAAATACACCCCAAAATCTACGCCACCCCTTGTTTATGTAGAGAGATAGGGGAACCTCTAAGTCATGGCCAGGATACGGGTTCCCTCACACAAGCACCTTTAATTAAATGAAAGTCAATAGTCACAAGTGCAGTTTAAAATGGCCTTTTTCAAAGCAGTTTTATTAAATGATAAAGTATAAAAAGAGCACCACAGGACTCTAATGTATCAGAAGAAAGTTAGAATTAGAGAGAAGGAAATGTCAGGTTTCTAGTTTAACAGGTGAGGCTGAAGTTCAAAAAGAAACACCAAGTATTTAGGACTGCGACTGGTTCACTATGGTGGATTTAAAAGACCCTTACTTTCACATCCCAGTGAAATGAGGGCACAGGAAGTACCTCAGGTTCGCTTTCCAAGGGACAGTGTACGAGTTTTGGGTTCTACCGTCCGGCTTGTCTTTAGCCCCCTGTGCATTTTCAAAGTGCATGGAGGCTATTCTGGCCTCATTGAGACTCCGGGGCATCAGAGTGCTCAATCACCTGGATGATTTCCTCATCTGTGCTCAATCTCCAGCGCAGGCAGGGGCTCACACGAAACTCATCACAGATCACCTGTTCCGGTACGGTCTGCCAGTGAACTATGCAAAGAGCCAGCTTGCACCTTCACAGACAGCCTCCTATTTAGGAGTGTGTCTGGATTCCAGGACCATGCTGTCCAGTCAGTCGGAAGACAGAGTGCAGAGAATAGCCGCTTGTCTGAAGCTTTTTCAGCTCAGCAAGAAACTAACAGTTTCAGTGGCTTCTGGGCTTGATGGCAGCAGCTTCCCAGTCCCTCCTCTTGGATCTTCTGCACATGCGTCCTCTCCAAGGCTGGTTCAACAGCAGGGTTTTTCAACCCACATTGAACCACGGCCGTCTGCTGACAGTGTCTCAGCACTGTCTGCAGGCTCTATCCTGGTGGACACAGCCTGCTCACCTACTCTTAGGCGTAGCGCTGGGCAGCGTTACAAGGAGAGAGGTTATAACCACAGATGCATCCAGCCTCGGCTGGGGCGCCGTGTGGAACGACAGGGGAGTAGAAGGAGTATGGAGACCCCAGTGACAGGGTCTCCATGTAAATATTCTGGAACTGCAGGCAGTGTTTCTAGCCTTGCTGAATTTTTTACAGGAGGTGTAGGGCAGACATGTGCTTGTTGGGACAGACAACACTACTGTGGTGACATACCTTAAGCCTACAACGAGGGACAATGTCCTTCACCAAGCACCCTTTAAAACTGTACTGTACTGTATTTTGTTTGACTATTTTTGTAAATAAGTTTAGAATTTTATTTTACTTTTGTATTTTTTTTCTTTATATTAATATAATAAAGGTCAAGGATGAGTAATTTGGTCAAATTTGGTTAAAAAAAAAATTGCGGAAAATAAAACAATTCTACACTTATTTACAAAAAAATATATAACTAGAAAAAACAATTATGCTTAAACAGGATATCTTTGGCAAATCTTTTTTTTTTTTAATTTAGAATGTCCTATTATTTTTAGGCTCAGCTCACCGCTACCACCCCTGCTCTTACACACTGCAGGCTCACCGTGCAGCCACCTCAGAGCTACAGCATTGGAGGACAATGCAGCTCTGGGCAGCTTACAGGCAAGCCCGCAGGCGCCCGGCCAGACCACACGGGTCCCTGGTGCGCGGTGAGCCGAGGACATCCTGCAGTGAGGGCTGTCATCAGGGATGTGTGCTGGCTCCGTGGCTGAAGAGTCCTGTCTCCTCAGTCCTCTTCTGAAACAAAACTAACAAATCACGTAACTTCTAAAACACACAGGTTCAGCTGCAGATTACATTTCAGCACACGGCCTGTACTCACGTAGCTGCTTCCCCTTTGTGCCACAAAACTCCTCCCTGCAATAAACCCGTTGCCATGGTTTCTCCAATCGATGTCCGCCCCACGGCTGATTGCTGATAGCGCTGCCAGGGCTGGATAGGGTGGAGTCGACTGGGGGATTCTTGGGGTGCCGAATTAGAACGACCCGTCGCTAGCCGGGTGCCTGCGAGACTGGCTATCAGCACTGTGCCAGTCCTCCAATAAGAGCTAAAACCCTGCTGTTTGTGTCAGAATTGCATTGCGATAAGAAGCTAACCACGGCAAATAACATCAACCATTATTTTTACAGGACTGTGAAACTTTAATAAAAGGGATCAACAGTGAGCCTAAAACATGAAGTACTCTATGGGTAATTGTGGCAAAGTGGTTTGCAGTGTGCAGGTGTAGAGGTGATGCAGTGCTCAGGAATAACAGACACAAGACAGTTCACGGTGAAAAACAGCTCTTTTATTTGGCTGGTTGCTTGATAGCAAAGTAATAAATAACTGGTCCTACACAACGATGTGTATAGCACAGTTAAAACTACGGGATTCAGTCCCAAAATAATAATACCACACACAGGGGTGATGCTGGCTGATTAGCAATAGCTCCCAGCTTCTATGAATTATAAATGTGACAATTGCGACAGACAGATACAATACAAAATACTCATGGTTACTTTTTCTTGTTCTATCCTTTACAGGTCTTTTCTCAACCATAACAAAGGAACAGGTTGCTTGGCCACATCCCCTGATACCCTCAGTCACGCCCCCTTCGGTAGCGAGTGCAGTCATGCATCCTCCAATCCATGACTGACACATCGCTTACCGCATTAAGGTATTGGTATTGTGACTCCCCCCCTTCCTGGATGGTCGTCTTCCGACTGACCCTGGAATGAACTGTCAAACCATCCAGTCCGGGGCACTCTGTTCCTGTTATACAGCGCCCTCACAGGTCAGGAGGGAGACTGTTGACTCGGATTCATTCGCTCTCTGTCACAGTAATGTAAAGTACAAAACAAGGCTTTAGGCAAACTTGAAAACGGTATTAACTTTATCTAAACACATCATTTTACAACCTTATTATATTAACAAGGAACCAGTACCAGTATAAAAGAATTTGAACACATTTAAACCTTATTTTTAGTGTTTCTTACTTGAAAAATATTTGCTGTCAAACCAGCATCACCTTCCAATTATGCAAGGCCCATTTCCCGCTGCTTTGGTCTTTCTGGAACTTTCTAAGCGTGAGACGCGTGCCCAACCAACCAAAAAATAAATACAATCAAAAACTCAAATTTCCCAGACTGCCAGAAAACATAAAAATCCAACAAAAAACAGATCAACACTGTCACTGAGAATAATTCAGTTATTTATCACTACTCTTACACTGTCAGTTTAGACCTTACCTCTCAATCTTACTGCTCACGTGGCGTCAACACAGCAGCGTCGCTGACTTCCCTCTCCCTCGTGCGATGCCGATTCCGCTATTTGACCCTCCCACTCAGTCAGTCACTAATTGGCATCAATCATAACGGTTGGCTATTATGATTGGTGGAGTGGACAGAATCTCCAAGAGTATATCGCTGCAGAACGAAGGCTTGCACAGCGTAGCTCTTGCAGGAAGCTCACAGAGGGCAGTTCTGCGTGCGTAACTCATAATTTTATATCGTGCTTCATTCACCCTCAACACCCCTACCACGTGACCATAAACAGGGTGTGGGAAGGGGAGAACACTGAACATAGTGATTACCCTGTCAGAATTAATTGGTGATCCACGGCCAATACACCACGAACCTTAGGTTTAGGTTGAGGTTATTGTTATGAAATAAACTCAGTTTTAGTACATAAATTCATCATCCTTATCATGTGATCAGGCTGTAGCATATAATGATGGCGTTTATTACACGTTGCACATGCAGCACTACCCTGTGTGAGCTGCCTGTGAGAGCTACGCTGTGCGAGCCTGCGTTCTGCAGCGATACCCCTCTCAGAATCTGAGAAAGAAGAGGTGGGCATACAAAATAGTGATCTGTCAATCATAACGGTTGCCTATTATGATTGGTGTAGTGTCCAAAAGAGGACGTGAACACTGACAATAATAATCTGTCAATCATGATGTATGCCTATTATGATTGGTGGAGTGGCCAGAATCTGAGAGAAGTGGGCACAGGCAATAGTAATCTGTCAATCAGTAAAGTTGTGTGCTCAAGTAAACTATTACATGGGTAAATAGGCTCAACATTTCTTTTCATTTTGTAATAATTTATTTATTTGGCAGACACCCTTATCCAAGGTGACTTACAGGTGTTACAATACAAACATCGATAGTTGAATACATTATGGGGTCGATGTAAGGATTTGTGCAGTGATTTGTGGGTGCAAAACCCCCATAATGTGGAGCAGCAGTGTGGGGTAGTGGTTAGGGCTCTGGACTCTTGACCGGATGGTCGTGGGTTCAATCCCAGGTGAGGGACACTGCTGCTGTACCCTTGAGCAAGGTACTTTACCTAGATTGCTCCAGTAAAAACCCAAATGTATAAATGGGTAATTGTATGTAAAAATAATGTGTAAAAAAATAAAATGTAATTGTATGTATAAATAAATTGATATCTTGTAACAATCGCCCTGTAAATCATGCTTAAACACCACAAAGTCTGACTTTACCGGCACCTAAAAATGTGACATATGTAAAGAATGGTGTTCACCTGGCGTTCTGCACCCGCTATCAGATTTGCACTTTGCCATCATTAATCCATTAAAATTATATTGAATTGAAGAAAATAGCATGGATTTGGGCGGGATCAGGATAATAAGCGGGAACAAACATTATAATGTGATGTAAGAATTTTGCCTTACACTTAGGCAATTGCTGACCATCCAAAAACTTTACACCTCTTCTTACAAGGTGCAGACCATTGTAGAAGCGAGTAACTTAGCTGTATAAAAGCATACACCTGCAGAGACCTGTCATTGGCTTCAGGATGGCTGCTGTGGTACACTTCCTGATGCAGCGACACTTGGCTCTTGTTGAGGAGAGACAGGAACACGTTCGGAGGAGAAGGGCAAGACGAAGAAGACCCTGCATATTCAATCCCAGGGTCACTTTGTTTGGGATGCCGGAGGATGCGGTGTTAAAGTGTTATCATCGCACTCCGCAGATATGGCGACAGCAAGGACTGTACCTGAGTTTGGAGACCTAAGAGTACCTAAGAGCTGAATTGAAGGATGAGTTAGACCCCAGTATCAATCTAGAGACCGCTATCCCTGCACATGGGATTTAGCCTCTGGTTCCTTGAGACCACAGTTGGAATGTCTGGATAGCCCAATCCACCTTTTCCAGAGTGCTAGGCACATTTCTGGATGTCATGTTAAAAAGGGCAGGCCAATACATATCATTTCCTAAGCATACTAGCATAACTGATGTTGGCGGAGGCTTTTCTAAACAGCTCTATTTCATGCTGAGGAGCTCCTTCTCAGAAAATGTTTTTCTTTTCCGTGAGCCAAGAGGACTTTGCTGCCCTTCATCTGACATTTTTTTGCTTTGTATTTTCGTGCTCCACAAATGTGACACAGCGCCTGCTGCTCTCTGTACTCCTAACTCTGCAGTGGGACCGACGCGCTCATTGAGATCCTCATTGAGATCCTCATTGAGATCCTCATTGCAGATCATTGTTTGTGTGTGTTGAGTAATCTGCATTGCTCTTAAGCTTACATAGGGCGCAGTGTAATATAACTGCCTATACTTACATCCTCCCTATATGTACAGTCGTTAAGATGTCTCCAGACTTCATTAAAAATCACCAGGAGTGGCAGGGATATCTGGTGGGTTACTTTGGGAAAACTTAACATCCAATACAGCTCTTGCGATATAATTTGTCATTCAATTGTCTATTTCTATTGGAACATAAGAAAGTTTACAAACGAGAGGAGGCCATTCAGCCCATCTTGCTCGTTTGGTTGTTAGTAGCTTATTGATCCCAGAATCTCATCAAGCAGCTTCTTGAAGGATCCCAGGACGTCAGCTTCAATAACATTTCCTTTTTGTAGTCGATCTTCAACATTATTTCCACAAAATACAAAATGAGCAAATGTCGTTGGGTAAATGATTTGTTGGGATTTTTGTCATGTATGTATTTGTTTGTTTATTAATTTATGCTGAGTAGCAAAGTGTGGCACTTGCTGGCCCAGCACAGGCCCATGGCAGCTGTAGGCTGCTCCGCGCGAGTTGGGCCAGTGCAGGTTTTACATTGGCAGAAAATGCCCGCAGTGCCCACTGTATGCCAGCATATGGGCCCAATGCGTACATGTTTGCTGGGGGGGAGGGGGGTTGCTCTGTGTCAAAAACATGCAAATATGAGAAAAAAAAAACATTAATTGTGGCTTGCTAAAATCAGTGTACAGTAAACATGGCCACAATTAAGGCACTTCATCGTTGTGTGTGCTAAAAATGGGGGCCGCTTGCTTTTTTAGACCCAGCAAGAAAGAGACAGAGTTCATGTTGTCCTTTTCTTTTCCTTTTTGTAGTCGATCCTCAACTTAAAATACATACAGCTAACAAACTAATTCCAGTGAATGTAACCTGTTATGTATTACCATCAAAAACAGATCACATTGGAGCATCTGCAAGGTGCGTCCGATAAATATTCTTCTCTAATAGCAACCATTTAAAAAACCTGTGGTTTACCATAATGTGTACGTCGAGTATCATCACAGCAGCAGATTAGTTAAGACTGACAAATTGTTTTGTTAGCACTGTGCACTTTAACAGAAGTGAAAAACAAGTGGAGGCCATTGAGCCCATCCGATCTCCGTCACAAAATCAGTTTGTTGTTTGTTAAACTTTCTAAATCTTAATTTTAATCAAAAACACATTACCTAATACTAACTGTTCTTGGCAGACTAGATATTTTTAAATGTAAAAACTCATTATTAATAATGCAACAGTGGGGCAGTTGAGCCTGAGGATTATGGTGCTCTGGACTTTGTGTTGGAATGTGAGGAAGGGTGGGAGTACTTGTGTAGATTGTAGATGTTGCCTTTGTTGTTATTATTATTATTATTTGTTTATTTAGCAGACGCCTTTATCCAAGGCAACTTACAGAGACTAGGGTGTGTGAACTATGCATCAGCTGCAGAGTCACAACTTCGTTTCACTTGAAAGACGGAGCACAAGGAGGTTAAGTGACTTGCTCAGGGTCACACAATGAGTCAGTGGCTGAGGTGGGATTTGAACCGGGGACCTCCTGGTTACAAGCCCTTTTCTTTAACCACTGGACCACACAGCCTCCTTGTTGATGTGTGTGTGTGATTGCCCTGCATTAATGAATGTGCTGTGTTATAGTGGGTAAAGCTAATGTGTTTTTCTCTCTCTCTCTCTCTCTCTCTCTCCATGGTCTGCGTAGCTGTGCTGCTAACTCTCTCTTTTAGTGTGTAGTAGCTTTGCCTGCTAGTTCTCTCTCTCGTCTCGTGATTTACCCTCTCTGAGACTGCGTTGTGTTGATTGGTTGTGAGGGCTATAAATCCACTGTGAGCAGAGCACGAATGAGAGTCCGAGTGGAGTTTAAGAGTTCCAAGCTGAAAGAGTGTCCAGCAAATAAACCAACAGCAATTTTCATTACCATTAAAAGAAAGATCCTGTTGTAGCATCTTCATTTCTTTCGCCGCGGAGAACCCTACGCGTCCCGTCACAATAATAATAAGAATACTATGCGTTATAAAACACTCCTTCCATTCTCATAACAGGAGTCACTATAACCATAAAGTATGCACCGATACTCGGGTGACGGTTTTTCTAGACATGAATAATGACCCCGGCCACATGCTCTCCAGTGTGCTGCTAACTTCCAGGCACACTGGATTGCCCAAAGTGGAGTTTTACAGAGTCTGGTCCTTCAGATGAAGGGGGGAGTGATGAAACCCCTCCCAGAAAGAGCACCAGCCTGGTATCTGATTATTCACACTGAGCGCCTGGTTGAGGATGTTGATTGCACACAGATTCGTCGTTCCAATTGAAACAAGTGATACATTTCCTAGAACATGCAAAACTTACATTTCAACACCTGGCAGATGAAAGTCTATGACAGGAAAGATTTATAGAATTATTTCATTAACTAAAAACCCAGTGTTAGACAGACTTCAAACAAATACAATTAATCACACACACATACAGGTAAACACCTAAACCTCAAATTTAGCTTAAAGCAAACACACACTTATAGTAAGCACAAATCAACATTTATATTCGTAAAAATTACATAATTTATTATCCAAATTCCAATTTTTTCATGAAAATGTCTTTACATCCAGTAAGATTGTCATAAAATCTGTTTTAAACAGTTAATAAAGCATGCAGTTGTATTCTTTATTAATATTTCTGTTGAATAATACACTCTCGTCACCAAAATAACTCTTAGTAGAAAATATAGATCTCAATATATAAACATCTCGGTATTCTAGATATACAAAATTCAATGGTGTGAAAATAGGTGAGTTTGAAAATGCCCATTCAGCCTCTGGCCCTTGAAGAGGATTGTATTCCTTCCACTAGACCGGTTCTGCAATCCGTTCTCAGTCAGCACTGTCTCTCTGTGCTCTTCCAATGGTTCCCCTCCCTCTGCGAGTAGTGGGTCATTCAGGTCTCAGAGAATGGTCAATAAAATACTGTGAAGCTGCTTTGACTCGGAGGCAAACCTTTTATAGAAGAGCCAGTGCCAGAGTGAGCAATCTTTTTGTTTTGCTAAAAACACTAGGTGTTGTGCACTAGATGGCGCTAGTGTCTCAGAGTCTCTAGTTTGTCTCATTGGCAAGAATGGAAAATAAAATAAAATAATGCCATGAGAGATCCAACATTTGAAGACATTGATAAGTCTTCTAGTCGAAGCATTTGTCATTGAATTTCAGGAGCAGTGGAGAGTCACAGGATAAGGTGAAGCAGTGGAGAGTCGCAGGATAAGGTGAAGCAGTGGGAGAGTCGCAGGATAAGGTGAAGCAGGGGAGAGTCGCAGGATAAGGTGAAGCAGTGGAGAGTCGCAGGATAAGGTGAAGCAGTGGAGAGTCACAGGATAAGGTGAAGCAGTGGAGAGTCACAGGATAAGGTGAAGCAGTGGGAGAGTCACAGGATAAGGTGAAGCAGTGGGAGAGTCGCAGGATAAGGTGAAGCAGGGGAGAGTCGCAGGATAAGGTGAAGCAGGGGAGAGTCGCAGGATAAGGTGAAGCAGTGGAGAGTCACAGGATAAGGTGAAGCAGTGGAGAGTCACAGGATAAGGTGAAGCAGTGGGAGAGTCACAGGATAAGGTGAAGCAGTGGGAGAGTCGCAGGATAAGGTGAAGCAGGGGAGAGTCGCAGGATAAGGTGAAGCAGGGGAGAGTCGCAGGATAAGGTGAAGCAGGGGAGAGTCGCAGGATAAGGTGAAGCAGCGGAGAGTCGCAGGATAAGGTGAAGCAGTGGAGAGTCGCAGGATAAGGTGAAGCAGTGGAGAGTCACAGGATAAGGTGAAGCAGTGGAGAGTCACAGGACAAGGTGAAGCAGTGGAGAGTCACAGGATAAGGTGAAGCAGTGGAGAGTCAAGGGAACGTAATACAGTCTGAACACTACACAGTGTTGCTGTCCAAGTAACAGACTTCATTATAAAGGTTCTAGGTGATGCTTATTCTTACTTTGACTCAAAGATTAGGGTTTGGCTTTCTGCAGGTTGAGATAGATTTGGTTATGTTTATTTACTGTACGTGTGAATACGCCCTCATGGCAAGTAATACATTTTATCACACAGTGTGCATCGTTTAAGATGACTTGGATTGTGCACATGAGATTGTGCAGTACATGGCTTAGATCCCCAGTGCAAGCCAGCAGTAGGTAATAAGGGGAGAGGGTGTACAGAGTTTATTGTAAAATACCACAGTATTGTAAAGAAGCCCACTTAAAGTAATGCTAAAAAATGCCCTAAGCAAGTTCCCCTACTATTGGTTGCGCTGTTCTCTAGATATATGTGCAGATCTAAGTGTCTGGGGATATGCACTGTTAGTTTTGAACTACAGAATCAGGTCTTACCACTTGCTTGATGTGCATCTAGACACAGATAGATTCATATTCACTGCATGGAATATGAAAGGTATTTAATACATGATGTCTGCACACTTGTGGTATATAGACAGACAGATAGAGACTGCTAGATTAATATTCACTCTAGCATTGAATACAAAAAGGTTATTTAACTATATATACTCTCATTGTGTAAAGTGATGCATCCTGCAAAGAATTGTTAAAATATTATCATCCATTTTAAAATAGAAGCAATTGAATTCTTGCAGCTGGACAGTGTGAGAAACCAAATCCAGCTGCAGCTCCACAATCAAACTGCTGCCCCAATACAGTATACAAGCAGCCAAAACATCTTCAACAGAAGAAAGGGGGCAGTGATAATGTTGATTGAATTGCTGAAGCCTTGGTTCACATCCGTAATCAAAGAATGGGGCTGCAGTGGAAGTCTAATTCCCATCCTTGCATTGCTGTTGTCAGACAAAACATCTACCGTCTAGAAATGAAACTGGCGATCTGAGACGTAGGTGAGGAGTGGAGGAAAATCATTAGGGACTCACACTGGGAAGCAGTGCTGCATATCTAACCCTCACAGGCATGAATACATGCTGAACAGAGGAAGCTGCTGCGCTGTCCTGGGGGAGGCGGGGGGATTGTTCAGTGGCAGGTGTCAAGAGCACAGCGAGGCCCCCCCATGGGCTGTCCTGGCGAGGCTGCACAGTGGCACGCTCCCGTAGAACACAGGCTCCGTCATGGGGAAGAGCAGCAGCAGGAAGAGCAGCACGCCCAGCAGGTAGCAGGTCATGATGGGGGCTCTCTGGGGGTGCTCCAGCGCGGCGCTCAGGGCAGGGAAGCCCATGTAGTTACAGAACGAGTGGCACAGCACCGGCCCCATCAGGTGGCCTGAGAGTCAGAGATACAAACACATTTATTACAGGATCCGCTATTCATCTTGTTTGTGTCCTCTGAGCAGAGATGTATACAACATCCATCCTCCATGACTGTATAATAATATGTATGACAAAAATAAAATCTGTCTACCGGTCACAGGTACATGTACATCCTCCTCAAAGCCATGCATTCTCTTCATTATAAAACCAATGTGAGTTTCCACAAATTGCATTTTTCAAGCCAAGCACTGATCCAAAGAAAGACCTTACTGAAACTCAACTTTTGTTTTATTCAACACAGTACTTTAATGTATCATTAACTGGTTATCGAACACAGCTTTGGTGAACAACTTCAGTATTACAGCAGCAGCACTATTTTCATGTCCTTCTGTTCACACCCATCTTACTGGCATAGTTCTCCAATGACGATCTCCTATTTTTGTTTATATAAATTTAGTGTGTTCAATTATTTTTTCCCCGATTTTCTACCCAATGTGTGCAGTTATGTTCCCTCACCACAATAATCCCTACAACAGCTCAGGAGAACTGAAAGTGGGTGCCTGGCCGTTAGGGCCTGCTGTAGCGTGGTGAGGTGACTGACGGCTTTACCTTCCTAAGCCAGAGGAGCACCAGATGCTCCCTGTGGAATCCCCAGAGAAGATCAGAGCCTTTGAAAAGTCAGGAAGCTGCACTGCCCTGACACTCAGGGACTCCAGATTAGTGCCTTCTAAACTAATAATAATCACAATCATAATAGTAGTAGTAATGAGACAGGGTGCACTGACCTGTCCGGACGAAGATGAAAGCTGTGTATGTCCCAAACACAGCCGTGTACGAGAACTGAAACACTGAAAACACACAACAGAGAACAAGGGTTGGTTAGTGCAG
The DNA here is from genome assembly GCF_902713425.1 of Acipenser ruthenus. NCBI lineage: Eukaryota > Metazoa > Chordata > Actinopteri > Acipenseriformes > Acipenseridae > Acipenser > Acipenser ruthenus. The sequence goes on along the minus strand of NC_081231.1, from coordinate 3,205,379 downwards.
CTGTTGATCTGCAATGTGTGTCTCTATAGGAATCCATCCGATAGAGATTATACTGACTGCACTATCTAAACCAAAAACCACACACACAAATACAACCAGGAGTTCACTAGCTTCTCCAGCCTGGGTTTGAATCCAACACACAAGAACAGAAGGGATGAGAAGAAGAGGCTATTTGACCCACCAAGGCTGGCCCTTCCAAGCACACCATTGCCCTCCTAAAGGGATCTGCTTGAGCAGCACAGAATCTACTACTATTCCAAGCAGACCAGGTGAAGCAGTAGCATCTAGAACACTAGGAACATTCGAAAACAAATGGATTGTCAGCGAGAGGTCAGTGATCTGAACCTAGCGCCCAGTGCACATTAGTGTAGAAGTTCCTATTGAAACTCTGTTAAGAGCCACTTGCTGAGGAGCTCGTTCTCTTACCTGCGGACAGGGCGATGCTCCCCTATGCTGAGGAGCTTTTTCTCTTACCTGCGGACAAGACGATGCTCCCCTATGCTGAGGAGCTCGTTCTCTTACCTGCGGACAGGACGATGCCCCCTATGCTGAGGCGCTTGTTCTCTTACCTGCGGACAGGGCGATGCCCCCTATGCTGCGGAGCTCGTTCTCTTACCTGCGGACAGGACGATGCTCCCCTATGCGGAGGAGCTCGTTCTCTTACCTGCGGACAGGACGATGCCCCTGTGCTGAGGAGCTCGTTCTCTTACCTGCGGACAGGACGATGCCCCCTTTGCTGAGGAGCTCGTTCTCTTACCTGCGGACAGGACGATGCCCCCTATGCTGAGGAGCTCGTTCTCTTACCTGCGGACAGGACGATGCTCCCCTATGCTGAGGAGCTCTTTCTCTTACCTGCGGACAGGACGATGCCCCCTATGCTGAGGAGCTCGTTCTCTTACCTGCGGACAGGGCGATGCCCCCTATGCTGAGGCGCTCGTTCTCTTACCTGCGGACAGGACGATGCCCCCTATGCTGAGGAGCTTGTTCTCTTACCTGCGGACAGGACGATGCCCCCTATGCTGAGGAGCTCGTTCTCTTACCTGCGGACAGGGCGATGCCCCCTATGCTGAGGAGCTCGTTCTTACCTGCGGACAGGACGATGCCCCCTATGCGGAGGAGCTCGTTCTTACCTGCGGACAGGACGATGCCCCCTATGCGGAGGAGCTCGTTCTTACCTGCGGACAGGGCGATGCCCCCAATGCTGAGGAGCTCGTTCTTACCTGCGGACAGGACGATGCTCCCCTATGCGGAGGAGCTCGTTCTCTTACCTGCGGACAGGACGATGCCCCCTATGCTGAGGAGCTTGTTCTCTTACCTGCGGAGAGGACGATGCCCCCTATGCTGAGGAGCTCGTTCTCTTACCTGCGGACAGGACGATGCTTCCCTATGCCGAGAAGCTCGTTCTCTTACCTGCGGACAGGACGATGCCCCCTACAGTCCCCTGTCTGAATCGCAGCAGTTCGATGACATGGTGGAAGTGAGCTGGAATCGACAGTCAAACACATGTGCTTTTTTATTGAACTGAAGTCATGGAATCACTGGTAAAGGTTTGTTTATAATTCCAGTACATCTTATCCTGTGTGCATTAGAACATGGTATAAGATTTGTTTTTCAATAGTTGTTCCTGAGTGCATTCTTCAGTTTAGTGATTAGTTAGTGTTCCAGAACCCCCTGCAGTACCAACAAGCACCTCGCTTTACCTTAACTGGATTCCACCACGTCCACATTGTAGCCATTTTTTCAACATATTCCTGACAGTTATCAAATTTTTTATCCACACATCATAGGTAGGGATCTACTTAAATCGCAGAGAATTTATGTGGGTAGGTTACGGAATAAAATCAGGATTTCGCGGACCTGTTGAAACATTAAATAAACCCAAGTAGATAATATTTCCGAGCACTACAAAAGCCTAAAAATAGTGGTACTTGCTTCCTGGAGTGCTGTCATTTGTTAAATACAAGCATGCAACCCCCCCCCAGCAGTTGCTGCCGACATTCTGTCTGTGTTGTGAAGACTTGCCCATACACTGAGACTGCACGTTGTGCATCCCCTGAATTGGTTGGGAGTGTAAGGCAAAGCTTTGCCAAGTTATACAGATGTGGAAATCGATTAGAAACAGTCCCAAAACTCGGTTACCCAACAGCATCTGGCATTCTTTAATAAAAGGCCGTATATGCAGCACATTCATTGTCATGCTTGTCCCATCCAGGAATTTATTTTATTAGTACCGAATCAAAAGAAAGAAAACGTGCCTATTCGGTTCTAAAATTCTAACTGCAGGGTGTTTGCTGGATCGTACCTGTAGTACTGATTTCACTTGACAACAACCGACAGGAATACTTTTTGTCTGCACTGACTTTCCAGTTTGTTTTCTGAAAGCTGTCGTTTGTTTTATTATCTCCCTCCTGACCGGTGAGGGCGCGGTATAACAGGAACAGAGTGCCCCGGACTGGATGGTTTGGCAGTTCATTCCAGGGTCAGCTGGAAGTTGGCCATCCAGGAAGGGGGCGGAGTCACAATACCTAAAGTCATTGCCTTACTGCGTTAGGCGATGTGTCAGGTCGATTGGAGGACACATGATTGCACTTGCTACCAAAGGGAGCGTGACTATGTATATCGCGATTATGAATATTCGTGATAATCGTATCGTGAACATTTTTCAAAATTATTCGATAATCGCAGAAAACGAGTCACATACTCCCTCAACATGGCTGGAAGAACAGATGCTTTTCTCTCCAAATAAGGGTAAAATCATCAGTGTGTACTAGGGCTGCTACGATTAAATCGAAAATTTATTTTTCGATCCTCTGTGTATTGACTGTATAAACAAACAGAAGAAAAAAGCGCGGCACCTTGTATCCAGAGCAGGACGACAGGCTTGTATTCCTGGCAAACAGCCTGTAAATAAATTGTGCACATTGAAGAAAACTGACTGCACATAGTTTACACTGCTTCGGAGTTTCAAAATGAACTGTTATATAATGAATATTTAACAATATTCAAGAATGTTAAAAATAAATAAATAAATAAATAAATAAATAAATAAATAAATAAATAAACGATCAGTGATGTTAAACCCAATTTTGGAGTAAGGATCAGCTAACGGGTATGCATGTTGTGGTAAGTAAATCAATTTTTTATTATTATTTTTATTTATTATTATTATTATTATTATTAATTATTATTATTTTAGGCAGGGATTTCCGCATTGTGTTTCACAGATGTGAAGGTTAGGTGGTATAGTACTAACAAGATGCAATGCGTGATGCTGCAGCTGTCACTGAATTTTAAAAAAAGGCGTAACTACCGTTCGCATTCAGTTGTTGTGCTCAAGCTTTTACTGAACAGCAATGACACTGAAATAATAACGTCGCGGGGAGAGGAATGCACTGAGTATGTGTGGTGCAATCATTGACATTCAAACGATTATATTTTGTGTGCCCAATTAATCGATTGCTATTTTGAGGCTTAACTGACAGCCCTAGTGCTTTGACTACAAAAAATATATATATAGAGGGGAGATACCATGGGATGTACATCCAATCCACAGAATGTGGCAAAAGCACAACAACGAAAGCAGGAACACCTTCAAACCTGCCCTTCCGTACGTACCACCCGGAGGAGTTAAAATACATCAGCAGTCAACAAGCAAGGTCACTTTAATAACATCCTTTTCTTTCTTTTTTTTCAGCGTGGCGCCCTCCCTATCTGTTCTCTGTTCCACCCCCCTATCAGTATATCATTTCAATACGTTCATTAAAATGTACACGTTACAGGCAATTACGCCACCAGAAGAACAGGCTACCTCTGGTAAAGTTGAGAACGGTATTGAAATGTGTTTTCAGACATTATAAATAAAAATAATAACGACAATATTCATCATGATCATGCCCATACTGCTCTATTCCATACTTACAGGCTGTATAGTACAAAATAATTTATTTTTTTGCAGACTATTTGAAAAAGAATTGAGAATAGTTAGCAGTATATGTGTGTAAAGCAAGTACTTTAAATGTATTGAAAGAAATACAGATGCTTCAGATTTTGTAATTATGTACTGTTTCGAAGTACATTTAAATAACACGTGTAAATAAAGCATAAGGAGGAAAAAAGCTTGCAGTCCCATTTTGACTTAAATGAAGGTATCATTTTTCATAACTATTAATAATGGTAATATAAAGGACTCTTTCATTAAGATGATTTTTCTTCCACCTGTGTGTTAGTAATTTTTTTCATTATTTTTTAAAGTCTGTAGCTTCCTTGTGTTGTAGACCATATCCCACAGAGAAAAAAAAATACATAACTTTTTATCCAGTTAAAAAAGTAATTGAAAAATAACCGCTACTATCGTGATAATCGGTGTATCGTGAAAGAGTGGCTCACAACTATTCATATCGTGGAAATTTACTATGGTTTCATTCCTAGGCATGACTGAGGGTATATCAGGGGATGTGGCAAAGCAATCTGTTCCTTTGTTATGGTTACGGAAAGACTTACAAACGAAGAGAGTACAGTGAGTGTTTAGTGTTGTCTTACCTGTCTAACTGTTGTTATTTGTTATTCTAGACAGCTAAATATCTGTGGTCGTGTGTGTATGAGGTGTGTGTCATTATTAGTATTATTTCGGGACTGAACCCTGTGGTTTACCTGCGCGATACACATTGTTGTGTAGAGCCAGGTATTATTATTTAAGGTTTCTAAACAAGCAACCCAGCACACATGAAGAGCTGCTTTTCACTGTGAACGGTGTTGTGTTTGTTATTGCTGAGCACTGCATCACCTCTACACCTGTGCACTGCAAACCACTTTGCCACACCTCTGTAGAAGCCTTTAGTCTGATGTGTGATTCCGAAGCTAAATGACGATCGATCGTACTTTCTGCAGTCACATCAGATCTGCAAAACAATTTACCTCCATCTGCATGTAAAGTTTCTTTAGGAAATTTCTTGACACGATCCTCAGCCGAAATTCTTTGCTTTTTTTTTTGCTTTGTCGTCCATTTTTGGTATTTTACCTCCAATGCTGAAAACTAGTAGATTTTAGCAACCTAAATCTAAATAACAACGCCACACCTCCTGTACAGGTCACAGAAAAGCCAGTACAGACTGAATAAAACATCGTTGTCATGTGAACAGTAAACAAGAAAGTTAAGCACTTTGGCGTCTTTTTTTAATGTTAATTGTCTAAGGTACGTTATTTTTTTTTGTGCAATGCAGAGGACGGCGAAGGAATAAAAAAAAGCTTATCTACAGAATTAAGATACGTAGTTTGCGATCGCGTGTAGTGTGCAGTAGTTCATTTAAAAGTAGGTTTTTTTCCCCTCTTTGTACTAGTCCAGTATGCATTGGCCCCCAAAGAGGTGAATTTCACGGTGACCCCTCAATTTCCTAATTTCCGCAAAATAACGAATTAGGTAGCCCCCTAATCATAGGTAAATAAACAAGGGAATTCCTTTTTTTCTCAGGATCTTTGCCAGGAGAAAGATATTTTCTTCTAGCCATCGCAGTGTATCCACTTCACGATCCCTCCTGCACAATGCTGGTGATGGAATTGAGTGGCGTGTCGTGGGAACAGAAAACCAGCACTGTTGCAGGAGGAAGGAGTGTGATCTTTTTTCCTTTTTCACTACAGAGACATTTTTTCTCCTGGTGGTTGCTCCAGAGTAAAAGTTGAGGAATGTATTGCCCAGCTGATTTATAACTAATGATGTGTGGTTAAAACATTTCAAGGCAATATGTTTGAAAATATAGTGTTGCTACACGGACAACACGGGACACAGCAAAGGGAACGTGATGCTCTTATAAACACTGCAGGGTGTTCTGTAGCACTAATACATGTGTGTAGGGTGTCACTTATAACAGAAATCACTGTGCGCAATTTGAGCAGACAATTCTGATAGTAGTCAAAGTTTCACTGTCTAGCCAATGCTGATAATAGTTTCTCTCTCTTATCCAGTGCTGATATAGTCTCAGGTCTCATCTATAACTATAACACACACAATGCTGGTGTATGTAGGCACATGACAAGAGGCTTATTAAATTCAATTTCAAACAAACAGTCTTTCTTTGACTAACTAACTGAGTTATTGCAAAAAATATACAAAAAACACACCATCAATATTACTTTGAGCACGTCGACTCCACTCTCACTACACCTTATTCAACATGATATTCAAACAGCATCAATCATATGAATTTTATAAAACCCGACCAAAGCACTGCAGCAAAGAAAGAGGCTATAGTTTGTTTCTCTCTTTCTTTGTGCACAGTGGCTCAGCGGGGCACTCACCGACTCCGAAGAAGAGTGGGCAGGTGAAGATGGCCCGGCTCAGCCCAGCGCAGGGAGCCAGCATGGGCAGCATGCAGGCACGGAACACCAGCTCCTCCGTCAGAGGAGCCACCACCTGGTTCCGCAGCCAGCGCATATCAGACAGGCAGAGCAGCCAGAACCGCGGGTCTGAGAGAGAGAGAGAGAGAGAGAGAGAGAAGGGAGAGTGAGCACAGGGAGAGACAGAGAGACAGATATGGGTGTGTGTGTATGTATATAATGTATGTGTGTTTGCATGTCTATACATAACTGTGGAAGGGTGGTGGGCAAATCACTGGCACACAGGAGACAGAACTGTCGTTCAAATGCCACTCCGGAGCACTGCTTTATTTTGGCCTGCAGAGGGCGCTATTGTCCGTGGCCTGAATACCGGCAACGATAATCAGGAGCACAGGGTTACCAACACAGGTATACAGTCAGGTTGATGCTGGCGCACTCGCAGGTGCTCAAAATAATAATGAAAACAAAAGGCGAAATAAAAAGGGCAAATAAAACACAAACAGCTTTGAGTACACACAATACCAGTACAATAAAGAAGGAATCATTCTGGCTGGACAAAATTGAAACGTATTTGAAAATTTGGCAATAAAATAAAAAACTAAAAACAATAAACATGGAGAGAAAAAAACCCAAATAAAAATGGTTTGACAGCAAATGTGCAAATGTGCAGCTAGAAAGCACTCTAGGCAGAAACACAGGGAGCCCAGTCATGAGGATCTCAGCTACCACCAGGCCCTAAAGCAGTACAAACACCTCCTCAATAAGAAAAAGGAAAAGTACGTGTCCAAAAACTGAACCAGATTGAAGAAGCAGTTCACCAAAACTCATTTTGGGAATTGTGGAAACAATTAAACACCTCAAATAACAGAAAAAAATTGACAATCTAAAATGGCAATATTTGGAAAAACTATTTTGAAGAACGCTACCAAAAAATAGAAAACAACAAACTAAATTCAAATCAGACCTCAACACATAAACAATTAAAATAATTAGAAACACTCAAAGATAACCAAAACCCACTGGACACCCCGATCACTCTGCTAGAGCTCACAAAGAAACTGCAGATCCTCAAGCCCAGGAGAGCCTGCGGGCCCGACAGCATCAGCACTGAGATGCTCAAACACAGCAGCCCTAAGCTGCAAAAAGCCCTCCTCAAACTCTTCAACCTAGTCCTGAGAGCTGGGTGTGTTCCTGGGATCGGGAATCAAGGCCTCATTACCCCCATATATAAAAGTGGAGACAAATTCGACCCCAGTAACTACCGAGGAATCTGTGTGAGCAGTATTATTATTATTATTATTATTTATTTCTTAGCAGACGCCCTTATCCAGGGCGACTTACAATTGTTACAACATATCACATTATACATTATTTCACATTATACAGATATCACATTATTTTTACATACAATTACCCATTTATACAGTTGGGTTTTTACTGGAGCAATCTAGGTAAAGTACCTTGCTCAAGGGTACAACAGCAGTGTCCCCCACTGGGGATTGAACCCACAACCCTCCGGTCAAGAGTCCAGAGCCCTAACCACTACTCCACACTGCTGCCCAGTAACCTGGGGAAGGTGGTCTGCAGCATCATTAACGCCCGGATACTGGCCTTCCTTACCGAACAGTTTCTTGAGTAAGAGTCAGATTGGATTTCTACCAAACCACCACACTTCTGACCATATTCACACGACACACCCTAATAAATGAACACGTCCATCAAAAAAATAAAGGAAAAATATTTGCCTGCTTTATAGATTTTAAAAAAGGCATTTGATTCAATTTGGCACGAAGGACTATTTAATAAACTTCTTCAAAGTGGTGTAGGGGGTAAAGTCTATGACACCATAAAATCGATGTACTCAGAAAATAAATGCAGTGTTAAAATTGTTAACAAAACAGAATTCTTCACACAGGGGCGTGGAGTGAGACAGGGCTGCAATCTGAGTCCAGCACTGTTCAACATCTATATCAACGAGCTGGCAACAGTGGTGGAGCAGTCTGCAGTCCCTGGCCTCACTCCATGACACACAAATTAAATTCCTGCTCTACGCAGATGATCTGGTCCTGCTGTCACCCAGAGCAGGGTCTGCAGCAGAGCCTGTCACTGCTAGAGCAGTACTGTAAAACCTGGGCACTGACAGTAAATGTGGACAAAACCAGAGTTATGGTCTTCCAGAAAAAATCCAGATCACAGAGAAACAGGAACCACCAATCTGGAACACACCACTAGCTATGTTTACCTGGGTCTGACCATCAGCACGTCAGGGAGCTTCAATATGGCCATAAATGCATTGAGGGGAAAAGCACACAGAGCCTACATGCCATAAAGAAAACACTTTACAAATATAATCCCCCCAATAAAGATCTGGCTAAAAATCTTTGATAGTGTTATCCAACCAATCCTTTATGGCAGCGAAATAGGGGGTCCACTTTCAAAATGTAATTACAAAACATGGGATAAGAGTCAAATTGAAACTTTCCATTTAGAAAGTTGTAAAAAACATTTTACATATACATAGAAACTCCCCCAACCATGCGTGTAGAGCTGAACTATGTCGCTACCCATTGAAAAAAGAGCAGCCAAATTCTGGGTCCATCTGAGCCAGGCTGAACCACACTCCTACCAGCACAAAGCACCCCAGAGACCCCAGCTCTGCTCAGAGAGGGACCCCCTGAGACAACTAGCAAAGAAACACCAGCTTGACAACAGTGCCAAGACAAAATTACTACAATAACATTTAAACAAATTGTTCTCAATAATAAAATGACATACATTGAGCACTGGCATAATGAAACAAAATGAATTAACAAAGTGGAATGCTATGGGGCCCTGAACAGGGACTTTACCCAGGCACTGTATCCTGTCAGGATAAAAGATCCCAGACAAAGACAAACCCTAACGAAGTACAGACCCAGTAAAAAGAGCTGGCTGGCCAGACAGAACAGGCTGTGCAGTCACTGTGAGCTAGGAGAGTAGTCGAAACAGAGGCGCACTTCCTGCTGTCCTGCTCCAAATACTGCCAAATAAGGGACACATATCTCCCTAAACTCTCGAGTTAGTTGACCCAGTTTCCACACCTGCCTGACACTCAATAGAACTGCACTGTTTATTGTTAAATTAGATGGGGGACGGGGGTTATATTGTTTACATTCTGTTAAGGAGGAAGGAGAGGGGGGTGTTGATATTGTGTGTTATTAACATTATACATTATTTTATGTAACGTGTTGAAATGCTGGATCACTCCTGTCATGCTAATGATGCCAGTTTGAATTTGAGAGAGAGCAGAGACAGAGACAGAGACAGAGAGACAGAGACAGAGACAGAGACAGAGACAGAGAGAGAGAGAGAGACAGAGACAGAGACAGAGAGAGACAGAGAGAGACAGAGAGAGAGAGAGAGAGAGCACGCGCGTGAAAGAGAGAAAGCAGAGACACACACACACACACACACACACACACACACACACACACACACGATCATTCCATGACAAATCACCCAAAAAATAACCTTCATTTACACCAAACTGCTCAGGGTTGTTCTAAGCAAAGAAATCACTAATATACGTTTTCAGCTTGATAGGGTCAAGGGGTCAACAGTTAAGGTGAGGTCAAAATGTAGGCAATAGCTCTTCCTTGGAATCTATAATTTTTTGGGAGGTTTGCAGTCATGGATGAAGCACACACACTAACTAGGGGTGTAATGATTCATCTTGAATCGGGATGCTTTCTTTACACGATACATCATATGGGAAGACAGATTTGTAGCTCGGAGTTCACCATGTGGTTCTTGAAAGAAGTGTTTTTTATAGTAGGAATGAAAACTCTCCCGATCTCTTAATTTGAGTCTTAATAAAAAAATCTATTGTTAAATGATCATTTGATCTTATTCTGCATCATACAAGTAGCCCATCAGGACCATTGCAGGTACCGCGATGCATATTGCAACCTGCCTATCGTGATACATATCATGACAGTAATGCATTGTAACACCCTTAACACACACACCCAGGTTTGCAGCTGACTGCATTAGAGCAAACACAAGCCTCTAACACACACACACACAAGCACAAGCCTCTAACACACAAACACAAGCCTCTAACACACACACACAAGCCTCTAACACACAAACACAAGCCTCCAACACACACAAGCCTCTAACACAAGCACAAGCCTCTAACACAAGCACACACGCACGCCTCTAACACAAGCCTCACACACAAACACAAGCCTCTAACACAAGCCTCACACACAAACACAAGCCTCTAACACACACACACACACACACACACACACACAAGCCTCTAACACACACACAAGCCTCTAACACACACACACACACACACACAAGCCTCTAACACAAGCACAAGCCTCTAATACACAAACACACACACACACACAGGTGTGACATCACAGGCTGTTGCTTCTCTCTCAGTTACTCACCAAACCCGACCTTGAGCCCATCGATGAAGTCCCAGGAGCAGTCCATGCCGAGCTGGATTAGTGGCCCCAAAAACAGCACCTGCAAAAGGGGGGAGTCAAGTGAGGGAAATAAAGAACAAATAAAGAAACTGCAGCACTGAATCACACACACTAGCCTTAACTGACCACTAAATACCAATCCACAACATCAGTGCACATATTAAAAAAAATATTTAAACTAAAAAAAACAGATTTCCTTGGGAGCCACATAATAGTTATCTTATGAATGTCTCATATTAACATATTCATAAGCTGAATTGGTATTATAGAGCTTAAAGTCACTGTAGACACAATTCTCTTACAGGTTGTATACTTTTCATACAGAAGTCTCAGATGTTATTTTAAAACATAATTCAGGTGCTACACTTGGCAAAGAAATCTGTTTGCACTTCCTGGGTCACATGGAGGGTGAAATTGTCCCCACCCCTTCAATGGTTTCTTTCCTGCCAATACCCAATCAGCTGCTTCCACTACTGACTGACATGCTTCAGCCATTAAAATGACCCTGAAGACTGAGGTGAACTCACCCAGGAAGTGCAAGTACAATATGTCCCATGTGATAAAAATGAGACATCCTTTAACCTTAAGTAACAGACATCATGCTTTTTTCAAAACTGCTCCTCTGAGATCTCTGTGCTGATGGAAGTGCAAGACTGGTAAGACGTATGGAATTGTTTTGTTATCTGCTTCAATGTGATTGTCCAGCCTGCTACTGAATGTGTGGGGGGGGGGGGGCGATGGATTTCAAATATAAATGGTTTCTGAGATATGAGGTGTGAGATATGAGCAAGCAGCAACTGAACATGGAAAATCACGAGCGAATGTGAAGCCACAATGTCAAACCCTCTATCGGTCATGTGGCTACAATACGGCTGCTACCCTGACTCCCAGGACAAAGGGAAGGGTGTAAAATAAAGAAATCCAAATCTTACCATGGTGAGGAGGAGGGGCAGGGTGGCTGCGGCGAAGAGGCCCTCCACACGGATACCCATGAGAGCTAGCAGCGACTGACTGGACTGGAGAGAGAGAGACACATGTTACACTGGACTGACAGGAGAGAGACATGCATTACACAGGGCTGACTGGACTGGAGAGAGAGAGACGCATTACACTGGACAGAGGACAGACTGACTAGACTGGAGAGAGAGACATGCATAACACTGGACCGACAGGAGAGACTGACTGGACTGGAAAGAAAGACTCACGTTGCACTGGACTGACAGGAGAGAGACATGCATTACACAGGGCTGACTGGACTGGAGAGAGAGACACGCATTACACTGGACAGAGGACAGACTGACTAGACTGGAGAGAGAGACATGCATAACACTGGACCGACAGGAGAGACTGACTGGACTGGAAAGAAAGACGCACGTTGCACTGGACTGACAGGAGAGACTCACTGGACTGGAGAGAGAGACATGCATTACACTGGACTGACAGGAGAGACTGACTGGACTGACTTACACAAAATAACGCATTACCATCACTCTGTAGGTCTCTCATGTTCCTCTATGAAAGGCACACACATTAAAGTGAATTGCATTGCTACGCATCGATCACTTTGCATTCTTCACTGTATTCTAGTTCAGATTTAGTATGAGAAGCGTGAAGGCAAAGTGCTTGTGTGCAAATCAACATATGCCAAAGCAATGGAGCTCAATTCAAACATGCTCTGCATTACCACTGTATGAATCACCCGAGAGAATAAAAGCAAGTCCCTAATGCACAGGACGTGTATCCACAGTGTGGTGGCAGGACACACATCACTCATGTTTGAATTCATTACAGTGAAAGTGTTCCGAGTTCTTGCCCTGGAGTCTGAGCAGGTTTCATTTGTTTCTGTGAAGGCGACACTCACTCGGATGCCTGTGAACTCCTTCCATGCCCAGACGAAGAGAGGCGAGAGTGTGGAGACGATGAGAACACTGGTGAACCTCCTCTTAATCACAGCAGGGTGATCCCTGAGAGAGCGAGAGAGAATGGAGAGGAGAGAGGGAGTGAGGAGAGGAGAGACGAGGAGGAAACAGTGATCATCAACACACCTCCCCACCAGCTTATTCCAACTCGCTGTTCTCTTCCAGCGTCACTGGATTCTGCTCTTCTCTTTTATTTATTTAGTTTTTTTTTTTAAATGTTGTAGTCACCAATTGATTTTACCCAGTTTTTCTCCAAATTTGGAATATCCAATTGTATTTTTTAGGCTCAGCTCACCACTACCATCCCTGCGCTGACTCGAGAGCGGCGAAGACAAACACACGCTGTCCTCCAAAACGTGTGCCATCAGCCGACCGCCTCTTTTCACTCTGCAGGCCCACCATGCAGCCAAGCCAGAGCTACAGCATCAGAGGACAACGCAGCTCTGGGCAGCTTACAGGCAAGCCCGCAGGCGCCCGGCCAGTCTACACGGGTCGCTGATGAGCGGTGAGCCGAGGACACCCTGGCCGACCTAAACCCTCCCCCCCAGGGTGGCGCTCAGACAATCGTGCGCTGCCCCCTGGGAGCTCCCGTCCACAGTCAGCAGTAGAATAGCCTGGACTCGAACTGGTGACCTCCAGGTTATAGGGCGCATCCTGCACTCCACACATCCTGCGCCACTCAGAAGCCCCTGATTCTACTCTTCTCTTACCTGTACAATTCCCACTTTTTAATTCATTTCAATTGCTGATATATTTACCTTGTAGATTTGCTAAATTCTCCTCCGCCTACATGACTAACAGTACTTCACAGTAATACAAGGGGACTGTCTGCTACTTGCAAATTCTTAAGCCGAACATACAAATGGACAATGTTTTGTTGTGTATGCTGGATGTTGCCGTGCTTCCAGGGTTTAGCCCAGAGCTTCCCAACCCTGGTCCTGGGGACACCCTGTGTCTATGGTTTTCATTCCAACTGAGCACTCAATTACTGAACTAGACCCTTAATTGAACATAATTTGCTTAATTACACCCTTAAAGCGCTGAAAACAAGTAAAAAGGTCGAATTAAATAAATTATTAGTTCAATGAGGGTTCAGTTAAGTTATTGAGAGCTCAGTTGGAATAAAAACCAGGGTTGGGAAGCTCTGGTTTAGCCTGTCAGGAGTGAGCACGAGTCATCAATCATGTGTCTATACAAGATAAGAACATAAAGTTTACAAACGAGAGGAGGCCATTCAGCCCATCTTGCTCGTTTTGGTTGTTAGTAGCTTATTGATCCCAGAATCTCATCAAGCAGCTTCTTGAAGGATCCCAGGGTGTCAGCTTCAACAACATTACTGGGGAGTTGGTTCCAGACCCTCACAATTCTCTGTGTAAAAAAAGTGCCTCCTATTTTCTGTTCTGAATGCCCCTTTATCTAATCTCCATTTGTGACCCCTGGTCCTTGTTTCTTTTTTCAGGTTGAAAAAGTCCCTTGAGTCGACATTGTCAATACCTTTTAGAATTCTTAATGCTTGAATCAGATCACTTCTCACAATATATCCGAGCATCTTGTTGGCCTATTTTATAGATTCCCCACATTGTCTAGATGAAGACATTTCTGAGTCAACATAAACTCCTAGGTCTTTTTCATAGATTCCTTCTTCAATTTCAGTATCTCCCATATGATATTTATAATGCACATTTTTATTGCCTGTGTGCAGTACCTTACACTTTTCTCTATTAAATTTCATTTGCCATGTGTCTGCCCAGTTCTGAATGCTGTCCAGATCATTTTGAATGAACTTTGCTGCTGCAACAGTGTTTGCCACTCCTCCTATTTTTGTGTCGTCTGCAAATTTAACAAGTTTGCTTACTATACCAGAATCTAAATCATTAATGTAGATAAGCAATAGCAGAGGACCTAATATTGATCCCTGTGGTACACCACTGGTTACCTCACTCCATTTTGAGGTTTCTCCTCTAATCAGTACTTTCTGTTTTCTACATGTTAACCACTCCCTAATCCATGTGAATGCATCTCCTTGAATCCCTACCGCGTTCAGTTTGAGAATTAATCTTTTATGCGGGACTTCTACAGAAGATGACTGGAATCCTGCTACAGTCAATGGTTGTATTGCTCTGTACGCCAACGCATTGTCGTGTCATTGCAGGTTATTCACTTCTACAAGCCTCAGCAGCTCCTCAAGTGTCTGGAACCACACCAACAACATTGTGATAAGAGGTGTAGCTCATTTAAATGAGCTTATGATTTAGGATCCACTCCCTTGTCCACATGACTGTTCCTGTGCTTGCCTCTTTGGCACAGTTTCAGGGCAGTAAGGCTTTCCTGCACGTTTGGAGCTGCAGCAGGAATGATCACAGGCTGCTTGAAAAAGGTTCGCAATGATGTTTCCTGACAATATTTAATGACGCATGTTTCTGTAAAACATGATTCCAAGGTCATGTTCAATTGTGGAAAAAAATTGTGTACATAAAGTAAATTCTAGTCAGACAAACCTGACTTGAAATGTGTAATTGTGAGGCCTAGTAACACATTAACTCTATTTTATTTTAATTTTTTTTATTATAAAATACAGCTTTGAAACTGTTCCAGATTGTTAGTCAATATAATGGCATTACTGACTATTATTTATAAATTACTGCATGTACTCAACACCGATGCAAGTTAAACAGAATTAGCAAATGTGATAACATTGTGTTATAAATTACCACTGTATGGCACAATAAGTGATAATATTAATAATGTAAATGGCAGTACCTAAGCGCGACGTCTCTTGACTTTTCAGTAAAGGAGTAATTTGTATTTTTTTTTTTTTTTTTTGACCCATTATAACCAGCATCCAGTCTGTGCATTATAAATATCATATGGGAGATACTGAAATTGAAGAAGGGAACTATGAAAAAGACCTAGGAGTTTATGTTGACTCAGAAATGTCTTCATCTAGACAATGTGGGGAAGCTATAAAAAAGGCCAACAAGATGCTAGGATATATTGTGAAAAGTGTTGAATTTAAATCAAGGGAAGTAATGTTAAAACTTTACAATGCATTAGTAAGACCTCACCTAGAATATTGTGTTCAGTTCTGGTCACCTCGTTACAAAAAGGTTATTGCTGCTCTAAAAAGAGTGCAAAGAAGAGCAACCAGAATTATCCTGGGTTTAAAAGGCATGTCGTATGCAGACAGGCTAAAAGAATTGAATCTATTTAATCTTGAACAAAGAAGACTACGCAGAGATCTGATTCAAGCATTCAAAATCCTAAAAGGTATAGACAAGGACCAGGGGTCATAAATGGAGATTAGATAAAGGGGCATTCAGAACAGAAAATAGGAGGCACTTTTTTGCACAGAGAATTGTGAGGGTCTGGAACCAACTCCCCAGTAATGTTGTTGAAGCTGACACCCTGGGATCCTTCAAGAAGCTGCTTGATGAGATTCTGGGATCAATAAACTGCTAACAACCAAACGAGCAAGATGGACCGAATGACCTCCTCTCGTTTGTAAACTTTCTTATTGAACCAACATGCCGAGTTCAAAACCTGAATTCCATACCAGCACAGTGGGAAAACACCTGCTCAAGACTGTAGTGTCACTTGCGTATATCACACATAAACGCTACACGTTACTATTCAAACTATTTCTTTACTTCCTCTCCAACAACAAAATCAGCTTCGCGCATTACCGTAGCGACATCCTCATCACCAGAAAGGCACACGGGATTGACTAAGCTAAGCAGCGCTGCTACCGACTCAAGCGAAGCTGTTTACTTACTTGCTATTAACAGTATCTATGAAAAAGCAAAGCGCAGGGTAAAATACTCGTGTCTTGTCATTGCACAGGTCATAATATTAACCCCGTGTTATATATACACTCGAAAACAGCAACTGTTTACATTCAACGTGAAAAATATGTGAAGGTCGTTTCTGACCGAACTAGAGTCCATAATCCAACACGAAAAACAATCACCAATTTAACTTAAGTAAGTATATCCACCTATTTTAAAAATAGATTCAAAAAAAGTTTTGAAATGCTACAAGACCCGTTAAATGCCCTGCGTGTTGGACAACATTTTTCTAAAAGGGTGTTTTAAATAAATCTAAATGGGAACTTTTCGAAGGGATTTGTTACCTTGGTAAATCGCTCCTCCACACGTACAGGCTCCCTAGGAGCACGCCAGCAGCAGACAGGACAGGACTGAAATCCAGCACACACCCGAGGGGGGGATGTACGCGCCATTACTGTGGGCATTCACACTGTCAGGGTAGTTTAAATCCACTTCGTCATCCTCGGACATGGCGAGCCGAAGCGCACAGACGAGCCACACTTTCGGAGTAATGCTCGAACAGCAACAGAAACTGGAATCAAGGAGCTGAATGGCAAGGCACGGGAAACTGACATCATCACCATGAGCCTGGCTTGCCACCAAAGCGCGCTCTCGATCGGTCTAATCGGGGGCGACCCCTGCTGGTAAAGCTCTGAAACTACATAGTGTGTCTGATTCACCTGCCTTATTGTTCTGTTTCTTCATACGAGACTTCATGGCATCTGCTTCATCTGGATAAAAGCTTACTTATGCCACCAGCTTATTTCAGCTCTATTTACATTTGCAAAGAGTATTTTTTTTATATAATCAATTAAAATATCTGAAGGTGTCATTAATAAGACAAAACACACACAAGCCATGTCCATTCTTACTCTTGTTAGTGTGCTGTCTTCCTTGTGTTTCTCCGTCCCATTCTTCTGGCCACTTTTTAAACATTTCCTCTCTGGTCATGCTTTCAATTCTTTTATACTCAATGCAATATAGAAATCAATCTTACAACTGTTTAATGGATTCTTTGTCAACACTTTAATCTCCCACTATTCCAATATGAGACGGAACCAATATAAAGCATACATCAATCCCTAGTCGTTTACGATTGATAACCCAATCTAATACTTCCATTATTAAGTCTGGTCTAGACTCAGAATATCTTAATTCTAAATCTTAATTTGTAAAAGAATTAGCAGTGGATTGTTTAATCACAATTTGATAAGCGGTTCTCCAGATTAATACAGACATACATACTGTACACACGCAAGACCACCTCCACTAGATGGTTAATTTTAATGTGTCATTTTCATCTCATACAAACTAGCTGCCACAAGCCATCTGATATGAAGACATTTTAGATGGTTGTATCACATCAATATCAGAATATCAAAAAATGATTCCTGTAAAAATGGATATGGCTGCAGTTAATCCTGATCTTCCTGTTCTATGTACAGGGTGAATACCAGGATCCAGAACATTATGTTTTGGAATAAAGTCAGATTCATGGGGTTAGATTTGAATTCGATGCAGAATTAACAGTGGAGCAAACTTTTGCACTTGTCAGAACAACATATTTAAATTATTACCATACATTTCTTTTCACGAGTGAATTCTAAAAGACTCTTTATTGAAATAGCAAAATATCAAATCAGAATTCAATTCAAATGATAAACCTTACATCTCACCCATGCATGTTCTCATAAAGTATATTCAGAATAGTACAGCTGTTTAAATCATGTTTGACATCATTATAACGCTGCAGTAGAAGCTGAAGTCATTGTTGCAGTTTATAAAGAGAAGTGCAAGTGAAATTGCATATCACCTCAAACTGTTTCTACGACCTGTGGCATGTCACTGGCAGAGACATAGACGAAACATTTGACAAATTCATTTCTTTATGAAAGGAAGAAAATTCAACATTCATATTTCAAAATAAGAACCAAACAACTTGCATGCTTAAAGTATATAAAAAAAGGATTTAAAAAAATATGTTCTTATCTCTCATTAGCACAACATTCTCAGAAAGCTCATTTTTATTTTCGATGTAAATCACTCTTGTTTTCCAGAGTTTCATTTTCACTTTGATTCAGATGAAACCAGTTTATTCAGCTACAAAACTACAGCTTTACCTCCTGTGTAACAAGAAACAAGACTCATCACTTGCTCATAGGAAACTGGGGTGAGGGTGGTGGGGGGTCGTATTATGTGTTACACAGGAAGTTAACTTGAAGTGTTGTGGCAGGATAAACATTCTTCACAGGAGTCAAAGTGAAAATGAGGTCTGGGAAACAATAAGAGAAAGATGTTATGCATTAGAAGAAAAGAAAATGTTTTTAAAATCTTGGTTATTGCCGCATTCAGAGTCTCGGCACAATAATACATATTTGTTTATTTCTTATAAAAACAGTATTCAACTTTTGAAAATAAATATGACCTTTATGTCCGTATTTTCAAAGCATTTCTTTAAATAACTTTATTATTTTAAAGGAAAAACAATCATGTAAATGTTACAAAATGAAAAACAAAACCCCTTGAGAGTGCTGAAGAGAACCTGAAATATATGACTTAGTTGTCTAGTTCTAGTTTTGTAAAATGAACAGATGTTCACCTCTTTAAAAAAAATGGGAGTTAATGAAAGATTTGCAGAAACGCTTTGAAAATATGGCCCTTCGTTGTCCCCCGGAGAATGATGCTTGGCAAGAGGTTTGAGCTTTCAAATGTAACACAGTAGGCAGTGGAAATGTGGCACTGGAGCCAAGACTGCCAGTGTTGCTGCAGATCTCTCTAGGTGTGAATGCTGTGCTCAGTCACACTCCCTATGAACAGCGAGCTCCACTGCAGGGGCTCATTCTAGTTCCATTCAGAAAGATTGGAGACCTCCTGGAGCCACAGCATCTCCTCCTGGGACGGCTGGAACAACAGACACATTCAAACAGTTAAACACTACATTAAACACACAGAAAAGAGCGGAGAGCTCTACACAGCAGTCTCTGTTCATCCTCTTTCTTAAGGGATCAAAAGTGTCTTCTAATAGTGAGAAGCTCTGTTTCAAAGTGCACCCAACAATGCAAAGCTATGAAAGACAACAAGGTCTGTGCTGCACTTGGTGGAGATGTGTCTTTATTATGCAGAAATGCCCAAATGATATTAGTATCATTTTAAAGCTTGTTTTAAGTCCTTGGTCCACTTGAGCTGGAAGATCTCTATTTGGTCCACTTTACCGTCCACATAAACATATCACTATGCATGCTGTGCCAGTCTGGGCAGTCCCAATTACAGGAACCCACTTGCCTACCCAATCATTCTGCTTCTATTGGTTTTAAATGGATACCATTTGGGATGCCGCTGTTCTTGTAGGATGTCTTGCTTATTCAAATATTTGTCTTTATGTTAAGAGGAGACAGTTATCTACACTTGTGATATGGCTGCTGATTAAAATTATTTGCATATAAAGAGTGGGCAATTACCAATATATTTCAGGGATGAAGATATTTATCAAGATTTTTAGGGAGCAAGCAAGCAGTCCAAGCTCCACATACTGTTTTGAAGTCTCAGGATTCCTCACACCCCTGCCACTCACTTGGATCTGGTTTTCTTTGCCTCCGTACTGGCTGGCTTGTGCCCGTGTAGCCCTGCTCACAGAGATGCCCGGCTCTGCAGGGCAGAGGCACTGCCGGCCTGGGGAATGGTGCAGAGGGTACAGGGCTGTCCTCCTCTCTTTACACTGAGCTGGCTGCTCATCCTCTGCTGCAGGTTCCCATCGCCTCTTCACAGTGCCAGGGCTCACCGGGTCTGCAGCAGAGGCTTCTTCTGTGTGTGCCAGAAGGGAGAGAATCAAAACTAAGCTTAGAATTACAATTAAACTTTATGTTTCTCTGCTCCACCAGCACAAAGCAGAGGGAGGTGGTGAGAGAGTAGAGACTCCCTTTCTCTTTCTCTGTTCTACCAGCACAGAGCAGAGGGAGGCTGTTGAGAGAGTAGAGACTCCCTTTCTCTTTCTCTGCTCTACCAGCACAGAGCAGAGGGAGGCTGTTGAGAGAGTAGAGACTCCCTTTCTCTTTCTCTGCTCTACCAGCACAAAGCAGAGGGAGGTGGTGAGAGAGTATAGAGCTTATCTTTCTCTGCTCTACCAACAGAGTAGAGGGAGGCTGTTTAGAGAGTATAAGAGCCTCCTTTCTCTTGTCTACCAGCACATAGAAGAGGGAGGCTGTTGAGAGAGTATAAGAGCCTCCCTTTCTCTTTCTCTGCTCTACCAGCACAGAGTAGAGGGAGGCTGTTGAGAGAGTATAAGAGCCTCCCATTCTCTTTCTCTGCTCACACTGTTCATTGCACTCCAGTACTGTACCTTCACTGTGATCTGAGAAAGCAGCACACATGTCCTCCAGTATGTCATCCTCTGTCTCTGACAGTTTTCCTCGGCTGAGTTCTGGAGGAACTATCGCAGGAGCTGTCAAACTCTGTACAAAAAACAAACACCCACACACCCACATTACATTGTGTTTATTTACAGCGTTACAGAACATACGAAAACATGATTCAAATAAAATCAGTGCAGGGTTAAGGTTGTCAGAACACAGCAGGAGCTTTCTGCCCGTTCATTAACATTCCTTCCAGAACAAAAGGGTGCGATTCATCAACAAGCAACAAGAGCAATGACTGAGGCACACTTTCTGAAAGGAATAGCACAATTTGAGCAGTAATATTAAAACAGCAAGAAATTGCTTATAATAACAATGCTCCTAGTTGCAACTAAGCTGCTAGTTTTCTATTATTAAACATTCGTTTGAACAAAACCGTGGCACATGTTGCTAACAGGGAGGATTTCCATTCCTCCACAGCGTACCTTCCTGTTGACACACGTCTTGCTGGGCAGGCAGCGGTTCTCAGCGGCCTCCAGCAGGGATCTGTGAACGGAAGCCACCAGCTCCGGAGTGTCATGGACCTGCAGACACATCATTGAAGAGGAGGCTTCTGAACCACTTTTTGAGGATGCAACACTGACAATGGATAATTGCAAAGCATACGTGTGACAGGGTCTCATGTCACGTGCGTGGGTACCGATGTTTAAGCAATACAGAGAGACAACGGGGGGTGGAGTTGAAACGCTGGCACAGGTGCGCAGGATTTATTAATACAAACAGAAACGAATCTAAAGGTGGTCATGTGACGTTACCAACCATGGTAACGCACAGAGTACACATACAGCAAGCTGTACAAAAATACAAAATAAAACACAGTACAAAAACTACAAATAAAAAGGTGCCCCAGAGGGCGAGCGCTAGCCTTATAAATGAGGCGTCCCGCTCCAGGAACTGGCTACACTACGTAACCCTCGCTATACATCACATGGGATCACTATCTCCTAAACTAACCTACTCACAAGCCGGTATTCATACAACGACTTGTGCTGCTTCATACGGCCTTGGCTGGGCATTGCCTTCACAAGCACCGCTTGCAGTCTCAGGGTTGCGTAGCTGTCATTACTGCAGCGCGGACCCTCTCCTCCCGAGTATATGCCGCTCCCCTCTGGCATGGCGTTGCAGTCGCCCCGAGCCATCTCCCGCGGATGTTTTTAAACTGACGGACACTCGGTCAAGACCTGCCCACCTGCTGATTGAGGTCCAGCACAGCCAATCACTTGCTGCCCTTCCCCTCAACCAAGCCTAGCAGGCAGCAAGTCTCAATCGAGCGCCCGTCTGTAAAACAATAATTCAATTAAACAAATCAACTCCAAAACAACACACAATCAACCCATTTCTCCATACAAATGATATCAACACTAAATACACACGTGCAGGGCAATCGCCCTGCTACAATACGACATGGTTTATTTAGATTTCCAGAAAGCTTTTGACAAAGTCCTGCATAAAAGATTAATTCTCAAACTGAATGCAGTAGGGATTCAAGAAAATGCATGCACATGGATTAGGGAGTGGTTAACATGTAGAAAACAGAGAAACCTCAAAATGGAGCGAGGTAACCAGTGGTGTACCACAGGGATCAGTATTAGGCCCTATACCTGATTTAGATTCTGGTATAGTAACCAAACTTGTTAAATTTGCAGACGACACAACAATAGGAGGAGTGGCAAACACTGTTGCAGCAGCAAAGATTATTCAAAATGATCTAGACAGCATTCAGAACTGGGCAGACACATGGCAAATGACATTGAACAGAGAAAAGTGTAAGGTACTGCATGCAGGCAATAAAAAATGTGCATTATAAATTATAGATACTGAAATTGAAGAAGGGAACTATGAAAAAGACCTAGGGGTTTATGTTGACTCAGAAATGTCTTCATCTAGACAATGTGGGGAAGCTATAAAAAAGGCCAACAAGATGCTCGGATATATTGTGAGAAGTGCTGAATTTAAATCAAGGGAAGTAATGTTAAAGCTTTACAATGCATTAGTAAGACCTCACCTAGAGTATTGTGTTCAGTTCTGGTCACCTCGTTACAAAAAGGATATTGCTGCTCTAGAAAGAGTGCAAAGAAGAGCAACCAGAATTATCCCGGGTTTAAAAGGCATGTCGTATGCAGACAGGCTAAAAGAATTGAATCTATTTAGTCTTGAACAAAGAAGACTACACAGTGATCTGATTCAAGCATTCAAAATCCTAATAGGTTTTTTGACCTGAAAAAAGAAACAAGGACCAGGGGTCACAAATGGAGATTAGATAAAGGGGCATTCAGAACAGAAAATAGGAGGCACTTTTTTACACAGAGAATTGTGAGGGTCTGGAACCAACTCCCCAGTAATGTTGTTGAAGCTGACACCCTGGGATCCTTCAAGAAGCTGCTTGATGAGATTCTGGGATCAATAAGCTACTAACAACCAAACAAGCAAGATGGGCTGAATGGCCTCCTCTCGTTTGTAAACTTTCTTATGTTCTTATGTTCCTATGTTCTTAAAATAAGGGTTATAGAGCGGTCCGTTTATGTGGATAATAGCTGCACAAAGTGAAGGGACCGAGGCTGAAAGCTAAGGTCTGTTTACATGCTGTGAGTGTCGACATAACCCACACACAGGTAGACTATTGTGATGTCATCGTTTTCAATGGAATTTGCAGCTGAATGGAATACAGCAGATGAAAAGTGTGCTCTGAATGGCTGGCAGATCCTTAGCAGAAGAAAATGCAGGAACACCTGTGTTCACCTTACCAGCCAGAAAATCTGCCCCTGAGAACGTAAGAAATACAGCAGCAAGAAAAATCCCATACTAATGTAGTACGGTGTGTCTTACATGCACTAGGAGCAGTGTTGCAGGGGGACAGGCTAATGGTTAATCTTGTGAAATATGTTAAGACAGCCCATCACCTGCATGCTGCTGAAACAGGCTGCTCTGAAATCTTGGTTGGTGCTAACCGCTACAATACTGGAAACAGAGTCTCGAATCGCACAGAGTGCACTCCTCATCTTGTTCTGGTCCTGCAGTCAATAACAGCACAATAATCGCTAAACATGCTGCAAAAACAGAAGAACTTGAAAGAAGTAAAATCTTAGACAAACGTTTCAACCAGAAATGTAATATTGGGTAAAGGTAGATGATTCTGTATACAGTTGGTTGTTCCTAAGACCAACACACCTTGTGTCTTTTCTGAAGCTCCCCCAAGGTTGAGTGGAGCAGGGAGTGAAGGGCTGTCCTCACGATCTCTGCACTCGAACGCAGAACCTGGTCCAAGTGCTCCACAACCAAGTTGTGATTCCCTGCCAGTGAGGAGGGGAGGGGGATTCCACAGTTAGTACAGCATGGGAATCCCACACCATGGACTGTATTCATTACAGAACTGTCTGCACCAGCCTGAGGGAGTTTGATGGTGGTGTTTATTAGAGCTGCTATAATCGCGGGGAACAACAGTAAGTGTCACATTCCACACATCCTTTATATAAAGTTTATGGTCATTTAGCTTTGTTTTGTTTCACTTTTCTATTATTTTACTATGGTATACATTGTAAACTGGTCAGTGGAATTTGAGCAAATTTACTCACTTGCTTGATTTTCAAAAGTTGCTTTAGTATTTTAACTTAAATGTACATTTTTATAAGAAAGTTACGTGTCTTAAATAAGCACAACACATAAATAATGGCCTATTAAAAAAATAGGCTATAAACTATTAAGAACTACTTCAAAAAACGGATTTCGTAATCGTGATTATTTGTAATCTGGATAAATGTAATCCAGCAGTGACATTTTCTGAAAAACCGGATCAAAACGATCCAGATAAACGTAATCTTAATCACAAAATGTAGGATTACAAAATCCAGATCATTTTTATTGATTGCAAATTTTGAAAAACCGACCCCAAGGTGTAATCATTAACCTGTCTCCCTGTAACATTCTGCCCCTTATGGATGCAAAGAGTACCACATTGGTTCTATGTGGTATTCCTTAGTAATGTTTTTCTTGCATCCCTAAGGGTGTTGCAGGGGGACAGGTTAACAGTTACACTCTGGTGTACCAGTTGCTCTTTATCATTACTAAGCATTGAACATAACCGTGCAGGTGTTTATTGGAGAATTATCGAGGAAAAGTGAAAGGTTTCCTCATGCTCCAATGTATTGCAGGTCTCTGCTCCACGTACCTATGAGATCAGGGAGCTGGGAGTGGAAAGTGTCCCTGTGTTCGATGAACAGGAACAGGCAGAGAGTCTGCTGCACAGCCCTGTCCTCTTCACAGCTCAGGGTGTAGCTCACATCAGGACAGGCTGCACCTGCAGTGCACAGAGCAGCATCGGCAAACACATTGAGAGTACATATAGCTGACAAAATAACAGCATCAAATCTAATCTAATATCAAATCTAATCTAATATGCATTACCATATAGCAAATGTTTCTATATGAAAGAGGCACACATTATTTCTCCATGCTGTGCTTCCCACTGAAGGACCACAGCTGACACACGGGAGCTGCTTCTGGGAGTCTGAGTCCTTGTAAAAGAAAAACAATTCTGAATGTTGTGTTTTTTTAGACACTTACTCTGAGCCTATATATTTTAAATATATATTTTTCCAGAAATCTTAAAAAAAAAAAAAAAGAAAAAAAAAAAAAAACAGTTCTAAATGTTGTGTTTTTTTAGACAATGACTCTGAGCATTTTTTTTTTTTTAAATAACTCATACCCCCCGAAGCGAACGTCCCAGAAACATAATAAAACATTCTTCATATATATAACTCCAAATAAATTAACTTCAAATTCACCTTTTCTCATATAGGGAAATCTGAAATCTACAAAATGATGGCAAATATACATTAGGTTATATTTACTGGAATTATTTTGTTTAACTGGGAGACACAGCTATGAAATGAAATGGAAGAACTACCCTACAGTACAGAAAGCATGGCATTGAAAGGTTTCTCCAAGCCTCATAATTGGGAACACTTAATAATAATAGTAGATGATTGAATTCAACTCTCAGTTTCTAATGAGAAAGCAAAGTGAACTTTTACTTATCAGTTGAATCCAGGTGCCAGTTTTTATTTGAATCTTAATCTTTTTCTTAATTAATGAATTAATTATTATTCCCCTTTAGGACACATGGCCAGTGGTGCAGCCACCCAAGCGTAACAAGGTATTATTATTATTATTATTATTATTATTATTATTATTATTTATTTCTTAGCAGACACCCTTACCCAGGGCGACTTACAGTTCACTTCATTTGTCAGTAAAGTTGTGCTCTACATTAATCTAATACAATTGAACAAGTCCCAAGAAATATCAGTTTAATATGTAATGCGGCAGGATTATTCAGATCCACTGCTGTTAAGATCACCTTCCAGCAGCTGTGGGTCTGCACACTGAATCCCTTGCAGATTGTATTGCTCCCAGTCCACTAGACAGGCCAGGTCTTGGAGGAAGGCGCTGGGCTTGCCTGTGGTTTCAAACTGCACTGGCAAATCAGACGGACCATAAAGGAATATGTGTGCTGAGTCAAGGAACAAACCAGGGAACGGTCTTTCAGGATTAGCAGTCAAGATCCAAAGTAGATCGGAAATGCAAAAATGCTTTGATAGTTTAGTCCTTTTGTTTAATTTCTACAATATCATTTTCACATTGAAAAGTAATTAGCTTACTTTTTGTTGATGTAACTGACCCTGTAATCAGGACCGATAAGCACAAACTCAGAAGAGCAGTGAATTCAGTGAACACGCCGCTGCAGGCACACTTATTATTCTCCAGCCCCCACAGAACCCTGGCTATAGTACCAGCAATGCCAGCTATAGCACAGCCTTACATTCACAAGGGCTCATGACATTATACTTTCAAAACAGCAAAAATAAAATAAAAACTATTAAACAATACATGGCCATGCAAGACCAGAGCGCTATCCATGGAGTACCACTGTTAGAACAATCTAGCTCTTTTCCTTACACGACAAGCCTCTGTTTATATACCTCGCCATACCCACTTCCTATTTACATTATTCATGTGCATATGCAGACACTCTAACCAGTGCACTTCGCGTCTGTGAACTATATCTGCATATACACCTGAAACTCATTAGCACATTTAACAGTGCTGACTGCAGGGCTGACACTGGGTTCCTTTCCCAATGGTGCACCCCCTACACAATGTATGACACAGTTACAGTCACAGACCCCTTGCCTAAATTACTTGAGCCATGTGACCATCACAGGGAAGAAACGAAGACTCCTCACCCATTCCTGGTTTTAATATGTGCTTGATTTGCCACAGTGTATACTGTAGGTAACAAGCTCAGGTGTGTCTTATTATTATTATGATTATTATTATTTGTTTATTTAGCAGACGCCTTTATCCAAGGCGACTTACAGAGACTAGGGTGTGTGAACTATGCATCAGCTGCAGAATCACTTACAACAACGTCTCACCCGAAAGACGGAGCACAAGGAGGTTAAGTGACTTGCTCAGGGTCACACAATGAGTCAGTGGCTGAGGTGGGATTTGAACCGGGGACCTCCTGGTTATAAGCCCTTTTCTTTAACCACTGGACCACACAGCCTCCTTGTTAAACTCATAGTACAACCAGGAATGGATCAAACTGCTGTGGAATGGGAGTCTTATTCCCTTCCCTGCAATGCTAGCTCTGCTGTGCTGTGCTGTTGAAAGGATATGTGAAGGCTGGTGATGCTAGCTGGCTTGTTGGGGTGCTGTCTGAGGCAGGGGCACAGGGCTGCTACAGGGAGCATGGTGAGCTCTCCTCCAAGCCCTGACTCCACCACACCCTGGGGCAGCGAGAGAGACACAGCCCTGCCTGAGACCGGGTGCACCCGGCCGCACTGCTCAACCAGCACAGAACCATCATACCTGCGGGGAGCACACAGACAACACCGAGTGGAGAATACTAAAGAGCTTAAAGTAACTGCAGTACTGAATGAAACACATGTTATAGCACACCTGTATTTTAATTTTTAAAAATGAGAACTCCTACTACTTTAGGTTAAAGGAAGCTCTCAGTTTGTATGCCTTATTATTGGGTTATCTGTTTGATCTTCCTGGGTCATTTCACCGCAGCAGTGTCTTCTGGGTCAATGCATATTACTGGCTTGAAAGCATGTCAGTCAATAGGAGAAGCAACTGATTGGTTACTGACAAGAAGGAAGCTAGTGAGGAGGTGGGGCAATTTCACTCTCCAAGTGAAATGATGCAGAAATGAAATAACATGTGCTTCTTATAGAGCTGCACGTGTGACCTATATATGGGTGTGCATGGAAGAGACATTTTGTTAGCTACAATTACTTTAAAGGATGCTTTACAATTGACAATGGGAAATATATTTAAAATATATAGCTGTATAATACATATGGTGAACCTACATTTTAATATATTAAACACATATAAACATATACAGTTTAAACAACAAATGAGAAAGACTCACCCAGACCCCTGACTTGCTAAATATCTTGTATCCATGAATAGATAATCACCTTCCCTTCAAAAATATGCAAATATTTTCTTGACTGTGACACTGGCTTTATTTAAATGAATTAAATTGGACTTACGTTAAATAGTGGGCACTGTCAGTGAGCAAACTCCTGCCCTTTAGTGAGAACCTGCAGCCCTGTTTATCACTGTGGGGAACAATTAGCACTGAGCATTAACTGAAGGTGTTCAATACGTTATCAAGCCAAAGCTGGGGTATATTTTCATAGTGTCTTTAATTAACTCAGATTTTTTATATAATAAAAACACCTGTTAATTGTATAAAACTAGAAACAAACAACTAAGATTATATCCAAGGTCTCTTAAGAAAAAAGTTGTTTGTGTTCATTTTGTAGCATTATTGCGCAATTTTCCCCTTTCAAAAAATAGGAGTGAATTAAAGACTGCAGTAAATGCTTTGAAACAAAGTCCTACTAGCGCTACAAGCTTTCAGCTATGCTGGCCCCAGGTGAAGTATAAACAACATACATACCTGGGCTAGCAGAGTACTATACTGCATTTACATTTACAACAAAAAAGAAAAAAGCATTGTTTGCATTCTCACCGTGTGGACTTGCTGCATAAGCAATGCTACTGTATTTGGATGTACTCTGCATTATTGCTGTTTGCAAGCTGTACCTTAGACCTAATGCACAATATGAATATGAAAAACAATAAAGAGAGAATAAAAAGATCAGGAATACCCATAGATTCGTAAGGAAGGTGCCCCGTTCACCTGAAGCTTGTAATGAATTTTCACCTAAAAGAAAAGCGTGACTGTATGACAATGTGCGGAGAAATTACAGCTAAAGCCCTTTCAATACTCATAGCTACAGTGAAACATACATCACAACACTTAATCAATTCCAGATTGTTAAACACTGAAAAGACACATGAATGATTTTAAATGCTGCAGTTTGGAGGAACTGAACAGAGCCCAGGTTGCCCTACCTGTGTGTGTACCAGGCTGAGGCGCTGTAAGAATCGTTCCAGAGCCAGGCAGTCTGTCTGCAGGGCGCCACTCCTCTCACACACCTGCACAGGCAAAGCAACACAGTCACAGAGTTCAGAGACAGTGAGCACAGACACTGAGCAAAAAGGGGGTCGTTCTGAACAACTTATACCCAGCCTGGAAAAGCCACAACTCGGTTTCATGGGTGCTGTAAGGCAGCGGGTTATGTGAGACAGCAGGGAGGGGGTT
Organism: Acipenser ruthenus; assembly: GCF_902713425.1. Lineage (NCBI taxonomy): Eukaryota > Metazoa > Chordata > Actinopteri > Acipenseriformes > Acipenseridae > Acipenser > Acipenser ruthenus. The sequence goes on along the minus strand of NC_081231.1, from coordinate 3,175,730 downwards.
AAAACCTCCCTGCGAGAGAAACATGTGCGAAATGCACCTTTTTTTAAATAGTTCTTTTGTTTAGTTTAATTGTTTTATTATTTAATTATCCCCTGCACCTGGGCAGTAATTGAGAATTGGGACCAGGTGCAGGGTATTTAAGAGGAGCAGGCAGTCTGCTCAAGGCTGCTGAGTAGAAGGAGGCAGAAGAGGTGCTCTGTCTCCGAGGTGCTAGAGCTGTGCTAGAGCTGTGCTGTGTGGTGCCAGGTAAATGGCTTAGCAGTCCTGCAAGTTAGTCACGGAAAATACCTGTTTAGTAAGCGCTCCAACCGGAGTTAGGTTTTGTTTTGACTTTGTGTTTATTTTGTTTGGTGTTTAATTAAAAGTAGCGCAACCGCGCTGAAAACTCAATTTCTCTGTGCTGGGTCGTAATTTAAAGGGGCACGAACCCGTGTGAGGTGCAATCATTTCACAGTGCGTTTTTACAGCACTTGGATATTTGTGGTTATCCAGGGATTACCTCTAAATAAACAGGGAACTGAAATGTTGTAGAAAATGGTTTCTTATCCTGGCGGGTAAAGGTTAATCAGATTTCTTTCAAGTATTTTAGTGTTGTTAAATAACCCCAAAACAGTCTTGAACAGTTTAATGAATATCAAACTTAGATTAATTCATCAACCAACACTTTAATAACTTATGAGTTACTTTGTGACTCGAACCGCATACTTTGCCTAAACTTTTGTCTTTATTTCTTAGGTTTAAATCACAATCTGTTATCTCCAGATATAGGCAGAAATGAGTGTGACATACAGACATATGGATGAACGAACATACAGACACTCCTCTATATCCCCAGAATCCAATATTCTCAATAATTGAAGCTAATACTGTTACTACTGTGTTTTATGACAACTGGTTAAGTGATTTTCCAGATATATGCCAAAATGTGTGACATGTGATATATGTACCCATGATAAAGACAGCACCCAAAACCAAGCAATAAATACTTAGAAAAGAAAATCACATACCATTAACTGCAACTGAAAGTGAAGCTGGCCGTGTGTTTTAATAAAATCTGCAGTTTCTTCTGAATCTTCCACATAAGTTACAGCAGACAGTCGCTCTTGTATCTCTGAAAGCACACAAGACATGCATATAAATCTGGAGGTTGATTTCATTAATTCTCTCATTGCAATGTGGTCCTTACAGGAACTGAGCTTTGCAAATGTATTTACCTTTCTGAACTTCTTCCATTGGCACTCCAAAACTCCACAGGCCAGCGACTGCAACTGGGGTACAATAAAAAGGTCATGTGTATGAGGTGTCATTTCACTACTGGAAAACCTGCACCATTTCAGGTCAAATGCATATTAGAAACAAACTTACATAGTGGAATACATTTTAAAACTACAAAAAATGCTGCTTTTATGTCCTGCGTTATTCTCCTTAGAAAGGTTTCCCATACTATAAGCAAAGTGTAATAAAGAACAGTGACAGCATGGTAAAGCAAGGGTAAAACACAGATAGGTATAGTAAAGCATACTAAAAAACATGGCATACAAGTAAACTAAGAGAAATGCATCGTACAGTATAGCCATAGAAAAAAGTGTTGGGGGGGGGAAAACTGCACAATGATATGGGCTCTTCTAGCATGATTCAATCACACTTTCAGTAACTTGTAGGTATGACACCCCCCTAACATACTGTTGACCCTGCAGGTAAAGTCATCTTGGCTGGGTGTAGAGCTCACTGCCTTCACCAATATCAAGAGGCCCCCTTCAATATTGCATGGCCGTCTGCGTCTTTCATTATCACTCCTGATCTGAACTATCAAGTACTTCAAAACCTGAGGGGGAAGGATTCAAAATGTAAGGCTGACAGCAGTGATTATTTTGTGGGTCGGAAAGCTTTAAGAGTGTTCTCAACAGAACCACATCAGAAACCAATTACTACCCTTTTTCCAATGACACAATCGGGATGGGAGCCCTCACTCTGCAATGGATTTCCATTTCTATTGGAAAACTCCAAATTTGAAATTACAGCTTGACTGGACACAGGGTTCAAATTCTCATCCCGATGGATATGCTCAAGCACTACCAGAAGAACATTCTAAACATAAATTTATTTATTTTTGTTGTCAGTGAAATAACTGCAACAGCAATTGTAACAACACTACAAACCAGAGTTAGGAATGCCATTGCCATCAAGGGAATACAGCTATTAAATTATTTCATCCCCACTTCTCAGAGTCTGGTGAAAGTCTTTGAATTGAGCCAAAGCTTATTGTCCAAAGTTGTCAGAGTTAGCTTGAGTGTCAAAGCTGGTGCTTTGGAACAGGAAAATAAAGTGAATGGCTTTCAAGTAGGATCATTCATACCCTGTGTATATGACACTCATTTCTGGTTTGGACTGATGAGGAGGAGTCACTCAACATGCATACAAATTCTGAGATGGGTACACCTTTATCATGTTCTGACAAACTAATAAAAAAAAAATGTGTCGCTGAAAATCTGTTATTCTTCAGTTAACACATTCAACTTTGCACACATTTTTTCTGATTTTTTAAAGGTGGGTAATTTAGAGATTTTCAAGGTCAAAGGTAAAGGTAATTCACTTTAAATGTCAGTGGGTCTGCTCAAAACCAAACACCTGGACCACCTCTAACTTCTGAACCGCTGGTTCAATCAAATTGCAATTTAAAATGTGGTGTTTTCCAATAAAAACAAAACAAAACAGGTAACAAGTTTCATTAAAATCTGAGAGGGTGTGGTGTTGAAGGTTTCTTGACTTGTCATGGACTGACTGACCCTCCAGGTCAAGAACAATGCTTATAGAAAGTAGACTTTGGACACTTAGCCTAATTTTCAGATTAAGAACACTAATATTCAATAAAACACTAGATCTAAATACAGTGCTTCTAGAATTCATTAATTGAGCAGTTCCGGAATAATAATGTAGAATTTACCATTTTACAGCCTTTTTTTTTTTTTTTTTTTGCAAAATTTGGCATTAGTGTGTGTTTTCCAAATATTAATATTCTAAAATGTATCAAAATAAAAAGGGGACACTGTAACATTTGGATAAAAGATTTGTGATTGAATTAGTGAAACATATCAAGAAAAAGTCCTGTGACATAATTACTAAAAGGGTTCTAAAGACACTTAGCAAATTTTATTGTCTTTGTTTGTATGAAAAGACCCCCACATTCACAAACACCAGCACTTTAGCAGACCCAATATACTCATAACAGTCTAGACAGACAGATTAGTAAGGGTAGAAGGGTCATGTTTATCTTGGCCTGTCTCACGACCCCTGCTCAAAATCATCTTCAAGATACATGAATGTTTATAATTACAACCAAATCAGAATTCTTAATTTACATAATATAGGTCCCCCCAAAACGGCAACTACTACTGTAATAATAATAATAATAATAATAATAATAATAATAATAATAATAATAATAATGATGATAACGGGGTTTTGCAATATGTAAAGTAGCATACTAAACTACTTTAAACAATTATATGAATAGTGTTGAGGTTACGTGTATGTTATTTGTTGAATTTACCTGGAAGACTGCTCTCTGCATTGTCTGTGGGGAAAAAAGACACAAAATATTTATGAGAAAAACAAACAGGAAGCTCGGGAATAAACACCTTGAACAGCAGTGCCAGCCGTTACCATGGAGAAAGACCACCGGCATCAGCGCGCGCAGGTGGCCGTTATATTGCATGCAAGAGAATATCACGGTTTTAAAATCATGTGAAAAAAATAACAAACTTTATTGGATTTATGTGTTAGTTAAGTCAACAGTACATTTGAACCAAGAAGTATTAACAGTTTAGTAACGACTGTAAATCAAAAACCTGTGCTGTGCTGTTGTATTCAGTGTTTATTTTATATTATCTATATTTATTTATGTATTTATTTATTTAAAATGTGGGCTCCTTCCTGTGTACGCTTTTTTCAGTTTGCTGGTTATTATTACGGTGACGTGTCTTTAGTTGTTATTTCCATAACTGTATTGAAAATGCTCACTAGTTTTATTTATATTATTTGTTATTCATAAATACATTAAACAAATTAACAGTTTGATGTTTTGTTGTTGAATAAATGATTAAATAAAATATTGCAAAATATCCATAACTAACTTCCAAACCCTTTCCAGAGTGCTGCACTTTATGCTATATTTCAATCAATTATAATTACATGAATTATGTTTTTACCAAGGGTACAAACACGGGGAACGCTGCTGCACTGTAGAGACCAGAAAACACATTGCACTTACTAAAATCAAATAACGTGACACTTGCATAGTTGGGATTTGTTTTTTATAAGGAAAAACAACTTTAATCAGATATTCACATCAATAAACTTCAACATGGATGAATACACAAGCTGGCGTATTCAGGCGAGAGAGCAATCTGTTTATCTACCGGCCGTTTGTTGCTGATTGAAGTCTATTTACAGGTGTGAGAAACTACATGTTTCTGTTTTGTGTATTGGATTCCTTTGAAGACTAATTTCACTCACCTGCAGGGTGTTACACTTAGGCGAGCCCGCCCATTCCTTGTTCTGATTGGCCATATTGAACATAAGCTCCTCCCCACTACGTTTTAAAAGTTGTTATTGGCCGGCTAAAATTTTGCGGGCTGAGAGATGTGCTGACGGTTAACATTTAAGGTGGAAATGCTACAGCGCGCCAATTATTGTCAATAATAACAGTGGTCTGTGATTTAAATAAATAAATAAATAAATAAAATAATATCGGAACTACCAGCCATTCCGAAGATAAGAATTGTTTAAACTTTTTTTTTTCCCTCCATTAAACAATATCAGAACAATTCGATCTATAAAAGAGGGAGATTGTGCCCCCTTAACAGGTTTTGAAATTGTTTTCATTGGGTCTCGCAGAGAGCGTCACAGTTTCAAAACAGCAGCGGGACTGACCAAGCAGGAATTCTGCACTGAGATAACAACGCAGAGAAAATGTTGCACGGCGGGCAGGTGAGTCTTGTCAGAGGTATTTTAATACAAGTAACCGCTTATAATAACGCTTCGTGTGGGCTTATTCTACATATATTTGGAATGAGCAATTCTGAAATATATTTTGCATGATTTGCTTTAGGTGCCACATACGTTTTCTCCTGGATTTAAGGTGGTTGACTGCTGTGACATATACTGATTTTAATTTTAAATTGGACTGAGATGTGAAGCCTTGTATTGGACTAAATAATTAATCACAGGCTTTAAGTCATCAAAGGTCTCTTAGTCATCTATCGATCATTTTAAATTCACATTGAGCGCGCATTTTATATAAACACGTGTTTGTGAAGATTGTTTCAAATTGCACTGCGAATTGAATGCGCAGTATAAATTATATTTTTGTATATGAAACTGCATTACATTGAACATAACACAATAACAAGTAAGGTAACTAACATGCTCGTTCGTGTTTTTGGATGAAACAATATAATGATATTTAAATATTGGCCATTTAAAGTCTTTCCAAGACGGGACTCAATAATCAATTTCCTTAAATAGGCTTAAACTAGCCGCGGTACAAACCCCACTCAATTTGGTCACTGAGTTCTCGGTGAGGAGCTGCTGTGTGATCACGTGTCTATCTATCTAGGCGATCTCCTCTCGAATGAGTATCCAGACTTTTGGCTGATCTGGGCACTCCAAGTCTACTGGTTTGCCTTATGCATTTCCATTGTGATGTGAATTGTTTTTTTATTGCAGTAAAATATTTCTAAGCTTGTTTAAGGCTGTACAAAGATGTCTTCAGCTTTTACTGTAAACTCCAATGTAGTTCCTTGGGGTTTAAAAGGGTATCTTGATTACAATCCTGTTTGTTTACATTCCTCACAGCACAGCTACACCAGTATACCAGAGTATGTAATTGAAACGGGCTTTTTTTCATCTAATTGGTAACTGATAATTTTAAATGCACACTTTCACACCCAAGCAGTCGTCTAAATGCTTCTTGCTGGACAAGAAGCAAAACAACTAAAAGGCAATTGCAGCACCCTGTAACTGTCTGCTTCATTGATCAGTAGTGAATTGGATGAAAATGTTCAAACTTGAATGTAGTGCTTCAGCAAATGAGCCCTTTCTGTTTCTTGGTCTCTCTCTCTCTCCAGTCCAACGAGGCCCTCCTGCTCTTCCCATACCCAGAGGATGAGGAGTCTCTGCTCTTCAGTGCCTCGTCCCTGTGGGGGGAAGGGGGACCCCTGTCCGAGGCGCTGCTGCCCCTGGTCGAGCTTCCTTCCTCTGGGGGCTCCCCCCAGCCCCTGGTGCCCTGGCCCTGCTACCTGCGCTATAAGACGGAGCTGTGCACTCGCTACACGGAGACTGGCACCTGCAAGTACGCAGACAAATGCCAGTTCGCCCACGGACTTCAGGAGCTCCGCGCACCCTCCCGCCACCCCAAATACAAGACGGAGCCGTGCCGCGCCTTCCACACGGCTGGCTTCTGCCAGTACGGTCCCCGCTGCCTCTTCATCCACAGCCCAGAGGAGCAGCGGCGGGCGGAGGAGCGGAGGCAGCCCCACAGCAAGTACAAAACCGAGCCCTGCCGCTCCTACCGCTCCTCCGGCTTCTGCTCCTTCGGGAGCCGCTGCAACTTCGTCCACGAGGAGGAGGAGGAGGAAGGGTGGCTGGGGGCCGTGCCCCGATCCAGCTTCTCCTCCTCTCCAGGCCAGGGCAGGCCCACTCACCAGCAGTGGAAGCAGCAGCGTTCAGTGCCTTGCCGCACTTTCCTAGCCTTCGGTTTCTGCCTTTACGGAGCGCGGTGCCGCTACAAGCACAGTGTAGTGAAGAGCCAGCCTGAGCCGGCCTCCAACACCAGACCCGCTTCTCCTTCTCTGCCACCTTCCATCTTCAGCCTAGGACTTTCCTACCTGGCCCTGCCCAGCGGGAGAGCTCCCTCTCCAGCCTCGGACGGGCTGCCCTGCTCCTCTTCGTGTTCCTCTGTCACGCCGGATTACCATGGCGACAGCCCCTCGCCGGTGCCGCCCGAGCCGCTGGCTAACAACGCGTTCACCTTCACCAGCCAGCACATCACTGACCTGCTGCTGCCCCTGGCCTGGAGACTGCAGGACCTGGAGAACAGGCAGCGGGGGCTTTCCCCAGATCCAGGCCCCCTTGAGCTGTGAGCACAAACTCCAGCACCCTGCTCGCAAACTGGGCCAGGCTTTACTTCAGGGTAATCAACAGAAGCATTGGTGGCTTCCAACTGTCTTCCTCAAATGCTGGGTCTCGAACCAGTTCAGTTTCATGAATTTTACACCCCCACTATTTCAAACATTGAACATTTTGTTAATGATATCTCTTTAAACCAAGCATAGCAGCGTGTCTCTGTTTCAATCGGCAGGAATGTGTGGGTGGGGTTTGGGTGTTCTTTATTTATTTATTTTTTTTTAAATCTATTGCACAAAACAAATTAATCACAGATTATGGCAGTTTTGAATTACGACTTGGAACCAGGTTGGACTGTTCAGACGAACACTAAGAGTAACGTACGCTGTAACAATGTTTTCTTTTGGCATGTAAATTATTTTTTTTTAAATAGGTTAAATGTACATTTATCTTTTTACATATGAAGTCCGGGAACCTATAGGTTGTGTATATAAGTGGGTGGAGCTTGTAGTTGTGACGCCCTTGTGTCGTGATCGTGGTTTTAAACGTGGCTGGGTTGGCGCCTGTGCCAGGGCTCGTCGGGTGGGTTTCTGCAGTGACGGACAGCGGTACACGTATAGGGTCTGATCTGTTGGAATTTACTACTGAATCTCGTAGAGTTTGCAGATAATCAGAATTACAAATTGTGTCTTTCATTTACCGTGAATTGGGTTTTTAGATTATTTGAATTATGTAACTTGAAGCCTACATGTGATCAGACTGATAGAAATGACTCTAGAACTGCAGGCCTCCAGGTACACTTGGAGACTGAACCCAATTTTAAAGAGGGCTGGGTCTCCTGTGGATTGGGTTGTGTGATGGGGAAAGTGATGTGTGTGTGTATATTGTATAGGTAATTTTATGACAGATGGTTTTAATCAAAGGATAAATGTTTATTTATGGAATCTTTGACTTTAATTTAATTTAACCCTGTTTTGTTAATGTTTGTTTATTTAAGGTTAACACTGTTCACGTTGTAAGTGTTTTTTAAACTGCTGCCTTGTACAGAAATGTACATTTTAATAAAACTCAAATTGAAATGTGTGTTTCTGTTTTTGTTTGTGTGGTGGATTTTTATTTTTTTTTGGGGGGGGGGTCTCCCTCCCTCCCCCCCCTCCCCCCCCCTCCCCCCCTCCCCCCCTCCCCTTCATCTACATCCTCCATGCTTGTTTTTATATGCCTGGCTCACAATTCGGTTAACAAATAGCAGCAGAGAACTTTCCCTTCACAGCATGTATTTAAAGAACTTTGCATGTTTTTAAATGGACCAACATACTAGCGAAACAGTTGTGTGTGTGGTATTTAATTTTTTTTTTTCTTTTTACAACTTTGTCAGTCCTGTTACATTTGCTCCCAGGGGGTGTAGAATGCTTAAATGTTTTAAATATTTAACTTCAGTATGTAGTTGGCATTTACTGTAGTGTTTAGAAAGCAAGTGTTGGACAATTTCTTATTCGATACTTCAGTCTCATTCTGTATTCAGTTACAGGAAGTGCTGTACACTAACATTGCAGTTTATCACTTCCGATGTGATGTGTAACTCCTAATTCAGTGTGGTGTTCCATAGTGGGGCTGTGCAACTCCAGCCCTAGAGGGCAGCGCTACACCACACTCTGCGGGTATAATGACCTGGTTTAGGACCCTGGAGGGCATCACTACACCACACTCTGCGGGTATAATGACCTGGTTTAGGACTCTGGAGAGCAGCACCACACCACACTCTGTGGGTATAATGACCTGGGTTAGGTCCCTGGAGGGCAGCGCTACACCACACTCTGCGGGTATAATGACCTGGTTTAGGACCCTGGAGGGCATCACTACACCACACTATGCGGGTATAATGACCTGGTTTAGGACTCTGGAGAGCAGCACCACACCACACTCTGCGGGTATAATGACCTGGGTTAGGTCCCTGGAGGGCAGCGCTACACCACACTCTGTGGGTATAATGACCTGGGTTAGGACTCTGGAGGGCAGCGCTACACCACACTCTGTGGGTATAATGACCTGGGTTAGGTCCCTGGAGGGCAGCGCTACATCACACTCTGTGGGTATAATGACCTGGGTTAGGTCCCTGGAGGGCAGCGCTACATCACACTCTGGGTATAATGACCTGGTTTAGGACCCTGGAGGGCAGCGCTACACCACACTCTGCACATACATAGATATATGGGGAAATTAGACTGTCAGTAAACGTTAAACTTCCATCTGAAATAGCCCCTACACCTCGTTCCTTACAGTAAAGAAATTTTTGGAAAGCGTCAGAGTGGAGAGCATTTTTACTTTTTATTCAATACCCTTGCTTTCATAGTTTCTATCAATCAATATTTATTTTATATAGTGCATTTTCCTAGTGGACCACCATCACAAAGCGCTTTACAAGATACAGTAAAAATGCAAGTTGGGAGTTGATTTAAAGCGAGCAGCGGTGGGAGAGAGTTCCAGAGAGTCGGAGCCATGAAGCTAAACGAGCGTTCTCCAAGCGTGGTGCGCTTTTGCTTGTGGATAACAAGCAGGCCAGAGTTGGAGGACCTCAGCTTGCGGGCAGCGACATAGCAGGTCAGCAGGTTGAGGAGGTACTCAGGACCTGTGTGATGAAGGGCATTGTAGGTGAGCAGGAGAGTTTTGAAAGTAATCCGGAACTTTACAGGTAGCCAGTGCAGTTGGGCAAGACGGTCGTTCATGGTTTTTAAATCTGGTACAGTAATCCTGGTGGCGGCATTCTGAACTAGCTGCAGTCGGTTGATGGCACTTGCCGGGAGACCACCATATAGAGAGTTGCAGTAGTCGAGTCGAGAGGAGACAAATGCATGACAAAGTATCTCCGCATCTGGGAGGGAAAGGTAGGGACGGACTTTGGAGATGTTTCGAAGATGGTAGAAAGAAGATTTGACCACGGAGGAGATGTGGGCATCAAAGGAGAGCTTGCTGTCCAGAAGTACACCAAGGCTTCGTGCAGTGGGGGAAGGCAGCAGCAGACAGTTTCCGAGGTTCAGGGCAGCTACATTTAGATTCTTAAGTTGAGTTTTAGATCCTACTAGGAGTTCAGGTTTGCTAGTGTTGAGCTGAAGACAATTGGCACACATCCAGGCCTCGGTGTCTTGAATGCAAGAGAGCCGGGCCATGAAAGAGGGGCTTCCAGGGTCGAGTTTTAAGTAGAGCTGGGTGTCGTCAGCATAGGCGTGAAACATGAGGCTGTGTTGGCGGATGTCATTGGTTCCTCCTTTATGCCATTCATTTGTTATTAAAAGATAAAATGACAGACAGTACAATTGTGTCAGTAAAGCATGCTCATAAAAAATGTGTTAAAACATGGAAATGCTCTGAAAATGATTCTTTCACTATACACCTGCTTTTAGACCTGTCAGACAGTTGCAGCGCTTGGGATCCAGCATGGTGCATGTCTGCATTTCATTATGAAGGGAACAACAGAGTGCTTCTTCATTTATGTAGTATGTCCCTCATCAGATCTGCACTGCATGTCTTATTATTAATAGTCTACCTTGGAATGTAGAAAGGTGCATGTATAAGGCATTTGCAGATATCTTAAGAGCATTCAATAGGATACTTCTTTTGGATCCAACTATCACAGGTCATAAAACCATGCCCCTAGGAAGTGGTTTTAACAATGGTATGTCTGTCATTCATCGACTAGCTGTGGAACATGCTTCCAATACAATCTTAATAAATACGACGGGTGAATATTTTGCCCTCTTTGTTGTTAATCACACTTTGTATCATTCTGTGAACTACACTAGAGCCACCCAGAGAATCAGCCATCCAGGTCAGTTAGAGAATGGCAGATGTGTTGACATGATGTCCTTAGTCAAGGTCAACCTTGACTGTCAATGCAATCCCAGCAGCCATGCTGCAGGTGTCTCTTCAGACATGTAACAATGCTGACCTGTACGTGTGCTGCAGCTGGTGATCGTGAACTTGCTATGGGGTGTGAAGGATTTTTATATGAGGTAGAAGAAGGTGCGGAGGTGTTTGCAGGTAACCCACAAACACTTAATAAGAAGAGCATTAAAGTACAGGTAGGACTTAAATTACTACTATAAAATGCTATGACATACAGTATTAATATAAAGTACTAAAATATACTATCGTACTGCTATGATGTACTATTGTACACTATAATGTAATAATAGTATTACTATTATTATTTGTTTATTTAGCAGACGCCTTTATCCAAGGCGACTTAGAGACTCGGGTGTGTGAACTATGCATCAGCTGCAGAGTCACTTACAACTACGTCTCACCCGAAAGACGGAGCACAAGGAGGTGAAGTGACTTGTTCAGGGTCACACAGCTGAGTCAGTGGCTGAAGTGGGATTTGAACCAGGGACCTCCTGGTTACAAGCCCATTTCTTTAACCACTGGACTACACAGTACTACAGTACAAATATGATGGACTATACTTTTTGGTAAGGGAGCAAAGGAGCATCCACCAGAGAAAGGAAACAAAAACAAACAACATATGGTACAAAATGTATTTAGATAAAAACAAGCATACATTAAAAGCAATTACATGAAATACCGGCGCAGGCATTTGAAACATGACACGTCACATATCATGACCCCGTTAAATACCCCATTCAGATGGACGCTGCCGTGCAATAGAATCTTAACATTACACATATTATTTTCGAATTAGCGTGACGGTGAATGCATTTCTGTTGGTTATTAATGAAAATACAGTTAAGCTTTACTTGTTCATACAACTGCCATACCGCACACTACCACATACCCTGTGACAACTTCAACTTCCGCTACATGATTAACCAAGTGACAAGCATGGCCATTAACCAATCACAGCTCAAGAATGAAACCTAAACCACCAATCCTTGCGTACGTATGATGGGCGGGACTACCGAGTCCCGGAAACGTGTGCACTGTAACCCTGTCTACTGTCTTCACCTTTTGGTTTATTATTTAAATATACAAGGACCTGTTTTCACAGCTCTCAGTAACAACTCGTTTAACGGAAGGTACAGTTTGTCTTTCTTTTTTTTTAACGTATCCTCTGATTTCAATAATTCTTCATTTGTCTGCGGTCCCGGGTTTTTGGCGCACACATGCTGCACTATACGAAGTTCTGTTGTTAGTAATCAAAATTTCACTGATAATGCCTCCCCTTCAGAGTGAAGAAGCAGCTCTGGGGCAGAGCTAATTCTACTGCCAGTGAGAGACTCACAAAACACGCTGCCAACGATTTACCATCAGGGCTGAGGAAAGAGAAGTCTGTATGTTTTTGAAAGTTTAAAGAAAGAGGAAGGGTTGGTTATATTAACCCTTTCATGCATGAAATATTCAAAATAGATGAAAAATCTACTTTTGGATACATATTAAATATATTTTTTATTGACAATTAAAACAAAACAAAAAAAAACTGTTGCTTTTATATGGAAAAACAATGGCCTCCTCATATGAGCCTATCATGCATTTACATTTTCCATATGTCCCCATATAAAGAAGAGAGTATTTTCTTTGTCTGACCCTATATGAGGTCGCCATGAATGAAAGGGTTAAGAATTAGTTTTGTGCAGCAGTGAGGTCAACAGCAGCAGCAGGGGTTTGGATGATGAAGTGTACATGGAGGTCTTTCTCGTCTCCTAGGCTGTGCTGATAGCGGATGGGATGGCGGACAGGGAGGAGAGGAAGTTTGCGGAGGTCCCACGCGACTCTGTGAAGCTGATGGCGGAGAGTGTGGGGGTGGAGCTCAGTGATGACATCGCCGCCATGCTCGCTGAGGACGTGTGTTACCGGCTCAGGGAGGCGGCACAGGTGAGGCAGCGGAGATACGGATTCAAATACAACAGGGTCATTCCAGTAACAAGATCTCTACGCATTCCTACTGAATGAATAAAGTCACACCAAAAGATCTGCCCTTTTCTATTTCCATTAGCAGAATGATCACAATAGTTTACACATAGCTGTCACCGAGAGACCACCCGGTCCTGCCTGATACACCAATTCACAACAATAGTACAGTACGCTAAAACAAGACACAAGCCTAAACGTTTGCACAAATAAAACCAGGCTTTAAAAATCTTGAAATAGCTGGGAATGTGTTGCGATGCTCTTCTCTTCCTGTTGACAGAACAGCTCCCAGTTCATGAGGCACGCTAAGCGACGCAGGCTGACAGTGGAGGATTTCAACAGAGCTCTGCGCTGGAGCAATGTGGAGGTGAGGACCAGACCCCCAGCTCCCCCCCCCCCCAGCTCAGCTCAGCTCAGCTCAGCTCGGGTTCTGGTACGAGGCTCGTACTGTATGGGAGGTCTTGCAGGTGTATCCTCTGGTTCAGTGTGACCCTCTCTCTCCCGCAGGCAGTATATGGGTACAGTTGTCCTTTAGATTGCGAGGTGCAACACATCCCACTCACTTATCAGCCCCTCGCTTCTCCTGTCTGCTCCAGCCACCTGGTTTAGCCCCTCATGTCTCTGTTTCTGCAGGCAGTGTGTGGGTACGGTTCTCTATAGACTGTGCTGTGTACTAAGTGTCTGTCTCTCCAGGCAGTGTGTGGGTACGGTTCTCTATAGACTGTGCTGTGTACTAAGTGTCTTTCTGTCTCTCTCCAGGCAGTGTGTGGGTACGGTTCTCTATAGACTGTGCTGTGTACTAAGTGTCTGTCTGTCTCTCCAGGCAGTGTGTGGGTACGGTTCTCTATAGACTGTGCTGTGTACTAAGTGTCTGTCTGTCTCTCCAGGCAGTGTGGGGGTACGGTTCTGTAAACACTGTGCTGTGTACTAAGTGTCTTTCTGTCTCTCTCCAGGCAGTGTGTGGGTACGGTTCTCTATAGACTGTGCTGTGTACTAAGTGTCTGTCTGTCTCTCCAGGCAGTGTGTGGGTACGGTTCTCAGGACGCGCTGCCCTTCCGACCCCTCAAGGAGGGTGAGCTGTACTTCGTGGAGGATCGAGAGATCAACCTGGTGGAGCTGGCTCTGGCCACCAACATCCCCAAGGGCTGTGCAGAGACCATGGTGCGAGGTACGCTGCATTATTGGTTATCTTTATATCTGTCTGTCTCTAACTATCTCTATGTGAGCACTTCCTTTGCTTTTTTACAAGCAGAATTGAGAATGTCAGAGTTCAGATGCCCTCCGTTATCCTACTAACCCAATACTCAGAGCAACCAATAACTCTGTGCTTGCTACTAAGAAATGAATCTGTTTGAATCCTGTGTTAGATGTGGTTGGGGTGATTGAGGGGTTAGGCTCAATAATCTGTAGTCTGGACCCGTGGCCAACCTGGCTCTTACGAGAGTGTCTTCCGTGACCGGAATAGTGAATGCCGCCCCTCTGAAGGAGACTTTGCTCTCCCCAGATGAGCCTGGTAACACCCCCCCCCCCTCCCCCAGCTCTAACCTGATGTTCCTGGCTCAGGTTTCAGAGAAGGTTGCTGCAGTGCAGCTTCAGTCTCCCCTCAATGATGGCGACCTGTCTGAGAAACTCCATTCCGGTTTTAGTCCCGGCAGCACAGAGGCTTCTTTACTGAAGGCCTGCAGTGACCTCCTCCTTGCTGTAGATCCTGGTTCCTATTCTATCCTTTTACTTTGAGATCTTTTAGATCTTTCAGTGCCTTTGACACTGTGGACTGTGGGGTCCTCTTTGAGTGCTTGGAGCCCGTGTCTGGCACAGCCCTTTCATTGGTTGAGTCCTGTTTCACTCAGCGGCTCCAGTTTGTAACCATGGGTTCTTTCTCGTCCAGCTGTACAGAGGGGTGCTGTGGTGCTGCCCCAGGGCTCCAGTCTGGGTCTCATGCTCTTCTGTCTCTGTATGCTGCTGCTGGGCTCTGTTTTTCGTAATTATAATCGGAACTTTCATTTTTATGCAGATGACTACGGTGGCCCAAAAGTGCAAGTCAGTGTCATCTTAAAAAGTGCAGGCGATTATATTGCTCTGAACGCAGGCAGAGACAGCATAGCAGCTGGAGCAGAGGGCTTGCCCTTGAAGGCTGGACAGCTGGAGCAGCGTACTAGATATGAAGCGAAGGCTAGATCACTAAGGGTGCGGGAGCATAATCTGGTTTGTTTCTTTTTTTCTGTCTAAAACTTTTAAATAGAGACTCAAGAGCTGCTGTGTTGGTTCTGTGTTTTTTTTTAATATATATTAATCTCACATATCACACAGAGCTCTTTTTCATTTGCCATTTTTTGAAACTGTCACGCAAATTCTGGTGAGACGGTAAATAACTGCAAGGTATATTTTTCATTTCTAGCGAATGTGAACATCTGATTTTTGTATCCGAATACATGTCAAAAAATATTTGTTTGATATTTGTACCAGCACTAATGTAAATGAAGATGGGATGGTATGGGATGGTTAGGGCTGTATTGTTTTCACTTTAGAAAAGGGCTTATTTCACAGTCTAAAAATAGTTATATCAAGATATTTCACGACTAAACATAATGGGCTATGTACTAATAATAATTACGTGTTTGTAAATACTGCAAATTCATAGCCTCCGTCCTTCGTAGAATTTTTGCGTGTGATGTACTTCAGCTGTTTTTCGTGAACAACAACCGTAATATCACCGCAAGTTTACGAGCAGCATAAATTAATGCTCGTTATACAGGAGCGATCAGAATTTGCATCTCATTATATTATTATTTTATTTCTTAGCAGACGCCCTTATCCAGGGCGACTTACAATTGCTACAAGATATCACATTATACAGATATCACATTATTTTTACATACAATTACCCATTGAAACAGTTGGGTTTTTACTGGAGCAATCTAGGTAAAGTACCTTGCTCAAGGGTACAGCAGCAGTGTCCCCCACCTGGGACTGAACCCACGACCCTCCGGTCAAGAGTCCAGAGCCCTAACCGCTACTCCACACTGCTTATAAATAGATTGGCAACACCCAAAGTGAAGATTTAGAACTTCTTTCTAAATCAGCAGTGTGGCAGCAGTCTGGAGTAGCGGTTAGGGCTCTGGACTCTTGACCGGAGGGTCGTGGGTTCAGTCCCAGGTGGGGGACACTGCTGCTGTACCCTTGAGCAAGGTACTTTACCTAGATTGCTCCAGTAAAAACCCAACTGTATAAATGGGTAATTGTATGTAAAAATAATGTGATATCTGTATAATGTGATATCTTGTAACAATTGTAAGTCGCCCTGGATAAGGGCATCTGCTAAGAAATAAATAATAATAATAATATAATAGAATGGAGCTTGATGACCGTGATACAACTATGGTACCGGCCAAAATAAAACACATTTCCACAAAGACGACATTGACCTGTTAGTCAGTGAAATGGAAAAAAAAAAATCTGGAAATATTATTTAACACTTCACAGGGCCAAAAACATTAAGAAACATGGAAAGAAATAACTCACAAAATGAATTCACTGAGACACCGTAAGCGACAGACACTTGACATTGAAAAAAATGGCATGACCTTAAGAGGATTACAAAAAAGAAAGCAGCAGAAAATAAAAAGCAAACAGGACAAACTGAATGTGATGTGTTAAACACACGCAGAGCCTGAGCACAGCGAAAACAAACAGGACAAACTGAATGTGATGAGTTAAACACAGCGCAGACCCTGAGCACAGAGAAAACAAACAGGACAAACTGAATGTGATGTGTTAAACACAGCGCAGACCCTGAGAACAGAGAAAACAAACAGGACAAACTGAATGTGATGCGTCAAACACACGCAGACCCTGAGCACAGCGAAAACAAACAGGACAAACTGAATGTGATGTGTTAAACACAGCGCTGACCCTGAGCACAGAGAAAACAAACAGGACAAACTGAATGTGATGTGTTAAACACAGCGCTGACCCTGGACACAGAGAAAACAAACAGGACAAACTGAATGTGATGTGTTAAACACAGCGCTGACCCTGGACACAGCGAAAACAAACAGGACAAACTGAATGTGATGTGTTAAACACACGCAGACCCTGAGCACAGGAAAACAAACAGGACAAACTGAATGTGATGTGTTAAACACACGCAGACCCTGAGCACAGCGAAAACAAACAGGACAAACTGAATGTGATGAGTTAAACACACGCAGACCCTGAGCACAGCGAAAACAAACAGGACAAACTGAATGTGATGCGTTAAACACATGCAGACCCTGAGCACAGAGAAAACAAACAGGACAAACTGAATGTGATGAGTTAAACACAGCGCAGACCCTGACACAGCGAAAACAAACAGGACAAACTGAATGTGATGCGTTAAACACAGCGCAGACCCTGAGCACAGCGAAAACAAACAGGACAAACTGAATGTGATGTGTTAAACACAGCGCAGACCCTGAGCACAGAGAAAACAAACAGGACAAACTGAATGTGATGCGTTAAACACACGCAGAGCCTGAGCACAGAGAAAACAAACAGGACAAACTGAATGTGATGCGTTAAACACACGCAGACCCTGACACAGCGAAAACAAACAGGACAAACTGAATGTGATGCGTTAAACACAGCGCTGACCCTGAGCACAGAGAAAACAAACAGGACAAACTGAATGTGATGTGTTAAACACACGCAGACCCTGAGCACAGCGAAAACAAACAGGACAAACTGAATGTGATGAGTTAAACACACGCAGACCCTGAGCACAGCGAAAACAAACAGGACAAACTGAATGTGATGCGTTAAACACATGCAGACCCTGAGCACAGAGAAAACAAACAGGACAAACTGAATGTGATGAGTTAAACACAGCGCAGACCCTGACACAGCGAAAACAAACAGGACAAACTGAATGTGATGCGTTAAACACAGCGCAGACCCTGAGCACAGCGAAAACAAACAGGACAAACTGAATGTGATGTGTTAAACACAGCGCAGACCCTGAGCACAGAGAAAACAAACAGGACAAACTGAATGTGATGCGTTAAACACACGCAGAGCCTGAGCACAGAGAAAACAAACAGGACAAACTGAATGTGATGCGTTA
The DNA here is from genome assembly GCF_902713425.1 of Acipenser ruthenus. NCBI lineage: Eukaryota > Metazoa > Chordata > Actinopteri > Acipenseriformes > Acipenseridae > Acipenser > Acipenser ruthenus. The sequence continues at coordinate 3,157,639 of NC_081231.1, read as the reverse complement.
AACACAGCGCAGACCCTGAGCACAGCGAAAACAAACAGGACAAACTGAATGTGATGCGTTAAACACACGCAGAGCCTGAGCACAGCGAAAACAAACAGGACAAACTGAATGTGATGAGTTAAACACAGCGCAGACCCTGACACAGCGAAAACAAACAGGACAAACTGAATGTGATGCGTTAAACACAGCGCAGACCCTGAGCACAGCGAAAACAAACAGGACAAACTGAATGTGATGTGTTAAACACAGCGCAGACCCTGAGCACAGAGAAAACAAACAGGACAAACTGAATGTGATGCGTTAAACACACGCAGAGCCTGAGCACAGAGAAAACAAACAGGACAAACTGAATGTGATGCGTTAAACACACGCAGACCCTGACACAGCGAAAACAAACAGGACAAACTGAATGTGATGCGTTAAACACAGCGCTGACCCTGAGCACAGAGAAAACAAACAGGACAAACTGAATGTGATGTGTTAAACACACGCAGACCCTGAGCACAGCGAAAACAAACAGGACAAACTGAATGTGATGCGTTAAACACACGCAGAGCCTGAGCACAGAGAAAACAAACAGGACAAACTGAATGTGATGAGTTAAACACAGCGCAGACCCTGACACAGCGAAAACAAACAGGACAAACTGAATGTGATGCGTTAAACACAGCGCAGACCCTGAGCACAGCGAAAACAAACAGGACAAACTGAATGTGATGTGTTAAACACAGCGCAGACCCTGAGCACAGAGAAAACAAACAGGACAAACTGAATGTGATGCGTTAAACACACGCAGAGCCTGAGCACAGAGAAAACAAACAGGACAAACTGAATGTGATGCGTTAAACACAGCGCAGACCCTGAGCACAGCGAAAACAAACAGGACAAACTGAATGTGATGCGTTAAACACACGCAGAGCCTGAGCACAGCGAAAACAAACAGGACAAACTGAATGTGATGTGTTAAACACAGCGCTGACCCTGAGCACAGAGAAAACAAACAGGACAAACTGAATGTGATGTGTTAAACACACGCAGACCCTGAGCACAGAGAAAACAAACAGGACAAACTGAATGTGATGTGTTAAACACACGCAGACCCTGAGCACAGCGAAAACAAACAGGACAAACTGAATGTGATGAGTTAAAACACAGCGCTGACCCTGAGCACAGCGAAAACAAACAGGACAAACTGAATGTGATGCATTAAACACACGCAGAGCCTGAGCACAGCGAAAACAAACAGGACAAACTGAATGTGATGTGTTAAACACACGCAGACCCTGAGCACAGCGAAAACAAACAGGACAAACTGAATGTGATGCGTTAAACACAGCGCAGAGCCTGAGCACAGAGAAAACAAACAGGACAAACTGAATGTGATGCGTTAAACACAGCGCAGACCCTGAGCACAGCGAAAACAAACAGGACAAACTGAATGTGATGCGTTAAACACAGCGCAGAGCCTGAGCACAGCGAAAACAAACAGGACAAACTGAATGTGATGCGTTAAACACACGCAGAGCCTGAGCACAGCGAAAACAAACAGGACAAACTGAATGTGATGCGTTAAACACAGCGCAGAGCCTGAGCACAGCGAAAACAAACAGGACAAACTGAATGTGATGTGTTAAACACAGCGCTGACCCTGGACACAGCGAAAACAAACAGGACAAACTGAATGTGATGCGTTAAACACACGCAGAGCCTGAGCACAGAGAAAACAAACAGGACAAACTGAATGTGATGTGTTAAACACACGCAGACCCTGAGCACAGCGAAAACAAACAGGACAAACTGAATGTGATGAGTTAAAACACAGCGCTGACCCTGAGCACAGCGAAAACAAACAGGACAAACTGAATGTGATGCATTAAACACACGCAGAGCCTGAGCACAGCGAAAACAAACAGGACAAACTGAATGTGATGCGTTAAACACAGCGCAGACCCTGAGCACAGAGAAAACAAACAGGACAAACTGAATGTGATGTGTTAAACACAGCGCAGACCCTGAGCACAGAGAAAACAAACAGGACAAACTGAATGTGATGCGTTAAACACACGCAGAGCCTGAGCACAGCGAAAACAAACAGGACAAACTGAATGTGATGAGTTAAACACAGCGCAGACCCTGACACAGCGAAAACAAACAGGACAAACTGAATGTGATGCGTTAAACACAGCGCAGACCCTGAGCACAGAGAAAACAAACAGGACAAACTGAATGTGATGTGTTAAACACAGCGCAGACCCTGAGCACAGAGAAAACAAACAGGACAAACTGAATGTGATGCGTTAAACACACGCAGAGCCTGAGCACAGCGAAAACAAACAGGACAAACTGAATGTGATGAGTTAAACACAGCGCAGACCCTGACACAGCGAAAACAAACAGGACAAACTGAATGTGATGCGTTAAACACACGCAGAGCCTGAGCACAGAGAAAACAAACAGGACAAACTGAATGTGATGTGTTAAACACAGCGCAGACCCTGAGCACAGAGAAAACAAACAGGACAAACTGAATGTGATGCGTTAAACACAGCGCTGACCCTGAGCACAGAGAAAACAAACAGGACAAACTGAATGTGATGAGTTAAACACAGCGCAGACCCTGACACAGCGAAAACAAACAGGACAAACTGAATGTGATGCGTTAAACACAGCGCAGACCCTGAGCACAGAGAAAACAAACAGGACAAACTGAATGTGATGTGTTAAACACAGCGCAGACCCTGAGCACAGAGAAAACAAACAGGACAAACTGAATGTGATGCGTTAAACACACGCAGAGCCTGAGCACAGAGAAAACAAACAGGACAAACTGAATGTGATGCGTTAAACACAGCGCTGACCCTGGACACAGTGAAAACAAACCATGACGCTGAACTAAAACTAATTTACCATGGAAGTTTACCATGGTAGGTTTGCACAGTAATTCTCATGTTTGTACTCGTCTGTACCCTAACCATGCTTCCCTATGCTTTCAGTGCTTTAATTTAAGAATATCTCAGAAAACGTTTGTTTGAGTCTGTGTATGTTTTAGTTGTGTGAAGGAAAAAAGTACAGTACATACAGTAGGCCAGGCAAGTAAATACTTTGTCATATTTCAGTTGTCTGTGCACTACATAATTAATTACTGATAAGAAAAGATTTGAGTTTGTGTTTTATTAAAGAACTCTGCAATTATTTGTTTCCATGCTTCCCTTCATTAAAAAAAAAACACCTTAACACATAAAAGAAACCAAAACAAAATGTATTTATTGCCACTGTTATTTAATATATATAATAATTTATTATTTATTTATTTTTTTGTGGTTTCTTTTATATTTTAAGGTGCATTATTTTAAAATAACTAAAAGCCCGGAAACATTTAAACAGAAAGTTTGACATATGAACAGCTAGTTGAATCTACACCAGTGAGAGGCATGTGTAAAATAACAGGCACAAACCGAAGTCGTAAGTCAGGAAAAAATGATAATACATCAGGGGTAAGCGCGAAACTTTGGTATTATAATGAGTTTCGTACATTTGCATACGAAAGTAGTTTGTAACGAACAGTCGTAAATAAACTACCGCAGCAGGGATGAAACTAAGATACAGGAGTGAAAATGACTTTAATACATCGCGGGTAAGTCTACGAAGTCACAAAAACCTACAAAAAGTCAAGATACGAAAGAGAAATCAACGATACATAGAGCCCAATATGTATTAAAGCAGAAAAAATGTCCTTGTCACATTAAAAATGTATAGTTTTCTCCAGAGTTATGGTACAATAAATGTTCCTAAAGATTTAAATGCTTACCTGAAGAACAGTAGGCTAAATGCTAAATTGTATTAAAGACTATTTCGTTTTTTATTGTATTATTACTTGTGATCTTATTGCTTGCTCTTATTGTATTATTACTTGTACTGTAACACTTGAAATGTATTTGCTTACGATTGTAAGTCGCCCTGGATAAGGGCGTCTGCTAAGAAATAAATAATAATGATAATAATAATAATAATAATAATAATAATAATAATAATAATAATAATAATAATGTCCACCTTTTTAAAAACATTCTGTTTTCACCATCAGTGACTTATCAAACTAAATAAAAACATAAGTAAACGTTAAAATAGACAGATGTGAAATGTCCCCTTCATGTATTGGACAGAGCGATCCTTAGCAAGAAAGATTTCCGGTCTTTGATGCAGCTGGGGACATGTTTCATTGAAGACATTTGAAGAAATCGTGCAGCTCTGTGCAGTGTGTGTTCAATCATTTACTGGAAGCAAACTAAACCGGCTGCCAGGTTCCTAAATGCAGGGTAACAGGCAGTGCGTCAATCAGGCAAACGTTAGCTGTATTTATATGTAAGTGTTACAAATATGTATATTTACAACGGGAATTTTCACAGGAAACTACATATTACACGGCAATGGGTACATTTCACGGAAATCATGATAACAGTGAAAAAAACAGCCTTAGGTCTGGTATCTCTCTCTAGCTGTCCACCTATCTGTCTGTCTGTACTATCCAGACAGAGATGTATGTATTACATTATTTATACACTCTGAATGTGTATAAAATTGCATTGTTTCCTTGTTTATTATCCCATGATTTGTGTTCTTAGTCATTATCTATTACTGTTTCTGCGCTATGGATATTAAATAATATATATATATCAGTATGGCTGTGCAGGATATCCCGTGTCAGTGTCAGGGCCTGGACTCTGTCTGTCTCCTAGTTCTTGGTTGTGTGTATTGAGACTTGCCTGTGATATTTTCTTTCTTGCAGTTCAAGTTTCCTATTTGGATGGGAAAGGGAACGTGGAACCCCAAGGCGCAGGTGATACAAATAATCCTTGTGTAACTGTGTAGCCGGAGAGACCATGTTCTCAGATCACACTTGCATGACTTCAGTTATTAAATGTGTCAGCATCTCTGGTATGTAGAGGTTGTTTGTCCGATTTGTCTTTGTGTGTCACAGGTGGCAACTTGTTAAGCACCTTGCTCAGCCCAGGTTGTGTGTTTGAGAGTGCTTGCTGAGGTACTAACCCGGTGTCTTTCCCCCTGGTGTGTGTCCAGTGCCCACGGCAGTGCAGTCTCTGACGGACGACCTCCTCAAGTATTACCAGCAGGTCACCAGGGCCATACTGGGAGAAGACCAGCAGCTCATGAAGGTAGGAAACCACAGTACTGTGTAGAGACATAAATAATTAAATCTATTCAGTATTGAACAAAGAAGACTATGCGGTGATCTGATTCAAGCATTCAAAATTCTAAAAGGTATTGACAATGTCGACCCAGGGGTCCTGAAAAAAGAAACAAGGGCCAGGGGTCACAAATGGAGATTAGATAAAGGGGCATTCAGAACAGAAAATAGGAGGCACTTTTTTACACAGAGAATTGTGAGGGTCTGGAACCATCTCCCCAGTAATGTTGTTGAAGCAGACACCCTGGGATCCTTCAAGAAGCTGCTTGATGAGATTCTGGGATCAATAAGCTACTAACAACCAAACGAGCAAGATGGGCTGAATGGCCTCCTCTCGTTTGTAAACTTTCTTATGTTCTTATAACTTCACCGCTATCACGAGCTGGGTATAGAGACCTCACCACTATCACGAGCTGAGTATAGAGAGACAACCTCACCACTATCATGAGCTTGGTATAGAGACAACCTCACCACTATCATGAGCTGGGTATAGAGACAACCTCACCGCTATCATGAGCTGGGTATAGAGAGACAACCTCACCACTATCATGAGCTGGGTATAGAGACCTCACCACTATCATGAGCTGGGTAAAGAGAGACAACCTCACCACTATCATGAGCTGGGTATAGAGAGACAACCTCACCGCTATCATGAGCTGGGTATAGAGAGACAACTTCACCACTATCATGAGCTGGGTAAAGAGAGACAACCTCACCACTGTCATGAGCTGTGTATAAAGACAACCTCGCCGCTATCATGAGCTGGGTAGAGAGACAACTTCACCGCTATCATGAGCTAGGTATAGAGACCTCACCACTATCATGAGCTGGGTATAGAGACCTGTGACAAGGATGACAGAGGTTGAGGCTCAGAGACAGTTTAAACATTCAAAATAAAGTTTTTAATTAACAAAAATACAAAATAAATCGGCACAAGGGCCAGACAAAAAGGTTTTAAACATAAAATAAACACAAAACAAAAAGCAAAACTTACAAAAATAAAGGTTTCCAGGCTGGGCGTTGCCTTCACTGGATTCAAAAACAAACAAACAAACAAACAGAAAAACAGCACACACAAAACACTAGCTCCTTCTCCTTCCAGAACTCTCCCCCCAACTGGGAGGCTGAGGCCTCCTTTTATGCCAGGTGGCTAAGTCCATAATTGAATAATTAATTGACTGATTGCTCCCACCTGACACAGTCAACCTGGGCAGGGAGGAGAATTTAAATCCTTCCCTGCCAGTATTTCTAAGGGCAGAGCCCTGTTCTGCCACAAGACCTCACCACTATCATGAGCTGGGTATAGAGACCTCACCACTATCATGAGCTGGGTATAGAGAGACAACCTCACCGCTATCATGAGCTGGGTATAGAGAGACAACCTCACCGCTATCATGAGCTAGGTATGGAGACCTCACCACTATCATGAGCTGGGTATAGAGACCTCACCACTATCATGAGCTGGGTATAGAGAGACAGCCTCACCGCTATCATGAGCTGGGTATAGAGAGACAACTTCACCACTATCATGAGCTGGGTATAGAGAGACAACCTCACCACTATCATGAGCTGGGTAAAGAGAGACAACCTCACCACTATCATGAGCTGTGTATAGAGACAACCTCGCCGCTATCATGAGCTGGGTATAGAGAGACAACTTCACCACTATCATGAGCTGGGTATAGAGACCTCACCACTATCATGAGCTGGGTATAGAGACCTCACCACTATCACGAGCTGGGTATAGAGACCTCACCACTATCATGAGCTGGGTATAGAGACCTCACCACTATCATGAGCTGGGTATAGAGAGACAACCTCACCACTATCATGAGCTGTGTATAGAGACCTCACCACTATCATGAGCTGGGTATAGAGACCTCACCACTATCATGAGCTGGGTATAGAGTGACAACCTCACCACTATCATGAGCTGTGTATAGAGACCTCACCACTATCATGAGCTGGGTATATAGAGACAACCTCGCCACTATCATGAGCTGGACAGAGCTGTGCAGTGCTTCTTAAGAGGGGTGCAATCCTGAGACTGGAGCTGAGCTGACATTAACTGTAACTGTAACATGAATTTCCTGCCTGTTTCTTTAGGTTGCATTACAGGATCTTCAGACAAACTCCAAAATCGCAGCTCTGCTCCCTTACTTTGTGCACGTTGTCAGTGGGGTGAGTCTGAGAAAACACATTTAAATTAATAAAGTAACAAACAGCAGCTAATTAAGAATGGAAAACAATACAAAGACAGAACTTTAAAACTGAATTGAACTTAAATATATTTTATTAAAAGACTGTAACCTAAAGCAGACATTAGTAAATTGCCTCTGTTCATATTCGTTCCTAGAACAGAATCTATACATGACTGTATCATTCCATGATAAATCACCCCAAAAAGTTCGATTTTAAACCTGACCGTCTACGATTTATACCAAACTTTCTACTTAGGGTTGTTTCAGGCAAATACGTTCAAATTTAAATTTTTAGACTGACAGGGTCAATGGGTCAGAAGACACCTGAGTAATCGTCAGGTAAGAAACATTTCATTTGAATCGACACGAGTAAATGAATAACACATCATCAGTGGGAAAGTCATTTTGAATTTGCCGTGCGATTTCTAATAAAATGACAGCTCCCACAGGTCTGCAGCACAACCGGATTTTGAGTAAAAGGCTGGTTAACGTTAAGGGGGGGTCCCATCAACCACATTTTGACATCTCTAGAACTTTTGATCCCCTGCCTGTGGAATGTGTTCTCTAAGGAATCCCCTGCCGGTTGCACAAGCGAAACCCCAGTGTTGTTCGTGTGCTTGTGTTTGCTCCCAGGTGAAGTCCGTGAGCCACGACCTGGAGCAGCTCAGCCGCTTGCTGCACATGGTGAAGAGCCTGGTGCAGAACCCCTTCCTATACCTGGGCTCCTACATCAAGAGCCTGGTGTCCAGCGTCATGTACTGCATCCTGGAGCCGCTCGCCGCCTCCATCAACCCGCTCAACGACCACTGGACCCTGCGCGACTATGCCGCCTTGCTGCTCAGCCACATCTTCTGGTGAGGACTGGGGGAGTTACACAGCTCAGAGTCCACACGTCTAATCCTTCTCCAAGTGCTACACGTGTAGAATTGTTCCTAAACGTAGAGATATGCATGCCAGTGATAGAGGCGAGCTATAGTGTTTCTACACTGGGGTGTGTGCCGTGTCAGGTTAGTTATTCAGCAGCATTTTCTGGAAGCAAGCACATCACAACCTTACAGCTGTGACATAAATTTTTGCATCACCTAGAATTTTAAGATTGAGACATACAAAATATATATATATATATATATATATATATATATATATATATAACATAGTTTAGATGTTATTCAACATTATTTAATCAAAGAAACTACAAAATGATATCGCAAAAGTCTACCGGAAGCCATACTGTAAAGTAGAAACGTAATATTGCAGATGTTTGTGTGCCTTAAAACTTAAATAAACGCCCCAGCCTTTATTTACAATATTTGCCAGTAGCCCCGGCGCCTATTGGAGACCAGCAACTATTTGAGACTCTGCAAATACTTCAGATGCAATCATGAAAAAGCTGCCTACACACAACCTTATAGACACGACATAAGTAAATTACAACATTCCAGCAACGTCATTAAAGGTTGTGTCAGTGGGTAATAACAGTTTGTATTGTAATAATAATAAAAACAGTAAAATCCACTAAAGACAGCCCTGTAAATATCGGAACACAAGCGTGTATTAAGGTAGGTTTGCAGCAGAATTAAAAAACATGGTTTTAAAAGCATCATCTTTATTAACACATATTATATTTATTGTTCACCCTCAGAACGTGTACATTGATAAGCATGGAAAATCGATGAGAAATGAACCAGCAACGAATCTTCATTGCAAAACAACCGCATGAAATACTGTGTAAATACGAAAAATTAGTTCATACTGTTGGCCCACAACACACTCAAAAATACTTCAAACTGTTTAAAGATTAACAATAAAATCCATACAAGTACCAGTTTTATCACAAAATCAAAGCAAAAGTGACCAATTTTTTTTTTTTATAACGTCTACATTGATAAATAAGAACGCTGGAAAAGGAGCAAAATATGAATATTCATTGCAAAACTCAATGCACGAAGTACTGTTAACACAAAAGAAAAAAAAAAACATGTACAAATACACAAAAAGGCAACCCTGTTAATATCAGAAATCAAGTTTGTATTTAACTTTCAGCACGCTCATAATGTCACAAAAAAACTGAATGCATAACATGTACCTTAAAATAAGTTCAATTCAGTTTTCTTATTCATCCTGAGCCTCAGGGTCTCCAATTTGAAAAACAAATTGGTGAGCTCGCTGTACAGCCATGTGTGTGTATTGACTGGAACAGTCGGTATGATGCGCATTATATTATTATTCATAACCAGGCATTTAAAAGACACCCGGGGTCTATTTACCATATTTCCCAGAAGCCCCCGCGCTTATTCAGTGTTGTTGAAGCCGACACCCTGGGATCCTTCAAGAAGCTGCTTGATGAGATTCTGGGATCAATAAGCTACTAATAACCAAACGAGCAAGATGGGCTGAATGACCTCCTCTCGTTTGTAAACTTTCTTATGTTATTATTAGAGACCCGGCGAGTATTGGAGACCAGCTGTTATTTGAAGTATTATGGTATATAAATAGGGACCTACCTAAATCGCGATTTCGCGGAAATCCTGAAATTGAAGGGTCACCGCGAAATACACCTCTTAGGGGCCATACAAACAAGTACGGAGAGGAAAAAAAAGGAAACTTGTTTAAATGAACTACTGCACACCGCAAGTGACTCAAACTACGTGTCTTCCTTCTGTAGATAGCCCTTTTCTATTCCTTCGCTGTCCCGTGTGCATTGCACTTAATCAAAAAACAAACAAACAAAAAATGTCCACAAATAACATTTACAAAACATATTCTCCAAAGCAGTTAACGTTCTTGTTTACTATTGAAATGACAAAGTTTTCAGCCTATCAGTGTGTCTTTACTGCTTTTATGTGACCTGTACTGTGCAGGAGGGGGCGGGACAAAGTTGGTGCTGCATTGTTTTGATTTAGTGCAGACGTATTCCTGTCTGCAAGTTAAATCAGTACTAAAAGTATCCAGCACAGCCACCTCGCTTCAACCTGTTGCTTACAGTTGGAATTTTCGACCCGAATAGCCACATCTTCTTTGTTTTGACTCGGTACTAATAAAATAAATTATTGGATGGGACAAATAACATGACAACGAACGTGCTGCATACATTGACTTTATTAAAGTATGCCAGATGCCCCTGTGTAACCGAGTTTTTGGGCTGTTTCTAATCGATTTCCACATCTGTATAACTTGGCAAAGCTTTGCCTTAACTTCCAGCCAATTCAGTGGATGCAGACGTGCAGTCTCAATGTATGGGCAAGTCAACTGCTGGGGAATGCTGCATGCTTGCCTTTAACAAATGCCAGCACTGTTTTAGTAAGGAAGCAAGTACCACTATTTTTAGGCTTTATAGTGTTCTGAAATACTGTCTACTTAGGTTTATTTAATGTTTAAACATGACCGCGAAATGTCCGCAAAATCCTAATTTTATTCTGCAACATACCCGTGAAAAATACGTAAATTTACCGCGATTTAAGTAGATCCCTATATATAAAGTATAGGTAGAATGGAATTAAACTTGCTGTAGTAATGGTGCCAGATTTTTAATAAATGCGAAATTAGTGAAAAATTCTTGCTCGCAGTATTTAGATTTGTGATCAAACTTAGTAAGGACATGCTTTTATTTTAGCACCCAGGTATTAGTGTCTGTATCTGTGGATACATGGAGACACCTGTAGATGTAGGCCATGTGGATGTGCGTTCTGTTTCCTGATCCCGATGGCTTTGTGTTTGCTTTCGTAGTGAGAGGTGTGTGATGTTTGTAACCCCCTCTCTGTGTATTCCAGGGCTCACGGGGACCTGGTCGGGGGGCTGTATCACCAGATCCTGCTCTCACTTCAGAAGGTGCTGTCGGACCCGGTGCGGCCGCTGTGCTCTCACTACGGGGCTGTGGTGGGGCTGCACGCGCTGGGCTGGAAGGTACTGGATGCTCCGTCATTCACAGACTGTGAGAGAGAGAGAGCACTGTGGTTCTGAGTGCTCCTTCATTCATGGACTGTGAGAGAGAGGGAGCACTGTGGTTCTGAGTGCTCCTTCATTCACACACTGTCAGAGAGAGGGAGCACTGTGGTTCTGAGTGCTCCTTCATTCACAGACTGTGAGAGAGAGGGAGCACTGTGGTTCTGAGTGCTCCTTTATTCACAGACTGTGAGAGAGAGAGAGCACTGTGGTTCTGAGTGCTCCTTCATTCACAGACTGTGAGAGAGAGGGAGCACTGTGGTTCTGAGTGCTCCTTCATTCACAGACTGTGAGAGAGAGAGAGAGCACTGTGGTTCCGAGTGCTCCTTCATTCACACACTGTGAGAGAGAGGGAGCACTGTGTGGTTCTGAGTGCTCCTTCATTCACAGACTGTGAGAGAGAGAGAGCACTGTGTGGTTCTGAGTGCTCCTTCATTCACACACTGTGAGCGAGAGGGAGCACTGTGTGGTTCTGAGTGCTCCTTCATTCACAGACTGTGAGAGAGAGAGAGCACTGTGGTTCTGAGTGCTCCTTCATTCACACACTGTGAGAGAGAGAGAGCACTGTGTGGTTCCGAGTGCTCCTTCATTCACACACTGTGAGCGAGAGGGAGCACTGTGTGGTTCTGAGTGCTCCTTCATTCACAGACTGTGAGAGAGAGAGAGCACTGTGGTTCTGAGTGCTCCTTCATTCACACACTGTGAGAGAGAGAGAGCACTGTGTGGTTCCGAGTGCTCCTTCATTCACACACTGAGAGAGAGGGGCACAACACAAGCTGTTCATGTCTTTACTCCCCAATTGATTATCTGACTTCCCCACGGCGAACCATTGTGTTTTCTGTTTACAACACATGGCATTAACCATGGGGATTTATGTCATTTATTTTTGCCACTATTGTGATGTTACACTGCTACAAGCTGGCCGTTGAAATACAACAAATAAATACTCCTTGGAACTTGAGAGTAACTCCTAAAAGCAGTGCACATGTAACAGGGTGGAGACTGGGAGCAAACAAGGGTCTTAACCTCATCTCACTGACGTCATCAAAATCCATATCGCAGCGCATTGCACAACATGTCATCCCAGACTGCATTTGTCTGTTTTAGGTTCAATATTTGAAGAAAAGTGCATGAAAATAAAGTGTGTAAAATATGGGACTATACCCAAATGCTCTGCAGGCAGTGGAGTGGGGTTCTGTTTTCTCTCTCTCTCTCTCTCTCTCTCTCTCTCTGTGTTCCTCTGCAGGCAGTGGAGCGGGTTCTGTTTCCTCACCTCTCTCTGTGTTCCTCTGCAGGCAGTGGAGCGGGTTCTGTTTCCTCACATCTCTCTCTCTGTGTTCCTCTGCAGGCAGTGGAGTGGGTTCTGTTTCCTCACCTCTCTCTGTGTTCCTCTGCAGGCAGTGGAGCGGGTTCTGTTTCCTCACCTCTCTCTCTGTGTTCCTCTGCAGGCAGTGGAGCGGGTTCTGTTTCCTCACCTCTCTCTGTGTTCCTCTGCAGGCAGTGGAGTGGGTTCTGTTTCCTCATCTCTCTCTGTGTTCCTCTGCAGGCAGTGGAGCAGGTTCTGTTTCCTCACCTCTCTCTGTGTTCCTCTGCAGGCAGTGGAGCGGGTTCTGTTTCCTCACCTCTCTCTGTGTTCCTCTGCAGGCAGTGGAGCGGGTTCTGTTTCCTCACCTCTCTCTGTGTTCCTCTGCAGGCAGTGGAGCGGGTTCTGTTTCCTCACCTCTCAGCGTACTGGTCTAACCTGCAGGCAGTGCTCGATGACGACTCCGTCTCCAACGCTCAGGTCAAAGCTGACGGGCACAAAGTCTACGGAGCCATCCTGGTAGGTCTTTTAAAAGTCTTATTATTATTATTATTATTATTATTATTATTATTATTGCCAAAGTATACAGGCATCTATTTTGAAAGTACAGGTCAGTGTCAGCTTCACTCAGTGGCTGGAGGCTTTGCTGAGGTTTAAAAAGTAAAGCCTTTTTGAAGTTGGATTCATTGCAGGATATACCCATTCTGTACTAAGGCAGTATACTGTAGAATATACCCACTTGGGCTGTTTGTTTGTTTGTTTTTTATTGTATTTATTTATCAGGGACACATACAATTATAGCATGACACAAGACACATTGCACATTGCATTTTCAATTTCAGTTTAGCCAGTAATTTCCATTGATAGTCCCTGGGCAGACATTTCAGAATCTCCATATTCTACTCTAAACTATAGCAATAACCTCCTATTGAATGTTTGATTAACAATACATACAGCATTGAAGACATGAATTACCTATTAAAAGTGCATAACAATCAGCAGCTTACATAATCAAGTTACAGTACAATTTATATAATATAAATATCCAATATACACAATTCAAATTCAGATACATCCTGAATTAATGAATGATTGCATCATTGACTATGTTTCAACCAAGCCTTAAGTTTATTACAAAATATTTTAAAATCCCTTAAGACCTTAATTTCTGAAGGAAGTGAGTTCCAGAATAAAGTACCTCTTATAGAAAGAGCTGATTGGGCAATTGCTATTCTACGCTTTTCCACTTTACAATTCCCACATACAGCTTCCCTTGTGAGCATATTAGTATCTTCAGAGAGCTTCTACATGAATCCCTTTAAGGGTGGAGTATATAATCCTTGCAAAGTTGTAAATACCAGTTGTCAATTGAGTGTTTTGAAATTTAAGGGGGGGGGGAGGTCATCAGTCAGGGAAGCTCTCGAGGGCCTGCACTCAGTGGTGTGTCCTGCAGGTGGCGGTAGAGAAGCTGCTGAAGATGAAGGCGCAGTCCCGGAGTGTGCCAGCAGAGGGCAGTGTGGCTGTCAGGGAGAGGTCCTTCCCTGGGCTCAGCCCTCCCCAGGAGCCGGTCTCCGAGCCTGGCTTCGGCATCGCCTCCCACCTGCTGCAGGGCGCGGCCGGCGTGCCCGCGGAGGAGCCGGTGCCCGTGCCGCTGCCCGTCATGTACCGCGAGCTCTACGCCTTCTTCGGGGACAGCCTAGCCGTGCGCTTCAGCACCGGTCCGGGCATCGAACCCAGAGCCAGCCGCGCAGCACCCCACCAGCCCCCCGACAGCAAGAAAGAGGGGATGGGGCCCGACACTACCAGGAAGATGCCCCAGCTCACCGCCAGCATGACCATCAGCCCCCGGCAGGACAGCAGCCCCAAGAACGAGCCCAGCCTGCCGGCCGTGCAGAACAGCTCTGCTGCCCCCTCCAGGTGAGAGAGCGTCACTGTGCAGTGACTACACTGGTTCAGGGAAGTGACCGCATGCTCGTGAGGTAGAGTTTACTGAAAGGAACGACAAACGCTTTTGACAAAAAATTTTTGAACGATAAGTGCTTTGACTAAAATATTGCTTACATTAAAAAAAATATTTTAGTAGCTCTAGATTTTGCACTAATGAGTAAAAATTACTTGTTATTTACCCCCCTGCTGTGGAGGCAGCCATACAAGTGGTGAATCCCTTCACAGTTTCACAGACATCTAGAGAAGCGCTTATCCGGCCCTGAGCAAACTTGGTTAGTCCATTCTCCAGCTGTTATTGAGAGGATCTGAATCTGGGGGATGAAGTGCTGCCGACCTGTCTTCATGCACACAGGCAACATGAACATGTTAAAAATCTAATGTCATTTAGATGATTTGTTACATCAGCTTTAAGCTCAAGTTACTGAGAGTGTCACATCCGAGACTCTGTGGCAGACAGAGGTCATGTATTATGCATTTTTCACTGTATTGTTTTATGCATTTTTTTTTTTTTTTACTGTATATCATGTATTCTGCATTTCTCTGTATCTAAAGTATTATGGATTTTCTTGTTACGGCATCTTGTAAAGCGCTTTGTGATGGTGGTCCACTATGAAAGGCGCTATATAAAATAAAGATTTGATTGATTGACGACCTGAGGCCCACCCTCTGTTTGCATTTCTAATGTGAATGAAATGTGATACAGTACCGTCTGTATTAGTCTGACACACGTGATTCTACATGGCCTGCATTGTGATTTGTGTTCCTGCAGGTTCCAGCGCTCGTCCTCCTCCTCTCTCCAGAGATCCAAGCCCCCCCCCTCCAAGGCTGCTCAGCGCTCCGCAGGGCCCCCCCGTGAGGTCTTCCAGAAGAGCCGCTTCCCCCTGCCCCCTGCCACGGCACCCTTCTCCTTCCTCATAGCGGGCAGGCAGACCGGCCGGCGCTGCCAGGGCCGGCGCTTCCAGACCAGCTTCCCCCAGCTGCACCCCCCCAACCCCTCTGCACAGCCCCCCCGTGGGTACGCACACAAGCTGCCCGTCATCGGACGCATGGGCAAGCCCATCAAGAGGTGGGTGTGCTCCCAGTACTCCCTGCACCTGCCTCTGTGAAAGGGACCAGCCAGACAGAGACCAGCCACAGAGAGAGACCAGCCACAGAGACAGAGAGATGGAGAGAGAGACCAGTCAGAGACCACCCAGACAGAGAGAGAGACCAACCAGAGAGAGAGAGAGACCAGCCACAGAGAGAGAGACTAACCAGAGAGACCAGATCTCACTAAAAACTCAGCCTGCCTTGAGTGTGTAGAAAGACACAGCCTGCTCCTGACTGCATCTGGTTAAGAGTTGGCTCTGCTCCCAGCACTCCCTGCACCGGACTGGAAATATACAGAGAAACTGCCAGGGCAGGGACGATATGTAAGAAGCAACTGGCATGCAGATCTTTTTGTATTAGTTTTTGTTTTGCTGTTGTGGTTATTTTTGTACTAATGCATCTTGTAGACATTATTTTTGGATAATGAGTTTTGTAAATCTGTGTATAGTTTTCTTTTCCATAGCTGATAAATGAAAGAAAAAGGGTAAAATAATACCAAAAAAACTTCCATCTTGTGTTCTGTTTTTGTCATCAAACACTCAACCATTAAACTGGGTCCTGATTCCTGGTTTCTCATAACCCAGCTTGCAGGAGCGCTATGTTGAACCAATGCAACCATTTAAAAACAATGCCATGAGATTTGATTTTGTTGGAGTATTTCCAAATATTGCCCATTTTTCCTCAGACCCTTTACCAAATGCCCTGATATCTCTGAATAGATAACCGCCTCTAAAAATATGCAAGGCTTTAAAAATATGTGAGGCTTTCCCAGGAAAGCAGCACAGCTGTGGATGAGGAGTTTGTTGCTGGATAACTTCACTCGGACTACTTGCTCGCTAAATATCTTGGTATCTCTGAATAGAAAATCGTCACAAAGGATTTCAATAAGCAATCTGTTACACATGTGCAGTGGCATAAATATGATCCCCTTTACTATCAATGCGGAAGGTCTGACATTTTCATTTTTATCCTAAACAATTGGTTTCTGGCTCAGGACTGCGCTGAATAGTGTACCAGTCTAGACAGCACTGCGCTGAATAGTGTACCAGTCTAGACAGCACTGCACTGAATAGTGTACCAGTCTAGACAGCACTGCACTGAATAGTGTACCAGTCTAGACAGCACTGCGCTGAATAGTGTACCAGTCTAGACAGCACGGCGCTGAATAGTGTACCAGTCTAGACAGCCCTGCGCTGAATAGTGTACCAGTCTAGACAGCACTGCACTGAATAGTGTACCAGTCTAGACAGCACTGCACTGAATAGTGTACCAGTCTAGACAGCACTGCACTGAATAGTGTACCAGTCTAGACAGCCCTGCGCTGAATAGTGTACCAGTCTAGACAGCCCTGCACTGAATAGTGTACCAGTCTAGACAGCCCTGCACTGAATAGTGTACCAGTCAGTCATCGCTCAGGAAAATTGTTTTCTTGTGTAAAATAGAGATCAAATGCTTCACCCAGTCATTCAGCATTGTTAGAGAACGGACCGTATTTGTTGCTTCCAAACTTACAGTGTACTAGTCGAGACAGCACTGCACTGAATAGTGTACCAGTCTAGCCCTTTCATGCATGAATTATGGTAACCTTAAACAAGATTTTTTTCAAATGTTTTTTATTAGTCTTCAGGGCCATAAAAACATTAAAAAAAAAATATATTGTTTTTTTTTTAGTACAAAATTTAAGAAGTTATACATGTGTCCACTTGAGTGGACAACATGCATGTGTAACATAACAAATTGCCCTATTATCTTGGAACAGAATATTTTTCTTTTATTTGGGAAAGAGTAATACAAAATGCAAAACTAAATGGCTGGTACCATTCCAACTGATATGAATTAGAATGTTTTCTCATATCTTTTTTTTTTTTGCCAAAAACAAAAATGTCCTCAAATTTGAAAATATATATAATTGTTCTAATGCCCAAATATGGACGTATTCACCCAGAAACAAAAATGTCTTCATTGTTGAAACAATGATATTTGTTTTACTTCAGTGTGTCACACACACCAAGTTACCATTCTTCCCTCTTTAGTGAATTGAATTTGGCTGATTTTAGCGCTGGGTGTGGAAGTTGACAAAGCACCCAGGACACAATGACTCAAGACACTGCATGCAGATGTACTTCGTTTTCCGTGTACAAGCCTCATCATGGCATCAGTTAGGTTTGGCCAGTGATTCCCCACTCCCTCAACTACTTCAGCATTATCATCACTATCCTCATCTGTTTCACTGCTGCTATGTGGGCTCATTGCTTCCTCTCCCTGCGTGTCTGGCTGCCATTCACCATCATCACTATCACTGTCACGTGATTGTGATGGAATCTCTTCTACTACCCTGTAGCTAGATGATGTCTGGATAAGAACATAACAATACTACTAATAAAACTGCTGCTACTACCACACAGCTGCTGCTAATAATAATAATTCAGAAAATTCATTTTCAATTAAAAAACAGTTGAGAAGATAAAATGATCCAAATGAGCCTATTTGTGGACCACACTGCAATATATAGCTCTTATAGGACAAAAAATATTTAGCATAGGCCTATAGAACAACATAGGCCTAATGTGCAATATGAATCTTAATAGTGCATGACGTCCACTTAAGTGGACATATGGTTTAACATAAACTGTGAAAAAAATAAAGTGACTATTTGAACAAAGCATATACCATATTATTCCCTAAACATTACTTTCTTTGAAAGTATTTTTTTTCCTGCTCTGCTCTTTTTGTGTAAAAGGATTTTACAGAAATCCCTGAGGTGCTCGGTGCTGCTGGACTTTTCTCTGCCATTGTCACCTTCATGTTTTCTGTAGTACCTATCAAATGCCACTAGATGGCAGGCGTTTTAATTTCGGTAGACGACCCCTGAAGAGGATACCATGCATTAGTGATGTCAAAACAGAGTTTCCATAGGAGATAATCACTTAAAAATAGCTGTCCACTGTAGAGACCTCTATGCGTGAAAGGGCTAGACAGCACGGCGCTGAATAGTGTACCAGTCTAGACAGCACGGCACTGAATAGTGTACCAGTCTAGACAGCACGGCGCTGAATAGTGTACCAGTCTAGACAGCACTGCGCTGAATAGTGTACCAGTCTAGATAGCCCTGCGCTGAATAGTGTACCAGTCTAGACAGCCCTGCGCTGAATAGTGTACCAGTCTAGACAGCCCTGCGCTGAATAGTGTACCAGTCTAGACAGCCCTGCGCTGAATAGTGTACCAGTCTAGACAGCCCTGCGCTGAATAGTGTACCAGTCTAGACAGCCCTGCACTGAATAGTGTACCAGTCTAGACAGCCCTGCGCTGAATAGTGTACCAGTCTAGACAGCCCTGCACTGAATAGTGTACCAGTCTAGACAGCACTGCGCTGAAAAGTGTACCAGTCTAGACAGCCCTGCGCTGAATAGTGTACCAGTCTAGACAGCCCTGCACTGAATAGTGTACCAGTCTAGACAGCCCTGCACTGAATAGTGTACCAGTCTAGACAGCCCTGCACTGAATAGTGTACCAGTCTAGACAGCATTGCACTGAATAGTGTACCAGTCTAGACAGCACTGCACTGAATAGTGTACCAGTCTAGACAGCCCTGCGCTGAATAGTGTACCAGTCTAGACAGCCCTGCACTGAATAGTGTACCAGTCTAGACAGCATTGCACTGAATAGTGTACCAGTCTAGACAGCATTGCACTGAATAGTGTACCAGTCTAGACAGCCCTGCACTGAATAGTGTACCAGTCTAGACAGCCCTGCACTGAATAGTGTACCAGTCAGTCATCGCTCAGGAAAATTGTTTTCTTGTGTAAAATAGAGATCAAATGCTTCACCCAGTCATTCAGCATTGTTGTTGCATCCAAACTCACAGCGATTGCAAACCATACAAAATTAGCTCCAGGTTGAAAAGGACTAGTGGATAATTGTTTAAATGCAAATACAAACAAAAAATGAAAAGGTTTGGGAACGAGAAGAGGCTGCTGAGCCCCTCAAGGCTCGTCTCTTCACAGCACTCCTAGGTGCTTTCTTTTCACTGGATGCAATCTAACTGCAACATCCTGCTTATTGGCATGCTAGGCTATCCCATGCTTTAATAACTCTGTAAAGGAAGTGATTCCTTCCTACCTTCCGTTCTAAACTTACTAGCGCTCAGCCCCACCCCTAGCCACCTCACATTTAAGTATTTTAAGGTTAATCACAGATTTCCTCATAGATTTATAGACAGCACTCTAATACCGGTTTCGTGACAACATAGCCGAACTCTCTCTCTATATACGGCTCTGTACAGAACGAGTCATCAGCGTCCTCATGTAGGAATTATTTAGCGGCTGCACGTTTCAACGAAGCCATTGGGTGTTTACGACTCCAAACGCTGCTTTATGTTGGTATGGAAGGGTTTATAACGTCTATGAAATTGTGCCATTGTGTCTCCATCACAAAGACACTATCACGTATAAACTATTGATAATTTTGAGCCGTCATGGGGAACACAGAGATCCAGTTTCATAGATTTTTTCCACACTTTGGCGTAACGCCCCGGTTGCTATGCATCTAATTCCGCCTCCTCCTCTAACCTGCTCCTGGTTGGTTGCTAAGGGATTGCCGTAAAACTGTTTGAAGACGGCGGGAGATTTTTGTTTTCGCGGCAGGACGGAGTAGAAGAGTCAGACAGAATATTTCAAATAAAAATAAATAATTATTAATGTTAATTTAAGTAAATATAGATTTAAAAAAACAAGACCGTTAAGGAAAAAAAAAAGAGTTGAATGTGTGTTTTTGTTCTTCTGCAAACATTTGCTTCGCTTTAAAATACGTTTATTTCTGGAATACAAATTGAATTACTGCACTTCATTTTTGGTTGTTGTTTTGTTTAGTTAAACCCAAAGCGATGCCGGTTCCCACGAGCAAGCAGCTTTCCGAAGAGCTGTCCGTGTTCGATATAAAGTGTGATGACGATTTGCTGGATAAAAGTAAGTGAATCTATTTATACAGCTGGGTAACTTACCGCTTAGCCACGGCCGGTATATTACGGGGGTACATTTTTAAACCATATTTTAGTTGCACCAAAAATATAATGACCTAGTGCCCTTTCTCCAAAGTTAAAATAAAATATAAACATTTCTCTTTTCTCCAGCTCCGCTGTTAAATTACTGGCAGTGGTATTTTTTACTGTTAATAAACAGAGGGGAGGTGATACCTTTTATAGGACTAACTAAAAAAGAATGAATCACAATCTACTAATTAATTAATCTACTGTTACTAAGAAACCCCCCAAAGGCTGCTGCCTGTACATAGTAAGCTGGTTTAATCACTCCTGCATTAGAATGCATTTCACCTGCGTGCTCCCCTTCGTTAGAATGCATTTCACCTGCGTGCTCCTCTTCGTTAGAATGCATTTCACCTGCGTGCTCCTCTTCGTTAGAATGCATTTCACCTGCGTGCTCCCCTTCGTTAGAATGCATTTCACCTGCGTGCTCCTCTTCGTTAGAATGCATTTCACCTGCGTGCTCCTCTTCGTTAGAATGCATGTCACCTGCGTGCTCCTCTTCGTTAGAATGCATTTCAACTGCATGCTCCCCTTCGTTAGAATGCATGTCACCTGCGTGCTCCCCTTCGTTAGAATGCATGTCACCTGCGTGCTCCCCTTTGTTAGAATGCATGTCGCCTGCGTGCTCCTCTTTGTTAGAATGCATGTCGCCTGCGTGCTCCTCTTTGTTAGAATGCATTTCACCTGCATGCTCCCCTTCGTTAGACTTCATTTCACCTGCATGTTCTCATTCGCCTCTTGTTTCTCTTCCTCTCTCTCGTGCCATGTTGAAGCACAGGTGTGTATCTGCTGTCCCTTGAGTTCCGGGGTGCTAAAGGGATGCCGTTTCTGGCTTGACGTCCACTTTGGGGGCTTGTAGCTCAGTAGCCAGTTACCCTGCGACACTGAGCTACAAGCACTATAGAGACACTATAGAGTATTTACTGTTGGGTAACATGGGGAAGCTACAGAGAAGGTGATCACTACTACGGTTTAGTTCTCCGTGCTGGAGCAGTGCATCACACACAGGTCCTCTTTCTTGTATTGTACCCAGTCCTGGCTCTGCTAGTGTCCTGTTGCTGTGGTTCTCAGTGCTGGAGCAGTGCATCACACACAGGTCCTCTCTTGTATTGTACCCAGTCCTGGCTCTGCTAGTGTGCTGTTGCTGTGGTTCTCAGTGCTGGAGCAGTGCATCACACACAGGTCCTCTTTCTTGTATTGTACCCAGTCCTGGCTCTGCTAGTGTCCTGTTGCTGTGGTTCTCAGTGTTGGAGCAGTGCATCACACACAGGTCCTCTTTCTTGTATTGTACCCAGTCCTGGCTCTGCTAGTGTCCTGTTGCTGTGGTTCTCAGTGCTGGAGCAGTGCATCACACACAGGTCCTCTCTTGTATTGTACCCAGTCCTGGCTCTGCTAGTGTCCTGTTGCTGTGGTTCTCAGTGCTGGAGCAGTGCATCACACACAGGTCCTCTCTTGTATTGTACCCAGTCCTGGCTCTGCTAGTGTGCTGTTGCTGTGGTTCTCACATCTCTCTCTGTGGTTCTCAGTGCTGGAGCAGTGCATCACACACAGGATTCAGGAGGATGACGTGGTGCTGGAGTGGGTAGCGTTCAGCACAACACGAGGAGGCCTGGCTCTGTCCCTGGACAACCTGCACCTCTTTGAACTCGAGGTGAGGAAGGAGGGAGGGAGGGTACCTCACACCACCCTGCCCATTACCTGGACACTTCACTAGGACCTGTCCCTAATGTCGGGTTTACCCTGATCAGCCTTGACATGCCCTAGACCCCACAAGGTGCATCTCTGATTCAGTGCATGATTGAGATTAAGCAGATTAGTGTGGTCGTGATGGAGCTTGTGACTCCCTATTGACTCTCATGATATTCAGGTACATTGCAATGTGGTGATAGGAAGCGGAGGATGATGTGAACAGGATTCATATTAAGTGGGTTTGACTGTCAGTGTTTACTCACAGTGCCTAATGAAGAAGATTAGAAAACAACATGAGTGCAGAAGAGACCTTCATTTCTATTACTTTTGTACTTTTGTTGTATTGTGATACTTTAGTGTTTTCCTCTTTCAGTTAGACTGTAGTACATGTACTGATAATATGAATGGATAAGAGCACAGAAAGCACTGTTAAAATAACTTGCAGTATAACTTACAGCACATACAGTACGGAGTTCCTGAAGGGTTTACAAGATTTATATATGATATAGAGGGTTTAAATATTCACATAAAAGAAAGTTTATCCGATTGTAGCCCAATGTAACCCTAGGAGGCTCGCGGTGTATGATAAACTTGCTGGAGATTGGTGCAAAATCAAGGTAGTTCTCGTGTTCATGCAGAGTATGACAGACGTACTGTGAAAAGAGGAATCTAAATGAGAAGTGATGTGAGAAGGGGACTCTTGCAGGTGCTGAATAAGAAGGTTTGGAAGTCCAGGCAGACTGCAGTGAAGAAGGAGCACCAGATGTCCAACACCAGAGACTTCAGCATGCAAGAGCAGTATCCTTTCTTACAGCCTCTTTCACATATGCTGGCTGCTGGCATCGATGTGAGTACCAGACGCCTTGTATCACACAGGGAATACCATCGGAGTACCAGACGCCTTGTATCACACAGGGAATACCATCGGAGTACCAGACGCCTTGTATCACACAGGGAATACCATCGCAGGTCTGAGTCGCATGGTACTTGTCGGAGAATGCCACAAAGGGAACGAAATGACACGCATGGTCTGTTTCACATACCCTGATTAGTACCAGTCTTGCACTCGCTAATGTTATCTGTGGTGAGGCATTGCAAGATTAGTGCTAATCAGGGTCTGTGAAAGCAGCTGTGAATGGCCTTACCAACACTGCCAGCCATGTGCTCGTTGTGTTGTGCTCCTAGATGTGAAGCAACGAAAGAGTAAAGCAGGGATGGCCGTTCCAGTCCTGGTCTTTGTTTTAAATTGTTTAATAGAACCAATGAAACCTCCATCCAGACCCTGAAGTCAATGCTATTTATGGAACGCTCCTTGCATCCTTCAATGCTACACTCCCATCAACTTGCATGAAGGAATTAAGTCACCATTGAAAACACACCAGTCATAGGAAAGCAGTGATTGGTGCTCCAATGCGAATCAATGAGTTCTTTTAAAGGAAATGAAGAGCAAACATTTAGAATGTTTAGTTAAAAATAAAAATTGAGAATAAAAAAAGGGACTCAAACTCCCAGAAGCAGCTCCCGTGTGTCGGCTGTGTTCCTTCAACAGGAAGAGCAGCGCGAAAAGAGTGAGAGAGACGCTCACCAGTTTACTGTTTAGAAATGCAATGAAAAAATACCATTAAAAATCAAACTCACGTTTATGACGACGTGATGATATTAGATAAGATTTACTGGAGTTATTGTGTTAGCGTTATGTACTTCAGGTGTTTTTTCTGGCTCTGAATGAAACCCCTTAACTGCACTGATCAGGATGCAAGCAGAGGTGGAAGAGGAGGATTTGTTGGACTCGTACTCGACCCCAGCTAAAGTAAGTGAGCCCGTGAGATCACCCTCCAACACAGACTGTGTACTTAGTGTAGCATGCCCCTCCAACACAGACTGTGCACTTAGTGTAGCCGTGCCCCTCAAACACAGACTGTGCACTTAGTGTAGCCGTGCCCCTCAAACACATGCTGTGCACTTAGTGTAGCCGTGCCCCTCAAACACAGGCTGTGCACTTAGTGTAGCCGTGCCCCTCCAACACAGGCTGTGCACTTAGTGTAGCATGCCCCTCAAACACAGACTGTGCACTTAGTCTAGCCATGCCCCTCAAACACAGACTGTGCACTTAGTGTAGCCGTGCCCCTCCAACACCAACTGTGCACTTAGTGTAGCCGTGCCCCTCCAACACAGACTGTGCACTTAGTGTAGCCGTGCCCCTCCAACACAGACTGTGCACTTAGTGTAGCATGCCCCTCCAACACAGGCTGTGCACTTAGTGTAGCCGTGCCCCTCCAACACAGACTGTGCACTTACTGTAGCCGTGCCCCTCAAACACAGACTGTGCACTTAGTGTAGCATGCCCCTCAAACACAGGCTGTGCACTTAGTGTAGCCGTGCCCCTCAAACACAGGGTGTGCACTTAGTGGAGCCGTGCCCCTCAAACACAGGCTGTGCACTTAGTGTAGCCGTGCCCCTCAAACACAGGCTGTGCACTTAGTGTAGCTGTGCCCCTCAAACACAGGCTGTGCACTTAGTGGAGCTGTGCCCCTCAGACACAGGCTGTGCACTTAGTGTAGCCGTGCCCCTCAAACACAGGCTGTGCACTTAGTGTAGCTGTGCCCCTCAAACACAGGCTGTGCACTTAGTGTAGCCGTGCCCCTCAGACACAGGCTGTGCACTTAGTGTAGCCGTGCCCCTCAAACACAGGCTGTGCACTTAGTGTAGCCGTGCCCCTCAAACACAGGCTGTGCACTTAGTGGAGCCGTCCCCCTCAAACACAGGCTGTGCACTTAGTGTAGCTGTGCCCCTCAAACACAGGGTGTGCACTTAGTGTAGCCGTGCCCCTCAAACACAGGCTGTGCACTTAGTGGAGCCGTGCCCCTCAAACACAGGCTGTGCACTTAGTGTAGCCGTGCCCCTCAAACACAGGCTGTGCACTTAGTGGAGCCGTGCACCTCAAACACAGGGTGTGCACTTAGTGTAGCCGTGCCCCTCAAACACAGGCTGTGCACTTAGTGTAGCCGTGCCCCTCAAACACAGGCTGTGCACTTAGTGTAGCATGCCCCTCAAACACAGGCTGTGCACTTAGTGTAGCATGCCCCTCAAACACAGGCTGTGCACTTAGTGTAGCCGTGCACCTCAAACACAGGCTGTGCACTTAGTGTAGCATGCCCCTCAAACACAGGCTGTGCACTTAGTGTAGCATGCCCCTCAAACACAGGCTGTGCACTTAGTGTAGCCGTGCCCCTCAAACACAGGCTGTGCACTTAGTGTAGCCGTGCCCCTCAAACACATACTGTGCACTTAGTGTAGCCGTGCCCCTCAAACACAGGCTGTGCACTTAGTGTAGCCGTGCCCCTCAAACACATGCTGTGCACTTAGTGTAGCCGTGCCCCTCAAACACAGGCTGTGCACTTAGTGTAGCCGTGCCCCTCCAACACAGGCTGTGCACTTAGTGTAGCATGCCCCTCAAACACAGACTGTGCACTTAGTGTAGCCATGCCCCTCAAACACAGACTGTGCATTTAGTGTAGCCGTGCCCCTCCAACACAGACTGTGCACTTAGTGTAGCCGTGCCCCTCCAACACAGACTGTGCACTTAGTGTAGCCGTGCCCCTCCAACACAGACTGTGCACTTAGTGTAGCATGCCCCTCCAACACAGGCTGTGCACTTAGTGTAGCCGTGCCCCTCCAACACAGACTGTGCACTTACTGTAGCCGTGCCCCTCAAACACAGACTGTGCACTTAGTGTAGCATGCCCCTCAAACACAGGCTGTGCACTTAGTGTAGCTGTGCCCCTCAAACACAGGCTGTGCACTTAGTGGAGCTGTGCCCCTCAGACACAGGCTGTGCACTTAGTGTAGCCGTGCCCCTCAAACACAGGCTGTGCACTTAGTGTAGCTGTGCCCCTCAAACACAGGCTGTGCACTTAGTGGAGCTGTGCCCCTCAGACACAGGCTGTGCACTTAGTGTAGCCGTGCCCCTCAAACACAGGCTGTGCACTTAGTGTAGCTGTGCCCCTCAAACACAGGCTGTGCACTTAGTGTAGCTGTGCCCCTCAAACACAGGCTGTGCACTTAGTGTAGCCGTGCCCCTCAGACACAGGCTGTGCACTTAGTGTAGCCGTGCCCCTCAAACACAGGCTGTGCACTTAGTGTAGCCGTGCCCCTCAAACACAGGCTGTGCACTTAGTGGAGCCGTGCCCCTCAAACACAGGCTGTGCACTTAGTGTAGCTGTGCCCCTCAAACACAGGGTGTGCACTTAGTGTAGCCGTGCCCCTCAAACACAGGCTGTGCACTTAGTGGAGCCGTGCCCCTCAAACACAGGCTGTGCACTTAGTGTAGCCGTGCCCCTCAAACACAGGCTGTGCACTTAGTGTAGCCGTGCACCTCAAACACAGGCTGTGCACTTAGTGGAGCCGTGCACCTCAAACACAGGGTGTGCACTTAGTGTAGCTGTGCCCCTCAAACACAGGCTGTGCACTTAGTGTAGCCGTGCCCCTCCAACACAGGCTGTGCACTTAGTGTATCCGTGCCCCTCAAACACAGGCTGTGCACTTAGTGTAGCATGCCCCTCAAACACAGGCTGTGCACTTAGTGTAGCATGCCCCTCAAACACAGGCTGTGCACTTAGTGTAGCCGTGCACCTCAAACACAGGCTGTGCACTTAGTGTAGCATGCCCCTCAAACACAGGCTGTGCACTTAGTGTAGCCGTGCCCCTCAAACACAGGGTGTGCACTTAGTGGAGCCGTGCCCCTCAAACACAGAGTGTGCACTTAGTGTAGCCGTGCCCCTCAAACACAGGGTGTGCACTTAGTGTAGCTGTGCCCCTCAAACACAGGCTGTGCACTTAGTGTAGCCGTGCCCCTCCAACACAGGCTGTGCACTTAGTGTAGCCGTGCCCCTCAAACACATACTGTGCACTTAGTGTAGCATGCCCCTCAAACACAGGCTGTGCACTTAGTGGAGCCGTGCACCTCAAACACAGGCTGTGCACTTAGTGTAGCCGTGCACCTCAAACACAGGCTGTGCACTTAGTGTAGCCGTGCACCTCAAACACAGGCTGTGCACTTAGTGTAGCCGTGCACCTCAAACACAGGCTGTGCACTTAGTGGAGCCGTGCCCCTCAAACACAGGCTGTGCACTTAGTGTAGCCGTGCCCCATGCTGTCCCTATCCCTGCAGTGTGCTTTTCATTGCTGTCAGTATTCACACAACGCACCCTTGATTGAAATGAAACAGATGCAATAGTTTACTCTGATCGAACCTCTCTTTGAGGCGGGGTTAGAAGCTGCGACTCCCTGCACCCAGTCCTGGGTTTCAGAACTCCCCTTGATTATCTACAGTATGTGTTGAGATGACCGGGTGCTAGGAGTTTGAACATTAGGTTAACTGATCAAACTTCTCATCACAGCATGAATAAATCTGTAGACTCAATCTGTAGGGTTACTAGTAGGAGTTGTTCATGCAGCTATAATGGATGTTATTTGGCATCAGACTCCTGGCTCCTGATCATTTCAATAGTATACTTCATTGAGGGTAGTTCTGAAACCCAGGACCTGCTTTGAACTCTTCAGCTGAAAGGCATATCCTTGTGTCTCATATTCAAGTAACTGCTACAGTTGTGCTGAGCCAGTGTGGGCAGCAAGATGAAGGGTTTGAATCTCGCTGCTCTGTGTGTGGTCTCAGCTTACCCCCCAAATGATGTCATGTTCAGTATTATTTCTATAGACATGCTGTGCACGCACAGTCTTGTACACAGATACATGCAGGTAATTAATACAAATAAAACCGTGATGGAGGGATTCTCAAGTTGACTCTTCTGATTGGTAACAAGCACTCCCAGTATGTTAAAGGGTTAAATATTTGAACATGTTCAATCCTGAAACTAAACTAATGCCCAGTGTGGTGTTCCAGGGCTCCCAGAAGAGGGCCTTGTCCACCCCGGAGAATCCGCAGTCCAAGAGGATCCTGTCTGTGGCCCCCAGCCCTCGCCTGCTGTTATCACCAGCCAGCTTCTCCCCCAGGTACCCTGAGCCTGACCCTCTCCCCAGCTTCAACCAGGCTATCGGAGCACCAAGTATCTGCGATAAACAGCCACTGAGTATTCAGCGATGTGTGTCTTGAGCTTGTGTATTGATTTCCGATCAACTAATCGATGTCAGCATCAGTGTCTGTGGCGATCACATGCCTTATTGATGGATGTGTGGATGGTTAACCATCGGCAACCCCTTTCTCATTTCATTGATTGGATGTGTGTTGTGCAGTGACAGTGCTGTGCTCTGAATTGACTGTGTTCTGTTCCCAGTGCCACTCCCTCTCAGAAGTATGGCTCGCGTGGCGGTCGTGGGGAGGTGGTCTGCTCGTTCGGGGCTGTGCAGGGCACCTGGAGGGGGCTAGGGGACAGCAGTGCCCAGGTGCAGCTCTACCAAGGGGGAAAAGACTCTGTCACCAAGAGCTACAAGTTCATGTTCCAGAAGCTGCAGGACATCAGAGAGGGTGAGAGTCAGTGTGTATCAGAGCCCTGACGCTGCGGTGCGTCAGAGAGGGTCAGTGTGTACCAGAGCCCTGACGCTGCTCTGCGTCAGAGAGGGTCAGTGTGTACCAGAGCCCTGACGCTGCTCTGCGTCAGAGAGGGTCAGTGTGTACCAGAGCCCTGACGCTGCTCTGCGTCAGAGAGGGTCAGTGTGTACCAGAGCCCTGACGCTGCTCTGCGTCAGAGAGGGTCAGTGTGTACCAGAGCCCTGACGCTGCTCTGCGTCAGAGAGGGTCAGTGTGTACCAGAGCCCTGACGCTGCTCTGCGTCAGAGAGGGTCAGTGTGTACCAGAGCCATGACGCTGCTCTGCATCGTTCTGATGACATTGAACACAGGACACTGTGACCAGCAACACATCACACATGCACATTTATACATTACACCCAGTCCTGGGTTTCAGAACTCCCATCAATTCAGTGTATCATTTGAAATAATCAGGAACCAGTTGCTTAAAATGCCCCAAGTTAACTCAATACGTTTAATGTTTTATGCAGCCAGTCCAGAGTTTGATTTTAAATAAGTAGTCCCTCCCTTATAGCTGCATGAACAACTCCCATTAGTAATCCTACAGACTTGGGCGCCGTATTGCTGATGAGAAATGTTATCAGTTAATTCAGAGCAGATTTCGCCTGATTGTTCAAACTCCTGGCATCTACCTGGTCATTTCAAGAATAAAAAAGGGGAGTTCTGAAACCCAGGACTGGTGCGAGTTTGAAGCCCTACAAAAACATGTTTGGGTGAAATGTATTTTACCTATCAGCTCCCAAAAACTTTTAGGTCTTTTAACCATGATATAAGGAGTACATTTGATAGTCTGTCTTTTTAAATGTTTTAAAAATGATCTCTGTAAGTTGTTTAGGGCCTCTTGTAAATGTTTTGATCCTGATTAAGGATTTGCACATGTTCGGGTGAATCATTTGCTTCTGACTCCTAAAATGGTTAAGTCAGTACCACACATGATATTGTGTTGTTTTATTGTATGTTTGTTGACAGTACCTCCTTGTAAATGAGATCTAGGTCTCAATTCCTGTATAAATAATAATAATAAAAAAAAAATTAGATCTTTTCAAAGGGGAGGGTGACCTGCAACTCATATCTAATGAGGTTGTGTACTGTCATGCACTACACAGCTAGATGTAAATCATTCTTGAGTAACAAGCACACAGGCTCTTTTATCTCATTAACCCTTTGCAGTCCATTTATTAACTGCGCGTCAGGCACGCCAGGTCTAATTAATTTTCACACGCGCAGTTAATTTTATACGCGCTGTTTAAAAGTATTTTTTTTCACAGTCAAACGGGTTTAAATGGCCCTGCATATCAACAAAGCACTCACTAGGCATCTCCAGCCCCGCCCCACCCTTTCGTTTGCTATAGCGTTCACCTATGTAAGAAATAAATAATAACAATAATAATAATAATAATAGTCGTACATACCGATCGATCATCTCCGGATCACTCGTTTTATCACCAAACTCCTCAATAATGCGATCCAAGTCATTATTTTATTACTATAACATCTGAAAAAAGCTCTGCAAATGTCCATGATAGTCTCTGTGCGCTGACGCACTCAGCCAGCTTGTTTACTATGAACGCCCCGTTATCTGATACCATGTATGACTATTCATGAGATACGACTTTTTTTTTTTTTTTTTTTTTTTTTTTCCCGACTTGTCTCGGCTCCTGTCGCTCCCACTCGGCAATAGAATGGTTTTCTCGGCTTTTTCCGGAGAAAAAACGACTAAACACCCGTTTATTGGGTTGCTATAATGATGTCGGACCCAGTCCGACAAAGGACCTGTGAGGAATAATTGCAATGTCGGACCCAGTCCGACAATGGACTGCAAAGGGTTAAAGTTTTACAGCTATAGTGTGTGTCTGTCACAGTCCACCACTTCAGCAATTGTATTCAGTGCCACAGCAGGATATTGAATAGGTGTATAAACCCAAGCATTAAAAACATTTCCCTATTTGGACAGCATATTTCCGTGTTGCTTTGCTGTTGATGTTACAGATGTGTGTCGAGACTCCTCGCTGCATTGACGTGTTTTATTTGTAGTTTTGATGTGCAAGATTGAAGACCTGGGTGACGTGCTGAAGAACCATTTCAACATCGAGGAGTTCTCATCGACTTCAGCACCTGCGCAGGTAACCAGTCACTGACTGCACACAGCAAGCCTGTTTAGAGAAAGAGCAAGCCGAACCCTCGGCACAGCTGGCAGGACAGGCTGAGGGGCAGACAGGGAGGAAGGGAGTGAGGCAGGGGAGCAGACTAGGGGGTATTTGGTTAGGATTGAGGTGTGCGCGCTTTCTTTCTCGATCTACAATAACTTCACTAACACAGCAGAGCACTTGCAGCCAGGGCCAATAAGAAATGTCAGAATATTGGTGGGGGGGGGATATGGTATTGAGGGGCAAACTAATGCTGTAATTAAACCATTAATGTGATACAGTTACTTTTCTTATGGGCGTTACAAATCCCTAATACGAGACAGGGCTGTGATTTTACGTTAAACTTTACATTGTGTGCTCCAGGAGAACTCGCATTCTAGACAAAACTGAGCAGATGTTCAATCTTCACAATACATCTGGTATGAGGAACTTGCTTGTGTGATTTACTCTAGTACTGTATGAACAAGCTGTGAAGTGTAATGTATCTGGATTTTTGCGGATGCTAAAACAGATTACGGTGGCTTGTTTAGAAGATCGATCACGTTATCACTGGGTGTGCACTAGCCAGCACATCTGGAGCACACGTCATAGTCGCTTAACACTGCGGATATATTCATATTGTTTAATACTGCATTGTTATATCAGATGGAAACATTGCAGAGGATTGATAGTTTTTGCGGAGGGATTTTGGTTTTCATGGATTCTGCAATTTAATTTGGCCCTGCTTATAGCTGAGCGGATCACAGATGCAACATTTGAAAGTGTATCTTCTCCAGATCGAGATGAGCCCTGTTGTAATGTGTCGGTGTGGTACAGTTTTTTTTTTGTAGAAATTGATTTAAACAACAAACTTAGGTATGCCTTTGTATAATGTCCTGTATTTCTACTTGTTAAAGCTAGTTTAAAAACTCCCCTCTGTGCAGTTAGTGTCTTTGTTTTAGCTGATCGAACGCCCCTCCCCTCTAGGAGCCGGTAGTCCTGCTGGGTCAGATCGGCTGCGATAGCAACGGGAAGCTCAACTCCAAGTCTGTGATCTTGGAGGGGGATCAGGAACACTCCTTCGGAATGCAGGTGCCAGTGGACCTCTCCGAACTCCGGGAGTACTCCCTCTTCCCAGGCCAGGTGAGCACAGCGAGATGGGGCTGCGGGATTCATCCTTCCTGCACTGCACGCTGAGAATATATATATATATATATAAACTTGAGAAGTTGTGAAGATCAGTTGTGTGTCTTATTTCCTGAAAGCTCTTCAAATGCTATGAAACGGTCAGAGCTGCTGATTGAGTGAAACACTCACACTGAGAGCTTACTACAAGAAGATCACATGTATTAACAGAAGAATATCACATTTCTGTACCAGGCATTTCAATGTTTATTTGTGCATGTGTCTAATACTTGTTACCCTGTGTGACTGTATTGTGCAATTTAAAGATCATAGTAATTCTAAAAGAATATTATTGTGTGTGTGTGTGTGTCCAGGTTGTAGTGATGGGGGGGACCAACAGCACAGGCAGGAGGCTGGTGGCTTCCAGACTCTATGAGGTGAGTGTGAGCTCTATCCTGAGCTGGGACTGCATGTATGTAAAGCAGCAGGGCTTTGAGATGAGGGTATCGGGTATCTTCTTGCTTTTAAATAAGGTTTTCACTGCAGTGCAGACTCTACTAAATTATAAACCTGCTCTTCTTTAGTCAGTGCAAGCCTTACCATTTGGTAACTTTTGGAGACCAGACCATGCTTCACATTTTAACAAGGTTTACCATTTATTAGTTCCAAATACCCTATTCTATATTGAACGTTATTGTTTAGATACAATACGTACCACTAGTATTAACAGAGATAGCTAATTGATCAGATTACCTGAACCCCTGGAGAGCCCTCAGACTGATTCACTGATGGTCCACGATGATCCTGGAGGTATCCGAGGCTTCTCTGTCTGTGTCGCCTCCATGCCCGGTATTTATACCATGTGGGCTTAGACATACGTGACTACAATTCTTGCACTGTGTGTGTGTGTGTGTGTGTGTGTGTGTGTGTGTGTGTGTGTGTGTGTGTGTGTCTGGCTCTGGGACAGTGTCTCAGCGCTCTGTGTAGTTTTTACATTGTGTGTGTGTGTGTCAGTGCTCTGGGACAGTGTCTCAGCGCTCTGTGTAGTTTTTACATTGTGTGTGTGTCTGTGCGTCTGTGCTCTGGGACAGTGTCTCAGCGCTCTGTGTAGTTTTTACATTGTGTGTGTGTGTGTCAGTGCTCTGGGACAGTGTCTCAGCGCTCTGTGTAGTTTTTACATTGTGTGTCTGTGTTCTTTTATTCAGGGGGTGCCACTACCATTCCACAAACCAAAGGAGCAATCACAAGAAGATATGCTTGAAGGTAAAGACCATTCGCTACAATACCAGGATAATAAAACACTTTGCAGTAGTGCATGTAAAAATACTATGTAATGATACCATGGTATTGGTTTGAAATTGGGTATTCACAACACCAAAATGAAAGGGAGTTCTAGCAAATGGATTCGCCAAGTCTTCCCAGTCTTGCACTTCCTTCCATTCACATGTAGGTCTGCAGCTATAAAGCGAATGCGTTTGCAATTTGAAAGTGATCTCTGGTGCCACACTAGGTTACAGCAAGCTCTGTTTGCGTGCCTTAATTGTTTAGCATGGTTAACACATGTCACAGCAGACAGACTTCAATATTAACACATGACACAGCAGACAGACTTCAATATTAACACACGTCACAGCAGGCAGACTTCAGTATGAACCCTGATAGCTGGTTCTACTGCAGGGTAAAGGAAGCTGGCTTATTCATAGGTTATCTGTTTGTTTGCATTTGCAGTTACTGGGTCATTTCACCCCAGCAATGTCTTCTGGGTCATGTTACTGGCTGAAAGCATGTCAGTCAGAATGCAAAGCAGCTGGTTGGTTATTGACAGGAAAGAAGCCAGTGAAGGGGTGGGGACAAGTTCACCCTCCAGATTAAATGACCCAGGAAGTGCAAGACAGTAAAAACATGACTCCAAACAGAGATTTCTTTAGCCTTGTGTAGAGGCAGGTATCATGTTTTAAAATGAAACTCTCTCTCTCTCTCTCTCTCTCGCTGTCTCGCTGTCTCTCTTTCTTAGGGGCTGGGCAGCACATGGTTCTCGTGGCCTGTGGCCCCTACACCACCTCGGACAGCATGAACTATGAGCCCCTGATGGACCTGATTGAAGTTATCAAGAGGGACCGGCCAGACGTCTGCCTGCTGGTGAGGGAGCTCCTTGTGCTTGACTATCAGAACTGTGTTGACAGTCCGGTTTGTTTACATCCTTCAGTGTTAGCTGGAGAGACATCCTATTTTAAATGATCCAACATCGATAAGGCTTTCTGCAATAGCGTCTTGGTGGATGGATTGTTTGCATTTCCAGTACAGTTCATTTCTTTGGTTTATTTTACAAATCCTGTTTAAAAACCGACGGCTCAAAGTGAGTTCTCACACACGAGTGCATCTAGTCTGCTGCGTGCTGAACACCCCTTCACTAACACAACAACAAATTAAACCCACCAGTTTCAACAGAAATTCAGGATCGTTGCAAGCCCGTGAATCAAGCTAAGCATGATAATAAAATCCTTGTTTTGTTTTTATTTATTTATTTTTTTGTATGTTCTCTTCACAATTGACAGTTTATTTCCAAGAAGTGCTTACAGTAACTGCATATTTATACTTTTATAATTTTATTTAAAAACAAATTTGTCTCCAATCACATTTAAAGTAGATATCCTATGTATTGTGTTTTCTGATCTCTGTGTGCTGCTGATCAGGCTTGAAGCACACATTTTATTGTCTTAGGTTGTATTTGTAATTTCTAAATGATTACCTCTAGGACATTTTGGTGACGGTCTCAATGGGTACATTTCCTGGTTAAATAAATAAATTCATTTTAATGATTATTTACAGTTAAGGATAATAACAGTATCGGTAATAAAACAAATTTAAATTAGATGGATGTAGTAATTGTATCAGTATATTAACTAAAATATATATATATATATATATATATAGAGAGAGAGAGAGAGAAACCAAGCTGATCCCAGACTTGTGATTTGAAGCTCCTTGTGGTCTTTGTGTTGGTCAGACGCTTGTTCTTTCATCGCTGCTGTTTTAGCAGTGTGAACGGAGTGAGTTTTTCTTGAATAAGTGTTCAGTGGCTGCCTCGAATCAAGTGGAGAGTGTGATTCTCACGCACTCTTTCCTGTGTGAAGCCCGTGAGTGCAAGAGAAAGCACACTCAACTGGATTCGAGTTAGCCACTGTATAATTAGAAACCTATTAGAAATCCTTACATCGAAATAAAAAACATACTTAATCTGGTAACATACTTCAGAGCCTGTTGTGGTTTAAACATTCTGAACGCTTTGTCACTGAGTGCAGATCTACTCTGAGAAATGGGGTCGTGTAATTCTTACAATGACCTTCAGTGACGTGAGCAATACCTCCCGCTGTAAAAACAAAGCCAAATACATTTTGCTCCCACTCGGCTTTATTTTTCAAACTGTAACCCTACATTTGTATATGTTTTCAAGTTACCTTGTATTCATATGGTTTTGTAGCGGTGCAGCTGAGAGTATCGATTTTAAACCGAACCTTTAGAGCCTGTACTGATGTCACCAGTTTCTGATCACCGTTTACCAGGCTTGCGAACTATTAAAACAAAAAAAGAAACTGCTTCTGAAAAGACTCCTCCAGCTGGAGGCGAGGTGGGGAGCATGTTAGCCCGGCACTGTGCTCTAAAGCTGGTGAAAGTGAAGCATCGTGCAACGCTAATATTCTCCTCCATCTCAATCTTTCTTTTAAATCTTTGTTTTCGCGCCAGGTTGACCGGTTGGAAGCAAAGGGCCTCGATCACTGTTGGTCGTTGAGGACCGGTTGGTTGGTTGATGAGCAGGATATGGGTGGTCGAGTGTCCCAGGGCAGGCTGGGAATTGTAGTCTTTGCTGTGATCTGATCATTTTGTTTCTTTCTTCTTGATAGCTGGGACCTTTCTTGGATTCCAAGCATGAACAAGTGGAGGTAAGAAGCACAGCATGTCATTGCAAAATAAATAATGAAGTATTTCATAATCAAGGTGTCATTACTACTGTAATGTTTGTGTACAAGACAGCATATGTACAGCAAGCATTTATAAACAGAATAAACACTGAGTGGATTCTTAATAGGGGTAACACCGACTAGTGGACTAGAAAAGTGAGTCTGCCTCACTGCTAGTCGACTAATTGCACACTTTAGTATCAAAGTAGCAACATAGTCATGTTTCTGTGTGTTTAAAGTGTATGCTAGTAACAAACTCGCAATGTCAGTATTTTAATTGTATTCAGCCGTTTGAATTGAAAGGCATTGTGAGGCGTGCGGTTTCGTTTGGACAGAAGTCCAGCTGCGGTTGCAATCCATTGCATAGTTTTGATATTCAGCACACACACAGCAAAGAGTTACAAACCGGTACTACTCAAACAGAGCACTAGACATGATCAAATACATGATCTAGTCATTTTTGGCAACCAGTCATTCTACCCCTGATTCTTAATTAAAAAGTAGAGAACCCAGTTTTTTTGCTTGTCGAGACTGGGTGCAGAATGTCCTCATTTCCAGCAGCCTCTCGGACCAGATCAGAAAGAATCCAATTATTACCCAGCCAGTTAACCTGAATCATGTGCCTGAATGAGTTAACACACATTAAGCCTCGCAACTGCCATTCAGTTTATTCAAAACCACGTTGCAACACCTGCACATCTTGCATGATGTACATGAAGGTAGTGAGGTATAGGGCATAGGAAGTGACGTCACCTGATGTATCATGTTTTTCTAAAGAGGATCAAACTAATGAAATAACTTTGTAAACCTCACCTGAGCTGCACTCCCATTGTCGGTCTCCATTGTCGGCTCAAAATAAATTCATTATTCTTTAACAGACGGGGTACATTATAATTACAATTACAGCATCATTGTTTGCTGAAGTTGCAATTACAATGCTATTACACTAAAAGGTAACACATAGCTACACACACTAACATGTTTACTGCTTGGTAGAATAAACAGAGTAATCGCAGGTACACAGACAAACATACTATAAAGTGTTTTCAAAGAAATGAGGTCACTGAAAGTGGTTGAAAATATGTGTTTGCTCAATGTAAAACACAACATGGAACTGTGAATGATTAAGCTGGGAAAGGGGTGTAATTGAATTGTAATTGATCAGTTATATGGTAATTACAATTGTGCAGGTGTGTCAAGGTTCAACTACAATGACACTGCAGTTGCAATGAATTACGAACGACACAATTGCATTGTAATGGACCCCAGGTGTGATCTTTGTTGAAATGCTGTGCTGCTGTTTCAGAGCGGTCAGCTGACAGCCACGCTGGACGAGGTGTTTCGACGCTGTGTGAAAGCGATTGTCGAAGGAACCAGAGGGTCAGTCCTGTTTTACATTCTTTTATTTTGAAATGTTTTTAACTAACACTAGTCATCATTACTGATGATCAATTACTGCAGCATTTCCAAGTGCAGTGTTCCCCGGCTGAGAGAAAACCCCTCGGGAAGCAAGCCAAGTGTTTTCTTAGCCGAAGTGCTCTTTAAGACGGAGTTGACCACCAGACACAATATGAATCAATCAATAAATCAATAAATACTAATTACTTGTCATGACGCACGTGCATCAACATATTAAATGAATAAGTAAGAGAAAAGCAATAGGCAAGTGTGTGTTAATAAACTATAATAATAAAGTAACAGACAAACTGACATCAATAAACAAACTGTCAAACACAGCACCCCTACACACTAAATGCAGCAGCAGCTCTAGATTAATTATGAATACCTGTACAGGAGCAATATTCGAGACATGCACAAAATTATTTAACAGAAAGCAACTCCCTATAATGGAAAAAAAAAGACTTGGCTGATTCAGGTTTTTTTCAGGAGAACAATTTCCAACTTTTTGTAGCAAGAGAAACAGTGGAGCGCTTCAGCGTTTGTTTACGTGCCATTTTGTAGCGATGAGGTGCACTTGTGGAAATCGGAATACAGAACGAGGCAATGATATGATGGCGGTTCTGGAAAGATTGAATAAACCAGTCGGTGTGCCTCGAGACACAAGTCACAGGTGAAAAGATTGAATAAACCATTTGAAAAACCATACTGTATCCGTTGTGAATGAATCGCTAGCTGTGGCAAAAAGGTGTTCTTTTAACCCCTTCTCTGCTGAGGCCCTGGTGACGCCCTGTGCTACAGTCATTTTGTGATTTTTGGTACTTTCCTGTTTTTACATCAAAATTACTGGTAACACTTTCTATTGCAGCAGTGTGGCGTAGTGGTTAGGGTTCTGGACTCTTGACCAGAGGGTCGTGGGTTCAATCCCAGGTAAGGGACACTGCTGCTGTATCCTTGAGCAAGGTACTTTACCTACATTGCTCCAGTAAAAACCCAACTGTATTAATGGGTAATTGTATGTAAAAAAATAATGTGTAAAAATAATGTGATATCTTGTAACAATTGTAAGTTGCCCTGGATAAGGGCGTCTGCTAAGAAATAAATAATAATAAATTAATATTAAGTAGATATGCAATAATAATAATAAATTAATAATATTAATAAATTAATATTAAGTAGATATGCAATTGCATATTAAATTAATGTTAAATTAATATTTAATAAATATGCAATAGCTGGTTTCTTGCCAAATATTAAACAAATATCAATTGAAAATGTAATTGCATATCACGTCCATTTATATTATGTTTATGTTACCCTTGAAAATATGTAATAATTTCCCATTGTTTACATGTCCTTATTGAAAATACAGTTAATCTGACTTAAATGTTAATGGAAAGTAACAAGGAATAATTGAACATAAATTTAATATCGATTGCATATCTATGAAACACGCATCCTCCGAAACGTGTTCCTGCCAATCCGTCATTTTTCGCACTGCGGATCCACAACGAAGCCACCAGACCTATAGTGCCGGAGGACAACACAGATCTGAATGGCTCCACTGGAGAACCGCAGGTGCTCCATCAGCCACAGGGGTCGCTGGTGCGCGGTGAACCCCGTCTGACCTAATCCCTCCCTACCCGGGTGGCGCTTGGCCAATTGTGCACGCTTTTGCCCCTTAGGAACCCCCGGTCACAGTTGACAGTGACATAGCCTGGATTTGAACCTGTGATCTAAAACTTTTTTTTTTTTTTTTTTTACTGTGTTCTTTCACCTGGGACTACTGACAGTATTATTGCACAGATTCTGACATTAAAACTTAATATAGCATAGTGAGATGAATCCTTCTTTTTACAAATAAAAAATGTGCATTTTTATTAAATTGTTCCTCTTTCGAATCCACTCTGTTACTATTTCCAAAATATATTTCAACACATTTTAAAGAGGTAGCAAACAACAACAAAAAAAAAAATATATCTGTGATCTTTTGAAGCTGCGTGTTTCTGCTTGCTGTCTGTGAAAAATGTTCTTTCGAGACCAGAGGGTATGTTTGAAACCATGACTGCTTCACCTCCCTGTGACTGTCAAGATCATATTTTAGTTTGTGTACATGGTTGACTGGTATTCCTTGGGCTACATCTTTCAGAACATGATTCTGATCATTCTGTACAGTGTTTTAAAAAAAAAAAAAAGTCAAGAATTTAAGTTTGGATGCCATGTTTAAAATATTTCTTACCAGCAGCGCCGTCCTCTGACTGTTCCTAATTAGAACCTCTGTCCTTCCACCAAACACAACGCTTGTGGCATACGTATTACATGAACAAGCTAAAGGGCCACCGCTTGCGTTCAAATAGGCTATAAATTACATCTAACAACTGCGTCGCATCAAATATATTTAATCCGGGTAATATAATGAAATTAAAGCCACCAACCTAATATGTTGCGTAATAACTCCTGGAGGAGCAACCCTGAGTGAAGAAACAGCAATCCAGCTTTTTAATCATGACGTACCAGGTACATCTGTAGCACACAAGAGGTTAAGACAAGATCCTGTTCCTTTTAGGGGGAGCATTTACAATGGGAAAGATCTGTTTCACCACAAGGGTGTTCCCTTAGGTGAAGCGTTCTCTTAGGAGGTGTTCCTATATGCGGAGACTGCTGTACTGCAGATCTACAGCCCTGTATTAATACAGCTAGGGACATTTATCAGTAACACTTTAGTTTAGAGATCTGTTATAAGTGGTTATCAACAAATCTATAAACATGTTATTAATTCTGCTAATACTTATAATAAAACCACACACTTTCGCCATTGTTTTTTGGCTGTTTAGAATCGCTTCAGGTCTTTTCAGATCTATTTGTCTTTCTATGTCTGTCTGTCTCTTCAGGTCTATTTGTCTTTCTATGTCTGTCTGCCTGTCTGTTCAGGTCTGTTTTGTCTTTCTATGTCTGTCTGCCTGTCTGTTCAGGTCTGTTTTGTCTTTCTATGTCTGTCTGTCTCTTCCATTGTATGAGGCTGCTTTGCTTTTGCAGCACCGGTGTTATACACTTTTGCCATTGTTTGTTTTTTTGCTATTGTTTATAATAACCGTGAAGCAGCAGACAGGTTTATAAATGTTCAGCAGCCCGTATTCAGATCTGCCACTGCACGGCTCCAGGGAGGTCATTTATTTTTGGAGCCTGCAGACACCAATTTTTTTTATAATAAACGTAATGGCTTAATTAACTGCACTTAAATTACAAACCGATACTTAATTATTTTTCTAAAATAATAATTAAGAATGTCCTCACTGCCGGGTGTGTGTTACCCTTCAGAGATGAAATTATCTCCAGTCAATAATCTATTTGTGGAAAAGGCATTCTACACGCATGCGAGGGTCTGCATCCAGTCTGACTGCTGGTTAAATGGTTAAGTTAAATTTAGCAAAGTGTGTGTCCCTGCTGTCTGTACCACCAGGGGGCAGCATGTGAGTGAGGTTTGTAGTCCTGTACTTGCTTGTCCCAGTTCCTATATAAAGTATAACGTGGCTGTATATACGAGTTGGTACCCTTTTGAAGAAAGTCAGGTAGATGCAAATTCCCAATAGTCTTACATGTTGCAGGCACGGAACATTGCACATCTTATAATCAAATGTCTTTTGAAGTTATGGGTGCTGGTACTTATGGGATCCACTGTGTAAATAATACAAAATAAAAAAAGCAGTAATGATGATGAATCATGTTCTGTTCTGTCCTCTCTTTTCTCAGCTCTGGCACGCAGCTGGTGTTTGTCCCGTCGCAGCGTGATGTGCATCATGACTTCGTGTTCCCCCAGCCTCCCTTCCACCCGTCCCACCTCTCCCAGCTGTCCGGGGAGGACAGACAGGTACCTTTCCTTTCAGTAGAGAGAGCTCACCTCCATTCAAGGGGACCAGTGTTAGTGTTCCAGACTCCCTGCATGCTATACTAACTTACTGCCCAAGAGCTACAGTATAAGTACATTATCTTTAACGAGGAGGCTGTGTGGTCCGGTGGTTAAAGAAAAGGGCTTGTAACCAGGAGGAGGTCCCCGGTTCAAATCCCACCTCAGCCACTGACTCATTGTGTGACCCTGAGCAAGTCACTTCACCTCCTTGTGCTCCGTCTTTCGGGTGAGATGTTGTTGTAAGTGATTTTGCAGCTGATGCATAGTTCACACACCCTAGTCTCTGTAAGTCGCCTTGGATAAAGGCGTCTGCTAAATAAACAAATAATAATAATATTATTTTCTTAACCCATAGGTAAATCAAGTAGGGAATATTCCCCAGGAGAAATCATTTCTTCTAAACACCGCATTGGATCCAGATCACGCTCCCTCTTGTAACAATGCTGATGATTAGAATTGATGGGCGTGTTGTGGGAACAGAAAACCAGCACTGTTGCAGGAGGAGGGAGCCTGATGTGGATACACTGCAAACCTTAGATATATTTTCTTTCTCTTGATGAACTGCCCCCCTCCCCCCAAGTAAATGTCTAAATGTATTGGCCAGTTGATTTATAACCTGTGATGTGTAATTAAAATTGTCAAGAGTCGTGGCGCGTTTCTGGCGACCCTGCAGGGGGTTCTCTGCTTGGTAACGCTCTGCTTGTTGTTTGTGTGCAGCGTGTTCTCCTGCTCCCTGATCCCTGCACTCTGGACCTCGGCGGCGTGGTCATCGGGGTCACCTCCACGGACATCCTGTTCCACATGGGGGCCGAGGAGATCAGCAGGTGGGCCTTCATATAGCATGACCTAGGAGAGACTTGTATCAGGATACAAGCCTCTCCTAGGTCATACTCTCCCTATCGCATTTGCTTTTTGTCTTTTAAAAAGGGCCATCAATAAATGACTGTTTGATCTTCTACAGCAGCCCATCAGGACCATCATACGTACAGTATTGTGATACACAGCATATCAGGACACTAGGGCATCATTACACCCCGATCATACACTAGAGCAAGATGATTCTGCACTTCAGAAACTAATATGGGCAGCAGTGTGGAGTAGTGGTTAGGGCTCGGGACTCTTGACCGGAGGGTTGTGGGTTCAATCCCAGGTGGGGGACACTGCTGCTGTACCCTTGAGCAAGGTACTTTACCTATATTGCTCCAATAAAAACCTGTATAAATGGGTAATTATATGTAAAAATAATGTGATATCTTGTAACAATTGTAAGTCACCCTGGATAAGGGCGTCTGCTAAGAAATAAATAATAATATGGTGACACTCACAGTTAGAGACACGGCCTGCAAAGATATCTTATCCCTGACAGTGGCGCGCAGTGGAAGTTCACAGAATATGCCTCGTTTTTTTTTTTTTTTTAAGTGCTGGGATGAACGCAGCTTTATCATATTCAGATATTCTTTTAATAAACCCTGTGGCACTCCAACCTGTTTAGAGAGACTGTTGTGTATAGTAGAATGTCTGTCTGATTCTTTCAGACCTCACTTCTGCATTGGGCTCATCTTTTTGATGCCATCATTTATAAATTGTGTTGTGTGAACGAATACAAACATGGTTATTGGCTAAAAATCAAATAAGAGAACTGGGAAATGATCGCTGGGGTACCCCTACTCCGTGCTTCACATGTCGTAGGGTATTTGCTATGCAGACCTCACTTGCTAGATTAATATCGTGACTACAGCCTGGAATGGTCTGTCCTATAAATGGAACTCCGATCCTCTTTGCTCTCTCCAGCACACCTGGTAGAGGCTGAGCTTTGAATGTCAGGAGTTCAGATCCTGTGCAAAGTTGCAGAATTTGATCCCTATGGAGGAGGTGAACTCCAGCTCTCTCCTTGTGCTGCTGCTGCTGCTGTAAACTGAGTGGAGTGAAACTCTTCCAGTACAGACAGCTGGGATGCATTACATGCAATCAGGAGAGAATGAGAGAGCTGACAGGACCTCGGGCAAGCTGGTCGTGTTTAACAACACGTTGTTGGGCGGGATCTGTGCTGGTAGTGCACTTCAGCTTGGGAGTGCCTTCATCTGCGCCACACATTTCATTTGACTGGATTGCTGTGCGCAGTCTGGTTTTAATCGAGATTGGGCATGTTTTAGTTAATTGCCTGATTAGACGTTAATTAGGGTTCAGATATGTGACCTGTTCTGTAAAAACCCTGACAAAGGGATTCTCCTGGTCCTGCACACAGTCCTGCTCTGTTCAAATGTGTTTCTGAGGGGATCAGGCCAGCCTCAGACCCACACTAAACCCCTGTCAGGTTTGTTCTCAGGAGAGTGTATGAGGTTGTGTTTTCATGTTTGCAAGGATATTGACCCCAGACCTAACATGGCAGCCATATTGAGGTCATGTGACCTTTTAGGGTTATTATAGAGTTTTCACATTTGGTACACGGCTGAATTCTATGATTAAAAATGATTAAAAATGATTGGGCATTAAAAATGTGCTGTTCATTGACACATTGTTTTAATCCGTGTCCTCTCATCCAGAAGTATTAGACACTCCAACGGTGATGAATTTAGAAACACTAAAAGAAACTTCATACATTCATTGACAAACATTTTGATGTTTGAAACAATTGAAAATGACTTCTAGTCAAAATGTTTGTCATTGAATTAATTGAGTTTCTTTTAGTATTTCTCAATATCAATGATACAGACCACAAGTTTGAGTTGGTACGAAGCTGTATTCTATGATTCTCTCATTCATTACAGGTGTAATGTAAGATTGAGCTGCCATGGTATGTCCACAGGAATGCTTGTTTTTGTTCACAAAGCCCCTTTCTCATTGGTAGGAGTGATTTTCTC
This sequence comes from Acipenser ruthenus, assembly GCF_902713425.1. NCBI lineage: Eukaryota > Metazoa > Chordata > Actinopteri > Acipenseriformes > Acipenseridae > Acipenser > Acipenser ruthenus. The sequence goes on along the minus strand of NC_081231.1, from coordinate 3,113,302 downwards.
CTGGGGTATTTCAATAAAACATGAACTATGAATAGTCACATCTTGGCCTTTTTAAATACAGAGGGAAGCAGAGTTAGGTTTCACATGCATGCTGAGGAACTTTATTTTGGTACTATTTTTGAAAGCCCTCGATTCCTGTGTCAGCCAGGACTGTGAGGCAGGAAAACAGGGTGTCAGCCAGGACTGGGAGGCAGGGAAACAGCGTGTCAGCCAGGACTGGGAGGCAGGGAAACAGCGTGTCAGCCAGGACTGGGAGGCAGGGAAACAGCGTGTCAGCCAGGACTGGGAGGCAGGGAAACAGCGTGTCAGCCAGGACTGGGAGGCAGGGAAACAGCGTGTCAGCCAGGACTGGGAGGCAGGAAAACAGCGTGTCAGCCAGGACTGGGAGGCAGGCAGCCCAGCCGCCCAGACCAGATGTACCCCGAGTCACTCCAGTTTGAGAGAGAGGAACGGGAGCACCTATAGAGAACTTTCACAATACAGAACAACCCACACAGCTGCTGGTACCTTCACGGACGCACGCGTATCATTCTTTAGAGCTTTATATTAAAGCTTCAACAAGGAATCCATTTCCTGAATAACGATCCCACTCATTGATTCGTTGATTGCCCCTCTAGCACCTTGCGTAGCCAGCTAACAGAAACACGCGTCTTCCCAGCACACAGACCAGGGCTGTGATGAGAAAGAATCAAATGAAAAAACAGGGTCCTGCTGTTTAATAATTGAATTAATAGTTATCGCTTTCTCAATGCAGATATTATATTACTCTGCATAACACATGGGTCAGTACCCGACCGGAGTGTTTTTATTACCTGGTTTTTATCTATTAATTGGCGGATTTACAGATGCCAGCAATGCAGTTATCCCTCGGCATGGAATGCTTTTCTGTTTGCAATAAACTTTCCATCTGGAGTGATTAGTTTAGTGATTTCATAGTTTTCAGCACTGAAAGAGGCTTCAGATGTGAACAGAGGAATGGTGCGTGTTCTATTTACAAGATATGTTATGCATATAAAAAAATCTAAATGTGTGATTAATTTAGTTTAGTTTTGTTTTTTTTACATGCTTATTGTTCACCATGGTTACCTAGTTCCACATGTTCTCCCCATGCCTACCTCTGTGTGCGTTTATAACTGTTCGATGGCTACCTCTGTGTGGGTCTGACATCCAGTCCTTATGATCCAGAATTGGCCTCTGACATCCGGTCCTTCTGATCTAGAGTTGGATCACAAGGACCGTATAGCAGTGTAAATGAATGCAGTGCTTCTGTTCTGAAGGTTCCCCCGGGGTGTCCTCAGTAATGTTGTGAGTGTATCTCTGCTGAACGGCTCTTTGCACCCTGTTGTTATCAGTCTCTCCAGGAATAGCTGCTCTTCAGTGGCTGACTGCCCAGTTCCTGTAGATTGAAGGGAGCTGCTATCTGAAATGCTTCCAGGGGGATAAGAGCATGTCGGAATCCAGGCCAGAGCTGCTGCCATCAGAAAACTCACTGCACCCTATTACTGTTAATTCCACTCAACGTTAGATTTCCTTATGCGCAGATGATGTTCCCCGCTCACTCCCTCACCTTTTAAATGTCTTTGACAATTTCAGCTCAATCTCAGGATACAAATTTAATTGGCTTAAATCGGCTCTTCTGCTTCTAAACTCCACATCTGGCGAGGGTACCAGTCCCTCAGATATTCCAGTAGTCGGACACTTCAAATATCTCGGTGTTGATATTTACCCTTCTCTGCACTCTACCGTATCCATTAATTTTAATAACATTTTCAGGTAAAATCAGATCTGGACAGCTGGTCACACTTCCTAATTCATTTCGGGCCTGCATCGCTATAATTGAAATGAATGTGCTCCCACGAGTCAACTTCTTCAGTTCTATGCTCCCTCTGTCTCCCCCAATCGGATATTGGGACAAACTTCATTCCCTGACTTCCAAATTTATTTGGAGATGAAAACGACCTTGCATCAAACTTTCTACTCTGCAACGTGAAAAAGTATCAGGAGGCTTATCCCTCCCAAATTTCAATCTCTATTTTTGGTATTGCGCCTGCTCACTGTTTGGTTTGTCTCAACGTGTCTGTCTCATTACGACTGCTAGAGGAAAAAATAGTATATCCATATAGATTACAAGACTTCATCTACTCAAATACCCCCATTAGGCACTGCAAATTAAAGTTTGGCCCAATAATTACTCTGTTAATATCAATCTGGCGTTCTATGGAAAAACACAAAATCCCAACTTAAATGGCACTCTCATCCGCCTAGATTCCTTAACTGCGCTCCTATCGGGGGGGGTCGGTCCTTCTCTCTTCTTCCTTGGAGGGATGGGGGGAGTGCACACCCTTGCTGATATTTTCGAGGCCAGCATTCTTTGCACGTTCCAGGACCTACAACAGATGTATAATATACCAGGTTCTTCCCTTTTTTTTTTTTTTTTTACCTTCGGCTCCGCTCAGCTGTGCGTGCCTATGGGGTTCCCTGGGGGACAACGCTACCACTACACCCAGTTCATAAAATCCTAGATACAAGGGGTAAAACACAGGGGCTGGTTGCTTCACTATATTCTTATTTTTTTTCTTTGTATAGAAAATTAGCTATCTGCACTATCTGGCACAGTGAATTCGCCCCCTATGCTAAAGAAACTAATTGGTATAACATTTGGTGCAATATAGGCCTAGCCTCCAAAAATCCTAACCACAAAACAGATTCATTTTAATTTCCTTCACAGAACATATCCAACCCCCCGCAGGCGCTTTCAAATGAAGCTTGCTCCCAGTCCTGTTTGCTCATTTTGCCCCCGGGGTACCCTAGGTACCTTCATGCGCATGGTGTGGGACTGCCCGGGAGCGGGTATCTTCAGCCTTGTCTAGCATCCTAGAGAAAGAAATTCCTTGTTCTTTCTTCTTGCTAATACTAAATGATGATTCATCCCTTGATCTGACATCGTAGCAGAAATGAATCTGGTTAGCTGGCCTCAACGCAGCAAAAAAGATGACAGCGCTGCGCTGGCAGCCTCCCCACTCCCTTCCCAGTGCCAATGGATCCGCACACTCTTGGATATTATCTACCTGGAGCTCTCTATCGCTCAGATTCATGGGGCCCGGGAGGGGATGGTGCAGGCTTGGTGGGATACTGCGGTCCTTGTTAAATCTTTGTTAGAATCTGACTAAATTAGGTACCTGAGGTCCCAATAGCTGGGACCTGGGAGGGGAGGGAGGGGTGGGTGAGGAGGGAGGAGGAGGGTGAAAATTGAGAAACCTGGGGAATATTATATTGCTGTATTGTTACATTGCTTATTGTTTTTATTGTACTCCCCAATAAAAATCATTTGATCCAAAAAAAAAACTCACTGCACCTATCCCAGCCCCACCTGCGCTGTAGTTCAGAAATCCTGATGATATTTAAAGCACGCTCTATAGTAGGGGTTGAACTAATTTGACAGTCGAATAGTTTCTGTAAAAATAGACAAATAAGCTGTTTAGTCGCACCTTTAAAAATATAAAATGAAATATTTATAAATGTATTTGATAATGTCTGTATGACTCGCCCTGTCCTACTCAGAGACAGCACATGCACTTATATATGAAACCAAAGGAGTCCCTGCAGTTTTACAGAAAACACTGTCTACCCAAGTAAACCCCATGTGCCTATTTGCACAGTTGTACAGTATTGGTAATAGTAGTATTTTTGTGATTTGTTAGTGTTGTTGTTGCTGGTATTTATGAATTGTATCTTTTCAATCGCAGTGCTGCTGGTGGGGACCGATTCAGCAGGATTCTGAAACACATTTTGACACAACGAAGGTGAGAAAGAAACAATCCTATCCCTCATAACCCAGGGAGAGACCCTGCGCATAGAACCGTCTTCAACGCGATCCAAATCCAAATAAAGTAGCAGCTCAGGTTTTTATTTGAAGCCACAATTAGCCGTTCACTGATGAGTTAATGACCTGCCGCCGAGCCACGCAGAGCTAGACTGCAGCTCTCCTGTTTGTAGGTTTTGTGAAGAGAAATGACAGAATCTAATGAGAAATGTCCTTTTTGATATTAAAATGAATAGTTATTGTAGTTTTCTCAGTGCAGCTATGATATTATGTATAATATACACAGAATGCCTTTCGATGCCAAAATCTACAAGAAGCAAGTTAAATGCTGATTTGGAACGTATTGCAACCACTCTAAGAGGAGGTTTTCCCCAGTATGTGGAGCCCTGTGTTGAACTGAACTCTGTTCTGTTGTGTTTCCAGTTACTATCCCCTGTACCCCCCTGCGGAGGAGATGAATGTTGACTATGAGCAGTTCCAGGCCTATGCACAGCTTCCTGTCACCCCCGACATCTTCATCACTCCCTCTGAGCTGCGCTACTTCATCAAGGTAAACATCCGCCATGCCTTGACACATTCTTAAATGCAGGTGGTAAGAACATGGATTTGAAAACCTTGATCTGCATCTGTTGATGGAAGCAGGATTAACCAATAACAAGCTGTCCTCTGGTTTCCTCAGGACGTGATTGGCTGTGTCTGTGTGAACCCCGGGCGGCTGACGAAAGGGCAGGTGGGCGGGACATATGGCCGCCTCTTTATCAAGCGGGACGCCTCATTGGAGCAGGGGATGGAGATGAGGAGCCCCTGTGCTGCTGCTGAGGTTGTGAAGATCTGAGACTAGAAATTGGACTGTCAATCACACTGCGCTGCCTCCCGCCACACTTTAAGACTTTTACAACCTGGAGAGAGAACGCGATCGCCAGCTGATACCTCAAATAAAATTCTGCCACGTTTTGTGTAATGCAGGTAAAACCCATGCTTGAGTCTCAACATCTCTCGGCATTGTTGTTTTTTCACGCTGCTACACGTTCCAAGTCCCGTAAGTTAATAAGTCTCCTATTATAAGAAATGTCATCTCGTGCAGTTTGGGGTTTGTCTGCTCAAACTGAAATTTCTGTTGTGTCAAGAGACCCTCCACACGACGTATTAACGTATTATAAATCACAAGAAAGAAGATTGCACTCTGGAAATACTGTTAAACAATACAATAAATCAAATGTATTTGACATTAGAATTGTGCTGTATGTTCTATGCACAGAATGACATGATTTGTGATTTGTAATAACCACTGGAACATGGTAAAGGCACGACCACGTGGTGTGCAGGGTGAGTCATACAGTCGGGAGCACAGGGGTCCCTGAGGGTATCCCCTGGAAAAGGCATGACCATGTGGTGTGCAGGGGGAGTCATGCAGTGCAGGGGTCCCAGAGTGCCCTGTGAGCTCAAAGCAGACACCTGCAGGCCTTTGTCCTCCAGGGGCCGGTAGCTCACGTCCACTGTGGAGCTCCTGGGTGTAAAGAGATGGTTGGCTTGGGGATCGGAGGATGCCCACTGACCTTCAGTTCTCCAGAGCTGCTGCCATGAGGCAGAGTACTTGCACATTCAAAATAGGGGAGACGAAAAAGGCCAGGACCACTATCCCAGACCTTGATAAGCACTAACCTTGAATTACCCAACCTGAGACGTGAAACATACATTCCACATAAACTTCAAGACTACTTTTAATTCAACATGGAAATAAACCTCTCTTCTTCCATCCCCTTTAAATCTTTTTCTTCCAGTAGCATTTGCAGCAGCATCATTGGCCCACCTTATGCCATGTTGAGGATCTGTTGGGTCTCCAATGGCTCTGTCCAGGATAGGTTGATACAACGCTGCTGATTTAACCTGGTACTGAATCACTGCCTGTGCTGTAGGTCACAGGGTCTGTCGGAGTGAGTGTGTTCTCCAGCCAGGATATGATTTGGTACCTTGAAACATGAGACCACTGAACCAAGAGATCTCCAGGAGCGGAGGGCAGTGATGATGTTTACGCTAGGACAGTATTACGTCACCACTGTCTCCTTTCCATGAGGAGCATTTCATAAACATCACAGAATGATCCCGCACTTCACCCAAGACTGTAATCACAACCCCTGTTTGAATCCGGAGCCCTTGTGTTAAACTGGGCCCAGGTAAACAGGGTGCCACCCTCGACAACAGGACTGTAAAGAAAGAACTGACGTCAATACTGTCCTAGTGTATTCATACCAAATACAGAAATTGCAAGAAGTGAAAGGTCTACAGCAGTGCTAACATTGCTACTGCACATAAGAACATGGATTTCAAAACATTGATCAGCACCTGTTAAGGGAAGCAGGATTAACCAATAACAAGCTCTCCTCTGGTTTCCTCTGGTCATTTTAGTCATAATTATCAAGACACTTCATTCTAAATGTTAAAACTGACCTCTTGTGCAGACAGACAGACAGACAGCTTACTTTACCAGTTTGAATCTCGCTGCTCACACATGAGTTTGATCAGGGGTCTCACCTAAACCTAGACAGAAGGTGGACGTCGGTCTAATCCACACAAAACAAACCCAGCAACAGCTACTATAACTGTCACTCTTAAGAGAAAGGTTCCTGTGCATCTGTTCCAGGGACCAGCAAGGTGTTCTTTCCAATCGTATCCAACACTCCTGTCTCCAATTAAGTGTGTTTATGATATCCACTACTGCATCATACTAAAATTGTTAAACAAAATATACCAAACAGGCATTAAACTAAATACTGCACACAATACTTTAGCTGGATTTGTAGAGCATTTTACAGCACCAGAGCATTCCTGCTTATTTTAAGGTAATCCCTGGATAACCAAGGCTAGGTGGTCAATGCAATCCAAGGTGATTCCACAGTGCTGTAAAAGTTGCTACAACATGGCTAATCAGGGGATAGGCTAATCAAATGGTAGCATAAAAGGCCATTGAATTAGTCTGCGCAACCTAACCACTCCTATTCATAATGACAGCAGCTGGCTCCATGCGTTCTGTCTAACAGTTATCAGAGTTAACATGCCTGTGGCTCGCAGCGATATGCAAGAAGGCATTTCCTGTTTATATCAGAACACAGGCAGCATTGCTCCAAAGTGACAGCTTGTTTCTTTACTCAGAACCAAAACAATTAGGAAGTAGTTGTTTGTTTGAACAAATGAAGCATGCTAGTGCATTGGACTGGAAATAATTACTGATTCAAGTCCAAGATGTGATGAATGAATAAATCTAGTCCAGGGCTTGTTTTTGTTTTTTTCTTTTATAATACTGATTGACCAAAAAAAAAAAAAAAAAACAGGTCTCCCTTAATAAACTGATTGTCACTAACACAGTAATCCCATGAATCTCGCCAGCTCTGCACTCCCATTCCCTGAATACATCTCAAATGTGCCGTTTTGAAAGAAACTATGTGGTGCTACGCTTGGTTAAAAATAATTCTGTTTGCAAGCCGTGCTTTCAGATAGTGTTGCACTTCCTTGGTCACCTGGAGGGTGAAATTGTCCCCGCCCCTTCACTAGCGTTTTTCTTGTCAGTAACCAATCAGCTGCTTCCCCTGTTGACGGACATGCTTTCAGCCAGTAACATGCTTTGACCCGAAGACACTGCTGAGGTGAAACGACCCAGGAAGTGCATACATATCTTGCCCCTGTGACGTCACAGACCCTTCCACTTTCCCTGATTGTTGCCGAGTAGTTGCACAAAATTGCACACTGCAGGTCACGTGAGCACAGTGGCGTTGGAACTAGGGGTGCGGCAGCACCCCTGGCTTTGCATGGCTTCCGTCATATACAGGGGTTACAGTTTTGTTCAATGGCTTTCAGGACCCCCACTATAAAAAGTGTTCCAGCGCCTCTGCATGACCATATAGATTTAAATACATTGCAGACTTTGGGATTTTTAAATTACTTGCCCAATGAGGAATCCACCCTACAGATTCATATTATACATGTTAGACAAAACTCAAACTACTGGCAACCTTGACTTCTTCCTGCCTCTAAAGTGGCAAACGTCTGCACACAAATAAACACTGAAAATAACATGTCAGTAACATACACACCTCGCCACGCTGTACAGTCAGAATTAGAGCCAACAGTATGGGAAAAATATGATGATCCTGACAGATCAACAGAGTGCACCGAATAGAATAGAAAAATAAACAGTTTAATGAAAATTGGATCAGTGGTATTTCAGACCTAGATGTCATTAGGCAAGCAGTGAGGTGTCAGTATCAGGGTATATTAAAATGACTGATTTACAGTGGAATAGTCTTCTCAAGATGCATGTAGAAATCTAAATTTGACACACAGAAGGACAGATGCGCTGGCAGAGACACCTCCGTACACCCCCGCAACCCGACACTCAATAACTTTACAGCATGTCTTCATCAAATCTGATTTCAGTTGGTTTTGGAGTGCACAGACACGGTATCTACTTCGATCTATCTAAACCCAGAATATAAATCTTGCAAGATAATCGCAATAGAAAACGACATACGGACAGGCAGACGCCTTCACTGTCTCTAGGTGATAATAACAATTTAGTCATCCCCGGAGCCCAGCATTAGCAGTACTGTTGAAACGCACCGGTGAAGCGTTACTGGCCAGTCAGTGTGTGTAAACACGACCGCTGCCTGCTGCTCAAACAGAGGGTATTGATCCCCGGAGCACACGATCCCATCCCCTCTTCCACAGATTCTTAACAATGGCTTGTTTCCAGGCAACACTTTAAATGGGTTTGGAGGAGAGGCAGAGCGGGTGACGCAATGCACTCAGAATATTCAAACCGCGTCCCCAGATCCGTGTGTGAGACGACAGCTGGGATACGGACGGTGAGATGCGTTCATTTATTAATAAACTCGCGTTTTGTTTGGTGGTTTGGGGGAATGTTTTCTGCCAGTATTTTACTCTGTGTCACGTGTGTGTGCGTGTTAGTTTTAAGTAAAGAGGTAGTTTAGTGAGAATGATTAAAGTGTTTGAGGTAAGCGTATATCTGCGCACTACACCTAATGCGTGCCAACAATTATTAAGCAATTACCTATTGTATTCTTACAGAAAGTTTGGACGGTTCAAAATAGTAAAAAATGAACTGCAACGTTTTGCTATAAAATGAACAAGAAACTGCGGTAAAACTGCGGACGCTGTGCAAATACTTGCAGTTTAATGCGCAAATAAAGCAGGAGCAGTTAAATACTGTACATGGAATTAAATAGCCTACATTCTGAGCTAGTTTATTGTTACAGCTAGAGTAAGCTTCATTTCAGGCTTGAAAAAATATGTTGCAAACTTAGCTCAGGTTAGCTTACCATAGCACACATTACATTACAAATAAGTTCTACCCTGTAAGCTGCACATTTCTAGCTGGTTTGCTTCCAGAACTGGAACGCTGCGTTTAGAGAGGAGAGCTTCCTGCCCAGGGGCTTGTGGGCTCTGAGGGATAAACTTCAGTAGAAGGGTTACAAGTGAAAGCACTCCCAGTGGAAGGACTGCATTTCCAACCCTTAAACCTGGTCCTTGCATTTATAACCAAGGTGGGCATTTCGTTTGTAAAGAGGTCATTCCACCTATAAACATGGTCATTCTCTTATAATATGGTCTTCCACTTTCCACCATTCCAACCACAGCCCATCCGTGTCCACCATATTTGTATATCCGTGGTTCGTGGTGCAGTTCACTGTATTTTGTATTTCCGTGGTTCGTGGTGCAGTTCACTGTATTTTGTATTTCCGTGGTTCGTGGTGCAGTTCACTGTATTTTGTATTTCCGTGGTTCGTGGTGCAGTTCACTGTATTTTGTATTTCCGTGGTTCGTGGTGCAGTTCACTGTATTTTGTATTTCCGTGGTTCGTGGTGCAGTTCTCTGTATTTTGTATTTCCGTGGTTCGTGGTGCAGTTCTCTGTATTGTGTATTTCCGTGGTTCGTGGTGCAGTTCACTGTATTGTGTATTTCCGTGGTTCGTGGTGCAGTTCTCTGTATTTTGTATTTCCGTGGTTCGTGGTGCAGTTCACTGTATTTTGTATTTCCGTGGTTCGTGGTGCAGTTCACTGTATTGTGTATTTCCGTGGTTCGTGGTGCAGTTCACTGTATTGTGTATTTCCGTGGTTCGTGGTGCAGTTCACTGTATTGTGTATTTCCGTGGTTCGTGGTGCAGTTCACTGTATTTTGTATTTCCGTGGTTCGTGGTGCAGTTCACTGTATTTTGTATTTCCGTGGTTCGTGGTGCAGTTCACTGTATTTTGTATTTCCGTGGTTCGTGGTGCAGTTCTCTGTATTTTGTATTTCCGTGGTTCGTGGTGCAGTTCTCTGTATTTTGTATTTCCGTGGTTCGTGGTGCAGTTCACTGTATTGTGTATTTCCGTGGTTCGTGGTGCAGTTCACTGTATTGTGTATTTCCGTGGTTCGTGGTGCAGTTCACTGTATTTTGTATTTCCGTGGTTCGTGGTGCAGTTCACTGTATTGTGTATTTCCGTGGTTCGTGGTGCAGTTCACTGTATTGTGTATTTCCGTGGTTCGTGGTGCAGTTCACTGTATTTTGCATTTCCGTGGTTCGTGGTGCAGTTCTCTGTATTTTGTATTTCCGTGGTTCGTGGTGCAGTTCTCTGTATTTTGTATTTCCGTGGTTCGTGGTGCAGTTCACTGTATTTTGTATTTCCGTGGTTCGTGGTGCAGTTCACTGTATTGTGTATTTCCGTGGTTCGTGGTGCAGTTCACTGTATTTTGTATTTCCGTGGTTCGTGGTGCAGTTCACTGTATTGTGTATTTCCGTGGTTCGTGGTGCAGTTCACTGTATTTTGTATTTCCGTGGTTCGTGGTGCAGTTCACTGTATTTTGTATTTCCGTGGTTCGTGGTGCAGTTCACTGTATTGTGTATTTCCGTGGTTCGTGGTGCAGTTCACTGTATTGTGTATTTCCGTGGTTCGTGGTGCAGTTCACTGTATTTTGTATTTCCATGGTTCGTGGTGCAGTTCATTGTATTTTGTGTCCACACATTTTAGACCATCTACAAAAAGGCTGTAGAAGGATTGTTGGAAAGGAACTTAATCATTTTTAATAACTTTCTTAGAGTTCAATGAATTGAATGACTTTCAGGCCTAATCCTCTAATCCTTATTCTCTGAAGGACTTGTAGTCCAGCTGACTTTGTGCAGTCTGTCTGATTTGATCTCCAGAGTTGTTAGAAATACTAAAATACACTTTGTAAATTCAGTCACACACATTTGATTAGAAGTTTTTCTCAGTGTCTTCAATGTTGAGTTTTGGTTCACATTGATGTGGACTCCATACCCGCCCAGTTAGTAAAGTGTGAAGGATCTCTTAAAGTAATCATAGCTAGCAAAACAGGTCATAAAATGCCTCCGTCCTGCACATCTGTTCCGGGTCTCAAATGTGCAGTTTTGAAAGAAACACATGTTTTAGCAAACCTGTCCTCATTTCAGCACCTGGTATCTGGTAGCTATGCTTTTAGACTGTCTTTATTTTTCGGAGGGTGACATTTTCCCCTCCCATTGACTGGCTTCTTTCCTGTCAATAACCAATCATCTGCTTCCCCTATTGACTGACATGCTTTCAGCCAGTAACATGCTTTGACCTAGAAGACGCTGCTGAGGTGAGATGAGAGGTTCCTATAGCAGTACCAGATATCAGGGTTTAAAATGAAACGCGTGCGTGCGATAGCATGTGTTTCTGTTAACACTGCACATCTGAGACCTATGTAGCCGATGGAAATGCTAATGGGCAAATTGGCTCATTTTAAGGTTCCTGTTTTGCATCTGTTTTTTGAATGTGAGTGCAATCTTACACAATATCTTCTTTTAATACCTCTGTCCTAATGCTAAACACCATGCTGAAGCTGTTTACAGAGGGGGCCGCGCAGGGTGGAGAGCAGTGTTTCCCATCAGAAAGCCAGCCCCCTCCCCTTGCTTGAAGGTTTTTGGCTCAGTTTTTGTGGGAGTGACTTGGGGGGCGGTTGTGGTATTTTCACAACCAGCCAGTTCCGAGGAGCAATCTTTATTACTGTTTAAACAATTAGCATCTGGAGTTTATTTAGAATGAAGGCTGTAGTGCAATGAAAAAAAAACTGGCTGATGCAAAGACATGCTGGTCTAGTGCCAGAAAAAGGCTCTGGCCAATTAATTAGGAACTCTAGGGTCTGGGCGCATTCCAAAATTCAACCATGAGCTGAAACAACATTTAAAGGGACGTCAATCTGTAAACTTGCTGTGCACTTCCTTCCATTTACTCTGTGCAGGTACAAACATGTATTTTCATTTGCTAAGAAGACAGGCAGAAATAACTGTATCTATTTGGCCTAGAATAAAGAAGAATTAGGAGGGACTTGATTGAAGTCTTTAAAATCATAAAAGGAGTTAACAGAGTTAACCCGAACCAGGACCAGAGGACACAGTTGGCTATTAAGTGGAGATAGACTCAGGACAGAGGGAAGGAGACGCTTCTTCACACAGAGAGTGGTGAGGGGATGGAATGGGTTACCTAGTCATGTTGTTGAGGCAGAATCACTGAGATCCTTTAAGACCCGACTTGACAAAGTTCTGAGATCAATCAGCTGCTAGGAACCGGATGAGCACTGATGGACTGAATGGCCTCCTCTCGCTTGTGAATTTTCTTCTGCTCTTGTGTTCTTAGGAAAGCTCAGTTTCATGTCTTACTCTCAGATAGTCTGTTTTTCTTCCTTGGTCTTTTCCTCTCCGCAGTGGGGTCAGTGCGTGTCAGGGGAAGCAGCTGGCTGGTTAATGCCAGAAGAGCATTTTCACCGTCCCACAAAACACACACACACAAATTAAATATCACTTTTAGGATTTTGCTTTTAAACAATGAACACAATCAGTTAGTGATTTAATAATAATTTTTGCTTCATGAAATCAAATAAAGGAAATGTGATTCAATCCAAGCATACTTGCCAAACTGAACCCATGTCATTGCTGTGAATGACACATGGCAAAACAAAACCAATAATTAAACTACAAAGACTACGTCAGACTTCACGCACCAGGCCATACCTTTGATTATGAGGTGCAGCATTTCAGTATCTTTAGGTTTCGGTTTCAATTACTGGAATTACTATGATTTTAAAGTGCAGCATTACTGGAGAGCAGACTGCATTGGTTCACATAACCAAGAATGCTTACCGACCCAAAAGAAAACTTTTTTTTTTCTGAGTACATTATTATTGTTATTATTATTATTATTATTATTATTATTATTATTATTTATTTCTTAGCAGACATTACATTCTAAAACGTATTTTTTACATTCAAACTAGGTAATCATAGATTGATCCCCTGGGGGCCTGTTACATATAACACAGTTTAACGGTTTTTGTAATTTATGTTAAATATTCTTTAGAGCTGGCGGTCAAGCTTTTCTGTGCTCCTACTGCAGACAAAGACAATGTAATAGTATTGTTGCATTCATTTAAGTAGGTTTGTCACTGTGTGTGACTGAGGGGTTGTGAATTAAAAGGATTTGTGTACTCTGTATATATTTTTGCTTTGAGGTTTAGAGTTACACATTTAAAAAAAAAAAAGATGTAATTTGTGTGTGCAAGACTTCCACAGTTTAGAGCAGGGGTGTCAAACTCCAGTCCTCGAGGGCCGCAGGGTCTTCTGGTTTTCATTCCAACTTAAGCTCTCAATTAACTTAATTGATCTAATTATTTGTTTAATTGGACATATTTAATATTTTTCAAGGTCTTTTACAGTTGATGATTTAAAATATGCACTTGATTCAAGGTACACGGCCTATGAAACATTCTGAGGCCTGGAGAGAAGTGTTAAAGCTGCCCAATTAATCAAATAATTAGACCAATTAAGTAATTGAGAGCTCGGGTGGAATGAAAGCCAGAAGACACTGCGGCCCTCCAGGAACTGAGTTTGACACCCCTGGTTTAGAGTTTTCAGGGCTCTGCGTGGCTCCCGAGAAATTTAAGTTTTTCTAGCAACAGAACGTTGTGACAAAAGAAGACAAAAGTACTTGTGTAACGATAAAGCTTGTTGTCCCTCACACAAATCTTGTTTTCCCGGGCGTCGGGCGATATTATCTGCACACCCCTAATCGGGTGATGCAAAACGTTTGGCCACAGATGTCTTTAATTAGGTCATGTTTATATCAGTAAGCACCATCAACCTCTAGTTCATTTCCAGCAAAACTAAAAAGGAAATATAAAAGCTAAGAGAATGACATTTGAAGCAACTCATTAACATGTAGAGAATGATCTTGATGGATAAGCCAGGACCTGTTTAAATATTCAGATCACATCAGGTCCAAGCAAGGAAACCCAAGGCTTTACCATCCAGCTTCTTACCCCTATTGTCATTAGCGATAGAGAACTCAATGACCAGCGTTTCAACTGGAACTCTTTCAAAGAAGCGTTTGTCATGGGATGCTCTCTTTTAGTGTGAGACATGCACAGTCTGCAGTATTAAGATGTGGCTGTTGCAGGTTGTGATTAGTGGTGTACTGACTCATTGTGATGCTGTCTTCACACGATCATGCATCGAAATAGAGGTGTGTGTATTGTGATACAAGAGCACAGCATAGCTTGTTGTAGGACAGCAGAGAATACAGCAGGTGTCTTTCCTTCATTTGTCTTTTTACAAAACAGCCCATCATGATCATTTGATCTCGCATCAAGTAGAGCATCACGTGTTCTGAGTCAGGACCTGCATGTGGTGATTGTATAAGAACATAAGAACATAAAGTTTACAAACGAGAGGAGGTCATTCAGCCCATCTTGCTCGTTTGGTTGTTAGTAGCTTATTGATCCCAGAATCTCATCAAGCAGCTTCTTGAAGGATCCCAGGGTGTCCGCTTCAACAACATTACTGGGGAGTTGGTTCCAGACCCTCACAATTCTCTGTGTAAAAAAGTGCCTCCTATTTTCTGTTCTGAATGCCCCTTTATCTAATCTCCATTTGTGACCCCTGGTCCTTGTTTCTTTTTTCAGGTCAAAAAAGTCCCCTGGGTCGATATTTTCAATACCTTTTTATGATTTTGAATGTTTGAATCAGATCGCCGCGTCGTCTTTGTTCAAGACTGAATAGATTCAATTCTTTTAGCCTGTCTGCATACGACATGCCTTTTAAACCCGGGATAATTCTGGTCGCTGGTTGCTGTATGTAGTGTGTGGTTCTGACGGGGCCTGACTAATAATACTGTATAGCAGACAGTGAGCATGTTGTGCTGCACTGTGTCTGGCAGTGATAGAGGGGGTGTGTCTGTCGAGGTGTGAGTCAGTCAGTCAGAGCTCTGCAGGAATTTCCAGCGAAGAGGAAGCAAGACTGGCTTAGGCCCCTCCCACTCTGGAACAAAGCAAAACTCTGGCCCTGGAATTCTGGGAATGGGTTCTTGAAAAGCTGGTCTATTTGAACCCTTTCACCTCCGGGGATTCTGTGTTTATACCACATGCATCATCAGGTCCTCATTCAAACAATGGGGACCCTTAAGTGATGACTGTCTCTTCCATCTGTCGCCAGATTTCATTTGGCTGTAATTCAATAAACTCTATCTGTGCTGGTATTTTGAACCTGTCAGGTACTGTGCAGTTATTATGAGGACCCTTGGTGTGTGTGTGTGCTCAGTTTTTAAGAAGTTTAAAGATTCAAATCATGAGCTCTTGAAGTTCAACTGTAAGAACTAATTTCAAAGCTTGTAGATTTTTTTTTTGTTTTGTTTGTGGAATCAGGCCCACCGAGAGGGCAGGGAGGATGGGGAAATTTCCCTGGGGCCCAACGCCCCGAAGGGGGCCCCAACGCCCCAAAGGGGGGCCCTGATGAAGGGGGAACTTTTTTTTTTTTTTTTTTTTTTAAATATATATAAAATATTTTAAAACAACTAGCCCTGCACAAGACTCTTTGTTCCCACCACCTCTTTAAAAAGAAAAACTGCCGTACTGCACACCGAGCCGATGTGCTTCTGTTGTGTAATGATTGTGTATCCAGGTGCTGTCAAACACTTCCTTTCACACAATGATTTGAACTTTCGCATTTCATATTTTACTACACCAACAAGCTGAAAAAAAAACGTTAAAAGAACCACAATATATGCACAATATTTACCACAGTATGAATTATTCTATTAAAATCTATAATTTGCTCAAAACAACGTGGTGCAGCAGTTTGTTAGAAAAATGGTATCGTGTAAAATAAATAAAGTACTTTCTTCAGCTGGTGGTAAACACAATTAGAGAATGATCGGATATATTGCTTAAAATACAAATTTACCAATACAGGCTATTGGTTAAGAGCAGAGATGAGTGGTTTATTTTTGGCACGGGATAAATAAAATAGTGTATAGCAACACCATTAAAATGTAGTTTATGCTAAAAACGTATGTTAATTGATGTTAAGTAAGCTTCCGATTTAATGACTATTACACATGGAGTTTGTACAAAAGAAATATTTATTCACTTACCTAAAAAAAATGTTTGAATACAGTAAATAACTTAAACATAACTACTTTGAGAAAAAGTAAACTATCCTGCTGCAGATTTTAATTGAGATATTGAAGCTTCTAGGCGTCGCTGACAGTTTCCTTCAAACCCATTATCAAAATACTGTATCGGTTGAAATGATCTTCCTCAGACACTGCTAAGATTGCAAGTATCATTGCTTTGTTTATAAGCTTGGTTTAGACTACAGTATACTACAAAGTCGGATGAATGTAATACCATGGGGGGGGGGGGGCAGCGGGACATACCAATCCCTCCCCGGGGCCCATGACGGCTCTCGGCGGCCCTGGTAACTAAAACCCAATAAAAGGGTTTAAATCATTCATAAGAGGGACTGGTCTGAAGGAAGGCTGGGGCAGGTCACTGAGAATATAGAGAGGAGAGTGAGTGAGTGAGTTCAGGAGCTGTTCTACAGTTATAGACATGTGTAATATAGCTTAGACCCTTATAAAAGTTTACCACGCTACATTTTGCAGTTTTCATGCGTTTTCCAATGGTTATACTCTGCATTTACCATAGATCTAGTCTGGCTTACGTACAGCGGGCTGCAGCAGTAGTGAGCACAGACCCACTCCTGATCCGGAGCTCCAGCTCCTGGTTTTGAGACTTGCCAGCTCAGCTGGCTGCAGTAGCAATGAGCTCACTCCTCCTGATCACATGGGTGACAGGGCTTTCAAAGTACAGCTCGACTCGGCATATCAGCACTCCACTACAGAGCACTCTGGTGTCGAGAGAAGAGCAAGCCTTTCAGAGGGGCTGACCGGGGTATCAACCAGAGGGCAATTCACAGCACCCCCTGCAATCTACCCAGGAGTGCAGGGAATATACACCAGAGAGCCAAACCACGACTGTGCCTTTTCTTCTCTTAGAGAGCCGAGGAGAACCCGGATCAGTAAGTACTGCTCCCGGCTGTAATGTGCTGCACTGTGGATTACATTACAGAGATTCAATGTGCTGTACTGTGGATTACATTACAGAGATTCAATCTGCTGTACTGTGGATTACATTACAGGGATTCAATGTGCTGTACTGTGGATTAGATTACAGAGATTTATTTTCTAGCTGTCTGTTCAAAACAAGCCAGGCTAAAAATACTTGCTTTAAGACTTGCTGATGGTAAAACTTGAGAAACTTCGGTCAAGCAGACCAGTGTTTCAGCTTAGTGCCTTCACATTGAAGAAACTGAATCAAGCAGACAAACATTTCAGATCGTGCCTTCATCAGTGTCATTGAGATGAAACTAGAAGAAACTGAATCAAGCAGACACAGATTTCAGATAGTGCCTTCATCAGTGTCACTGAGATGAAACTAGAAGAAACTGAATCAAGCAGACACAGATTTCAGATAGTGCCTTCATCAGTGTCATTGAGGTGAAACTAGAAGAAACTGAATCAAGCAGACACAGATTTCAGATAGTGCCTTCATCAGTGTCACTGAGATGAAACTAGAAACTAGACACAGATTTCATATTATTTGTTGATAAAACAAAGTACATGAAGTTCAGTCTTGTTTTCCTTTTTTTTGGTTTCTTATTTTTTTCACTAAACAGTATGACCATATTGCTTAAAATGGGGGAAAAAACCCAAGCTGTATTGAAGTGTATTTTGTAATTGTGCTTGCGCAATCCTGTGTATTTTACCAGTGAACACACAAGATTGATCATCACAAAGTCTTGGGCTGCCAGACCTCTCCAATGTAACAAGGACTTCTCCTTCTCCAACGTCTCCAGTGTTTTTCTGTCAGTTGCACAGTCGACTGTATTTTAAATTGTTTCGTATCATTAGTGATTTTTTAGAATTCCATATGCACAATGGCCTTTTATTTAATAACATTACTACAGCAATACTGTTACATGAACTAATACTACAGCAATACTGTTACATGAACTAATACTACAGCAATACTGTTACATGAACTAATACTACAGCAATACTGTTACATGAATTAATACTACAGCAGTACTGTTACATGAATTAATACTACAGCAATACTGTTACATGAATTAATACTACAGCAATACTGTTACATGAATTAATACTACAGCAATACTGTTACATGAATTAATACTACAGCAATACTGTTACATGAATTAATACTACAGCAATACTGTTACATGAACTAATACTGCAGCAATATTGTTACATGAGTTAACACTGCAGCAATACTGTTACATGAATTAAAACTACAGCAATACTGTTACCTGAGTTAATACTACAGCACTACTGTTACTGCCCTACGATTCAGTGTGAGTGAAGGTGCTGCTATAAAGAGTAACTGTACAATGATCACTGTGCAATTATTTCATGCTTTTAAGTCCTTGAGAGAGATGAAGTTGAAACGTTTGCCATTCAGTTGTATCCACTGTGTTTAGTGTTATTACTACATGTACTCCTATTGAGTGTTTCAGAGTCCTGGGTTAATGCTAACGCTGCATCCAGCTATCTGAGTACTTTTGAAAAGCTGCAGGAACGATAGCAGCACTTTAGTTCCGTTTGAATCCCAGTGTAGGGCACTATTTTAAAAACACTTTTTAATTTGACCAAACTGGAACTTCTACAATTTACACAATAACCGTTGAGATCGAGTGGTCCTGAGTGAATCTTCGCCTCATCCTCCTGGGATGCTCCAGGTGTATCATCCTCCATGCTTCTTCATGCACTCTGAAGTGGAGTAAACGCTTTGATGAAATGGGCTCAGTTAAGTCAGCAGACACACGTTTTGGACGATGCCTTTTTCAGTGTCGGTTTGATCTCGAGTGTTTGTAGCAGCTCTGGGATGAGCCTCCTTTGTGTCTTTGTTGTTTGTCAGATACAGTCGCACTGTGCTGTAGGAGATTGCATTGTCAGATACGGTAGCACTGTGCTGTAGGAGATTGCATTGTCAGATACGGTAGCACTGTGCTGTAGGAGATTGCATTGTCAGATACGGTAGCACTGTGCTGTAGGAGATTGCATTGTCAGATTCGGTAGCACTGTGTTGTAGGAGATTGCATTGTCAGATACGGTAGCACTGTGCTGTAGGAGATTGCATTGTCAGATTCGGTAGCACTGTGTTGTAGGAGATTGCATTGTCAGATACGGTAGCACTGTGCTGTAGGAGATTGCATTGTCAGATTCGGTAGCACTGTGTTGTAGGAGATTGCATTGTCAGATACGGTAGCACTGTGCTGTAGGAGATTGCATTGTCAGATACAGTCGCACTGTGCTGTAGGAGATTGCATTGTCAGATATGGTAGCACTGTGCTGTAGGAGATTGCATTGTCAGATACAGTCGCACTGTGCTGTAGGAGATTGCATTGTCAGATATGGTAGCACTGTGCTGTAGGAGATTGCATTGTCAGATATGGTAGCACTGTGCTGTAGGAGATTGCATTGTCAGATACGGTCGCACTGTGCTGTAGGAGATTGCATTGTCAGATACGGTAGCACTGTGCTGTAGGAGATTGGATATATTTGATTAATCGGATTAGTCTTGAATCAGCGCACAGGAACAGTGCTCACATTGTAGTCCGTCTGCCCACTTCTTTCCAGTACCTCAGAAACTGGTTTCCCTGAACAAACCCCCATCCACTGCAGACTGTGAGCACTCAGATATGAGCTGGATCTCAGTCGAGGAAAACAAGGATCTCAAACTCATTAGACTGCATTACCCCTTTTCTCCTGTAGATTCCTTGCATGTATTTTATACTCCAGTAGAAAACTCCACGGCAGCTGTAAAGATGAGACGTTTCTGCTGCTTCCTGGTCCCTACACGCTTGTTTATCTTCTAGTTCAAACTCCCTCCAATGGTTGAGCTGCACTCGGACCGTGTGACCTACAGCACAAGGGCCTTTATTTACAGGGTTGATTTTGAAATATCTTCATATACTAAAAACAACAGTGAGGAACCAAAAGATTCTCGGGAAAATAAAAGGAAATCAAACAGATCTATGAGTAGTCAAAACTTATTTACAAGCCATGCAAATTGTCCTGGAAAAAATACCTTTTTTCAACCTTTTTGTAAAGCTGTATTTCTGAAGCGAGGTGGTTTTAAAAATGGCCACTAGGGGTGCACAGCTGTTAATTGTGTCCCTTCTGCACGTGTGGCCGCTGTGAGTCAGTGTCTATGAAAAACAATTTTCAGAGGAGCTGGGATAGACCAGACATTACCAATAAGGTACTGGGTTTGCCATTAGTCACATATGAATAATGTACTGTGTTTATCTATTGCATTCGGTGGCAAAAATGACCCTGATGTTATTGGTAGGTATTGTTGAAGGAACCCAGAGCCTGTGTAAACTCTGCCTGAGTGTCAGGGCTATCCCAAATAATACGACTCCGTGGTTCAGAGTTCTGTTGTCTTTGAATGCCAGGTTGCTAGGTGACCGGAGTGGAATGGAATGAGGGAAGGGGCGTGGTTAGAACTGGGGTGTGGTCACAAAGGTGTCTCAAGGTGACATTGATTTTATGGAGTCTGTTTGAGTGTGAAGTTCAGACTGTAAAAATGACAATATCAATATTCAAACAAACAAACTCAATCAGGGAGGCTACATTACAGTGTTATTCATTGCAGTTTTAAGAGTTGTGCATTTCAAAAGGTCATGACCTTTCAGAGACGAACGCGTCACACTATACACTTGCTGGACAGTGCAGCTATTTGATCCTTAATTAAGGCTACGTTTAACATTGAAAGTAAAGCTCTTGTGGCAGAAGTTCGTGCTAATTCAAGCACATCCAATCAGGAGGTCTACCTGTTTTGCAACTAGAGGATTTGTTTAAAGGAACTTCATTTCCTAGGAAACAAACTGGAATCTTTTGTTTTCCAATTCATGCACAAACATGTTGAAATAAATTGCTGTTACAGTTGAATGTTTAGATTTTAAAAAAAGCACGGTTTGAATTTCTTTGTTCACTTAGAAAACACCTGTCAGTGTAGCATCTCCACTGTTTTTTATTTTTAATACAGTATTGTACACTTTAGTCCTGTGTGTGTGTCTGTGTGTGTGTGTGTGTCTGTGTGTCTGTGTGTGTGTGTGTCTGTGTGTCTGTGTGTGTGTCTGTGTGTGTGTGTGTGTGTGTGTGTGTGTGTGTGTAGGTGATATTTTAGTTCACAGTAAACATAAAAGAATAATTGACAAAATAAGTTCTACGAACATGTGCACCAGTAGATGTAAAGTGTGTGAATACATAGACAAAAGTAAAAATATAATTAAACATAAGAACACCACATATCCACTAAAAACTAATACCTTGTTGTTTATGGAATAGCCTGTGAAAAATGTGATGAAATCAAATATGTTGGAGAGACTGGAACTACTTTATATAAAATAATTCAGAACCACCTGTCATTAATTAGAAATAAGAAAATGAATGAACCAATAGTACAGCACTTCACCAGTCAGGGACATGACATAAATGATGTAAAGTTTGTAGTATTAGAACAGCTCAAATTAGACAATGCGACATATAGAAGAATAAAAGAAAGTAAATGGATAAATAGACTGAACACGATTATGCCAGCGGGACTCAACAGAAAAGAATGAACTAATTAACTTCAATAAATATAATATTTAAATAAATAAACAAAATTCATTCAAAAGTTGTGCATGCTGATGCGCTGGGGAGGCCAAATCAGACTGATCCTCAGAGCCAGCATTGCATGATATAATAAAAATATAAGTTTATATAAAGTAGTGTTAATTAGAATTAATACAGATTCAAAGATAGAAGTAAAAATGATGTCACAATATATAGAACACCATTACATCATGTAAGAATAAATCATGGATTTGAATGTAAACAATAACAAGTAGTTGTCATGCCGTCAAAAACCTATAAATACCTCCAATGTTTTGATTCACAGGCTCCCTTGAGAAAGATATGTGCAACATATCGAAACGCTGGGCAGCTGGCTCTTTGAGCTAATATATATATATATATATACAGTGCCTTGCAAAAGTATTCAGACCCCTGACCAATTCTCTCATATTACTGGATTACAAATGGTACATTGAAATTTCGTTCTGCTTGATGTTTTATTTTAAAACACTGAAACTCAAAATCAATTATTGTAAGGTGACATTGGTTTTATGTTGGGAAATATTTTTAAGAAAAATAAAAAACTGGCATTTCAAAAAATATTTCAAGCACGGGGTGCTTCGTCTTGGGAGAACTGCATACAAGAATCCTCTCCAGTGGACAACCACTGAAGACCTTTTAGTTAATATATGTTTAAAAATCTAGTCCTGCTATATATTAAATTTAACAAAAGCATCATTTCCTGGTGACGGCCTAGCACTTTTTGGCGGGCTGCTGTAGTGTCCCGTGGGCACATTTTGGGTTTGTGAGCACTGGTCCAGCACATGTGCTGTGATGTCATGTCATTGTACACCCTGAAGGTATTGGGATGACCCTGGAGAATCTGCTGATCCTTCAAACCGGATCTACGCAGGTAAGCTAACTCTCTGAAACCCGGCATTGAAACTCCATTTACACCCTGAAACCAGGCTGTAGAACTACTCTTCCACTGTCAAAGTGGGGCTGCAGTCAGAGAGCCAGTCTGCACCCACGTTTCAAAGATCACTTAATACCTGCATTGCTTATTTGTATTTCTTTACATTTTCACTCACACCTGAAGACGCTTGAGGTCTTGTAAACTTTGTAAATCACAGTCCATCTAATCAACAGGATCGGATCTTCAAATCTGTAATCACGTTTCGCTTGATAAACACAGAAACAATCTCTTTAAAAAAACAAATAAAACTCCAGTGTTTGTGGATTCGCTCCAGTGGGTGCCGAGTAGTATAATTAACTGAGGCCTTCATTCCAGGGTCTCTGTGTCCATCAGAGAGCTGCAACCCTTACCAGGCCTGAAGTCATGTGTACAAACCAAGGGGTTCAAAGAAAAGCACACTGCATGAATGGCAGTTCAATGACACACAGTATGGATTGTCCTTTTGTAGTTCTGCTGGTGTAGGACAGAAGATAAGGTCGTTTGTATTGGTTGCACTGTGTTTGAAACGTGTGTCTACACCTTTAAATGACGGGTTTGACTTCATGTACGCTTAAATTTGGACTATTAGGGCTTCTGTATATTGATTGGGGTCGACCTTTATGTAGGGTATAGAGGATGTGAGAAGCGAGAGAGAAGTGTGAGTGAGACTGTGATCAAGACTAAACCGCTGCACTGTTCGCTCTGCACTGCACACCTCCTCGTACCGTGTGCTGTCCCATGAAGCCTTCACTTAGTGTATCGACAATTAATAGACAAGCCTTACACTGGCTAGAATACAGAAAACAACTCGACATGTGCACAAAGCAATACACAGAGGAAGGTGGGGTGAGTGATATTCAGAAGAATCATTTTATTTAGAGTAATCCGGTACTTTCATCCATAATTCAGAGTGGTTCGATCAGGCCTGATTGCTGTCCCATTTGCCATTCAAATGATTGCCCTTGAAATACACTGATGCTGCGAACCACATTGCATCAGAATGGATCGTAATAGACCCAAGAAAAGTTTTAAACATATACGCTGACGCTCCGTTTCCTTCTGTGCTCTCTCGTGCGCTGCAAAAGAAACGTGCTAACCAAAAGTCAAAAAAAGGCATGAACTATGACAGAAATGACATCTCTGGTGGCTATAGTACTTTTACAGGAAGGATGCAAATATTTCAAGCAATATAAAATTGCAGTTTTTTAATGAAGAAAAGTACACTTGCCCTCGACAACTCCCAGCGCACGCTTTGTCCACTTTTAGAAAAGGCGATCATTTTGGACAGCCCTTCCTAAAGGAACTTTTATCAGTTGTTTTTGTATTATCTGTGGTATTTCAGTAACACTTTGGGTGTTGAAACCCCTGAGCCCCATGCAGGTAGAGACTGTATTAGGGCTGCTCTTTATTGATTGATTTTTGGAAAGTTGAGTTCAATGGAGGAGGTCGCTTGGCTCTCGGGACGAGTTTCTTCAGGGAATTCAAAGCTGCTGTTGATTTCATGTGCACAGCTGTGGTGTTAAAAATATGTTTTATTTTAAAAGCTTGTTGAAAATATCAGCCTGTTGGATGTTTCTAGTAAAGCGTTACGAGTCCAACTCCATTCGGAAGACAGGACGTCCCGTTTTCATTTTTTAGTTTTTCATCCCTGAGCTGCAGCAGAGCTTGAAGATGAAATCTGCAACCCATTTACAAACTGAACCCCTTTAATATCACTCCTGGTAATGTCACCCTCCTCTTAGTGTCACTACAGTGAAATATCCCTGTAATGTACTCTAATGGACAAGCGCCTGATAGAGTGTAAGTTCACTGACAACCGTTTCCACTAGATTTCTTTTTACAGCATAGAAAAAGGAAACGTGATTCACTGGGGCGCAGCTCTGAGTGAAATGCTTTGCTGATCTAGCCTGTGTTCCACTTGTCTGCAGTGAAACAGAATCTGAACTCAGAAACCAAATCAAACACAATATTGAGCAATTGCAATAAGAAAACAAATCTGAGAACTGGAAGCTGCTTTCTCTGTCACAGCTTTGTGTTCCAGAGAGAATTGCACTTTGCATTAACTGTTGATTGACAAGGCTTACTGCAGAAGGGCAAACACATGCGCAATATTTGCTTTAGGCTGTAAATGTTTCAAAATGTATTCTATGTTTGTTAAGCACAGTTTTTCCCACACCCACGGTTTACTATAACCTTCAAGGAATCATCCTTTCCATTGACACAGGATTTTTAACACTGCAATTAAAATAAGAGTCCCTTACAGGCTCTGTGCAGTTCATGCGTGTAACACATGATGCAGTTTATTTTCCAGTTCTTATCTGTAATTGTAAAATGTTTCGGGCCTTTTCAAAATAGCATAATAAACTTGCAAAGCTATGAGGAAATACCTGTTTACCCTTAGAATCTGCAGACTACTGCCTTGTAGCTATAACTCCCATACATCTTTATTGCAGCTCCACTGGCTACACAGGTCTGTGCATGTCGTAGCAAGCATTCTCATTGTGAACACCCAGCACAGCGCTGAAGAAATCTCTGTTTGCAAGCATTATCTTTTGGAAGTCTGCACTGCACTGCCTGGTCATTCCACCCCAGCAGGGTCTTCGAGGTCAAAGCTTATTATGGACTGAGAGAGTGTCAGTCAAAGAAGTTATTTTAAGCAATGTTGTTATACACTGTATCTCAAAACCAATCTGTAACCAAACAGCCAGCTCCAGGGCAATAGCAGGGAGGCAGTGCCCCTGAGGTTACACAGTGAAGTGCAGCTGCCTGCTGGACTGCGTGCAATAGGTTCAGTACATCTGGATTAGAATCAGTATACATCTCCCACCTTGCTCCCACTGCGAAACCTGGAGAAGGCACTTTAAATAATGTGAATAGGTACCAAGCAATTGCTAGTTAACTCCAATAATGAAACCTAAGAGAGTCAGCTCAGCAGTCTTTCTTAATCTGTATCGATACGTACAGCAGCTGGATTATTGTCCTCTGCCTGCTGCAGGTATAATTGCAACTTGTATTGTTCTTTTGTATCTCATGTATGTGCTGCCTCAGACATCAGTTATATTACCATATTCAATGACAAAGCATTGGAACTGCCTTTGAAAGCCAGAGCACAATACAAACTGGCCCCTGTTCTGCAAATACAGAGACATGCAAACTAGCACCAGAGCCAGTGCTCTCTTATGCAAAGCAAAATGGAGAAGGCTCTTTGTATCCAACAGGATGACTGTGTCTTATTATAGCATTATAATAAAACATAATTAGACTGTGTCTAATTATTGTATTTCTTGCTCTCATTGTATTACTTGTATTGTAACACTTGAAATGTATTTGCTTACGATTGTAAGTCGCCCTGGATAAGGGCGTCTGCTAAGAAATAAATAATAAGAAGAAATAAATAATAATATAGCAGAGATTTCACATGGATGCAAGAATGCTCATCCGTATTCATCTTCTTCCCATTATTAACATATTCTGGCATTCCAGAATTCCATGTTTAATCCTATAATTGCACCTCTCCGGTTTTGTGGATTTAGGAAGAGAACCAGTGCCTGTAGCTCAGTCTGTGTGTGCAGGGCCAGTGCCTGTAGCTCAGTCTGTGTGTGCAGGGCCAGTGCCTGTAGCTCAGTCTGTGTGTGCAGGGCCGGTGCCTGTAGCTCAGTCTGTGTGTGCAGGGCCGGTGCCTGTAGCTCAGTCTGTGTGTGCAGGGCCAGTGCCTGTAGCTCAGTCTGTGTGTGCAGGGCCAGTGTCTTTAGCTCAGTCTGTGTGTGCAGGGCCGGTGTCTTTAGCTCAGTCTGTGTGTGCAGGGCCAGTGCTAGCTCAGTCTGTGTGTGCAGGGCCAGTGTCGCTAGCTCAGTCTGTGTGTGCAGGGCCAGTGCTAGCTCAGTCTGTGTGTGCAGGGCCAAATGTCTTTAGCTCAGTCTGTGTGTGCAGGGCCAGTGTCTTTAACTCAGTCTGTGTGTGCAGGGGAATATTTTCTGTACAGAATCGAGGATTTCAAACCCATTTCCTTCCCTCTCATTACCATTACAGCGTTCCCACAAGCCCCCTCTGGTTTTGCTGTTGTCGTTTTCCAGGCTCTTTTTATTTTCACTGTGACTCTGCCAGAGCTCAGCAGAGCTGCATTTCCACTGCTGAACCCCATTCCACACAACCCCCTCCCCTCCCTCTGCGTTGGGTAAAATAGGTTCATAATGCCCCACCCACTTCTGTATTGATGCAGCTGGGTTTTTTTTACTGTCCCTTTACCTTTCTGTGGCATTTGCGATCTTTCGGAGTGGTCCTTGTGGTAGCTCCTCACACGTGATTTATAATTGAATAAACTCGGCACCCATGTGTGACTGCAGCACATTGCTGTCTGGGTGAGAAATATCTGAGCTTCAGTTTTTGGTATGGACTCTCGGGGGATGTCCTGTTTCGCTGAGCTGTGTGGAATTGGACACACAGGGCAGGAGGCCTTTCCAGTGCACTTTCAATATGGAGTTTAATTCGGGTGCTTCTATATTACACAAGGCAGTAAGTTTGCACAGCAATTTTGCAGTTGCTATGCAAACTTACTGCTTATGCAAACTTAATGTATAGTATAACTATGCTTTCCCCATAGTTATCCTATACATCTATCATACTTTACCATGGTTTACCATACTCCTCTGGGCTTTGCCACGCTTTTACTGTGCGTCTCAGCTTTGTGGTTCATATTAAGTTTACACTTTGTGGGCGTCTCGGCTTTGTTTCGTGGTCATCTGTTCCAAAATGCACCTTTTGTTTATTGTGATTTTCATTGAAAAGGGAAAAGCTTGATGGAGAGAATACCTTTAAGTGGCTGAGATAGACGGCCGATTGGGGTGTCGTGTGTGTCTGATCTCTCCATAGGGGCAGGTGTGTGCGTGTGCGTGCGTGCGTGCATGTGTGTGCGTGTGTTTGTGTGTGTGTGTGTGTACAGTGGCTGGCAGATGGCCAGAGAGGATAAGCGAAGGTGTCTCTGTGCTGCACAGGTGTACAGTGGCTGGCAGTTTGACCTCAAGCAGGCAGCTGCAGCTCACACACAGGGAGGGATTGATATGTAAAGCACAGGCGCCTGTTACACCTTCCCCGCGGGTCATTTATTGTCTGTTTTGTAACAGGTAACGGTCGCATTGGAAGACATTTTAAGAAAGGTGCCAAATATGTGTTGCATTGTTCAACATTAGAATGAACATGTCCGGTATTGAAGCAGAGGCCTCATCTTGTGCTAACCAAGGCTTTAACATCGATGTCCCTTTCCCTTATTTTAACACGACCCTTATAACAGTTCTTTGTTTTTATAAGTCTAGAAATAAAAAGCGTGTTCATATTAAACTCAACATTGGAAAAACATAACCTCTAAATTAAATTGACATACAAAAAAAGATGGATTATATTTGAGAAGTACAGTGTTGTAGAAATGAAGCTGGATTATATTTGAGAAGTACAGTGCTGTATAAATGAAGCTGGATTATATTTGAGAAGTACAGTGCTGTACAAACGTTAGTAAATCGACTCAAAGCCCATTAAGTGGAATAACCCCCCAGCAATGTGCGTGTTACACTGAGAAGGGTAACGCTGGCCTTGCGGAGGCCCTATTATGTGCTTCCTGTTCACTTCCACCTGAGAACATTGAGTTTTGCATATTGTATCGCCACCTGCATGTCGTGAAGCGTATTGTTGCACCCAAGTAATGGGAGATATAGAAGCCTACAGTATCGGGTAATCACATTTCTGTTTCTTTCCTTCAGCAGATTTGAAAGCCGTTTAGAAGAGGGTGGCTCTTTACTGGTCAGCAAACCAGACTGAATCTGTCTTTACACCACCTTCAATTAAACACCCTGCGCTTCTCAATCTGAGCGCCTGCCCTGAAACTCTCCAGAGCCCACGGGATTCCTGGAGTTGGATGGATGAAGGAAATCCAAACATATCAGCGCCTCATAAGAGTGAACCAACCCCTTTTTAGGACCTTTGGAAAGACTCGATAGATTAGTGAATCTTGTTCAAATCAAGCTGACGAACACAGCCTCCTCCCCGCCCCCGATCTGGACAGGCCTTAGATCAGAGAGATGTCCACCAAGGCCCCCATTTACCTGAAGCGCGGGAGCCGCCGAGGGAAGAAAGAGAAGCTCCGTGACATCCTGTCCTCGGATATGATCAGCCCTCCGCTGGGAGATTTCCGGCACACCATTCACATCGGCAGCAGCGGCGGCGAGAGCGATCTCTTTGGGGACCTGTCCTTCCTGCAGGGGAAATTCCACCTGCTCCCTGGGAAGCAGGGCCACAGTCTGTCCCAGCGCTGCAACCAGTACGGAACGCCCTTTGAATTCACCCGCACCGCCAGCGTCTGTGCACACCCGCCCCAGCGCGAGAACTCCTCCCCGCTCCTGAAGAACGCCCTCTCCCTGCCTGTGATAGGGGGCGTCCAGGCCCTCTCCCTGCCTGCAGCCCAGCAGGTCCCCCCTCCCAAACCACCTCGACTCCACCTGGAAGCCACCCAGCCTCCACCTCCCACCACCTTCCCCGTCCCTCTGCTGCCACAGTTCCCAACCCCTTCCCCAGACGAGAGCCCTTCTCCAATTGGAGAGCCCCGCAGCCCGGAGCAGAGACTAGCAGAGCCCCGAATCGGACTCACCCCTGAGGACACCCCTCTGGAGGAACCGTTCCTGTCCCACGCAGGCTCCCTGCTGTCCCTGCACCTGGATCTGGGTCCCTCCATCCTGGATGACGTTCTTCAGATTATGGATAAGCACCAAGTGAGCAGGATCAATGGGTCCCAGCTGCATGAATCCAGAGCGGAGATACTCAGCTGAGTATGACAGAGCCTGAATCCAGTACCCCGCACCACACCGACAGCAAGGGCTGCAGCAGGGGCACCACAAGACTAGTTCTGTTTTTTTTTTTTGGTTTTGTTTTTGGTTTTGCTGGTTTTCTATAAAATGCTGGAGGCATTTTTTTTTTCCCTCTTCTTCTATGGAACTGTACAGTGAATAAAAGTTAAGAGATGAATGTCGTGGTCCCAGATCTTAGACACACAAAAGCATTTGGTAGCAATCAAACTAAAGTGAACATCAGATTCAAATTTTGTTGCATGTATGTAAAATTAATATGGACCATGTATATTTTTGCCTAATAAATAACTGGCCCTTTTTTATACATGTATATAAATGATTTTTTTTATATGAAGCATATTGCAACAGATGCCTTAAACAAGTATTGGGACAGATGGATAAAAGCGAGCATTTGTTACTGCAGGACGACATCCTCTCTCATGCTTCTCAAACCCTAACAATCCCAGCACAGTGGAGGGTGCTCAATCAGTAGCCCTCACCATCAGGGTACAGCGCACTCGCACCCCTGGCTGGCTCATTACATATCTTGGTATCCCTGAATAGAGAGCTCCCCTCGTTTTCAGAATGCAGTTGAATTGCACAAGCACAGTCCGTGCCGTGGTACCCCAGGGCTGACCAACGCAGCACATGTGTTCATGTTACCCTAAACTGTGCTCCTGCAAGACGGAGCACTTCTGAATCTCCACTGTTTCTCCCAGTATCTCCAAGTACTTGTGGGATGCTGCCTGCAGTTTGACGTGACTTTGTTGCAGGCAGTAAAAAGAAAAGAAAGAGACTTATATTTCTTTATAGAACTAGTAAAAGCAGCTTTGGAGCCTGATACCCAGGATGAAGAGTCTCCCAGCTCTGAAGAGATTCAGACAGCTTTTGGATTCAGTTCTTGTTTTTGGTTGTGGACTGTGTTTCAATACTCAGCTCTATGATATTGTAATATTATAATCTATAGTATTATAATATTATAATCTATTTCTGATACAAAAGAGTAGAAACTTAAACAGATAATAATCAAGGCTTTACAAAGTGTTCCCTCTAGCATTTTATTTTGTGAAGCACCTTGAGACATTTTATTATCTATATGGGGCGCTATAGAAAAAATATTGATTGGTTGATTGATATAAACAAGCTGCTCTGCTGTTGCGCTGTGTGTTTCCAGACTTTTTATTTTCTCTTTGACTGCAGGGAGGAGGAATCCAGAGCACTGTGACATCATTTCCTGTCACTGGGGCCCCAGAGCACTTTGGCATCACTTCCTGTCACTGGGGGCAGCACACAGGAATATCCCCTAGAAAGTGTCCTGAGGGCATCAGATGATTCTTAATGGTTAGGTTTAGGGGTAGGTATTGGGTTTGAGGTTAGGTTTTAGGGCAGGGGTTGCTTAAGGTTAGGGTAGGGGTCGGGTTAGAGTCAGGATGGGTTGATTTCGTAGAGTTGCCGAGCTCAGGAAGTGAAAGGTGGGAGTGCTTGGCAAATGCCCTCGAATCATCTGATGCCCTCAGGACACTTTCTAGGGGATATTCCTTTAAGCTGTGACATCACTTCCTGTCACCAATGAACAGCATTTCTGAGTGCAGCATTCTGTCAATCACACTGGAGCCAAGCTGCCAGTCTTGGGGATGTCCATTGGGCATCAGGCTGTCTGTAGCTTTTATCTGTGGATCACCTCCCTTTCTATAGAGTTCTGTAGTTTTCTACACATCTCTAAAACTGGCAATCATTTTGTATACATTTAATATAGGATTTTTTAAAGGGTGAATAAGTCATTCTAATAAACAATAGTTTAACTCCTCCCCACGAGTCCAGCGGCGCCTCCCCAGCTGGGCCCTCTCCTCCAGGGTTCAGGAGCAGTGGAGTGTCCGCTGTCTGGAGAGACCGGCCTCATGGTGTGATGCTGCTCTCAGTCCTACAGCGTTGAAGCGATATCCCAATCGGATACTTCAAATTGGGTAAAAAATGATTTAAAGCAATGCTAATGGAAACCCAAGTACTTCCAACAGGCCTCTCGTTAGGGGTTCTGGTTATAGAGTGAAACCCCATCACACCTGCAAAACCCTGCAGTTAATAACTCTGACACATCTATTCATTCACATTATGTAGCGTTTATACATCAAGGATACTGTCTTAAATAAAGATCCTTCTTGTAAAAACAGGTATACTGTAATATATTACAATGTAAAGCGGCTGATTGTTTTATACAGTTTATTTGATCAAACAGGATGCCTTTCCCCGGATTCTGTGTGGAAGTACGCAATTAAAGCCTGGTTTTAAATCAGCTTTTTTTCGATCTAAATTTTGCCCAGTTTTTTTTTTAATTTTTATTTTTTTTACCTAACAGCTGTAAAAAATAGTGTAGCCTCCTCCTCGAAGTGAAAATGAAACCTGGAAACCCAATCAAGCATTGGAAAACAAGAAGGGAAAATGAGCGGTTATTACTGGCTTTACATACGTGTACGTTGATGAATAATAGTACTTCCTTTAGTACTTCCTGTACTAAACAATGAGAGATATCCATTCGCTTATTTTCTAACATGTTCTGATATCTGTATTTTCTATCTATCTAAAAAAAAAATAAGTTCTCAAAATTGTAAATTATTGATTTTGTCTTTCCTTGTTTTTTGTCTCATTTTGAATGTTGCAACGGGATTAAAGAAGCTTCAGTTGGAAGATAAGCTATCCTTAGTGTCCTTGACTTTTTATTTATTATGTGACCACTCATCCTGTTTTATTTTATTTTTTTTTCAACATTTTTTTCCTTGCATTAGAATTGCAGTGATTGAAAATGGGATCTTTTTGTTAAAGTTCTGATGCCACCTTTGAATGTAAACATCAACCTCTCTTTCCTACTCTCATCTGAAGAGACCTTTTGAGGTCTTGAAAGCTTGTGATTAATTGTTGTTTGGTTAGTCCAATAAAAGGCATCACATCTCCTTCTCTTTGATTATATATTAGAAACTCAACAGCGCTGGTCTAGAAAAGACTGCATCAGCGACCAAGATCAGTGGCTGCATTAAAGCTGTCTCGCTTATCTAGGGGCAGTGTTGAGTTATTATCTAGGGGCAGTGTTGAGTTATTATCTAGGGGCAGTGTTGAGTTATTATCTAGGGACAGTGTTGAGTTATTATCTAGGGGCAGTGTTGAGTTATTATCTAGGGACAGTGTTGAGTTATTATCTAGGGGCAGTGTTGAGTTATTGTCTAGGGGCAGTGTTGAGTTATTCCGCATGCTCAGCAATTCAGACAGCTAATCTCAAACCATTTTCAAACTCTAAAACTAAGGAAGACTCTTAATCCTTTTCAGTGGCTGTAATGAGAGCTCTCATTTTACTGGTCAGGTTCCTCGTTCAAATATAGGGACCCTTCTGCACTGACAGTCTGTCACACGATAACTGCCTTGATTTTCACCAAACTTCTCTGCCCTGCTCCTCAAACCACAGTTCCGGCGCGGTGGACGGTGCATTGTTGTCTTGGAAGTGGCCATCAGGGTTGAGCATTGTTGGGTGGACTTGATCCACAATGTTGCTTAAATAAACTACAGCAGCTTTCTAGTGCTGCAGGGATGTCCCGTCACATGATCAGCCTAATTTGCATATCTAATGTCAGCGATGGTGTTGAAATAGACTCAGGACAGAGGGAAAGACACTTCTTCACACAAAGAGTGCTGAGGGGATGGAATGGGTTACCTAGTCTTGTTGGTGAGGCAGAATCACTGAGATCCTTTAAGACCCAACTTGACAAAGTTTTGAGATCAATCAGCTGCTCCGAACCAGACACCACTGAGGGGCCGAATGATCCTCAAAACAGTAGGCAGGTAACTAAAGAGTTTCAGCTGTGATTGAATGCTGGTAGTTTTATTGCCTGATGTTTTTCTTTACAGGATTGTTTTGGTACAATGTGATTATTATTTTTATTACAGAGTAGAACAGCATAACCACATGATTTATCAACCAGACTCCCCCTCCCCCTCTTTCCATACAGATTGTGGATGTGTTGAGTGTGGATTGATTCAGCAGATCGATGTGTTGAGTGTGGATTGGTTTAGTAGATTGTGGATGTGTTGAGTGTGGATTGGTTTAGCAGATTGTGGATGTGTTGAGTGTGGATTGGTTTAGCATATTGTGCAGATAGCAGTGCTGTGGGCTGTACTGCCTGTCAGAGAGACTGGTTGGTATTTTGGTTGATTAGATGCAGATTGTGTGAAACTGCACAGCCCAATAAACACAGGGCTGATCAGCTAGTCAGAGTATAACTAACACTTCAGAAGAACTCTTCCAATGTGGGACGAACAGAATTACTCAATTTCAACATTTTCTGAGCTTTCTTTTTTTTACATTCTTTTTTTTCTAAATTATTTATTTTTGTTTCTTTCATTTCTGTTTTTATTTGCTAACATTTTCTTCAATTTCTTTTTAACATTGTCTTTTTTCTAAAGTTCATTGTTTTAGCCTCATTTTTAACTTGCATTAACATTGCTGTAATGTTTTCCTCTCACCATTCCCTTCCTTCCTGTGTTACAATGTAACTGGTCCTTTGGGTTCTGTGTTACCCCGTAGGAAACGGTAGGGTCAGGAGGTGGGGCCCTATTACCTGTAACACAGGAGGACGTCAATGGAGAGAGGAAGTGATGACAACGGGAAAACCTGACTTCACTCAAAACTGACACTCTTAAAGCAATATTTTATTTTATACAGTGAAACTGCACTTTATCTAAACGTGTACACTCTAGTCAGACCTCTCTAGTTGCTGTGCATTACTGTGTGGTATATATTTACAGGCAAAGCGCTTGAATTACATCTTTCATATTTCCATATAGAGCAGCTGTCTGGAGTAGTGGTTAGGGGCTCTGGACTCTTGACCGGGGGGTTGTGGGTTCAATCCCAGGTGGAGGACACTGCTGCTGTTCCCTTGAGCAAGGTACTTTACCTAGATTGCTCCAGTAAAAACCCAACTGTATAAATGGGTAATTGTATGTAAAAATAATGTGTAAAAAATAATGTAATTCTATGTAAAAATAATGTGATATCTTGTAACAATTGTAAGTCACCTTGCATAAGGGCGTCTGCTAAGAAATAAATAATATTTCACGATTGTAAATCGATTATATGAACACCACCTGGTCCCAATTAATTTGGATAATAGAGGTTTCACTCCATCATCTAAATGAACATGATATTGAATGTGTTGAAGAGACCAGTCTGTGTGTATTTTTCTCTTTGGTAGTTTCTGCCACACAATCACGATCAGCACTTCATACTAAAGCACTGTGCTGTTCCAGTGACTGCCCTCCCCTCCCTCTGCAAGCAGGTTAATGCAGGTCTTAAATTAAACAATGCAAGTAATGATATTAATGTTAAGAGAATGGATTTGCCCAGCGTGGAACATGGATGGAATTATTTTGTCAGCTACAGGCACTTGCTGCAGAGCGGTGCACAGTCTCTCTCTCTGGATTGTAAACTCCCTGCAGCAGCCCTCTCACAGCCAGCACTCTGGGAACTTTGCCCTGGTTCCTCTCGGAGAACTGAAGTGTCAATAGGCTGGGAATCTCTCCAAAGTCATCTTTTTGTTCGTGGAGCCGCTCCAGAAGAAAGGAGCACTGACCCGGAGCGTCGGGAAGTCCTGGGAACAGGGGGAGGAGGGGGTGGGTATTCCATTATCATTCCAAACACAGCGACACAGAGGACAAATTCCACTCACAAAGAGCGTTGGAAACTATGAACTAGAACTACTCCTTTCCTGTTTCCATCTGCACCATGAATCCAGTGTGTGACACTCAGTGTCATCCCGTTCCCAGTATCAAACTGGGGCAGCTTCCACCTGCAGTCTACAATCCACTCTGCAGCCGGACACATGACACACAAGTCAAACCTGTATGTATCACGTTGTTGTATAGTTGCTATTTATGAGTGAATTCACCAACTTCCAATATTCCCCGGACAGTATCATATAATCACAGCCTACAGATTATTTTCTGCAGTCAGAGATTTAAAGCCCGCCTCTCTCTCTCTAGCGTCATTCATATTGGATGCTCATCAGGTCACTTCAGTGTGGAGAGATGGAGTTCTGACAGCCTGCAGTCCTAACTGGGGCTGAAAGACAGACAGGCAGGCAGACAGACAAGCAGGCAGGCTGGCAGACAGATAGAGTCCCAATTGAAATGGACTGGACCTCTGCTGCTAATGGAAATGAATGAGTTGAATTGGTGTGCATGTGCAGTTTTGAAACTAAACTATATTTTAACAAACATGTTTTATGATATCTGGTACTGCAGAAATCTCTGTTTGCAAGCCTTGCTTTCAATTAGAGTTGCACTCCTTTGGTTACCGGGAGAATGACATTTCCCTTCTCCTTCAACATCTTCTCTCCTGTCATTAACCAACCAGCTGCTTCCCTTTTTGACTGACATGCTTTGTAGACAGTGTAGACATGCTTTGACCCTGAAGACACATTTGAAACAGTAAGGTCATGCTGACAATTGTAAAAGTCTTGTATTTTACAATATGAGAGCCCAACACTAATTCACAATATTTTTTGATGTGTAGGTCATTTGCTGAAATAAGTGTTGTATTAGGTGACATTCATTCCAGTCTCTATGTACATCTGTCCAAATACTTGTTGGATTAGAAGCCAAATTAGAGCCTTTTGCTCTCTGTTAATGACAGCAAACAGCCAGCAGGAGAATGGAATGTGTTTTTACGCCGAGATTCTGGAACCTTCTGCGTTAAAGAAAAAAGACAAAAAAAAAGCTGTTCTCTTCATTCCCTGCGCTTTTCTGTATCCCATCATGCCCCTGCGCACCGGCTTTGTTGCCGTGGTTACCCCACTGACTGTGGTTACAGAGCCAAAAACCCCATTGGATTTTAAAAACAAGAAAGAAAAGGAGAGGGAAGAGAGGCCAGGCATTTTTCAAAAAGAGAAAAGGACTTAGCCCCCCTTCTGAAGCCGTCACGTCGTCTTTTCATTGTGTGGAACATTGTGTTTCTCCTTATGAAAGGGTCCCGTAGTAAAAGCATACCACAGTGTAATAAAGCACGGCAAAACACAGAAGCATCGCGGAGCACAGAGAGGTATGTTAAGCATATTAAAAGACCCGTGGTACACGACGGCTCATGCAGTTTAATCATAGAAAAAGCATGGCGGGGAAACTGCAAAACGACCGTGCAAACTTTCAGAAGAGCCCCTTGTCAGATTATAACCCCCAAACACTGTCTCAGGCCTCGAACAGCAAAACAGACTCGTTTATGAAAAGCCGAGTTACTCAGATAAAGTAATCCATCCGCACAGGAGTAGGCAAAACAAATTGTTAAACCTGCCATATGTAGCACAAAACGAGAGAACCTCGCTTTAAGGTCACAGCAGTACCTCAAAATGAGGGTGTGTAATTACAAAAATATATGAATATATAAAACTATAATAGTAATATTTTCAAACCGCGCAGTCTCATTATTCAGTGTTGGCCGATTCAGGCAAAGCCATTGTTTGAATGCCTGTGAACTGCAAGCAATTTCAGGCTCCTTGGGTGG
Source organism: Acipenser ruthenus (assembly GCF_902713425.1). Classification (NCBI taxonomy): domain Eukaryota; kingdom Metazoa; phylum Chordata; class Actinopteri; order Acipenseriformes; family Acipenseridae; genus Acipenser; species Acipenser ruthenus. Next base: position 3,076,152 of record NC_081231.1, on the reverse strand, counting down.
CGAATTTTCTACGACCAGCAATAACTGACACGTTATTAAAAGAGTTACAAGGCCAGCAGTTAAAGACACCTGCACGGGAGCTCGCTGCAGAACCATTCAGGTTTAGTTTTAGATTGGTCAGTTTAAAGTTATTGAATTTTGAGTATCAATTTGCTATTTTAGATAATAAAAATGTATTTTACAATCACTGTAAGAGGCCAAAATGCTTAATGACCTCACTGCAGTGTAATCGCACAGGCAGGCTCATGTACTTGGGTATGCGTGCTGTCCTGTGACTGCAGTCCCCAATGCCGTTTCTTAAATGCGCATTTGCACCTGAGTATGAGCGCCCCCTGGTGGAAAATAAGTGTAATATTAATAGTAATATTAATGTTCTCATGTATCAGCGTGCTGCTCTTACATTAGTGCATGTTCCTGCTTTATACTGTACTGCTTTTGCCTGCAGAAAATGACATGAAGCTCAAAAGTTACCGTTGCCCCCCCCCCCCCCCCCCATTTTAAAATGTCATTTTATTTTGTGGTTTTGTAACTTTGTAAGGGGGGGGGCATGTCCATTGTTTCATGAATGCGTGGATTCTGGTGTTCACAGATAATAATGGAAAGCATTCACGCATGAGGGAAGAGTCTTGGTTAGCCCTCCTTTAAAGGGGAGCTGTTATAATGTTGCTATTGCAAAAAAAGGGGCAAGAAAATGGATTTTACAGTCTTGGTTAGACCTCCTTTATTGGGGTGGGCTGTTATAATGTTGCTAGTTGTGCTGATAAGGAAATGGACAGCTAAGGTTGGCACTCCTGTAAAGAGGGACCCGTGATAATGTTGCTATTAAGAGGTAAGAGGATGGGTTTGAAAGGCTAACACTACCTGTAGAGAACACTAACTGAGTGAAGCACGCTGAAGGGTTAACTACTGCATGATAAACAGGCACCAATCCTGTTACTCTGAAACTGACCAGCAGCTCCCGGCAGCCAGTACTGTGATGTACTTACCGGCAGTGCCCTCTGGTGGCTGGTTTAGGAACGACACTGCCAAATCAGGCAAACTTCCCTTTTTGTAGAAGCAGCCACTGCAGGAAACCTGCTGTTTCTATTGTCTGTTTCAGCTCCTGCCGTCTCTTCTGTATGAAGTGCAGATCCATGAATTATAAACCCGTGGAATACAGTGTGTAGCATTTCCTTTGACAGTTTTTGCTGATTATACCCAAATGCAATCCAAAATGTCTAAAGGAGGCTGGGAGGTTATGATAAATGTTAATAAAAACATGTGCAGCTGGTGTCACAGATGTCTGCGGCAGGCTAGAACTGAAGAGCAGCTCCTGAACTGAAGTGTAAGCACAAGCACACTGAGCAAACATTGCAAAGTATTCACACTCGGATCGATTCGAAACATCAGAGAAAGGTACGTGGACAGTAAAATCATCATATCAAAACTGGACCTGCACAATATTCAGCACTGAAACACTGTGAAAGCCAGCCCCACAATACTCACAATACATATGAAGCAGCACGAGACGAATGCCCACAATGACTTCTTCATTTGAAAGCTGTTGCTTCAGTGTTGTGCAACTACAGGGGTCATGGGATCACAGTACTGCAGGATTGCACAAGAGACAAACATTATAGTTTCCTATAGAACTAATAATACATTATCTGACCACACAGCTTTTAGTGTGTCAAGATGATAAATGAACTGTACAGAACAAATATTTATATAACAAAAACATATTAAAACTGCCATGCCAACACTGCTGCTTATTCAGTTAGCTCTTCTTCATGGGACTGGAACGTTAAGACTTTGAGCACCTATCTTACTAACATGCTAAGAAACGCAGTTCAGTTTTATCTTACTAACACGCTAACAAACACAGTTCAGTTTTTGTTTTGATAACAGTAGAATAAACAGGGTGTACAAATAATTTTCTCACCCGTGTCTCATTCATGGGATTGGTTTGCAATTCTGGTTTTGTTTTTTCAATTGAAAATATTTCCTACATTACATACACTGCCTGGCCACTTTAACAACCTGTTATTAATATCGGGTTGGGCAGCATTTACTCTGATCACAGTCTGGACGTGCCGTAGAGACTGCACAGGGTGCTGGGAGGTATACTGAGAGGATCCATTCAGTCATAAAAACTTCAATCTGTGCAGAGAGGCAGGCTGAGGATCGTGACATGCTCAATTGCATTGAGATCCGGGGATTGCGGTGGCTGTGGAAGATGCCTACAGTCTCTATCATTCTCCTCACACTGTTCCCAATTCAGCCACGGTGGACGGGTGCATTAGCATCTTGAATGTAGCCATCAGGATCCAGCATTCTTGGGCGGACTTGATTCACAACAGTGTTTAAATAAACTACTGGATCTGCCTTCCAGAGTAATCAAGCGACCCAGGACCTACCAGGAGACCATGCCCCACACCAGGGTATACCAGGAGAACATGCCCCACACCAGGGTATACCAGGAGAACATGCCCCACACCAGGGTATACCAGGAGAACACACCTCACACCAGGGTATACCAGGAGAACACGCCCCACACCAGGGTATACCAGGAGAACACACCCCACACCAGGGTATACCAGGAGAACACGCCGCACACCAGGGTATACCAGGAGAACACACCCCACACCAGGGTATACCAGGAGAACACGCCGCACACCAGGGTATACCAGGAGAACACACCCCACACCAGGGTATACCAGGAGAACACACCCCACACCAGGGTATACCAGGAGAACACGCCGCACACCAGGGTATACCAGGAGAACACACCCCACACCAGGGTATACCAGGAGAACACGCCGCACACCAGGGTATACCAGGAGAACATGCCCCACACCAGGGTATACCAGGAGAGCATGCCCCACACCAGGGTATACCAGGAGAACATGCCCCACACCAGGGTATACCAGGAGAACATGCCCCACACCAGGGTATACCAGGAAAACATGCCCCACACCAGGGTATACCAGGAGAACACACCCCACACCAGGGCCATGCCAAATCCAATCAGACAGACAGGTTCTAATAAAGTGGCCCGTGTTTTGTTTTCATCGTAAAAATTGTGTGTCGTGGTTTATTATTGTATTATTAATCATATAAAAGTGTGCATGTCCCATAATTCCAGTACTATCAGGTACTAATCCATAGCTTGGGGAGGGCCCCTGGTTGCCTGGGGGCCCTGATCCTGGCCCCGCAGGCCCTTGTGATAATCCCTCCTTTACTCTGCCATTGCAGTCCAAATCTGTTCCATTGAAGCTCATTCCCAATGACTGCAGTGCTTTGTGCTGTGCAATAGTGAGATGGTGTGGGCAGCCTTGTGTGTTCAGACTGGCCTTCCTTCAGCGTCACAATAGCGCCTGTGTGAATCCACTTGAAATCAAGTGACAAAGACAGTCCATTGAAACACTGGGGCTCACTCTGAAACAATCTGGACTTTCAAATAATGGATCCGTTCACTGGATTACAGGTCACCATTGTTTCATTTTTTTATAATGTGTGGCACTTAAGACTTAAAATGTTTTTCTTTTTGGGCTTATCAATAGTTGTTTTTGCACATTAATATTTTCTTCTTTATTGTATCATAAATCCATTAATTCATTGATGCAGTCTATCACTAAGTGTTTGTATGCTGTGTGTGTTTTCATTGATTGCAGTGAGGAAGGCTGACTCAGTGATTCAGCAGCTGGGCTTTATTATTATTATTATTATTATTATTATTATTATTATTATTATTATTATTATTATTATTTATTTATTAGCAGACGCCCTTATCCAAATACATTCAAGTGTTACAATACAAGTAATACAATAAGAGCAAGAAATACAATAACTTTTGTTCAAGCAAAGTACAAGTGTGACAAACCACAATTCAATAATACAGCAGATAATAGTGATAGTTACATCAGGATATGATTAAATACAAAGTACTACAGGTTAAACACTTGGCAGATTACAGTATTCTGAAGTACAGGATTAAATGCAGTAAAATAGGGGGCAGATAAGAGCAAAATAAAGCACATTTACATGAAGGGTGATAGTGTCCCAGGATACAAACAGAGGGGTTCTACAGGTGCTGTTTGAAGAGGTGAGTCTTAAGGAGGCGCCGGAATGTGGTCAGGGACTGGGCAGTCCTGACATCTGTAGGAAGGTCATTCCACCACTGTGGAGCAAGGGTGGAGAAGGAGCGGGCTCTGGAGGCAGGGGAGCGTAGCGGAGGTAGAGCTAGTCTTATAAAGAGGGAGCTGTTTCAATGAGGGAGGTTGCTTGATAAAGTAACATGTGTCTCTGTATAAGTGTCAGCCTGCTTTTATTTCTTTGTTTTTTAAATACGTTTTTATATGTGCCTTAAATAAAAGAGTTTTACTGGTAGCTCACGTACAAACCTAGCAGTGTTGCATAAACACAACACAGTGAAGCCCCTTTTCATTTTGCAATCATCAGCAATGTGTTCTCTGCTAAAGACCATTACAAGATGCTTCTAGTTCCACACAAGGGCTTGCTGCATCATCAGTTTGAGACTCAAGGTAAGAGAGAGACTGGTTTGATTATTAGTGCAGCTTCCCTGTAATGAAAACATCTCCATTCTCTTACCTTTAGTGTCATACTGGTGAGTCAGAAAGCCCTTGTGGGAACTAAGTAGAAACATGTTGGTGTTGAGTAGATGTGACAAGAACCTTGCTGGCTTTTTTTCAAAGATGTGATGAAAAAAATAAAAACAAGAATTGGAAACCAAATCCCATGAATGATACGTGCATGAGAGAGTTATTTCATGTGTTTTGAAATCAATCTGTCTGTCTGTCTGTCTGTCTGTGTCAGCCTGTCTGTCTGTCTGTCTGTCAGCCCCAGTTAGGATTGCAGGCTGGCAGAACTTATATTATAGTGTCCGGGGAATATTGGAAGTTGGTGAATTCACTCATAAATAGCAACTATACAACAACGTGCTACATACAGGTTTGACTTGTGTGTCATGTGTCCGGCTGCAGAGTGCATTGTAGACTGCAGGTGGAAGCTGCCCCAGTTTGATACTGGGAACGGGATGAGATTGAGTTTCACAGACTAGTTTCCTGGTGCAGAGGGAAATGGGGCACAAGACGCTCGCTTGAAGAAGTCGTCTCCGGTGCTACATGACTCTGAAGCAGAGGAGCAGGGAATAAACAGGCATGCAGTCAGGGGAGGCATGCAGTCGGGAAGCATGCAGTCAGGGGAGGCATACAGTCGGGGGAGGCATGCAGTCAGGGGAGGCATGCAGTCAGGGGAAGCATGCAGTCAGGGGAGGCATGCAGTCAGGGGAAGCATGCAGTCAGGGGAAGCATGCAGTCAGGGGAGGCATACAGTCGGGGGAGGCATGCAGTCAGGGGAAGCATGCAGTCAGGGGAGGCATACAGTCGGGGGAGGCATACAGCCGGGGGAGGCATGCAGTTAGGGGAAGCATGCAGTCGGGAAGCATGCAGTCAGGGGAGGCATACAGTCGGGGGAGGCATGCAGTCAGGGGAAGCATGCAGTCAGGGGAAGCATGCAGTCAGGGGAGGCATACAGTCGGGGGAGGCATACAGTCGGGGGAGGCATGCAGTCGGGGGAGGCATGCAGTCAGGGGAAGCATGCAGTCAGGGGAGGCATACAGTCGGGGGAGGCATGCAGTCGGGGGAGGCATGCAGTCAGGGGAAGCATGCAGTCAGGGGAAGCATGCAGTCAGGGGAGGCATACAGTCGGGGGAGGCATGCAGTCGGGGGAGGCATGCAGTCAGGGGAGGCATACAGTCAGGGGAAGCATGCAGTCGGGGGAAGCATGCAGTCGGGGGAGGCATGCAGTCAGGGGAGGCATACAGTCAGGGGAGGCATGCAGTCAGGGGAAGCATGCAGTCGGGGGAGGCATACAGTCAGGGGAGGCATGCAGTCAGGGGAGGCATACAGTCAGGGGAGGCATGCAGTCAGTGGAGTCATTATTATTATTATTTATTTCTTAGCCGACTCACTTATCCAGGGCGACTTACAACATTATTTTTACATACAATTACATTATTTTTTATACATTATTTATACATACAATTACCCATTTATACAGTTGGGTTTTTACTGGAGCAATCTAGGCAAAGTACCTTGCTCAAGGGTACAACAGCATTGTCCCCATCTGGGATTGAACCAACAACCCTCCGGTCAAGAGTCCAGAGCCCTAACCACTACTCCACACTGCTGCCCCTACATACAATCAGGTCATACAGTCAGGGGAGGCAGGTGCCTGGCTGCTCGAAGTCGCTGGTCTTTGCTGGGGATTCCACAGGAAGCATTGGCTCTGGCGCTTGGTTTGGGAGGCAAAATCAGCAGGAACTGTTTCTCCTCACTGCGCTACAGTGGCCCCTACTGGCCAGGCGCCCAATAAGCTCGGACACCTGCAGGGCTGGCCTTTGTCCTCTAGGGGGTGGTAGCTCACATCTGCTGTGGAGCTCCGGGGTGTATAGAGGCGATTGGCTTGGGGATCGGAGGACACCGCTGTAGTTTTCTTGAGCACCTGCGGTGAGGGAGCGGAATTGGACATTCTAAATCGAGGAGAAAACAGTGGGTAAAATAATTGGTCAATAAAAAAACAAAAAGAAATTGCACTGGCGCAGCGAAAAGGTAAAAAGTGCTTCTCTGACACCACCTTTGCACACTCCCATTAGAATCATAGCACTGTTTTTGAATTGTAACTGCTTACCTCAACAGTGTCTTCAGTTAACAGGAATACAAACGGGTATTTCAAGTCTCTTCATGAAAAATGTGCTTTATCGGCGATTTGAGGACGAGGCTGTTACTGTCGCTTTAACGCGGAATGCACCGTATGAGTCACGTATTCGCCGCAGCCAATGACATTTTGGCCACCCGCCTCAGGGCACGCCTGCGCAGAAGTGGGTGACCTCGCGCCGCAGCGCGTTCCTCTTGGTGCGCAGGCGCAAAGTCAGCCAGAGCGAGTGTAGGCGACCCAAGATGGCGGCTGTTGTGCAGAATGTTGTTAAACTGTGAGTATTTCTGAATCTTTAAAACAGGGAATTGTTCGAGTTTGAGGGGGTTATGAGATTGATTAACCGGCGAAGGGGTAGCCGAACCCCGACTGGCGGTTGTGAAAAGCGGGGGTGGTGGTGGTGGAAGGCCGGGGAGATGTGATTAATCAGGGGCTCTTCATTGTTCAAAGCAGCTGGGAAAGTTTGGGTCATGAAATTCAACAAAGGAAGTTTAGCGAATCGAGTTTTCGATGCAACCGTGCAATGTATGTTATTACTTCAAGGGCAGTAGCAGTATTTACTGGAATTGTGCGACAAGATGGCCAGACCCACTCGGCTTACAGAAGTTATTTCGCATACAGAATGCGTAGACGAAATGAAAGACTTTATTTTGCTCTACTCTTACTTTTGAGTAGGCAGTTGGGGTTAGTTTTGACGTAGAGAGTTCAACACTGGAATATTATGTAGCCGTAACAATCCTGTTGGAGGTTATTAATAAAGAAGACTTGCATGCATAGCCAGCACAGCGTATTTTGAGTTATAGTCCTAGTAGTATTAAACGTGTAAGGGGTAAGCAGTAGTTTCTGGTACTGCAGTCGTTAATAGAGCTAATTGCACTGTGAAAATTGGCCACTCAATTCACCAGTCGTCGGATTTGAAAAAAGTGCTGATATGTAATTAATAAATAATCGACGAAAGTAATACAAATGACAGAATCAATGTAATGTTCAGTCGACGGATTACATTGAATAGATGACTCATGTGATCTGAGCTACTACGGTGGATTTGAGGTTTGATCAGGATAAGACGATTTGAGAACTGTGCAGTTTGTATTTACGCAGTTTGAGTACTGAGAATGGTTTAGTGCAGTAGTACGCGGATAGTGCAGAGACTACACTGAAACAGCGACAGGGTTTGAATCCGCCCCTCGTTATTTCCACGGCTACAGTATTGCACAAGTTTCCAGCATGTGCCGTATTGAGCCCGAGGAGGAAGTCATGCGTCATCCCACTTATTAGTCATCGTGTCTTGGGAATATGTCCGCTCCTGATACAGAACGGAGACTGTTAGATGAATAGGCTACGTGTTAATGGACCCCTGTTCCCTGCCCTTTCCAGTTTGAGAATGAATGTGTTTTGTTTTTAATTGTATTTAAGGTTTTGTTCTGTAGGAAACTAAACAAAAGACCAGCTGTTACTCTGGTCTCGAAAGCAGCCTCCTCATTAACGCTGCGTTGTACGCGCGAGGGGGCTGTTCGTTCTGTTGCTTTTCATAGTTTGATGCGATACAGTGGTCTTTTGCACGATGTCATTCTAGTTTGGAGATGCTACGTGAATAATTTGAGTCGCAATGATAAAACCTGAATTCCTTTCCATAATGAAGTTACAGAGAGATGTTGATAATTTGTGAAAAAAAAAACACTACAGCATTGAACTATTCATTTGAAAAATGGGTCATTTATTTTACCACAAGTCTTTAATATTCTCGTCTATAAGCCCACCAAAGATCAGTTTCTTAACTCGTGTCCCACAAGGGGTTTCAGCTCTTCAAAGATGGGGCCATTTTCAGTACTTTCATCCTGAAGCCTTTTTGTGAGGTCATTAAATCAGACAGTAAAGTAGGCAGACAGTAGCAGAGCTGCATACAGAAAGTCAATTAAATTATGAGCACACCTAAGCAATTTGAAAGTGATACAAGGCCCCCAGCAACACAGAAGTACTAAGCGTGGTACTTATTCTGCATGAATTCTACAGAAGACCTCCCTGGTTATCTGTACAGAAGCATTCATAAGGCTACTGACATTGTAAATATAATTTTTAGATCCTCAAAATCACTCCAAAATGAGACGCGTTTCAAGTATAGCAAAATCTGACACGGAATGACCCAAATGTTACTTGAGTCTTTTATATATATATATATATATATATATATATATATATATATATATATATATATATATATATATATATATATATAATAACCCACCTGTATCCTGCAGTAACACAATAACAAATAATTAAACTCTCAATAGCCTTTTACGCAGTCCTCTGTAGGGCTGCTACGATTAAATCAAAAATCGTTTTTTCCATCGATTCCATTCCTCATTATATACAGCTTTATAAATACTGGATAATCAATTCAATAATTACGTTTTTGGACGTGCATAGTTAATAACATTATTTAAGTTTATCAAGGAAACTGCACCGAACGCCCTGTCTTGCTGTTTACAGTATTTCTGCCAGACAAGCAGTGGGCGTGCTCTTCTTTTCCTGCTCATGTTAACTAGCATCGGATTTGCTGGTCCCATCCTACCAGTGAATCAGTTTTGAAAATGCTTTATAAGTACGCCCTTCTATGTGTTCGATGTAAAAAATAAAAAAGCGCGGTCACCTTGTATCCAGAGCAGGACGACAGGCATGTATTCCTGGCAAACAGCCTGTAAATAAATTGTGCACATTGAAGAAAACTGACTGTATAGAGTTTACACTGCTTCGGATTTTTAAAATGAACTGTTACATGTTGAGAGTGTAAACTTATGCCTTGCTTTACTGAATGTTCGCTCGTTATCAAACAAAGCCTTTCTAATCAGTGATTTGATTACACGTTACAAACTTGGATTTTTATTTCTGACTGAAACTTGGCTCAGTGTGAATGATAATAACTCCCTGACTGAAGCTTCTCCTTTTAAATGTTTCCTTCGTTCAGAAAGCACGTTCGGAGGGGTGAGGGGGCGGACTAGCTGGTAATTTCAGTAATGATTACAACTGTAAGCTGAAAAATGCTGAGGGGTATCATTTGAGTCTTTAATATTAACCAGCTACCTGTTCTCTATCAAAACCTAGTCAGTCCTTTCTGTCAGAATTTGCCGAATACCTGTCTATTTTATCTGTTAATTATGATAGGATTCTTCAACTTGGAGATTTTAATTGACATATTGATAATGAAGATGATTCAAAGGCTAGTGAGTTTTTGAGGCTCTTGGACTTGATTTTATTCAGCATGGTTTAGGGCACACCCGTAATCGTGGGCACACTTTAGATCTTGTTATTTCTCGAGGTCTAGTTGTTAATATCTCGTCTATAATAGATCCTAATATCTCTGATCATTTTTGTAGGCTATGTTACCTATGTTACCTATGCTCACACTATTAAAAGTCGTGCAATTAATCCTTCAACTGTAAGTAATAATAAGCTTAGCCTCATCAACCTCATTGCAGTCTCTATCTACTGATGAGTTAGTTGCCAGATATAAACACTGTTGTACTTTCGATACCGTTTCCCCAGTTAAGACTAGATTAGTTTCACCTAAATGCAGTGTTCCTTGGATTACAATACCACCCGGCAAATGAAGAGACTGTCGTAAGGTGAAACGTAAACAGAGGGCCAAAAAATTACATATCTGCTATGATATTATGAAAGAACTCTTACTGAGGTAAAATGGAGCTGTAAGATCAGCAAGATATGCCGCCTTCTCCAGTCTCATCGAGGTAAATAAAAATAACTCCAGGGTGCTTTTTTCAACTATAGATAAATTGGTTAATCCTTCATCTTCACCTGTTAGTAACCTACAAGTGTCATCTACTAAGAGTGAAGAATTTCTCAATTACTTTCAAAATAAAATAAAGATTATTAGGGAACAAATTCCACTCTATGGTTGTAATTCAAATATTTCAGAAAGGCTGGTGGAAATGGTGATTGAATAATTTTCTTCAATTACTGTACAGGATCTAAATGTGATTGTAATGCAGATGAAACCTGCATCTAGTACTTTAGATCCCATTCCAGCAAGGTTTCTGAAGGATGTCCTTGGTTGCCTATGTAATTATATTCTTGCGATTTATAAATAGTTCACTGGAAACTGGAATAGTTCCAGCTTCTTTATAAAACTGCCCTGGTAAAGCCACTTCTTAAAAAAACAAACTTAGCTCAGTTTTGAGTAATATTAGACCCATTTCAAATCTTCCTTTTTTAGCTAAGGTCCTTGAAAAGATAGTGTTAAAGCAATTTAATGGATTCTTGAATACTAATAATATCTTTGAAAAGTTTCAATCAGGGTTTCGCTCTAATCACACCACAGAAACTGCCCTGGTCAGAGTAACCAGTGATTTATTGATGAGTGTGTATTTAAATGCCATATCCATTCTGCTTCTGTTGGACCTCAGTGCAGCTTTTGATACAGTGGATCACTCCATTTTAATTGATGGGTGAGCTTGACGGGTAATGTACTAAACTGGTTTAGATCTTACCTTTCAAACAGTTTTTAGTTTCGCTGGGGGAGTCAGTGTCAGGTTTAGCAAGTATTACCTGTGGTGTTCCTCAGGGTTTATTCTTGGTCCAATTTTATTCTCTTTGTACCTGCTACCTCTAGGCCAGATTATTCGTAAACATGCTGTAAATTTTCACTGCTGATGATAGACAGTTATATATCTCTGTGAAACCTGGTGATATTATCACATCAGTCTTACTGGAGTGTATTACTGACATCAAAATCTGGATGCCCCAAAATTTCCTGCAATTAAACTCTGATAAGACAGAAGTTTTGATGATAGATTCTCAGCAACAACTTGACTTGTCAAAAATAGACTTGGGTGACTCCGAATTTAAAATCAGAGGTTTACCCACAGTGGCTATTTTTAAATCAAGGCTTAAGACTCCTCTTTATTATTTAGCCTTCTAATTTTATTTTGACATGGTTATTTAACTGTTATATTTAATTATTTTTATGTTTTTTATTGGAGTTTTTTTGCCTTACTGTTTTTATAATATCTGTCTTTGTAATTGTGAACTTGTGTGAAGAGCCTTGAACCCTGCGGTATGAAAGGCTCTCTATAGATTATTTATAGAGAGCCTTTCATACCGCAGGGTTTATATTTAGTTTTAGTTTTAGGCAGGAATTTCTGCATTGTGTGTTTCACAGATAGTGAAGGTTAGGTGGTATAGTATTAAGATGCAATGCGTGATGCTGCAGCTGTCACTAAATAAAAAGACGGTTTTCATTAACTTGTCTAGTTTATATAGATTACATTCCTAACTACTGTAATGTGTTTGGAGTAAATATTTTAGTAACACTCCTGTAGTATGTTAACCCTTTACGGTCCTATGTGGGACCTGGTCCGACATTGCAATTTTCCCTTTCCGGTCCAATGTCGGACCCTGTCCGACATCATCAAAAAGACGTAAAAAAACAGGTCTCTAGTCGTTTTTTCTCCGGAAAAAGCCGAGAAAACCATTCAATGGCCGAGTGAGACCGATGGGAGCCGAGAGAAGCCGAAAAAAAAGGGGGCGTATCTCATGAATACAGATAGCCCCGACACCACATAAATAACACGGACATAAACAAACAAGATAGCTGCTTCCGCATCCAGCGCTCAAAGAACATCACAGACATTTACAGAGCTTTTTTTAGATGTTATAGTAATAAAAGAACGACTTGGATCGCATTATTGAGGAGTTTGGTGATAAAACGAGTGATCAGGAGATGATTTATCGGTATGCACGACTATGAAGAGGTATGTGAAAAATACAATGAACAAGGGGTGGGGCGGGGCTGGAGATGTAGTACTGAGTGTCCTGTTGATATGCAGTGCCTTTTAAACCTGTTTAACTGTGAAAAAAATACTTTTAAACAGCCTGTCTAAAATAAACTGCGCGTGTGAAAATAAATTGGACCTGACGTGCCTGAGACTCGCTGAATATGCACATGTAAAATATAGGATTTTACTCAATATTATTGGAGTAAGAAAACTCGAGAGTTGTCCCCCTGTCAGCCTGGTGCGTGTATTTATCTGCACCAGTAGCACTGGAGGCTAGGACAGTGCACAGTATAGAACTGTAAAGAATGATCTTATTCATTCTGTACACTTTACAATATGCAAATAGAACAGTCTGTTAGAACACTGCTTCAGGCACAAAGCATGAGCTTCAAAGAGCTGATGCATCAATACATGGGACTGTTCTTGCCAAGGGCTGCTTTGAACAATGAAGTAATATTAGGAGCTTGGTGGCAGAGTGACCCAATTCAGCAGCCTCTGATGTCTGGGTCTGGGGGTGATATCAGTGTGACAGAAGGACTAAGGATTGAGACGCACTCTCTTTCAGAGCTAAGAAGGTAAGCTCCCCTGGTGCCGGACTGGAGTCCTCTGTGGGGCCTCTTGGGATGCTTATCAGAATCTGGAGGTGTAGGAAGTGTGTCTGACACATTCTAGAGTTTTTACATAGATCTGAAGAACTGCTTGTTCAGATAATCTATGGGTTTGGGGGTGTATGGAGTCTGCCTGCATGTCAACCCTACATTTTTACATACCGTGGTTGTAGGTCACGATTTACATTTTCACGATTCTGATGGCTCTTGTATCCCCTGGCAACAGGGATATAATGGAGGCAGTCCCACACGTACATATGTCACACTTTCCATCTGGAAAACCGCTTATTAAATTGTGATGCAACTAAACATTATTTAACATAAGTTACTGAGAGCACCATATTGTGGAAGTATCTCTCTGGAGATGTGTCCATCTGTATGTCACACTTAGATTTTTATCTTGTGATCACAAGTTATTCCACATCCTGTAAATCAGTCATTTTAATATACGTTACCATGAAACGTACACTTTTGCTTCCATAAAGACACCTCGGTTCAGTACGACTTATCCAGTTTTTATTAAACTATTCATGTTGTATTCTTGACTACTCTGTACATGCTGTGATATTTTGTACAGTGGTACTTTGTAACAACTGTAAGCCTCCCTGGATAAGGGCATCTGCTAAGAAATAAATATTAATAATAATTAATATATGCCATGGTCATCACCTTTATCTTCATACTGGTGCCTGATTGAATGTACAGCCGTGGCAATGGGGGATGTGTCATTGAGAATTGCTTTGGTGTTCTTTGATGCTTGAGCTCTCCTTTTAACAGTATATCTGTGCTTGTACTTGTTGTATGAAGCCCTGTTGTTAGGACTCAGTGGGGCGAGTATTGAGATGAGGAAGCAGCCGTGTTGATGCCTGTGTGTTGTGTCTGTGTGAGGCAGGCTCGGAGAGCAGTACTACAAGGACGCGATGGAGCAGTGTCACAACTACAACGCACGCCTGTGTGCTGAGAGGAGCGTCCGCATGCCTTTCCTGGACTCCCAGACTGGAGTGGCGCAGAGCAACTGCTACATCTGGATGGAGAAGAGACACCGGGGCCCAGGTGAGAGACAGAGCAGCTCGGGGCTCTCAGCCAGAATGCAGTGAGGCAGGCGTAGAAATGTGCACCCAGCCCTGGGGTTCAAACCTACACAAAGAAAACCCAGCTGTCTGTTAGCCTATGTATACAGTCCTAATAGAAACAAAATATTACTTGCAGTATTTTCTTAAATAACCCCACACTGCTGCGTTCTTTCTTTCTCGGCCTTCTGAAAATTAGTATTTTGTGAAAAGCTCAAAGGTCTAAGTTCAGGAAAGTCAAACGTTTTAATGCATGGTCCACAACATCAATAATGTACAGTACACCACATTTAAAAAAACATGCAAACCGTACATTATTTAATTGGTGTTATTTTTATGTACACATCTGCTCTTCACCAGATGGCACAAGTTCTGTGTGTGTGATTGTGCAGTGAAGGATACAGTGTGTCTCCTGGCCAGTCTCATCTCTGTGTCTGTCTGCAGGCGTTGCCCCAGGACAGCTCTACACCTACCCTGCTCGACGCTGGAGGAAGAAGAGGAGAGCCCACCCCCCTGAGGACCCCCGACTCTCTTTCCCCCCCCTCAAACCAGGTACTGCTGGGGGCACTGTATTAAATGTGTATTTGATGTTATTCATTTTATAATTTTTTTAAGAAGATTCATGTCCCTAACCAGTCACTGCATTCGTACAAGTTTTCAGTGTCTGCGTAAATCGTGTGACTTCCATTAGAAGGAAAGCACTGAATGTTTGTTTGCTAATTGTTATGAAAAAAACACACAAATACATGTAAAACTAGTACAGAGAGGGTTTTTTGGTAGATAAATACTTAATTTGGTTGAGAAAATAAAACCGAAGGATGGGTGGGGATGAACGATGGAGAGTAAAAACTTTGCACTTTGTACTGGATCCCCTCCTAACCGCTGGTGAGTTCATATTGACATCCGTGTGTGACCCAGCCCTTGCCTCTCCATGCAGTTCAATGTGCTGAGTTGCCAATTCATTATAACTGACAGTTAAGACCTTGATGGATGTAGTGCCTTGTGTCTATAGAGAGCAGTGGGGTGCTGTATTGACATGGGGGGGGGGGTTGTTGTGATCAGGAGGGTGCTGTATTGACATGGGGGGGTTTGCTGTGATCAGTGGGGTGCTGTATTGACACGGGGGGGGGGGGGGGGTGTTGCTGTGATCAGGAGGGTGCTGTATTGACACAAGGGGGTTGCTGTGATCAGGAGGGTGCTGTATTGACACAAGGGGGTTGCTGTGATCAGAGGGGTGCTGTATTGACATGGGGGGGTTGCTGTGATCAGGAAGGTGCTGTATTGACATGGGGGGTTTGCTGTGATCAGTGGGGTGCTGTATTGACATGGGGGGGTTTGTTGTGATCAGGAGGGTGCTGTATTGACACAAGGGGGTTGCTGTGATCAGAGGGGTGCTGTATTGACACAAGGGGGTTGCTGTGATCAGAGGGGTGCTGTATTGACATGGGGGGTTGCTGTGATCAGGAAGGTGCTGTATTGACATGGGGGGTTTGTTGTGATCAGTGGGGTGCTGTGATCAGGAGGGTGCTGTATTGACATGGGGGGTTTGTTGTGATCAGCAGGGTGCTGTATTGACATGGGGGGGTTGTGATCAGGAGGGTGCTGTATTGACATGGGGGGGTTTGTTGTGATCAGTGGGGTGCTGTATTGACACGGGGGGGTTGCTGTGATTCCTTGCAGAGATGGATGTGGGTTTGAAGAAGGACGCCATGGTGCCCCCCGATGGCAGCAGTCTCGAGGCCCTTCTGAAGACAGAGCCCCTGGACAAGCGCAGCCTACCGGACCCCAGGCTCCTGAGCGATGAGGATAGCCTGTCCGAGTTCCCCGGATCAAACTCACGCACCAGGAAGGTACGGCACAGAGACGCCCTGCCGCCCCATGTGGGGCGAGGGAACCTCATGGTAACAAACAACGAGCAGAACAACCAGCCTTCCCCAGGCCTCAGAGTCCAGGATAAACGTTTATTACATGTGAATCAATCATCCATAACTTCAAACGATCGGTCACAACTCCCAGGTGAAACTACAAGAATCTGTGGCTGTTAAACACTCAAGAGTGATGCATTTAAAATACTAAAAGAAACTGAAATTAAGACAGACGATTCGACTAGAGGTCTTCAATAGACAGTCTAACGTTTGTCATTACGTACTGGGTTTCTGTAGTATTTCTAAAGCTATAAGAAGTCATGCCGAAGTAAATACATGAATAAATAAATTCAGGCGTTGAGAGTATCATTCTGGGTTATGAATCTTATATACCTCATGGACTGTGCTGAGAAGTGGGAAATGCAGGTGTAGATAGAATAGTTAGATCTCTTGTGTGTGTCTCTGTGTACAGCTAAATCTCTTGTGTGTCTCTGTGTACAGTTAGATTTCTTGTGTGTGTCTCTGTGTACAGCTAGATCTCTTGTGTGTGTGTGTCTGTGTGTGTACAGCTAGATATTGTGTGTGTCTCTGTGTACAGCTAGATCTCTTGTGTGTGTCTCTGTGTACAGCTAGATCTCTTGTGTGTGTGTGTGTGTCTGTGTGTGTACAGCTAGATCTTGTGTGTGTGTCTGTGTACAGCTAGATCTCTTGTGTGTGTCTCTGTACAGTTAGATCTCTTGTGTGTGTAGCTGCATTTACACTGCGCTTCCTTCTTATGCTCCGTATTGAGCTTATAATACTGGCCATAATAATAAGAAAACTTTGGTTAGCTGTAACTAACGTGAGGCCACAGGGTGTTTTAGAAAAATCACCAGGATGTGATGAAGAAAAGTATACAGTAGTGTTTAAGAGTTGATGATTTAAAGCAAGACTAGGGCAGTGGATTGTATTGTCCATGCTTCCTCACTCAGACCCATTACCAAGTACCCTGGTATTCCTGAATAGAAAATAGTCTGTTTTTAAATATATGCAATATATTTTAATGAACAGTCTCTCCCACAAGTGCTGTGGTCCCCAAATATGATCCACTAACTACTTCTGCAGAATGACTGGGTTTAACCCTTTGCGGTCCATTTATTCAGCGCGTCTCAGGCGCATCGGGTCCAATTTATTTTCACACGAGCAGTTTATTTTAGATGTGCTGTTTTAAAAGTTTTTTTTTTTTACAGTAAAACAGGTTTAAAAGGCACTACATATCAACAGGACACTCAGTACTGCATCTCCAGCCCCGCCCCACCCCTCGTTCGCTATAGTTTTCAAATAACTCGTAATAATAGTACATACCGATAAATCATCTCTTGATAACTTGTTTTATTACCAAACTCCTCAATAATGCGATCGAAGTCGTTATTTTATTACTATAACATCTCAAAAAGCTCTGCAAATGTCTGTGATATTCTCTGAACGCTGGATGCGGAAGCATCTATCTTGTTTGTGTATGTCTATGTGGTGTCGGGTGTATCAGTATTCATGAGATACGCCCCTTTTGTTTTTTTGGGGTTTTTTTCGGCTTCTCTCGGCTCCTATCGGTCTCACTCGGCCATTGAATGGTTTTCTTGGCTTTTTCCGGAGAAAAAACGACTAGAGACCTGTTTTTTGCGTCTTTTTGTTGATGTCGGACAGGGTCAGACATTGGACCGGAAAGGGAAAATTGCGATGTCGAACCAGGTCCGACATAGGACCGCAAAGGGTTAACATTTTCTCTTCATTTTACCCTCAAGACTAGGTTTCTAGCTAAAGATTGCCAAAGACAACACTACACTGAATATTGTACCAGTCTTGGGTAAAATAGAGAACAAATGCTTCACCCAGTCATTCAGCATTAATGAGTCATGAGGGAACCACTGAACTTGAGAGGTGGATTGCTCATTAAAATCCTCAGCATATTTTTAAAGAGGAGTGCGTTTTCTATTCAGAGATACCAAGATATTTAGTGAACTTCGTCTGAGTGAAGTTATCCAGCAAAAAACTCCTCATCCCCAGCTGTGCTGCTTTCCTAGAAGAAGGAAGAATACCAGGGTATTTAGTAAGTAAGGTGTCTGAGTGAGGAAGCATGGGCAATACAATCCCCAGCCCTGGTCTTGCTGTAAGTCATGTGGTGTTGAACACAACTGTGTCTCTACAAAGAGAATCTAGACAACAAGGATAATACAGTAGTTATAATACAATGCCAAGCTGTGTAGGACAGTGCTCCTTGAGAGTGGTTTGGGACAGCAGCATCACAGGCTGTGTCTAGTATTAGTTTACTGTGTTCAGGAGTGCTTTTATGATTAGGGTTTGAATTTTTCATTTTAATTTTTTGTTTAGTTCACGGTTTTTCTTATTTGGCGAAATTGGTTATTTTTGTTTTCTTAAAGTAAACACCACTCAAATGCATCACGTTTCAGTTTCTGTAACAGATTGCATGTATGTTTCACTAATACATATACAAAGGTTACCTTACTGTGTTGAAGTGAGGATGTCCACATTGAGGATTCCGGCAATGTGGAACTCGGCATGCGTTTTGATCTGAGAATTGTGAGAAGTAAAACCATTACCGCCTGCGTTTCTATCACACGACAGACTAGTTACTGTTTGTTTTTTTTGTTTTTCCCAGCCCACCCCCAGCGTATGACACTAGCGTACTTTAGTAATTCATCTCAGCATACAAGAAGTTATTTACATTGTTTTCCTACGATTAAACTTTTATCATGGTACTCTGATTTAAGGTTTGATATTTATGTAGCTACAGTAATAATACTTAACATTAGTATAATAATAATATTAGGCAGTCGTTGTACGCCAGAAAAACTTTAATATGCATTAGTAGAAGCATAACTGTACAGCAGTTTTATATTTGCAGTGACTTTTTCGGTTCATCACTGAATTAAAACCGTAACTCCATAAAAATGAACTGGCGACGCCATGTTGCTGGCTTGTTTACAACCAGGTTCATGGTCGTTAAGCGCGTTGCTAACAAATGACTCATTAACTTTCCTATCGAATTGCGTAGGTCCACAAAATTGCTGATTGGTCAGTAGCATGTCTTTGCACACTGCCCGTCTTCTAAAAGCTGTTCTCCTTCTGTAGAAAAAGTGGTGCTTGATTTACATGATTTAATATAATTTACCAAAACCCAGGTTTATCGCTTTAAAAAAATAAAAAAACAGATTTTCTGAATATGTCTTTGGGGGTGTTTTCTCGGTTATCGGTTAAAACCGAAAACTTCAAGCTCCTATTTATAATTAACACCCAGAATTATTAATACTGGCAGAGCTCGGAATCATTAATTCTTAAATGGAGGCCATCCGTGCAGATTCGTCTGGTCAATAATGCCTTTTTAAAATATTGATGCATTTAAACTCATGAGCATCGATGGACAGTGAATGGCCTCCTCTTGCTCATGCTTGTAAGCAAGAGGCTTCATTGGGAGGAATGGCAGATTTCTGGTACCTCGTCAAAGCAGGAGCCTGTTAACTCACACGGTCACACTGCACTCTCTAATCTAAAGCAGTGGGACCCTTTTCATCAGTTCATTGATTTATTCGAAGTACTGATCGGAACCATACCATAAAAAAAAAAGAAAGCCATGTCTGTTATGTTTTTGATTTATTATATTTGATTAAAAATACAGACTGGTTGAAATGTTTTACATACTTCTAATAAGTGATGCTATCAGCACACACTTTCTTATAGCTTGGTTCGGACTATAGGTGTGGATTACAGTCTGCTGTAGTTTGTAGGTGTGTTTCAAATGCATTGTGTTTGTAGATGTGCTGGTAGTTTGTTGGTGTGTTTTGTGGGTACTATTGTGGACAGTTAATATTCTTAAAACAGTAACCACGTGCTATTATAATGTACAAACCTGTTTTCAATATCGCCCTCTGAAAACGATGGTTGATTTACACGTTACAACAAGCCAAAAATAGAGCACATTCCAGACTGTTCAAAGTTCATGAATCGTGTTTGTTCAACATGAGTGAATGGTTCAATCCTGGGAGTCTCTTATTAGAAAGATGGTATTTATTAAGCATGCAACAAAATAAGTTTGAAAATCACACAAAACAGTTACACAATTAATGTCACATTAAAAGCATTACAATGAGAACCAAGGTTTTAAACAACATTTTACCAAAGAAATATTAGTAAGTACAGACACAACAACAAGGGGTCACACAATACCTGAATAGATATTTAAGAGTATTGTTACCTAGCCTGGAAAGCAGTCACTTTGAGAGTACTATTACCTTGTGTTTTGCTGGGTGTCAGGGCCCCTGACCTAGATGGATAGATACTGAAAGCTGAGGGCTCCAGGTGCAATCTTGTAGTTTTCTTTTGAATCTGAGCGAGCAGGGATCAGAGGAGGAGATCAGGAGATCCGAGGGGCGGGTATCCAGCGATCAGGGGGTCCGAAAACTAATGTTTATAGCCGGCTTTTATACTTTTCAAACAAAGAGATGGTTTGAATTTCCCGCTGCATGCTCCGATTGGCTAGTTTGTGCCTTGATGGGCTCGAAACCTTGATTGATCGCCCCCCACCCCCTTCCTCTATCTGATTAGTTCATTATCATAATCTGGAAAGGGGGAACTTTTAAAACGTGCTTAACTTCTGCTAAATAATTCTGATTTTATTCTGAATTCCTGTTATTTTTACCATAAGAAAATACACTTCTTTAGACAACAAAAATGTCGGGTTGTGACTTTGGTTAGACAAACCGTTTAATTCTGTTAGGGATTTATTACCTGGGTTATTCTATACTTGTTAGGCGGTTTAAGAATAAAAACGCTTGCATCTTGTACTCGTAGTGGTTTTAAATCAATATGATGTGAAATTTGTCTTAAATATCTTGTTTTCTAATTTTAAAGTGGTCATTTCTCTTTCTTTCAGGCTGTGTGTTAAACCACCTTCCTCTCACTAGACTGAGTAATTCAATCGCAGAGACGGGTTTGATTAGCCTTTTCTCTCCTGAGTGCCTGATGCATTTTGAGGTGTTAGATCGATCATTATCGCTAGGCAAAGCTAGACAGATTAGGTTAAAGATTTAATTCAATTTAGTTCTGTTTTCTGTTAATGTAAAATATCCATGACATTTGCAATATATTTGTGATGACAAAGTCTATATGACCTACAGTTTTCAATGCATTGTGTTTGTTGGTGTGTTTCCAATGCATTGTGGTTGTAGGTGTGTTTCCAATGCATTGTGTTTGTTGGTGTGTTTCCAATGCATTGTGGTTGTAGGTGTGTTTCCAATGCATTGTGGTTGTAGGTGTGTTTCCAATGCATTGTGTTTGTAGGTGTGTTGGACTGGGTGCTCATCACTAGTGTGAACTCACTGATCTCCTGACTGTTTCAGAGAATCCTGGAGCCCGAGGACTTCCTTGATGACCTGGATGATGAGGATTATGAAGAGGACACCCCCAAACGACGAGGGAAAGGCAAGGGCAAGGTGAGAATATTCCACAACCAAACAAGTCAAAAACTCTCTCAATACGTCTGATTCTCCAAGTGCACCAGAGTGTAACCATCAGTCCGTCCCACTGCAGCACTGCATAGACCACATGTGGAACTTCTTGCATCCACTAAGGGGCCGTCCCAAATTCTTGCGTATATTTTTTAATATAAATAGTGAACACACGTACGTGTTGGGGGACTTGAAGTAAATTATAATTTACCTTAAAATAACTAGCTGCCTCTATCGGTAGATGCAGTGCTATGAAACATATGTAAAGCGAAGTACTACCTGCTTTCTGCGCACGGACAGTGATCAACAAGGCTGTGTGTTCCAGTGGTTAAAGAAAAGGGCTTGTAACCAGGAGGTCCCCGGTTCAAATCCCGCCTCAGCCACTGACTCATTGTGTGACCCTGAGCAAGTCAATTAACCTCCTAGTGCTCCGACTTTCGGGTGAGACGTAGTTGTAAGCGACTCTGCAGCTGATGCATAGTTCACACACCCTAGTCTCTGTAAATCGCCTTGGATAAAGGCGTCTGCTAAATAAGCAAATAATAACATAGGAATGAAAAATTATGATATATTTTTTTTTGTTTTTTTGACACACAGAAAAAGAATAGTTGCCTAAGTGTTTGTGTACAATATAGGATACAGTAAACCAGTCAAGAGTCTATTTTCACTTTCACTATGGTGTATAATTACATTTTGAAAACACGGGCCTGCTTCTGATGTCAGCATTTTTATGTAAGCTTTGCAGGCAGGGGACATACTGGCATAGTGTTGCGGGGGGGGGGGGCAGGTTAATGGTTACACTCTGGTGTACCAGTGTAAGGCTACTGTTGCTATCTGTTAGTGGGAGCCTTGTGACGTGTGTCTGTCCATATTGTATTACAACAGGATTTGGAATCCTGATTGAATGGTGTCATAGTTAAGGGACAATGGCATTGATGTTGCATGTTCCTCTATAATAATGAAACTCCTGAGTCAATAACTTAATTATGTATTTATTATTTGTATATTTAGCAGACGCCTTTATCCAAGGCGATTTACAGAGACTAGGGTGTGTGAACTATGCATCAGCTGCAGAGTCACTTACAACTACGTCTCACCCGAAAGACGGAGCAGTTCCGTATCTGAGTAATAACAGAACGGATAACCTCCATAAAAGCAAATGGAGAGCAGTGCCTGTTGCTGCTTGTTGTGTTGTATAGAGCCTGCGATTCAGTGGCTAACGGTGGTTCTCGTGCAGGGCAGAGGCGTGGGCAGTGCCCGGAAGAAGCTGGACGCGATCGAGGATCGAGACAAACCCTACGCCTGTGACAGTGAGTAACCGGAGAGCCCCCGCTGCAGCACCAGGGCTAGAGACCAGAGCGAGCTTACACTGTCTGTACTGACGCTGTATTACATTCATCCACGCACACACAGGGCCGCATGGGATAATATGGGAACTTGAGAGTCATAGTGTTGCTAGAGAACTCCCCTTTGACTGTTGGAGCATTTCACAGAGATGCAGTTAGATAAGTTCAGGGTCATTGAAATTTAACCGAGGATAAAATAGCTCTTTCAACATTGCTGACCTGTATACCAGGTTAGGAAAGAGAACTCCACTCCACACTGCAGGGCGCTCTAGTAGTAAGAAAGAGAACACACAATTTAGCATGGACTTCAGTAGCTACCCATTAGTTTATGACTGACCCAACGAAGGCATGTGAATATTTTGATATTCACAAGAGTACAAAGAGAACACGTAGCAACAGAGTAGTTAACATGTTTTGTCAGTCACGGACGCTAGCTGCCGCTCTAGCATGGGTTAGTGTGTGAACTGCATACAGCAGGGGCGACCTTTACAAGTGCAGTACTTATAGATCGAAGGTAATCTAAGCACAGCTTTGTGACCATCTGTTAATGATTTTCTTATGTCCCAGTTATATCTTGAATTGGACTGAGCTGGCACAAATTCTTGAGAGTATCAGAAGTAGGTCACACTGATGTATTGTATCAGTTCTGGCTTCTGATTGGCTGGGCTGACGAAGGCTGTGTCTAGTGATCCGCTCACTCCAATGAGAAAAGCTCTGTACCAGGGTTACACCTCTATCCAGTACTGCACTTAAGTACATGTGTGTGTGTTTCTGTAGATGTGTTTCTGTATTTTGATTTAAAAGGTTCAGTCACTAGCTCATGGTGTCTCCATTTTCTTGTTTAACTTCTTGAACTTCATTTTAACACAGTTTCTTCTCAAGAGAATTAGCAATTGTCGAGCTAGATTAGTATATTGGTGTGTTAATCGATGCTTCAAAATCCATTTTCTATTCGCTCTAACATTTTTACTGTTCACTGTTTTGAATGTACAGAGAATCTTTTGATTTCACCAGTTCAAATTCAGTGCTACAGATGATCCTGTGAATCCTGCTACCTTTACTGCAGGTCACATGGTCTGACTGCAGCTCGACCATTGGAGTGACGTACAGCACAGGACGCGGTAAACAACTATAGCTTTGATATGTAAAATACATGCAAAGAGAAAATGGATTTCAAACCTTGATTAGCACAGCTTTTTAGGGCTGTTATGAACTGAAAGTTGTTTTTGGAATACCAACCTAACAATTTACGAATAAAAATTTAGAAATATCAATGATCTTTCAACAATATTGAACGTGAAAGAGACATCCGGTCGAAATGTTCACCATGGATTCACTAAGTTTCTTTTAGCATTTCCAACTCTAAACTCTCAATCGTGGTAATAGTAATGAATGCATTAATTATAACAAGATATTCTGCAGCATTACTGTGTACTGTTCCGGGTACATAGTTTTCTATAGTCCTGTCTCTCTTGTTAATTGATGTGCTGTAATGAGTATAGGTTTTAATTGTGGTGACCTGCTGACCCATTAGGAGATGGTGCGTCATTTGAAACTTCCTTAAAATACTTTTACCTTTTTATTGACATTTCTCACTGTTTTCAATGCTTTCATTGTAATGAGCTGCTCAATAATGACATTTTCAATTGTTGAGTAGAAATTATCCCAGTAATGCAGTTTATAATTGCAACTTACTCCCTCGTTAGTAGTTCTTCCTTTCACACTTTTTAAAATGACGCCACACCACTGTTCTCTCCCCAGTCTAATTACACGAGCCTTCAGTATCATTCTAATAGAATCTATTTTGGATTTGGAAATGATGTGAAATATCAACAGGACTAAAAAGCTGTATTTCTGTTAAAACATGAATTCATAAGGGAGAAAGGGAAGATTTCCACAAACTTATGCTTATGTGATAACTTTCAATTCTTTATTTCTGACCAGCTGAAAAAGAACTGGGGTGTTTTCAGTTGATTTTATTGAATCTATATATATAAAAAACAAAACCCCCAAGGTTCTGAAAATCAAACCTACAATAAAATAGTCTTAGTAATGCTGTGTTTCTACATGCCTCTGGGACTGACTGAAAGAAGTCAGACTTGTTCATTTCCATCAGCAGCAGATCCATTTCAATTGGGACTCTGCCTGCCTGCCTGCCTGCCTGTCTGTCTGTCTGTCTGTCAGCCCCAGTTAGGATTGCAGGCTGGCAGAACTCCGTCTCTCCACACTGACCTGACGTGCGACGCTAGAGAGAGGCAGGTTTTAAATCTCTGACTATAGAAAAAGAAATAGGCTGTGATTATATTATACTGTCCGGGGAATAGTGGAAGTTGGATTCATGGTGCAGATGGAAACGTGGCATTAGTACCAAATTAAATTAAAGTTTATATTATCAATTTAAATGTTGCCAGCATTGAGAACCACCATAGATTAGATAAAGCGAAGTGTTGAAAGTTATCACATTAAACAGACTTCACAAGCTGTTGCACAATTAAAACAAATACTCTGAAAGGTGAGTGGTTTATTACTGTGTTATCAGCACTAAGCAATGACCACCAAAAAATTTGAATTCTATAACATGTACATCTTAACTACATGGCTGGCATTGCTTTTGTATTGAATGGCGTAGCAGCTGTCTTAGTTTTGAATAAGGAATACAGAATAGCGAGTTCTTAGCTCTCTTTTTTCTTTCTTAAACCTTCTCCTAGAGACATTCTTAACAGCAGCTAAATATTCTTTGAGTCCCTCTCTTTCTCTCTTCTCTCTCCCTCCCTCTCTCTTTTCTCTGTTTCAGACAGTTACAAACAAAAGCATATTCCCAAACCTTCCGAACGAGGTATCTCATCTGTTTGATCATTCTGCCTTTGTCTGTCGATAGCCTGTGACTACTTTTAAATGCAATATTTGATTTTTTTTTTTTACTTCAATTACAATTAAAGGACTTCAAACAAAAAATTGTATTAGGCGAATCTTACCGTGAAATGTCTAGCTGATGGCGAAGTTTGACTCATTTCACAACAATGCTTGCATCAGATTTTAGCAACATCTAGAGAACAGCTGATCCCATCGTGATGAGTCATTGGGAATATTGGAGTGTGGGGCAGTATGGATGCACCAGTCAGTTTAGTTCTCACACCAGTTAGCAGTGTTACACTGCCTGGCCACTTCATTAGGACCTGTGTGTCTACCTGATGCATACAGCACTGTCATGGTGTTCCTAGTAAAGAGGCCATGTAGTAGTTTTGCAGTCACAGATGTACGAATAAGAATGTTGAAATTTCAAGTTTTATTTTTTTACTTCTGAGCAGTGAACAGGCAAACAGAAGGATATTTTTATTTCAGGGACTATTCTGTTGAAACGTGTTGAACACCTGGAAAACAGGAATAAAATATATTTCTGTTTTAACATCATCTTCTGGTAAGATGAACAGTGTGGGTTGTGCTGCATTTCAAAATAAGACTTACTATATTGATTTGCTTGAAGTCCTTTTAATGGAATTGCTCATTCTAACGAATGGGAAAGCTTTGCTTAGCTTTAACACTGAACCCTGTGTTGCTTTTACTGTTTCCTCCATAGGTGAGAGACTGTGTAGCAGGACTCCCCCCTGATTTGATCTCAGTGCTCAATCACACAGTGCATTGAGAGGCTGTGTGTAGCAGGACTCCCCCGATTCTCAGTGCTCAATCACACAGTGCAGTGAGAGGCTGTGTGTAGCAGGACTCCCCTGATTGATCTCAGTGTGCAATCACACAGTGCAGTGAGATGCTGTGTGTAGCAGGGCTCCCCTGATTGATCTCAGTGTGCAATCACACAGTGCAGTGAGAGGCTGTGTGTAGCAGGGCTCCCCTGATTCTCAGTGCTCAATCACACAGTGCAGTGAGAGGCTGTGTGTAGCAGGGCTCCCCTGATTCTCAGTGCTCAATCACACAGTGCAGTGAGAGGCTGTGTGTAGCAGAGCTCCCCTGATTCTCAGTGCTCAATCACACAGTGCAGTGAGAGGCTGTGTGTAGCAGGACTCCCCTGATTGATCTCAGTGTGCAATCACACAGTGCAGTGAGAGGCTGTGTGTAGCAGGGCTCCCCTGATTCTCAGTGCTCAATCACACAGTGCAGTGAGAGGCTGTGTGTAGCAGGACTCCCCTGATTGATCTCAGTGCTCAATCACACAGTGCAGTGGGAGACTGTGTAACAGGGCTCCCCTGATTGATCTCAGCTTTGTCTCGTTCTGTGTTCGTGAGATGGTGGCAGGACCGCTGATTTTGTACAGATCATTTCATTTTCATCGTGCAGATTAAAGGTGTACCAGCTTTCCTGTCATGTATTGCTTTTCACACTTGCTTCTCTCCCATTGTGTGAATTTAAAGGTGTAACTCAGGGTTTTCTAAACACATTTTCTTGGCTGATATCCACAGTGACAGGGAAATAAGAGGTGACCGAATGCATGTAGCACGGTAGAGTTTTACACACCCGCTTATCCAATACTTATAAAACACGATATTCAGAGTATCAGGATCTGGTGCTATAAAGAGATCCCCGTCTGTCTTTATATATGTAAATTGCACTTACATTTAACACTGTTTAATCCAAATGTGGTAAAACTCAGTTAGCTGGAATGTATGTTTTTGCATGTTTGCATATAAATGTAACAGGTACATCTGCTTTTCATTCTGGTAGCTGTAGTTTTGTATTTATAACTGATGTACGTTACCATCGTCTAAATGAAGCCCCGTTATACAGTCAAACCTGCTCAATGTCACTCCAGTTAATATCATCCTCCTCCTCCTCCTCCTTATTATCACTGAATGCCACAATATAATAAGGACAAGCTCCTGATCATATCACTTTGGTTATCGCACTCCGGCCAATGTCACTCGCATGTAAAAGTCATACACTTGATTTCCACACTTAGGGAATTAAAAGCATAAGATTAGAAGGTTTCCATGTGAGTGAGTAGCTGTTCAGGAAACATTCTAAATAGAAATTCTAGCATACAGAACACTGCAGTGGTAACAGCTTTGAGTTTTTATTACACAGTGCTGTTAACATACATTATAAATCAGGTCCCCATTGAAAACTATTGGCAGCAACTACACTTACTGTATCGCTGAGAGTGTAGATCTCACAGTCAGAATGTCAATGACAGCATTTGAGACACTTAAACTACAGCAGGTTCTATATGAACAGATTGTACATTTTATTGTCAGCGGTTATTTAGAATGACTTGTATGTTTAGTGGCTCCCTCTAATGAAGTTGAGAGTGTGTACTTTCTCATGCCCTCTTTGTATGAAATACACTCCACTTGATTAGAGGTAGCCACTGAACATTGATAAACACAGTATAGTACACTATGTATTGAAAATAAATTCTGTTAATGAACACTATTGTAATCCATTCGATACCTAGTACTGTATTTAAGCACTACAGCATATTTCATCCTTTTTAATGCTTATTTAGACCATTTAGATCCTTCATAAAAGGTGTAGTGATATCAAACGGTTTTGACTGTACTTCCTCTTCCTGTTCACTTCCTTCCTGTGTTACAGGTTAACAGATCTCCACAATTCAACAGCACTCAGTCGGCTACTATTGTAACAAAGAAACGTTTTTTTAAACCCTTGGTTATTACACGTTTAACCCTGGAAATGTCCATTTCCGAATCCTGCCATGTGTTTCCCAGCTCAGGAACACTGCCCTGCACGGCTCCTTTCTCAAGTATCTTCAATCAGCATTTTCTTCCACTAGCGTAACAAACACCCTTGAATTTCAAGGGAAGAATGACTAAGTCAGGGTTTGTAACTGGCACTGTCCTAGAGAAAGGGTTTCAAAACTCCCCTTAGGTATATTATTGACATGACAGGAGTTTGAACAATCAGGCCCCTGCTCAATCGAATTCTCAAAAAACAGTTCTTCAGTCCCCTCTGTTTCTCCCTGTTTGTCCTACCTCGTAAAAATAAATCATTTAAATTTGTTTAAAGGGATTCAGATAATAAAATGATCCCATAAATCTGACCTGCTGTCCACCTGCATTAGCTATTTAGGTCTCACGTGTGCATTTTTTAAAGAAGCCAACCTGTTTTTTTATTTATTTATTTATTTATTTTTTAAAATGGAGAAATCTGGTACTGCAGTTTGCATGCCCTACTTCCCGGTGTTGTGTGTGCATTTCCTCGCTTACGTCTGCTGTGTTAAAGCATGGCACTGGCTCCATGTTAAGGGAAGCAGCTGGTTTGGTTAGTGACAGGAAATGAGATGTTGAAGTGCAACACTAACTGAAAGCAAACAGATTTCTTTAACTTGGTCTAGTACCACATACTGAGTTTTTAAAATAAGCACCTGTTTCCAACCAGCTGCTCCTGTAATGACTGGCATGTAGCCCTGTGACATGGGTCACCCACTTATCTTGTTGAGACAGAATCACTGGGATCCTTGAAGACCCGACTAGACAAAGCTTGAGATCAATCAGGTGCTATGAACCGCGCATTGATGGGCCGAATTGCCTCCTCTTGTTCATACATTCTGTAGAGATCTGTACTGCGAGAGAACAGCATGTGAGGTTGATGGTATTTGATTGGCTGGGATATTTGGAGTTGACTGTCCATGTTGTGTGTGACGTCTTGTTTTGCTCGCCAGTCTGTGGGAAACGCTACAAGAACCGTCCTGGGCTGAGCTATCACTACGCACACTCCCACCTGGCAGACGAGGAGGGGGAGGATCGAGAGGATTTGGAGCCACGCACCCCCATCCGCCCCAGATCCGAGGAGCAGAAATGTGAGTCCAGCATGTGCTCACTGTGCAAGAGCACCATTAGAAATACGCACAGTAGAGTCTCGCTAATGCAAACTGACTAGAATACAAACCATTTCATGTGGCATTCACTGCCATCTCTTCGGATATTTAATGTTGTAATAATAACCAAAACCAAGTAGCAATTAATAGGGTTGTAACAATACACTGATCTCATGATACAATACATGTCGTGATATGCAAGTTGTGATATGATATTTATCACGATACATGGGATGACCTCGATTGGCATAAGATCAAATGGTCATTTAATGATAGATCATTTTGTTAAAAGAACAATTTAATGAGATAGGGAGAGGATGTATTCAAGAACCACTTGATGAAATACTGTGAGCTATGTTGTGCTTTTGGTCTTGTATTACAATATAAATGATACAGACCTCTATTAAGATGATATATCATGGAAAGAAAGGATCACAACTCATCTATACATGATGAATCATTACACCCCTAGCAATTTATGACGTGTGCATTTATAAATAAATAAATGTCAAATTTACACACCATGAGATTTCAAACCATTATATCTTCTGATCTGAGATGCTGAGAATGTATCTTGTGTAACTTCCCACCCTTCATGTCCATAGTGATCCATCATAATTAGCATAAGCAATATTATTCCTGGCTGCCTTTTCTTCAGCTGGGAAAATGGTTTTGGTTCTTTGCTTGTATTTTATACTTCAGTTTGGACTGTGCAGATTTTCAGACAACACTATTGAAAGAGAATATGCTGCTTCCTGTGCTGTAGGGCAATTTCACTGTCAGACCCTGAAACGGTTTGTTTTAATGTTCAGCTTTGTACAGGAAAAACCTGTTTAGCCTGGATTATTAACGGGAGTCTAAAGAACAAAAACCTAACAAATTAATTCCTTGTGTAAAGTGATGTGGTTTGTAAACGGTGTACCTGTCCCCTCTGATTTCTGCTCGCAGCTAAAAAAGGGCCAGACGGCTTGGCGCTGCCCAACAACTACTGCGACTTCTGTCTGGGAGACTCCAAAGTGAACCACAAGACGGGCCAGGCTGAGGGGCTGGTGTCCTGCTCAGACTGCGGCCGCTCAGGTGCAGACCATCCCCTCCCCCCCCCTGCTGTCCGCAGCACACTCACTGCTCTTGCTTGGCAGTTTATCTTTTCTTTTTTTTTTAACTGCCCTCAACTTTTATGATATAATCACTTTTATTGCAGTTGCCCAAATATTGTGTTTGTATTTATTTATTTATTTATTTATTTATTTTTGTTTGTTTGTTTGTTCACCTGAGTAATTCTACCACGTTTCCTAACTATGCTATAATTTGTCATGCACACACAGCTGTGGGCAAACATTTTGCATCACCTAGAATTTTAGGATTGAGACACAAAAAAACAACTATATGAACATAATTGAGATCTTTTATTTATCATGTAATCAAAGAAGCTATAAAATGATATCGCAAAAGCCTACCGGATGCCTTAATAGTAGTACAGTATTTCATGTTAATTTCTAAATGTAATTTTTTTTTTTTTTAAGATTTGTCAGTTTTTCATTCAGTATAAGGAAAACTATAATGTGGTATATAGTTCAATATTCAGCAAGTTTCATTCAACATTAAAACACAATTTGTAAATTCTGTAATTCTGAAAAACCTTTGGACAGTCTGGGCAGGGTAACTTCTCGTCCCCTACAGAGTTTAAAAAAGTTGTGACCGAAGGGGATATCATATTTTTGTGTTTTTTGATTATGAATTCAGGAGCTGTACTTTCAGTTCCATTCATATATGTAATATAGGCTGGATCAAAGTGTCTTTATATTATGTTAGCGCCATCTAGTGCACAGCAGTGTATTTGCAGTAAAATAAAAAGAAACTTGATCCAAAGTAGCTGACCACTAGATGGCGCTGGCTCTTACTAATATAAAGACACGTTAAACGTGTGTGTGGCAGGCAACGAGAAGAAGAAAACACCTCAACAGACTGCTCAAAAGCTTGAGTTACTGCAGTAAAAAAAAACAAGATAAGGGGCGTAAGAAAATAGGAATGCAATTTGCAGCTCCTTTAGTTTGAAGTATCTTTAGTTTGAAATTGTTAATGAAACTGAACAGCTTAAACAGGAAATAAAATGTAATCCTGTACCCAGTTTGGTTAGGTTTCCAGCTCAGTTTGTGCGTGTGTTTGCCCAACATCTCTCCCCCGTCTCTCTGCAGGACACCCCTCCTGTCTCCAGTTCACTCCGGTCATGATGGCTGCAGTGAAAACCTATCGCTGGCAGTGCATCGAGTGCAAGTGCTGTAACATCTGCGGCACCTCGGAGAACGATGTGAGTTCACTAGAGTCTCTCCCTCAATCCTTTAACACAAGGCCCTAGAGAGCCCGTCATCTAATTCTGTTAGAACTTGCCAATGACCTTCTTAACACAAGCTGTGGAGAATGTCAGTGTGCGTCACCCTGTGGATCATTTCTTACCCTCACATTACGTTTCCTGCAGTGCTTGGGATTAGGGGTGCAACGATGCACCAATGTCACGATATAATACGTGTCGCGATATGCAGGTCACAATACATGTGATGGTCCTGATGGGCCACCTATAAAATAGCACCTATTCTTCATTCAAGGACCACTTGGTAACTCCAGTGAGTTATGTATTGCTTTTGGTCTTGAATCACAATTCAAACGATACATACCTCTATTACGATATATTTTGTAAAGAAGGAGACATCAATCCCTGATGAATCGTTACCCCCCAGGGATGTGAGTGCCTG
The DNA here is from genome assembly GCF_902713425.1 of Acipenser ruthenus. Classification (NCBI taxonomy): domain Eukaryota; kingdom Metazoa; phylum Chordata; class Actinopteri; order Acipenseriformes; family Acipenseridae; genus Acipenser; species Acipenser ruthenus. The sequence goes on along the minus strand of NC_081231.1, from coordinate 3,043,719 downwards.
ACCTGGTCTTCCTGTTTCAGGACAAGCTGCTGTTTTGTGATGACTGTGATCGTGGATACCACATGTACTGTCTACAGCCGGCCATGTCGGAACCCCCTGAAGGTGAGTTTCTTTATTTGACTGATCGTGGAGACTGTGTACTGTCGTAAGTCTTTTCCAAGTACACCTGTGGTCTCATCATCAGAAAGTCACAGCTCTCTATAATTGAGGGCTCATCAGGATAGCTCTTTTGATTTGGTCTGTTCTTGCAAATGTTTGCAGTCCATGGTCCCAAATGGTCTCCGTTTCCAGCCCTATTCTCTACTGTTCACTCAAAACGTGCTTTAAAAGGATGTGAATCCCAATTACTTTAGCAAATACAGATTCACTTAAAGAAAGTTGATTTGATATCAAACAAATGAAACAAGACTAATTGCATATATATATGAGTGGTTCTAATCGATTTAGGTTCTATTATGTGATATTGATTCACACTAATTCATATATGGTGTTATCATCATTGATTGGTACTAACTGTGTAGACCAAAATACATCGCTTGGTGTTCTGCAGTTAACAGGTTTCTGTCTGCTTCAGTTAATCCAAGTCTTGAAATCTGTTCAAGGGAATTACATGGGAAATGAGTCCCTGAAAAAAAAAGGCTGGTGGTCTTGTATGCTTTATATTAATTTATTGTTTTATTTTTGTTTTTTTATTAGGAAGTTGGAGTTGTCATCTATGTCTGGATTTATTGAAAGACAAAGCCTCCATATACCAGAACCCTGATGGCACTCCATGAGACACAGACCCCTCACAACCCCCTCCCTCCCACGAGACAGACCCCGCCCTACAGGAGATACATTGACCCCTCACAACCCCCTCCCTCCCTCTGCTCCCACGAGACAGACCCCGCCCTACAGGATATACATGGACCCCTCACAACCCCGTCCCTCCCTCCCTCCCTCGAGACAGACCCCGCCCTACAGGAGATACATGGACCCCTCACAACCCCCTCCCTCCCTCCCTCCCACGAGACAGACCCCGCCCTGCAGGATATACATGGACCCCTCACAACCCCGTCCCTCCCTCCCTCCCACGAGACAGACCCCGCCCTACAGGAGATACATGGACCCCTCACAACCCCCGCCCTACAGAAGATACATGGACCCCTCACAACCCCGTCTCTCCCTCCCTCCCTCCCACGAGACTGACCCCACCCTACAGGAGATACATGGACCCCTCGCAACTCTCTCCCTCCCTCCCTCCCTTGAGACAGACCCCGCCCTACAGGAGATACATGGACCCCTCACAACCCCCTCCCTCCCTCCCTCCCACGAGACAGACCGCGCCCCCTACAGGAGATACATCCACATCTGGAATCTGGCTTCCTATCGGACTGCGTCGCCTTAATCCACTTGGGACGCACCACAGCTCCCCATAAAAACTGTCCGAGATGCAGAGTGAATCATGGTGTAGCCGCTTGAAGAGTATACCCAATACACAGAGGGAGACAGGTCCATATACTGTAGCATTGAAATGAATTTAGAAATTACTGTAGTGTACATTTCGAAATGAATTTAGAAATAGTAAAAGAAACATAATAAATTCAAGGACGAACCTTTCGACCGCAAGTCTTTTTTTAAATGTCTTCAGAAGACACTGAGAGAGACTTCTAGTCCAAATGTCTGTCAGTGAATTTATTGCATTTCTTTTAGTATTTCTAAATTCAGCACTATTGAATGTTTAATGGTTATGAACGATTCCAAAATGAGATACGGTAAAACTATAATTACAGTTGTAGTCAAAAGTTTACATACCTGAATGGAAATGTTATAATTTCTACAAATTTCTCAAACAAATAGTTGTAGGAAAAATCTTTTGTAGCAAAAGTTTTGCTTTTGTGTATGAGGAAAAAAAGTTACAAGAAATAATGTCTACAATTTTTTTGCAAACTCAAAATGCTAATTCAAAAGTATTCATACCCTGACAAGGAAAATGAAATGAATAGCTAGCTGAGGCACCTTTAGCAATAAGAACCTCTTTTAAACGATTAGGATATTTGTCAGTGAGCTTTTGGCATGATTCTTTAGTGACACTTTTTTTGTGACCATTCTTCAACACAAAATTGTTCCATTTCATTCAAATTCCAAGGACCTCTCTTGTGCACAGCCTTCTTCAACTCATACCAAAGATTCTCTATCGGATTTAAATCTGGACTTTGACTAGGCCATTCCAGAACCTTGATTTGATTCTTCTTTAACCATTCTGAAGTAGATTTTGATGTGAGCTTTGTTGTTGTGTTGGAACGTCCAGTTGCGCTTTAAACCAAGTTTTATAGCGGAGGGTTTCAGATGATTGTCCAATATCTTTTGGTATGCTATGGAATCCATTTTACAGTGTAATGGAACAAAATTTACTGTGCCATTAGAGGAAAAACAGCCCCACAGAAGGGTATTACCACTTCCATGCTTGACAGTATGTTGTTCTTTTCTTTGTACGCCTCACCAGACTTTCTCCAAACGTAACGACTATCAGTGTGACCAAATTTTTGTTTTTGTTTCATCACTTCACAAAACCTGACCAGAACTCATATCCATCGTTCAAATTCTGTTTTGCAAACTTTAAGCGATTGTCCTTGTGACATTTTCCTAAGAGTGGCTTTTTCCTTGGCCTGCGACCATTGAGACATTCACCATGCAATACTCGACCTATGGTTGAAATGGAAACCCAGTCCCACTTCCAGCCAAATCACTATGAATATCTTTGGCAGTCAATCTTGAATTGTTATTAACCTTCCTCACAATTCTTCCACTTGTTCTTGGTGAAAGAACCTTCTTTCTTCCAGACCAAGGGAGCATTGTGACAGTACCATGAGTCTTGTACTTCTTGATAATAGAAACAAATAGTTGAAATTGGGATACTCAGATGCTTGGAAATCTTCTTGTATCCTTCTCCAGCTTTATGACCATAAATAATTTTCTGCCTAAGGTCTTCAGATAGCTCTTTACTTTTTCCCATATTTATTTATTTAGCAGGCGCCTTTATCCAAGGCGACTTACAGAGACTAGGGTGTGTGAACTATGCATCAGCTACGTCTCACCTGAAAGACGGAGCACAAGGAGGTGAAGTGACTTGCTCAGGGTCACACAATGAGTCAGTGGCTGAGGTGGGATTTGAACCAGGGACCTCTTGGTTACAAGACCTTTTCTTTAACCACTGGACCACACAGCCTCATTACCATGACTTCTTGGTAATGACAGCAATCATCCTATGCCTAACAGCATTTTCTAGGCTTTTCTAGAATTAGGTTCTGCATTATCATATTGAAATTTCTAGCACCTTGTAGACAATACTATCATAGCATCAAAGGGTATGAAAACTTTTGAATTAGCATTTTTGGAGTTTTGCAAAAAAAAAATTGCTGAAATAAATAATTGTAGACATCTATTACCTGTAACTTTTCCTCATCCACAAAAGCAAAACTTTTGCTACAAAAGATTTTTTCTAAAAATTCCTTGTTTGAGAAATTTCTAGAAATTATAAATTTCCATTGGGGTATGTAAACTTTTGACTACAACTGTGTATATATATCTTTCACTCAGCAGCACCGGATATGAAAAATATATTCGATGCTAGATTTCAACACTTGTATAATTAATCAAAATTGCAATTAGGGTATGCTGATATTGCCAAGATCATCAATTATCTAACTTTTTAAAACATTATTTTAGATACTCTGTAATAACTGAAACTTTAAACTTGTTCTTGCCTCTTATTAGCAACAGCCTTGCCAGGTTATTTTCACTTTGGCACACGGGCAATGAGTTTTTAATTTACTTTCAGCTGGTATTCGAGTACGAAGGCTGTTGGTTTCATACCTTCAATATGATCACATGTTCAGCCGATACTATAAAAGGTATCTTAAAAAAAAAAATTCTACGTATATGGGCGTTTTATCCAGTTTTACAGACAACTGGTATTCGTAAAAGATTAAAACAACTGAACTCTAAGGGACTGATGTGCTAATGAGGAAAGGGAATCCTTGGTATCACTTGATTTCAGCAGTCTTGTCTGGTCGGTCTTGCATTCTGCAGTTTGAAACAAACAAAAACAAACTGGAGAGAGATTCATAATGCTATCAATGAAATATGATATTCACGTGTAACCTCTTTGTAGATTGCGCTGCTAAACTTTTTTTTTTGTGCCGTGTTAGTGTTGCTAGAAATGAGTCCTCTGTGGAGAGCCCATGCTTCCCACTTGGCTAGGTCTGCTGTGTCTCAATGCACTGATCACAGCTGTTTGGCTGGGATGTTTGTGAATGCAATGGACAGTGCCCATTCACCAGCAACAATATAACCATCTATACTGTAAGAATGAGCATTCATAAAACACGTTCTATACATGCTAAGTCTATACTTCCAGTCATCATTCTGAAACAATCTTCTCGTATCAAGCAGGGCAGTGTTTTATACCTGTTTAAACTTGCTGCATCATCTCACAAGAGATCACAACAGAAGAGGCTGTGTCTGTTTTTAAAGAGATCGCACTGCTTTATTTTTGTAGAATTTGCTCTGTCTTATTTAACAATGTATTTTTAGGGAGGTCTCGTACATTAGGAAAGCCTTTTCAATGACGAGAGCCCGTGCAGCACTGTTTAGTGATGACTGAAGGATGAATGGATTGTTTTGTGAATCAGTAAACACTGAAGTGCAGGATTAGTGGTTGCTTACCTCTCTCTGATTGGAGGTCAGTTCCCTCATTGTTGTGCAGTGTTAGGGTTGAAAGCTAGGCGCTGTCAATGAATTAGCAAGGGCCTTATTGACTGGATCTTAATCATGTAGTTATGGGGTTTCTGCCCATGAAGGGCCAGTACTGAGCTGGTAACTTAATACTAGAGGAAGGAATTTCAGAAGCGCATCGAAGTACTTGGGCACAGTCCAAGGCTAAACTTGAGTTTTTGATTTGAACAGGCTGCAGTACAAACAACTACTCAACATGCCTAGTAATTGGCAAAGCAATAAAACAGTGGGGTTGTGAGGGGGAGTGAACTGTCGTGAATCATGATTGTGCAGATCCACCCTTCATGTGTGACGTGGTTGTGTCCAGTGCATTCTGGTAATTCAATCAGGTTCTGCTGAAGAGTTTGACTTTAGTGTTGGGACAAGTATTGGAATATTGGAACATGTTCGGTTTTTGCTCATATAATAGAATTTAAATAGACTGTAGAGGCAAAGAAAAGCAATGCATACATGTCCAAAACAAATAAGCCCCATTGCACTTTACAGAACAGTGTTTCTCTCTATTAATAGCTCATTTGATGGGGTGCTTGGTTTTTACTCCCAGGAGATTTTTATTTACTGTAATATTGTAAAAAAATCATCCTTTTTGGTTTACCAGCTAATTCCAAATTGAAGATTAACATTTAGAATTGTATATAAAAGACCAATGTTCATCCCAGCACTATAGGTTTGTTTCAAGTCAAGAGCATTCAGTGTATATAATGAAGGGATGTTAATAACGCAGCCGTGACCAGTGAGGTTTTCTTGCCCTGCAAGCTGATGATTCGATTGACTTCACAGCACACAAGCTGGAAAAGGTGCCTAGGAATAAAAAGTCTACTTTATGTATATGCGTGTTGCTCCCCAGTATTAATGTTTTCCGATCAAAATACAGTGCATCTCATTGCAAACCCCGTACAGAATGCCAGTACACGCCAGGTGAAGTGGTTGCAATTGTTTCATCCTTGTGTACATTTTTTTAATTTTTTTTTTAAAGGTGCTGTTTTTAAAGTCCACCTCCATGCCACCTGAATTGAATGTAGTGTTTAAAGGTGCCCCTGTTTGTTTTTGAAAGTATTTTATTTTATTTTTTTTCACAGAAGGAATGTGAGAGGATTGTTTTGATTTGCTTTCGTTCCTGAGCTGCAGGGCAAGCGTATTAAACCTGCTGGGGGTGTTTGATCCTCACATGTGGCTTATCTAGCTGATACAGAGTGCTGGCACAGAACAATCGTGGAACACAGTGACTCCATGAAATACTGCTTCCTTTAGGGGGGTGCTGTTAAAGTTAACTATATAAGAAAGACAACACAAAAAAGAAAAATATCTGAGCTTTGACTGTCCTTGCGGTTGTATGATCGCCTCCCTTTTCTGGAGGCAGTTGTTAAAAAGAACAAGTTTGCTGTGTGCACATTGGGTTTCAACAGTGCCCTCCAGTGGTCATTCTGTACGGCACGTTTGTGTTTCCCACGGCTTGTGCCAGCACTGAAATTCAGCACTCTGTCAGCTAGATAAGACAATTCAGTTGTGGTCATCCACCCAATCAGCCTAATCCCATATCTGTATAATGCAGAGGTTTCATTATCTAACCACTTGTACCACTACTGACAGTAGCAGCTTGAATATACTCCCTGAATAAAGCTGCATGACACGCAGGCTTCAAGGGCAGTGTGTTTTTCTGCAGCCAAAACTACATTTTCAAGCAGTCGGCTTGCACTTGGTATGCTTTGTTGGTCTGTGTTCATGGTTTGGTTACAAAAACAGTGCCGTGACATCCCAGTCCATACAAATGTATAAGAGCCTGCAAGAATATAAAATGTGCTTTCTACATTTCTGTAAAAGTTATACTTGCTGGAATCATTTTTCAAGTTGCTGAAAAATCTTTTTTTCACATCCGGTGCTTTTCCAATCCATTGTCTACAACTCGGAGGACTGTGGAGTCAGGAGATGCTGTTCCCATCCATTGTTTACAACTCGGAGGACTGTGGAGTCAGGAGATGCAGACACAAAGCTTCCCAATCTCAAACCAGAGAGAGTTCTACAGAAAAAGGATCTCAGTATGAGAGCAGCAGATTGCTAGCATGATCAGTGAGTGCTATTGTAGATTGCACTGACTCTGTGGGAGGTTATCATTATACTGCATTATGTTGATGTCATCCTAGCTGCTTTGACATGCTTTACATTGTTTCTATTCCCTGATGTCCTGGGCACAGCCACAAACCGGACTGGGGAATTCTTTTCTTTATTTTAAAATTCCTAATCTAAGAAGGTGCTGTTGCAATTTTTGGGCACTAGATGCCACTGTGTGTTACGGGGTACATGTCCGTCGCTCAGATTTTGGAAGTTGCTTTATCCTTTTCACAAAGTGAAGTTGGAAGAATGAAATCCCCCCTGTGAAACCTTTTCTTAAGAACCAGATTTGTACTTGATTTCAGCAGAATTGTGCCCTCTTCTAATCTGAGATATACTGGGAGGGCAACATTTTATTTTTTTTTTGGTCCTACATTATACAGGCACTGTCTGTAAAACCAGTTAGACACAATAACGGCCAGCATTCACGCACCACAAGATCTCCAGCCCTCATGCCTCTGCTTCTCTGCACACAGCATTGCACACAAACTCCTGATAAACCAAATGGCTCCGGATCGCTATTTTTCTGTTTTGATTAACCAGTTGTGTGCAACAGACAGTGACTATAAGTGAATGGGTTACAGTGGTACTGGCAATGACAAACTCCAACCCCCCTCCATTGGCTGACAGCTTGAGTCTCCGCCCATGGAAGGAATGTGAACATTCTGATTGGGTATGAAAGATTTTGGAGGGTGGGGTTTTTGTGTCTTTAGATCCTATTTTGAGAACCAGCTTCTGAAGTAATTTATTAACTCCAGACAACTCCATCGGTGGAAATGTTTTTATTTTAATGGGGTGGTTTGTTTAGGGAACTGATTATATTAGCTGGAAGGATTGGTTTAAAAAAAAAAAAAAAATCTATTCAGTACTGGGAAGTTGAGGTTTGGGAATGGGATATTTTTGTATCATTTAGTTTTTCTGTTTTAACTATAAGCAACTAACTTGTACTAAAACCTGCATATACCGCCATGTTATTATTTGTCTTGTTGTTTAGACCCAGTGGCCATTGTAATAGTTTTAATTTTCTGTTCATTGTATTTTTTTTTTTTTTATATATAATGTCTGCTAGGAGATGGCAACTCTTTTTTTTTCTAGGTATTGTATTTCTGTTCATCACAGGAGTTTTATGGTACTACAATGTTTCTTAAGGAAAATAAAATTTTTGACACAGACTTGGAGAGAATGATAATTATTGCGTCGCTTCTCGATCATTCTGAACTACCCATAGTATATCACCTTTGCTGTATCCTGTGTTGTCTATATTGCAATTCCTGCAACAATGCTGGTGCTCTGGTGGCTTGTTGAGGGAAAACCAGCATTGTTGCAGGAGGGAGCGTGATCTTGATACACTGAGATCCTAATAGGAGCATTTTGTTTTCTCCTGGCAAAAGCTCTTGAGCAAATGTTGAGGAATGTATTGCCTAGTTGATTTGTGAATAAGAGTTTCAAAAGAGCTTGCAACATGTTTAACTGTGATACAGAAAACACGGGACACAGCAGGGGTAACGTATCGTTTCGTGTAAGCACTGCAGGGTGTCCTGCAACACTTCCACTGGGTTAGGTGGGGAATGAGAAGTGAATGGATTTAAGCATTGGTTAGCACTCATTTAAATATGGGCAGGGATAATATCACTAAGGCTAATAAAAGGGAATTGATTTTAAAGTCTTGTTAAGCACCTTAAACTCTTTAAACCCCTAAAAACTCTTCTTAGCTGGTCTGTGTATAAAGGACAGTCCTGCCCAAAAGGAACAGCCCTAGATCCTGGTAAATGAGAAAAGCAAACAGCCAGCCAGTGCAAAGTGAGCGAGCAGGTCAGGTTTACTTCACACCTCCTGTCAACCAGTATCCGGGCTTGTTTCTTCTATGGTGGCGGTGCTCCATGCATGGCTTGTGTCTCAGACCCCAGTGAGCAATTCTCTTGGACCAGCTTACCTGAGGTAACATTAGGCAGCTCGAGATCGGTGGTAATCGAGGTCTGAAAGCACACACTCCCTGTCTCTGCACTCTCCATTGCAGAAACCCATTTGGAGGGTAAAATGAAGAACAAAAGAATATCCCTCCCAGTCATTGACGTCGGCGTCCATAGTAGCCTGTTGACAGGTCCTCCTGATTTGGTAAGCTGGTCGCGCCGGTGCGGCAACATTGAACTGGGCATTCGAATCACAGGGTGAGAAAACATACTTTCCACCTAAATTTGTTCCAGTATCTCGGCTAAGAATAATGTTCCTGGCGTCTCTCTGTCCCGTTTCAGATATGATGCGGTAAGCATTGGCTAAGAACAGGAAAGCAAGGACTAGTAAAACGCTGCGGCTCCAACAGAACCTTATTTTTTTTCGTAAGATTCTTATTTCTCAACAACATGACTAGGTCACCTATTCCATCCCCTCCCCACTCTCTGTGAAGAGTACAAACAGTGGCTGCTTGGGGAGAAGTGCTTCGTGGAAAAGTGCAGAGCAGTTTGAAAGCAGCTGCAGAAACTAAACTTAAACTTCCAAAAACAAAAATAAATAACATGGCCTTCAAGCCAGTAATCTGTGACACCAGCGTGATGTGGGAAATCCGAGAAAACCAGGCAGAGCTAAACCAAGTGTGTGTAAAGTGCTGCAAGATCCAGGACTTGCTTCAACAAGTAAGTATGCTCGAAATGGAGCTGCACGAAATGAGAGAGCAATAGGAGTTTGAGGAGCTGGCACACCTGAAATTCTTGGAAGTTTGCACCCCTAACAGACAGAAATACACCAGGGAGATAGAAGTCAAGTTCAGATAGGCAGAGAGAGGGGAAAAAAAAAGAAACACAGTCAAACACACCACCAGAAATCAAAACGTCAAACAAAATTGATCCACTTCAAAATTTAGATGATCAAAAGCAACATCAAGAGAACGAAAGGAACAGCATCCAGGACTCTGTAAACGGTGCTGTCCAGGAAGCAAAAAAAAGGGAGGTTATGATTGTCAGGGACTCCATATTGAGAAACACAGCAAGTTCAGTGTGCAGTCTGGACTAGAGGTCTTCACAGGTCCAAATTAATCAACCCGACCCGACCCGAAAAAACAGTGGAACGCTTTTCTTTTCCCCAGCTTAGTATATGCACTGACTAGATACAGTATTAAAACAGTGTGTTTTTTATCCAGTCAACCTGGAAATCTCGCTGAACTACAGACAGTGTTTATTCCATCATGAACCTACACAGAGCACTGTAAAATTAAATACATGTTTGTGTAAAAGACACAAAGATAAATACATTATCTGAAAATCAAATAAACTGAAGTACAATCTCGTAAATGCGTGATTCTATTACAAACTTTACATAAGAGCAAATGGAATTGAGATGCTAAAATTTGTGTTTTGTAAAACTTGTTTTCCTATTTTATCCACAATAACAATAAATGATTCCCACACTGCAGACTTGCATTTTTCTGTGAGCTTTTGTTCCTGGAATTTGTTTTTCTTTCACGTCCTTCATAAACAAATCCATTACTTAAGACTTTTAAGAATGATCTAAAAGTTACCCTTTTGATACGGGTCACATGTCTGCTACTGCGCTCTGCAAGCCGTGTCACGTGCTACTGGGGGAAACCAATCCACACAACAGGAATTATAAACAATGATTTTTAGTACCAAGGAGAGCCTCTTTAAAAATATTGGACAGTTTGTGTATTACTGAGTAAACAAAATCAGACCCGACCCGAGTGTTGCGTGACAATTTTGCACCCGAAAACCCGTTCGGTACGAGTCGGGTCCTCGGGTCCGGGTAGACCTGTGAAGACCTCTAGTCTGGAGCCCCTTACAACAACTGTGTGCTGCCTTCCAGGAGCTTTTGCCACACACATCACTCAGAACGTGGACAGGCTCCTTGAATGAACAGGAGACGACCCGGTAGTAGTCGTCCACATCGGTACAAACAACATTGGAAGAGACAGGCCAAGATCCCTGCAAAACAAATTCAGAGATCTAGGAAGGAAATTAAAAGACAAGACCTAAACTGGTATTTTCTGGGATACTGCTGGCACCTTGCAAAGGACCATAGACAACTGGAAATAAATAATCTAAATGCATAACTAAAATCGTGGAGCACACAGGAAGGCTTCACATTCCTTGAACATTGGACAACATTCTACAACAAGGACTATCTATATAGGCGGGACGGACTGCACTTAAATTAAAAGGGAACCAATCTACTGGGAGAAAGGATCCTCGAGGAGGTTCAGAAGCATTTAAACTAGAAAGGAAGGGGGGAGAAAACAACAAAAAAACAAGGGCAACAACTCAGTAAGACACCGCTAAACAAGATCATGCAACAGTCTCTTGACACGGGTTGTACCGAAAGACTGGAGAATTGCAGACGTAATACCGATCCACAAAAAGGGAGACAAAACCGAACCAGGTAACTACAGACCAATAAGCCTGACTTCTATTATATGTAAACTTATGGAAACTATAATAAGATCCAAAATGGAAAATTACCTAGTATCCTGGCAGACAGTCTGCATGGTTTTAGGAAAGGGAGATCACCTGCTTGATTTTTTTTGAGGATGCAACCAACAATGGATAACTGCAAAGCATGCGACATGGTTTAGTTAGATCTCCAGAAAGCTTCTGACAAAGTCCCGCATAATATATTAATTCTGAAAAGGAACGCAGTAGGGATTCAAAGAAATGCATGCACATGGATTAGGGAGTGGTTAACATGTAGAAAACATAACGTATTGATTAGAGGAGAAACCTCAAAATGGAGCGAGGTAACCAGTGGAGTACCACAGGGATCAGTATTAGGCCCTCTGCTATTCCTAATCTACTTTAATGACCAGAATTCCAGGTTTAAAAGGCACGTCGTATGCAGACAGGCTAAAAAAATTGAATCTATTCAGTCTTGAACAAAAAAGACTATGCAGCGATCTGATTCAAGCATTCAAAATTCTAAAAGGTATAGACAATGTTGACCCAGGGGACTTTTTTGACCTGAAAAAAGAAACAAGGACCAGGGGTCACAAATGGAGATTAGATAAAGGGGCATTCAGAACAGAAAATACGAGGCACTTTTTTTACACAGAATTGTTGGAGTCTGGAACCAATTCCCCAGTAATGTTGTTGAAGCTGACACCCTGGGATTCTTGAAGAGCTGCTTGATGAGATTCTGGGATCAATAAGCTACTAACAACCAAACGAGCAAGATGGGCCGAATGGCCGCCTCTCGTTTGTAAACTTTCTTATGTTCTTAAGTGTCTCCTTCCTCCTGTCCTGAGTCTGTATTTGAATCACAAAAACAAAGCCTGTCCTCAGGACCTCCTACTAAAGAGAGCTGCTTTGTTTAAAGAGTGGCGTGTTTCATGCATGGCTGACATCGACACACAGGACAAAAAGATGGACTGGAAATCACCGTAACAACTGATTTCTCATATAGGATTTATGTTGATTACACAGATATTAAAAGGACAGTAGAAACAATACAAACTCATGTTACATGGAAGAATGCACTTTATTTTGACACTAGAACACAAGGGCAGTCTGTACTTCCCAGGCACAATGCCTAATCACAAGGCACTTCAAACTACCTGAGGTGCTGAATCCAAACCCTTTCAAAGTGCAATGCTGTTCTACACTGGCACAGCAGCAGTGCTTCAGTCCCGTTGTAGAGATGGGTGTTTGAGAATGGGAAGAGACCTATCAGCATCAACCCTGTGCCGACACCAGACATCAAATGAATAACCCAGGTGTTCATTTAAAAGCACCATCAGTGACAAGTTTGAGAAATAGACTGAGGCGTTGTTTTGATCAGCCTATACCACAATAAGCTCACATTTTTAACGCTTTTTACAGCACTGGGGAATCACCCTGGATTGCACCGGTGCTGTAAAAGGCTCCAAAAAGGTGGTTTATCTGGGAATAGGCCCTGAGCGACTGTTATAAGAAGCTCAGCTGGACTTTTCTTAGAAGACTGCTTGAATGTTCTGATGTTACACCATGGCTTTGAATATTTCACATGTGTGAATCTCTTGCAAGGCACATTTTGCTTCCAGAGGTATTTACATTTTGGCAATGTATTTTATGTAAAATAAGGAATCTCATTTATAGCTGTGGAGCTGAATCTTTTAAATTGCAGAAATAGCTTTGAAAGGAATCGTATCTAAGGTTGGGGGTGGGTCTTTAGAGATTTTTAAAACGTATGTGAACTGTATGTGGTATGAAAGCTTAGTATGCTGGATAACATGTTGGGGGTGCAGCTGCACTTGTGAGATGATCACAAACAGTCTTTGCATTAAAGAGGAGACGATTTGCTATTCTGGGGTACCATGATATTAGTAAGAAGGGGTCTGAATGGATAATGGGGGCAATAAATGTCCCACCATAGTCATTCTGTTTCACGACAAGCAACCCCATAATTAACACCAGTGTCTACGCATTAAACGTATTGCATATATAGGAAACTAAACATGGTATGCAGTGATCGGAAGGGTATAGTGTAGTTGCAGGACAACTGATGGAAAAGTTTAGCAAAGTGAAAAGAGACTTGTCACAAACAAATACAATTAGAAATATTATATGCAAGTTGCAATACAGTATTGAAATGTGTTGTATTGCTTATTTTTCCAGGTTATTGGTGATACAATCAACACACTTACCAGTCTTGCTCTTTTTGAACTGATAATAAAAGACTGTAACAATAAAATGCTACTGTTAGTCTCTTCTCCTTTCTGGCAAACTGGGAATGGGAGAAATCCAGAATGGCCTAAGACAGTGCTCTATATTCATATGATCAAAACATTTAGCAACGCTATAACAAATCAGTCTACTAACTTTATAATCACCCCGTATCAAAAGTAACCAAGAAATATAATTTGGATACATGGACCAACCTTCAATGCAATAAGGATACTTCACTTTTGTGAATTCACCATATACAGGTCCTGTATCCAGTGAAAGAGAAGCATCACATATGAATGCAGTCCAAGATCAAGCACGACCCAAAACACCAGAGCAGAGGCTGTGTTACACTTTTTATCAGTGTTGTTGCTGTGCACTTTTCCTGAAGGAAAGATTCCAAAATCCGTACAGCACTTGGCCCTTCAGTATGGGCCCATCGTTCCATTTCAGAGCTCCAGCGTCCCTGTGTAAAGTGGAGTGTATAAACAGTCTAAACAGCACTACTAGACTTGTTCTGGTGAAAGGACTTGGGTACGTGACGGTGAGGCCGACCCCACTTCCTCTTGTCCCAACGACACTGAAGCAGCATCATGAAAGTGACCCGGAAGGACTTATTGCAGAGCGCGTAGCACACAGGGTTGACCGTGCTGTTGACGTAGCAGAGCCAGTATCCCAGCTGCCAGAGAGTCTCGGGGATGCAGTCCGTGCAGAAGGTGGAGACGAGCACCATAATGTTGTAGGGAGTCCATGTGATGATGAACGCCAGGAGGATGGCGCTCAGGGTCTTGGCTGCTTTCTTCTCCTTGATCAGCGACAGTCTCTTTCGCTTCTTTGCTTTGGGTTGCATCTTGAGCAGGCTGTCCCTGGTGGCGAAGGAGCTGAGACTGCCCATGGTCAGCCTGGAAGATCTCTTCGACTCCTGGGGAGCGTTCCTGGCTTTGCTCATCACCCTGGAGAGACTACGATCTTCCAGGCAACCAGGGACCTCCTTCCTAGGTCTGGGGAGTTCCTCCCCCTCTCTAGCCCTCCCCGCTCGGATCTGAGGCAGGCAAATGACCACGGAGCAGTGAGTCTTCATCTCCAGGGGTGTCTCGTCCTCCTCTGAAGTTGAGTTCCCGGGGGATCCTTCTTCATCAATGTTCACCCAGCTCTCATCGCTGCTGGGTTCCAGATAGGCCTTCCTGCTGGAGCATCTCTTTGGATAGAGGCAGCAAAGACTCTTGGATCCCGAGCTGGGTATCTGAAGCCCGTTGGTGGGTCCACAGCTGCTATCGCTCTTGGTGCTGTTTCCAGAAGCTGGCTGAGTCTGCGATGAAGCCTCTCTGCTTTCAGAACCCATCAGCCCGGCCAGTTCCTTGGCCCTGTTCTCCGTCTCCCGGTATATCCTCCAGTACAGGATGATCATAATGGTCACAGGCAGATAGAAAGCCGCGATGGCCGTCCCGAAGGTGATGATGGGCTGCGAGAGAAACTGGATGAAGCACTGCTCCGAGGGCACTGTCCTTTCACCCACGATGTACTGCCAGAAGAGTATGGCCGGAGCCCAGAGGACAAAGGAAATGGCCCAGGCCATTGTGATCATGATGGCAGCCCGTTTCGGCGTCCTCTTGGCCCGGTAGGTAAGCGGTCGCGTGACAGAGAAGAAGCGGTCGAAGCTGATGATCAGGAGGTTCATGACCGACGCGTTGCTGGCCACATAGTCGATGGCCAGCCAGATATCGCAGGAGAAGGTACCGAGAGCCCAGCGGCCCATGATGATGTAGGTGGTGTACAGGTTCATGGAGACGGCTCCCAGGATAAGGTCAGCACAGGCCAGGCTCAGCAGGAAGTAGTTATTGACCGTCTTCAAGTGGCTGTTGACTTTGAAGGCCACCATGACCAGCAGGTTCCCGATGATGGTGACGAGGGAAAGCGCTCCGGTGAAGAGCACGATCAGGGTGACCTGCCACACCGTGTGGCCTCCCAGTGGGTCCTGGCTCTGGTTAGCAGCCGCACTGCTGTTGGCCACCAGGGAGACTCTCATGGAGGTGTTCCTGGCTGCTGTGAAGGTGATGGGATACATGTTGGAAGAGAGGGAGAGGTTCAGGCTCCAGGACTCATCTTCAGCTATCAGTCAACTCTGCTCATGGTTACAATCTGGGAAGAAGGAAAGACAAAGGATACGTTTTAGGAATTTCAGGATTTAATCGTTTGGAAATTCTAATGTTAAATTGTTTACTTTCTCAATCATGAAACCTTCTAAAAATATAATATACAACCCCTTCCTTTAAATATATAACATACAGCACTGAAGCATTGTGTAAATAGCAGAGATCGAGGGCTGGCTGGTGAAATCTCTAGGACAGCAGGGCAGAAGAGCACAGCACACAACAAGACAGGATACCATGGGGGGTTCAGATAACAGAGGGGTTTGGATAATCAAAGTTCAGTTATCAAGGTTTTACTTTAAGGCTGTAAGTAAGTAAGGGTCATTGTGGTCTTGAATATCTTGAAGTCATTTATCTGAATTGAGGTTTAATTCAACTTTTCTGTGCCTCTGACTCATTCTATTGCCTCCCTAATGGGTGATTGCAGGGCTGATTCCCAAGTGATGCATTTTCATTGTAAGCACAATGTACAAAGCAAATCAGACAGATGCCAGCAGTAGCTCAGTTCAGACTCACTTTCACATTTATTCTATGGTTTGTGAATATTTACTACATTGTTCACTTAGTTTATCTTTCTAAGCACCCAAACCTTATAAAAGCTTACTGCACAGTCGTGTTGTGGTCTTCCCAGTTATACTATGCATTTACCATGCTTTACCATACCTCTGGGCCTTCCAATGCTGACAATGCCCCAGCTGCACACGGATTGCATTCACAAAGGAGGCTGTGTGGTCCAGTGGTTAAAGAAAGGGGCTTGTAACCAGGAGGTCCCCGGTTCAAATCCCACCTCAGCCACTGACTCATTGTGTGACCCTGAGCAAGTCACTTAACCTCCTTGTGCTCCGTCTTTCGGGTGAGACGTAATTGTAAGTGACTCTGCAGCTGATGCATAGTTCACACACCCTAGTCTCTGTAAGTCGCCTTGGATAAAGCCGTCTGCTAAATAAACTAATAATAATAACAAAGAACAGAAGCAGGTGAGCTGCTTTTCAGACCGTCTCCATATTAATTAACTCTGACATTTACCTGGGAAGCTCCGAAATGAATCATTTTCACAGACCTTTTACATTTTATTTTGTAATAAACAGATACGTTCCAGGATTTTTTTTTTTTTGTATAAAATAAAAACAGGCCTTGAGTATACCATGATAATCAAAACGCACACAGTAAAGTGCAATACATCAGGTTGTGTGATGTTGTTAATATTAAAACTGGTCAGGAGTGGAACCCCACCACATAAAAAACAACTTCATTTCTCTTGTTTATTTGCTCTATGTTACATCAATGACCAGACAGGGTTAATAACTGAATTACCCTCATATAATGTGTACTGTATTGTATAAGGGCTTTAACTTAATCAAGCCTGTGTTTATTGTCTGATAAGGTTTATCTCCGCGACAGTGAGCTCAGCGCTCACGTTCTGCTGTAACCATGGCTGCAGGACAGCTTGCTCATTCATTTCGATTCTAGTCATTGCCTCCAGTACGCTGTGTACTCCAGGGATCACTGGTTATACATCATTAAAGCTGGAGGAAATTTATCGTCCCTCTACAAAGTCGTTCCAGAAATCGTACCTGTCCTGCACTTCCACATACTTCTCAAAGGTGCAGTTTTCAAATGCTAAAGGCAACATGTGTTTTGGTTTCACCTCAGCAGTGTCTTTGGGGCTTGAAAGCATGTCAGTCAATAGCAGAGCAGCTGATTGGTTAGTGACAAGAAAGGAGGGGGGACTATTTTACAGCGGGCCAATGAGGCGCAAGAATGACCTGAAGTTCTCGAACTGCAAACAGAGCTAATGGAGTTTTGAAGTGACCAATGGAAGTGCACCACAGCGAACGTTAAGGCACATTGACACAAACATTTCTACAAGTCCCTTCCGTGCCTCTGCATTTCAGTGTCTTCAGGGTCAAGCATCGGGGAGACCAAGGAGGAACTAGATATCATGTTTCAAAATTAAAACAAAACATACGGCTGCTATCACATTTTTTTTTCTTACAAACTAATCCCAGAATTCTTACAGGCTGTGTACTTCCAATTGTTATATAGGTCTCAAATCTGAAGATTTGAAAGAAACACGCGCTCTAGCAAACTTGTAGTTTTATTTCAAAGCCGTAATTTCAGTGAGTGTTGCACTTCCTTGATCACCTGGAAGGTGAAATTGCCCCCACCCCTTCCAATAGCTTCTTTCCTGTCAATAACCAATCAGCTGCTTCCCCTGTTGCACCCAGGAAGTGCAAATAGGTAACCCGAGAATAAGGCATAGAAACTGAGAGCCTCCCTTAACCTAAAGTTGTACCAGATTCATGTTTTAAATGGAAATACTGTAACATGTGTTTCTTTCAAAACTGCACATCTGAGACCTATGTAGCCAATGGAAGTGCAGAACAGGTATGATTTTTTTTTAGCTACTGTCACTTTAAGAACATCCTGATGCCTGTTTTGAGTTAGTATAGGTACTGTCTGAGGCTGAGATCTATAATTATTCTTAAACATGCTAAAGACCCAAACAAATGCTCAAGTTATCACCCTATTGCACTTCTTAATACAGAAGCAAAACATTCCTGCAGCAAGAATCGAGAAAGCAGTCCCTGACACCACTGACCCTAATCAAACACCAGGGTTCATTACAAAACATACACAATTTGAGACATTTCGCAACATTTACACTGCGCACAGTGCAAAGCAGAACACAGAATGAAATGGAAACAGCTAACGCATTCACTGCATAGGTTTGGGTTTCATCAGTAGATTGGTCTCATGTATATTAGAACAGCAGTTTCTACTGTATTCGCCTTTTGCTCCTCCCTCCTATCCTTTCACTGGAACTACTGCCGTTCTAATCAGATCGAACTATTACAGGAATATCAAAAAAAAAAAAAAAAAAAAAAAAAAAAAAGAATTTGCAAAGATAAATCTCTCACACAGTCGCGCTTTGTTAGTGCGCGACGGTGCTAGTGCGCATGTTTTAGGGTTCTGCTCTGACGTCATCGAGAGTTCAAGTTCGTTGGAACGGGAGGGGGTTTGTTATTGTATTAAAAGCAAGCTGCATAAAAAGCGCTTAACATTAAGATTCAATGTAACACTGGCCATGTAATTAAGCCTCCCTTAAATTACCTGCACCGTGTTAAACTTGATTTATATATTTCTACAACCAGTAGCGTATTTACAAAATTGCACACCTCAAACGATTGCCTAAACACACCTGTGAACACTACAATCTCACAAACACAGTTATCAGTGTCGTACCTAAAAATGCTTTTCACACAGGAATGCGTTTTTTAAAAAAAAATAAAAAATAAAAAAAATAATGAAAAGGTTCGTCACATTTGACTACCCTACAATATCAACAAAACAGAAAACAGACTAGCTTACCTTGTAATGAGAACACAAAGAGCCGACATCACCTAATCAGTAGAGTTTGTCAAACAGGTTGCCTCTACCTGCATGACTGACACACGCGGCACATTCCCGAAGAAGACGGAACAGGGCAGGCAGGGCTCACGCTCCCGGATCATTGCGCCCGTGCCAGCGGGTTTGTTGCCAACGAGGTAATACAGTTTGTATTGACAGCCGAGCCATGCAGTTAAAAATGAAAGACTTTTTCTGATTACGATATTAGCTTGTAAATTTCAAATGTAAAAATTGCTTTCTTTTGTTTTCTTTAGGTTTGTCTATCATACGTTTGCTTATAGAATAGGATTTTTGTATAAGGCTAACTGTTTTCTATATTTTAGGTTAATTAAAAAAAGTATGAATGCTTTATAGTCAATATAATACACATTATTCTTTTTATAATGAGAAAAAGTTAGCCCCTTTGAATTCTGCCATGAAAGACCCCATTGAAATGCATTGTTTTGTGTTTGCCTTTTTTTATTGTATTATTCTCATTAGTCTACATCGTTTCAGAAAAGAGGTTATTGATGTTTGAAAGTCAAAATCTTCCATAGGAATGCATTGGGATGCTGGCCCTGCTCACCTTCAGTTGTAATTATTGAGCCTCATGCATTTTTTTCAGTCAAACCTGAAGAGTCTTTCTGTGAAAGTTTGAAAAGATTGTGAATGAGTGCTGGACTTTAACCACCCAACCGAGATCTCGGAGATTGTAAAATGTTTCCTGAATTGATTAAATCATTAGCCCTACCCTGATTGTTTGCCTAATGCACTTGAATCCTCAGAAATCGGCGTCTGTTTGAATAACAATACCAGAGATCTTCATTGGAAGGATTCTCAGCCCAGAATGAAGAGGGACTCCCAGGATAGGTCCTCAAAGCTCCAGCCTTCCCCAGTCTTTATCAAAAATAATACAGTACTAGATACAAACAATAGAGCAATGAGCCTGAGTTCACTTCCTCACCCGCAGGGGGGTTTGTTCTCATCTTGTAACAGGATTTGTTCTCCTTTCTAAAAACAGAAGTTAAATAAAGAATGAAGGAAACACTTTGAAAATAAGACATTGTCAAAAAGATTAAAACATACACTATTATGGAAAGCACACAGCCAATAGAAGAGATCATGTTTCTGCATGTTAAACCAGATAGAATCCTCTTTAAAATCTACAGCATTCTAATAGCTAATAACAAAATGTTCAATCCAGGATGAAACCTCTGTATTGAAGATATAGCTGAGCATGAGTGGAAGGAAGTTTGGAAAAACAATTACTAATCTCTCCATTGAAACTAACTCAGTATACGACTGTGCAAAGCATTCACCACACTAACCAGGGCTGTCAGACAAGTGTCCTAAATGCAGAAGCACTGGTGATTCGGCACACCACTAATTCTGCTGAGAACACTACACAGGGTGTGTTACGTAACTAATGAAATCCGCTCTGCAGCTCTGAGCTGCTCAGAGGGAGCGGGACTGAGCCTCTGTGAAACGGGTTCTATCACTGAGGGAGCAGAACTGAGCCGCTGTGAAACGGGTTCTTTCACTGAGGGAGCAGAACTGAGCCGCTGTGAAACGGGTTCTTTCACTGAGGGAGCAGAACTGAGCCACTGTGAAACGGGTTCTTTCACTGAGGGAGCAGAACTGAGCTGCTGTGAAACGGGTTCTTTCACTGAGGGAGCAGAACTGAGCCTCTGTGAAACGGGTTCTTTCACTGAGGGAGCAGAACTGAGCCGCTGTGAAACGGGTTCTTTCACTGAGGGAGCAGAACTGAGCCTCTGTGAAACGGGTTCTTTCACTGAGGGAGCAGAACTGAGCCGCTGTGAAACGGGTTCTTTCACTGAGCTGCTCAGAGGGAGCAGAACTGAGCCGCTGTGAAACGGGTTCTTTCACTGAGCTGCTCAGAGGGAGCAGAACTGAAATGCTGTGAAACGGGTTCTTTCACTGAGGGAGCGGAACTGAGCTGCTGTGAAACGGGTTCTTTCACTGAGGGAGCAGAACTGAGCCGCTGTGAAACGGGTTCTTTCACTGAGGGAGCAGAACTGAGCCGCTGTGAAACGGGTTCTATCACTGAGCTGCTCAGAGGGAGCAGAACTGAGCCGCTGTGAAACGGGTTCTTTCACTGAGCTGCTCAGAGGGAGCAGAACTGAAATGCTGTGAAACGGGTTCTTTCACTGAGGGAGCGGAACTGAGCTGCTGTGAAATGGGTTCTTTCACTGAGGGAGCAGAACTGAGCCGCTGTGAATCGGGTTCTTTCACTGAGGGAGCTGTAAGTTGGTTCTTTCCCTGAGCTGCTCTGAACGGCTCACTTACTTAACACACTCATAATGTTTTGTTCACATTTCCTCCATAACCTGTAAAGTCTGTTTATTTTTAAGCTGGGAAACCCCAAGCCCTCCAAATATTTATACAACTACTAATCAGCTTGTGCACATGAAGTCAGTGACTCACCTCAATGCTCTTATCAAGAAACACATAGCAAGGAAACGTTTGTCAGCATGACTTGAAAACTAGAATATGACCTAGGACTATAAAAGCACACACTGTATTCAACTGTAAGATATTATTATTATTATTATTATTATTATTATTATTATTATTATTATTATTATTATTATTATCATCACCATCATCAAAGCACATTAACGCAGGCTTATCAACACATAATAAAACACAGCATTCAAGTAGTTGAGTAGTTGTAGTAAGAAGCACTCACAATGCCTGCAGAAATCAAAAGAAGGTAAAGGATCAGTTAAAAAAGAAAGAGTCCAGCTAAACAGTATACTGTCAAATCTGCCTTTAGAGTCACCTCTGTATAAAGACCAGTTTTCCCATGCTTTCACTATGCTAATACTAGACTTGTTTTGTCATAGTTTACAGTTGTTTAGGATGTATATGCTTTATTACAATGCTTCCCTGTGCTTTACCATACCTCTCTGTGCTTTACAATGCTTGCCTATGCTTTACCAGACCTCTCTGTGCTTTACAATGCTTGCCTATGCTTTACCAGACCTCTCTGTGCTTTACAATGCTTCCCTATGCTTTACCAGACCTCTCTGTGCTTTACAATGCTTCCCTATGCTTTACCAGACCTCTCTGTGCTTTACAATGCTTCCCTATGCTTTACCAGACCTCTCTGTGCTTTACAATGCTTCCCTATGCTTTACCAGACCTCTCTGTGCTTTACAATGCTTCCCTATGCTTTACCATACCTCTCTGTGCTTTACAATGCTTCCCTATGCTTTACCATACCTCTCTGTGCTTTACAATGCTTGCCTATGCTTTACCAGACCTCTCTGTGCTTTACAATGCTTCCCTATGCTTTACCAGACCTCTCTATGCTTTACAATGCTTCCCTATGCTTTACCAGACCTCTCTGTGCTTTACAATGCTTCCCTATGCTTTACCAGACCTCTCTGTGCTTTACAATGCTTCCCTATGCTTTACCATTTCTCTCTGTGCTTTACAATGCTTCCCTATGCTTTACCAGACCTCTCTGTGCTTTACAATGCTTCCCTATGCTTTACCAGACCTCTCTGTGCTTTACAATGCTTCCCTATGCTTTACCAGACCTCTCTGTGCTTTACAATGCTTCCCTATGCTTTACCAGACCTCTCTGTGCTTTACAATGCTTCCCTATGCTTTACCATACCTCTCTGTGCTTTACAATGCTTCCCTATGCTTTACCATACCTCTCTGTGCTTTACAATGCTTGCCTATGCTTTACCAGACCTCTCTGTGCTTTACAATGCTTCCCTATGCTTTACCAGACCTCTCTATGCTTTACAATGCTTCCCTATGCTTTACCAGACCTCTCTGTGCTTTACAATGCTTCCCTATGCTTTACCATACCTCTCTGTGCTTTACAATGCTTCCCTATGCTTTACCATACCTCTCTGTGCTTTACAATGCTTGCCTATGCTTTACCAGACCTCTCTGTGCTTTACAATGCTTCCCTATGCTTTACCAGACCTCTCTATGCTTTACAATGCTTCCCTATGCTTTACCAGACCTCTCTGTGCTTTACAATGCTTCCCTATGCTTTACCAGACCTCTCTGTGCTTTACAATGCTCACCTGTGCTTTACCATATATTTACCATTATTTATTATTTTAATGCATTTGATTTAATATACATATGTGCATATATATATATTTATTGAATTTATGAATATTTATTGTTGCAAAATGTGTAACTTTTGTAAGGTTGACCTTGAGCAAGTGGAAGTTTATAAATATCTGGGTATTTGGCTAGACAGTGCACTTACTTTTAAACCACATATCGTTAAACTGCGATCGAAAGTTTGAGCTAGACTCGGCTTTCTTTACCGAAATAAATCACGCTTCACACGGCCAGCTATGTATTTATTGGTACAGATGTCTGTACTACCCATTTTAGATTATGGAGATGTCATTTATAGAGCTGCTTCTAATGTTGCCCTTAGGAAGCTTGATGCTTTATATCACTCTGCAATAAGATTTGTCACTGGTGCTCCCTACCGCTCTCATCACTGTGATCTCTACACTTTGGTTGGCTATGTCATTGTTACAGACTCCTTTATAAAAACCCTCATCGGGAAATCACCCCTCTATTTAAGAGAATTGTTGACTATATCGGTCTCCTATTACAACCTTCGATTGAGCAATTTGATGAGTTTAATTGTCCCTCGTGTTTTTACTGCTGTTGGGCGTAATTCATTCCAATATGCTCACGATTGGAATGAGTTACAATCAAGGCTTAAACTCCCTGGTTTTATCTCGGAGGGTGCTTTCTTTTCTAGACTTGAAGCTTTGTTCCCTGTTTCATGTGCTTGTCAGAGCAGACACTGATTTTATTAGGTTTTTATTTATTTATTTGTTTTTTAATTGATTTCGTATTGCTGTAATGTCTCTACCTGCCTATGTATTGTTGTTTGTTGTATTTATATTGCCTCTTGGCCAGGTCGGCATTTTAAATGAGAACTTGTTCTCAATGTCTTTACCTGGTTAAATAAAGGTTTGAATTGAACTGAATTGAATTGTACTGTCTCTGAAATGAATAACATATACAATTATATAAATATATAAAGTAAACAAATAAAAATGCAAATCTTTCACAAATATGTCCACCATGTACCTGGGCTCCCCTGCTAACGACAGTGTGTTGGTCCCTTGACTGCCCTCAATAGTGAAGTTTCACTGTGTATTAAAGAACATAAATAACACATGACGGGGTTAGTGCTGTCACTTCATCTCTGTCTAGGTGACTACATGACGTCTCATCTAGCATTCTCAGTATACACGCCGGCATCTTTTGCGATCCCACAGTAATGTTTGCTCACATTGGAGCTGGCAACCCAGGGTTTGTTTATTCTTGTCCCGAGTTCCGGATTGTTTACCTGTTTCCATAGAGATGGTGGGCGTGGCACGGGGTCTGCCAGGATCTTGTGGTTTGATGACGTGTTCGCGGAGCAGTTCAGCACGCACACACGGATCCCGCATTGTCAGTGCACGAAGGGTTCTGCTAATCCTCAATTAATCAGAGCCTGGATTCTTCATGGGAAGTTTGCAGTCTGTCTTATTTTCTCTATTTGTGTTTTTAACATGTGATCCTGTGCTGTTGATTCATACAAAACAAACACGTTTCTAAGCACACTGCATGTGTGTATGGATGCGGTAGGGCATCTGGGTCAAACACGTGTGCTGTTTAGTACACGTTTCAAATAAATTAATACGTGTAGTACCGTGATACACTATGGAAGGCCATCTGGGTCAAAAACGCATTGTTTCAAATATTCGCTACACGTACTCATCTGGACGAATCAGAGCACAGAAATGACTACGTGTACCAATTTTAATCGGTACATATTCTAAAAAAAATGACACGATCTACGTATTTCCTACGTTGGTGTTTAGTCAGTGGCTTGTCATGACAACGCATTCGCTTGTAATCGCTTCTTATTCACAACGTAATTGGCACAGTAGCCAATAACCTTTTGGTGTATCATTTAGACAAGAAGACCTCAATTTAAAATAAGGAATACTGCAAATATGGCGGTGAGAGATTTTCCTCTGCGCTGTAAGCATACATTTGCTTAGTGTAGACGTCTCATTGAGGTTTGGCATTTGTTGTAGCGACCGGGGCGTTTCTTTACAATATTTGCCAGAAGACCCGCCGACTATTGAGACCCAGCGTTTATTATGTAACATCACGAAATACTTCAGATGCAGTCACAGAGAAGCCACTAACATACAACCTTATAGCATTAACATAACTAAATTGCAAAATTCCAGCAGCATCGTTAAAAGGCTGTGTCAGTGGCTATTACATAACAGTTTTATTTTATAACAAAATGCCACTGTATTGTACACCCCCAAGGTATCAAGCGAAAGTAAACAAGGATAGGCAAAACATTAGAAAATGAACAAGCAAAAGAACGAATCTGCTTTGAAAACTTAATAATAATAATAATAATAATAATAATAATAATAAAAACAATCAAATGAATGTGGCATACAGCACTGTACAGACTGAGACTGAGACATGAATGTGCCATACAGCACTGTACAGACTGAGACTGAGACATGAATGTGGCATACAGCACTGTACAGACTGAGACTGAGACATGAATGTGGCATACAGCACTGTACAGACTGAGACATGAATGTGGCATACAGCACTGTACAGACTGAGACTGAGACATGAATGTGCCATACAGCACTGTACAGACTGAGACTGAGACATGAATGTGGCATACAGCACTGTACAGACTGAGACATGAATGTGGCATACAGCACTGTACAGACTGAGACTGAGACATGAATGTGGCATACAGCACTGTACAGACCGAGAGACACCCCGAAATCACAATCTGATACTTCAGTTATGTGAAAGTTTCACAACTATTGATATAAGCGGTTTACAGATATATGAAAAATGTGACATGCAGTTGGACAACTGTATGGACCAATGCCCCCATATATCACCAGAATGTGGATATCCTGGCAGACAATAGCTTCTGCTATACTGTTGATTCATAGTTCCACTGGGGAGTTGGTCTGGAACCAACTCCCCAGTGGTCTGGAACCAACTCCCCAGTAATGTTGTTGAAGCTGACACCCTGGGATCCTTCAAGAAGCTGCTTGATGGGATTCTGGGATCAATAAGCTACTAACAACCAAACGAGCAAGATGGGCCGAATGGCCTCCTCTCGTTTGTAAACTTTCTTATGTTCTTATCTCTATTGGATAAACAGTTATTCAGATAAACAACCTCTCCACTATATCCCTAGTAATACTACTCAGAGTCCAGCCATTCTGACTTGGCAGCCATCAGACCTGCAATACAGACCTAGCAAGTCTCTATAATCACGGGCAGTGCCACGGTGCAATCCACGAGTACCATATGCAGGTTTTAACAGCAACACACTTCCCAATACCTCACCTTTGCCACCTACTATTCATAATATGAAAGTCAAACAATGCAGGCAGTCCAGTTGCCGTAATAAGACTGTGATAAAGCTGCTTTCTATAATGGTATTTTCAAGAACTGTGCTTTGATGTAGTGCTGCATGAATCAATATTGAACACACGAGAAGGTAAAAAACCCTCAGCAATGCAGCGCTGGAATTCTCCTCTAGAGCTGTCTAAACTTAGAGGATAATACCAGCGACCGGAGTGTCCTTATAGAGCCATGCAAGAAGCAAATGATGATGTCACCAGCCTTGGAACAGAGTGACTGGGGAAGGACACTGTCCCTTTTACCCACTCAGACCCCTTACTTAATAAATATCTTGGTATCCCTGAATGGATAACTGTCTTTAAATAGATGCAAAAGATTTTGCAGTGCAGTGGTACCCAAATATACCCCAATTTGCTCCCAATTGAGAATGACTGTGAGGACTTTTTGCGATATTATTTTGTCATTTCTTTGATTACATGATGTTAAATAAAAGATCTAAATTATGTTCATATAGGTTTTTTTTTTTAAATGACGTCTCAATCCTAAAATTCTGGGTGATGCAACATTTGTAGCCAGAGCAAGTGTTTAGGGTGCTGTAGCCCCGGCAGCCTGATCCCAGGACGTTATCATCCCTTATAAATGTATAAAGCCTTGCGTGAATTTCCTTTATATATCCTAGTGGAGGGGGATAGGCAACATAAAGAATAAAGTTCAAGTGGTGAAATGCATCTTAAAAACTGATGTCCTCCCCTTTAAAGTTAATCTAAATGATGTCTATCTTTGAAGCGCCTGTTTCATTTTGCTCATATTTTAACCTTGCCTGTTTTATGTAAGGTGGCTGAATTTGAACCCCTGAATATGTAAAAGAATCACTGATCTCAACTCGCTGTCTTCGCATTCTGACTCACCCCAATTCACTTTATACCCTGAAACTGACCCAAATTGTTCCACAAGTTTTCGCACCAGTGGGACCGATTCTGAAACGTCCGACAGATATAGCAAGATGTCCTCTGCATATAAGGGTGGATGGTGTGTAGCACCATTTAAACACGGGGATATGTCTGTGCTTGTATTAGCGGTTCCATTAAGAACAGTGGAGACAAAGGGCAGCTCTGGGGTGTACCTCTCCCTATGGGAACAGCTTGTCCCAGTCTGTACTGAGCTGCTGCAGCATTACATTATACAGCGTGTGCAACGTGTTAACAAATCATACTCCAAAACCAACATGTTCCAATGGTGTCCAAAGACAAATCCATTCAAGGTGATCAAATGCCTTTCCGGCCCCTGGAGACAGCACCGCACATGAACTCCCCCTGGAGGCGGTAGCTTGAATTACATGTAATGAGAGACACAAACACTCAGAGGCAAGCCTACCTTTCACCAAGCCTGTTTGATCACAGTGCACTAGCCTCGCAGTAAACCCATAAATCTCACCCATCACACATGGCTCTCAAATGTGCAGTTTTGAAAGAAACATATTTCTCAGTTTGCTTGCTTTACCTTCCAGAAAGCCCATTACCGCTTTACATCTTTGGTCATTTCACCCCAGCACCGTCTTCTGGGTAAAAGCATGCTACTGGTCGAAAGCATGTCAATCAATAGGGGAAGCAGCTGATTGGTTATTGACAGGAAAGAATCTAGTGAAGGGGTATATAATGAAAATGTATGGAATTATTTCGTTACAACTGCTGATGCAACACAGCTGCTGAGCACACATAGCCTGACAGCAGAATCCACACTGCGGCAGTGAACCTGTCACTAATCAGAGCCCTGTGGGCAAGCCCAGGCAAGCAGCTTCACTGAGTGAGCAGGGTCAACACTGAGAGCCATCTCCACAGCAGAGACACGCACCTTGGACCCGCCTCGCTCTAATACACTGTGTCTCATACATACTGAATTAACACTGAGAGCCATCTCCACAGCAGAGACACGTACCTCGTACCTGCCTTGCTCTAATACACTGTATCTCATACATACTGAACTAACACTGAGAGCCATCTCCACAGCAGAGACACGCACCTCAGACCCGCCTCGCTCTAATACACTGTATCTCATACATACTGAACTAACACTGAGAGCCATCTCCACAGCAGAGACATGCACCTCGTACCTGCCTCGCTCTAATACACTGTATCTCATACATACTGAACTAACACTGAGAGCCATCTCCACAGCAGAGACATGCACCTCGTACCTGCCTCGTTCTAATACACTGTGTCTCATACATACTGAATTAACACTGAGAGCCATCTCCACAGCAGAGACACGCACCTCGTACCTGCCTCGCTCTAATACACTGTGTCTCATACATACTGAACTAACACTGAGAGCCATCTCCACAGCAGAGACATGCACCTCGTACCTGCCTCGTTCTAATACACTGTGTCTCATACATACTGAATTAACACTGAGAGCCATCTCCACAGCAGAGACACGCACCTCGTACCTGCCTCGCTCTAATACACTGTATCTCATACATACTGAACTAACACTGAGAGCCATCTCCACAGCAGAGACATGCACCTCGTACCTGCCTCGCTCTAATACACTGTGTCTCATACATACTGAACTAACACTGAGAGCCATCTCCACAGCAGAGACACGCACCTCGTACCGCCTCGCTCTAATACACTGTGTCTCATACATACTGAATTAACACTGAGAGCCATCTCCACAGCAGAGACATGCACCTCGTACCTGCCTCACTCTAATACACTGTGTCTCATACATACTGAACTAACACTGAGAGCCATCTCCACAGCAGAGACACGCACCTCGTACCTGCCTCGCTCTAATACACTGTATCTCATACATACTGAACTAACACTGAGAGCCATCTCCACAGCAGAGACATGCACCTCGTACCTGCCTCGCTCTAATACACTGTGTCTCATACATACTGAACTAACACTGAGAGCCATCTCCACAGCAGAGACACGCACCTCGTACCGCCTCGCTCTAATACACTGTGTCTCATACATACTGAATTAACACTGAGAGCCATCTCCACAGCAGAGACACGCACCTCGTACCTGCCTCGCTCTAATACACTGTGTCTCATACATACTGAACTAACACTGAGAGCCATCTCCACAGCAGAGACACGCACCTCGTACCGCCTCGCTCTAATACACTGTGTCTCATACATACTGAATTAACACTGAGAGCCATCTCCACAGCAGAGACATGCACCTCGTACCTGCCTCGCTCTAATACACTGTGTCTCATACATACTGAACTAACACTGAGAGCCATCTCCACAGCAGAGACACGCACCTCGTACCTGCCTCGCTCTAATACACTGTGTCTCATACATACTGAATTAACACTGAGAGCCATCTCCACAGCAGAGACACGCACCTCGTACCTGCCTCGCTCTAATACACTGTGTCTCATACATACTGAATTAACACTGAGAGCCATCTCCACAGCAGAGACATGCACCTCGTACCTGCCTCGCTCTAATACACTGTGTCTCATACATACTGAATTAACACTGAGAGCCATCTCCATAGCAGAGACATGCACCTCGTACCTGCCTCACTCTAATACACTGTGTCTCATACATACTGAACTAACACTGAGAGCCATCTCCACAGCAGAGACACGTACCTCGTACCTGCCTTGCTCTAATACACTGTATCTCATACATACTGAACTAACACTGAGAGCCATCTCCACAGCAGAGATACGCACCTCGGACCCGCCTCGCTCTAATACACTGTGTCTCATACATACTGAATTA
Organism: Acipenser ruthenus; assembly: GCF_902713425.1. Classification (NCBI taxonomy): domain Eukaryota; kingdom Metazoa; phylum Chordata; class Actinopteri; order Acipenseriformes; family Acipenseridae; genus Acipenser; species Acipenser ruthenus. The sequence continues at coordinate 3,013,474 of NC_081231.1, read as the reverse complement.
ACACTGAGAGCCATCTCCACAGCAGAGACATGCACCTCGTACCTGCCTCGCTCTAATACACTGTGTCTCATACATACTGAACTAACACTGAGAGCCATCTCCACAGCAGAGACACGCACCTCGTACCTGCCTCGCTCTAATACACTGTGTCTCATACATACTGAATTAACACTGAGAGCCATCTCCACAGCAGAGACACGCACCTCGTACCTGCCTCGCTCTATTACATCTCGTACATACTGAACTAATGCAGATGAATGGTCTAATACTACGCTTGATCTCTTTTTAAAAACTGACATTTGCTATAACATGTGCTTCTTTCAAAACTACACATTTGGGACCCATATATCTATAGCAGGCAACTAGAACTGAAGAGCAGCCCCTGGACTCAGTCAAAGCAGCTCAACACAGTCACACAAACAACACAATATTCGCGGAATTGTGATAAAAATGACAGAGAAAGATTGTGAATATAAAACAATTAAAAAATCTAAAGTCTTTTAAAGTCTGCCCCTGTGGCTTAAATAGAGATCTCAGACATGTCTGTGCTCCCAGTACAGCAGAGTGTAACCATGACCATGAAAAGGAAATGAAAGCAGTCCAGTATGTGTAACACTGAAGTCAGGAGCTCCTGTTTAAAATTGTATTAAGAATACAGATTGGTTACGTTTGAAAGCTGACAGATATCTTTTCCATCAAACTCATGATTACATTGAAAGTTCCCCACAGTAAAAGCACAGCAACGTGCAATAAAGCACCGTGAAATCATGGAAAAGCATAGACAAGCATTGTAAAGCACAGAGAGGTATGGTAAAGCATAGGGAAGCATTGTAAAGCACAGAGAGGTATGGTAAAGTATAGGCAAGCATTCTAAAGCACAGAGAGGTCTGGTAAAGCATAGGCAAGCATTGTAAAGCACAGAGAGGTATGGTAAAGCATAGGGAAGCATTGTAAAGCACAGAGAGGTATGGTAAAGCATAGGCAAGCATTCTAAAGCACAGAGAGGTCTGGTAAAGCATAGGGAAGCATTGTAAAGCACAGAGAGGTCTGGTAAAGCATAGGGAAGCATTGTAAAGCACAGAGAGGTATTGTAAAGCATAGATAAGCATTGTAAAGCTTAGAGAGGTCTGGTAAAGCATATTAAAAATGGTAAACTATGGTGCAGTAAATGTATAGTATTGCCCTGGGAAACTGCAAAATTACTGCAAATTTAAATTGATAAACTTTATAAGGACATTTTTCACAATGTTTCAGTGAATTTAAACTCAACACAAATAGTAATAAGATGGGAAATTACTAACAGTTCCACAGTTTCTCCATAAATGAATGACATTCTCAACCAAAGCTTTGTACGGTCTGTTCAGTGGAAACCTCTTTCATAGCTACCTGCAAAAAAGCAACAGCCTACAGTGCTGTGAGTAACCCAGCAGCTGCAATCGTTTGTTTATTTGCTAGTGTTCTGTGCACTATATATATCTACATGCTAGCGTGTGTAAGTGGCTATTTACACAGTGAGTGTGCCTTGTTTACAGGTGAACAGAGGGCAGTTAAGACACTTCATTGCAGTTAATGTATTTATCTGAGTACCTACTTACAACTGATCATAGATAGCTGGATGAAAGCACAGCTGCCAGAATTTAAAGGTGCAGTACCTCACACGGTTTAAAAGTGTAGTACTTCACATGGTTTAGATTAGAACATGGACATTAAATGACCTGTTTGAGGATTCTGGAGCAACGTGCCGTTGTGTGTATTCTAACAAGATGTCAAAAACCAGCCCTGCAGGTGTCCACTTGAACTCACTGGGTGTCTGGCCTGTAGGGGTCGCTGTAGTGCGATCAGTAGAAACAGTCCTGACTGTTTTGTCTCCCTAACCCACGGGAGCCCCAGAGCCAATGCAACAACCAATGCAACAACCCCTCTGGGATCCCCAGCAAAGACTGCAGACTTGCACAGCCATGTCCCTGCGCTCCCCTGACTGCATGAATCACCCTGCACATCCCATGCGCTCCTGTAAAGGCACAGGCGTGTGGTGTGCAGGGTGTGATACAGTCAGGGGAGCGCAGGGGTCCCCGAGGGTCTCCCCTGGTAAAGGCATGGCTGTGTGGTGTGCAGGGGGAGTCATAAAGTCAGGGGAGCGCTGGGGTCCCCGAGGGTCTCCCCTGGTAAAGGCATGGCTGTGTGGTGTGCAGGGTGTGATACAGCCAGGGGAGCGCAGGGGTCCCAGAGGATCTCCCCTGGTAAAGGCATGGCTGTGTGGTGTGCAGGGGGAGTCATAAAGTCAGGGGAGCGCAGGGGTCCCCAAGGGTCTCCCCTGGTAAAGGCACAGGCGTGTGGTGTGCAGGGGGGAGTCATAAAGTCAGGGGAGCGCAGGGGTCCCCGAGGGTCTCCCCTGGTAAAGGCACAGGCGTGTGGTGTGCCTTTACCTCTCCCTGGTATTACTAGCATCATGTTTCCAGGACTCTCTCAAAAGCTTTTTTCCAACTTGACAGAATTAGCTTTTAGAACCAACTCATGTGAACAATCCATTCGATCCGATACACAAGCAGCACAGATTATGGGTTGAATTTGAATTTTTTTGTGAGTGCAGGTTTCTCTTCAAGATGAGCGGAACTTTAGATATATTTCCTCCTTAACTTCAGTAATATATAGACAAACACTCTGACAATAACTGCCTTCATAATTATTATTATAATGGTGCCTGTATATTGAGGTTGCCAAATATGTTATACAGTATGAATGACTTTTAGAGTAATTTATGCTTGAGGGTTTGGCACTCAATGGTCCAATGAATTAATAATAAACTGTAGTTAAAAGTGGTTTGCCATTAAGAAAGATTGAACAGAAAACCAGCACGTCACTTCTTTTGTTAACTGAAATCTGACTACTGTATATTGTATTATACAAAAATATCCTGTACATATATTCACAGAACATGACATATATAATTTAGTGAAGCACCTACTGTCTGCATTTAAATATTTCATGAGATGACAGGTGTTGTCTGATCCCCAGGGCACATGTGGCCATCTATACAGCTGCTGTATAGCAGCGGAACTGAACTTACCAGATATGTGTTTTTAATATTCAAACTCTACTGTGTTGTGTTATCGCAGGATAACAGGATCTGACATCCCGATATAAAGAAATGACAGAGAGATTCTACTTGTTCTGCAATCCAGCCCTCTTGTTGACTTTCTGTTCCAACACTTACAGTTTTACCTTTTAGTGTAAACAGACAAGCTTGGACAAATCCCCCAAACCAACAATTACAAGACTGTGCTCTTGGAAAAGGCTATCTAAGGAGTGAATTGTGTAAGGAACTGTGTGTTTTGAAGACTGAACAGAACACAGTGAATAGTGATGAACCTTCTACATGGTAGATACAATAAGAATACTCAAGGGTGCAGTTGAAAGTTGCCAGAGATGTTTCCCATCATTCCTAGTGTTCACCTGGGTATAGCTGCCAGTTATTCAGTTTCATTTGATTTTTGGTTTGGTAACACTCTTAATTGAAACCCGACAATGAACAGGTTTCATTAAAGAAATTGAGTCGACAAAAAAACGCTTAAAAAAACCACAATGAACCAACCCCCTGATGGTGTAAGCCTGGTTCTTGCTGATATATTTTTGCTGATATATTTACGTCTGTGTGGCTGTCTCAGTCTTCTCATCAATGCAAGTTGGCTTGTGTTTTAAGGTATAAAACAGATAAGCACACCAGTTAGTTAACTCTGGCCCTTTATCATCTGATAGCATTTTACTCTAAATCATTATTAGCACAGGATAAACCTAAAAGCATCGAAATTAGTCTTTGAAATCGTGTTCCCTACCTTCTTAGATACCAGTGTGCAGCAACATGACTTTCTGTTTATAATCCAAACCCCGGCAGTATAAACAGGTGCAACACGTCCAGCTCGGTTTCCCTTCTCGTATGAATGCGCAGTGACAGCAGTGGCTGTGTGTCTCAAAGCAGGCTCCTTCCCTTCTGGTTTCCCTGATGCTCAGCCCCCAGTCTGGGTCTCTCCTCTGCACTGCGTGCCGTGTGAATGCACTGAAACAGAAACTCCAGGACTGTACCTGCCAACGAGAGTCAATATTGTGTCACCAACAAGGTAAACATATTACAGGTGACAAACAGTTTAAAGACCCTGCTGGCTTTTAAAGACACAGCTTGTATAACACACAGCCCTTCCAGCCAGAAGCGGCTCTTAGTCTTTCATTAAATCCTGTTTTTTTTAAAGTGGATAATTTCTTGTTTGTTTTACAAAACTGCAAAAACAATAAATTCATATCATTAAAGGTCTCTTAGATATTTTTTTTTAAGGTGGATTTTTCTCCATTCAAAAAATAGGACTTAATTATGGAGTTAAAATAATGCTTTGAAAATAGTGTTCAAAGAGTGCTGGATTTCTTAAAGGAGTGAGAACCAGTTCAGAATATGAAAACGTTTCAAATGCACTACAGATAAACGGCTGCATCCTGGTCCTGTGTTGTAGGTCAAACCCACATTGGAGTGGGTTTGACCTACAACACAGGAAGTGATTAGGTGCCAAAAAGCAACATTTCATCTAAATTGTAGTCTTTGAAATACCTGCATATTCCATTAATTTTTTTTTTCAAAATAATGTAGGACCAGGGATAATGTTTCTAGTCCTGATGATACATAAGACGGTTGATTTGAAAGTTTTGGTTAATGTTGCTGACATTAATATAAGGTAAGCAAACAGATTTAAAGCTGTGGTCAGCACTCCTTGAACAGGAGGACCAGTGATAATGTTGCAAGTGCTTTTAGGAGACTAGAAATGGATCTGAAACCCTTGGTTAGCCTGTTTACACGGGGAAGAATTGATCGCTAATCACATGATCAGCTTCTACTGTAAACAGCAAGAAAGAACCCTCAGGTCCAGAACATGTTTGGTGCTGATCACTATGAAAGAGGAGCTCACTTTGCAGTCATAGTTTGGTGCTGATCACTATGAAAGAGGAGCTCACTTTGCAGAGTCACAGTTTGGTGCGGATCACTATGAAAGAGGAGCTCACTTTGCAGAGTCACAGTTTGGTGCGGATCACTATGAAAGAGGAGCTCACTTTGCAGAGTCACAGTTTGGTGCTGATCACTGTGAAAGAGGAGCTCGCTTTGCAGAGTCACAGTTTGGTGCTGATCACTATGAAAGAGGAGCTCACTTTGCAGAGTCACAGTTTGGTGCGGATCACTATGAAAAAGGAGCTCACTTTGCAGACACAGTTTGTCTCCTGAGAAATATCTGCGTTATCCAAGGAAGTGTCCCAGAACTTCCTGCTGCATTTACAAGAAGCTGTATATTTTTACATAATCGCGTTTGTTTAAATCAACTAGGGAATTACTTTTTTAAAACTTTTAAACAGGAGAAAAATATTTTTTCTTCTAAACCTCGCAGTGTATCCAGTTCACGATCCCTACTGCAACAGTGCTGGATTTCTGTTCTGTTCTGTGATATGATACACTTTATTATTTATTTATTTCTTAGCCGACGCTCTTATCCAGGGCAACTTACAGTTGTTACAAGATATCTCATTATTTTTACATACATTTACATACAATTACCCATTTATACAGTTGGGTTTTTACTGGAACAATCTAGGTAAAATACCTTGCTCAAGGGTACAGCACCTGGGATTGAATCCATGACCCTCCAGTCAAGGAATGTTTAGAAGAGAAATGATCTTTCTCCTGTCCAATAAATGTTGAGAAATGTTGATTTAGGACCCATCATGAGTGATTAAAAATGTCAGAGTTTTTAAAAGATATAACACTGTGATACGGACAACACGGGACACAGCAGGTATTGTAATTCATTTCTTGTAAACATGGCAAACCACATTTAAAGCAGATTAAAGTTCAGAAAAGCGCTGCAACAACCATCCAATAATCATGAGTGACATCAGCTTTTGAACTTTTAATAGATTCATTTTCCACTTCAACTGAAAACTCTCGATTCATGACAGAGAACAGCCTGAAAAAATGTTCACTTTTGAAATAAATATACACCACCCACTCGATATATTGTGGGTATCGGGGTCCAGTACAAATCCACTATGTATCGAGGGCCGTGATATAGCGAGAGACCCATAGAAAAACAAATAGTCTAATAAATACTGTACAAACACTCCCTCGTTTTATCAGGGGCGTCAGGGTCCAGTATAAATCCTCTATGCAACCTGTTTTTTTCTCATTTTTCATATAAAAGCAGCACACCGTTTTAATTCATAGAGCGGAGGGTAATTGCTTCTCATCAACTTCAGTCTCCAATTCATTTCATGAGTCTTCCTCTCCTTTCTCAAATGCCCAAACCCACTCCATTGAAAGAATCCATTCCCAACACAGGAGGCTTGCTGCTAGGGAGCTGACGTCACTGCTTTGTGACTTTTTAGTGCGTTGCTTAAAAAACCGCTTCAGCAAGTAGATATTTAATTTGCTTTGTGTTATTGTGCAATGCGTGTGTATATGAGAACAGTACGATATTAATGCTTTGTTTTTAATTGTTCTGTATATTTTAGTTTGTGATGTGCAGTACAAAATAAAACGAACAGTAATTCTAAGTGAAATTATCTGTGTATATTGCAGCTAAGGCATGCACAGTTAGACTGTAAAAATGGGGAGCCAACTCCAGGACCGCGATATATCCGAATCCGCAGTATAGCGAGGGGCGATATAACGAGGGGTGGGTGTATATATATATATTGTTATAACTAGGAACTCTATATACCTTCAGTAGCAAGGCCACATCCTGTTGGCTCTTTGACTGGCCTTCAGTGAGAGTGCCACTGCACTACACCTTATAAAGTCAACGACAATGTCCTAGTTTGTTATTGCATTTCTTTTAGTGTGTCTAAATAATAAAAAAACATGCACAGAAAAGACTGTATAGCAACAAGACTGCCAGAACATTACTTATGATCTGATAACCTGTCATAATGTCAGCTTGAGTGATCTCTAATGCTGTGATAAACAGGCGTGACTAAACAACTCCTAACGGGTACCAAAGTCTGCTGCTTTCAAAAGCAATCCCTCTGCATCCTATAAAGCAGTTTGACACGCCACGCTCTGCAGCAGAGTCGTGATCTGAGCTTTGCATTGAAGAGCCACACCCATGTCTAATATCTGTGCTTCTACAGGCTGAGAAGGGTAAACATTGTGAGGGATTTGATGAAATCAAATAAAGCTCAACACATAGTCGTGTTAACTTTAGTGGAGTTCAGGGGGGCGTGAGCCAGGGCTTTGCCCCTTCCTAATTTTACCTGCCTATCGTTATTGACTAATTTCACCTGTCTATCATCATTGACTCTCTATTTAAACCCAGTCACAGCTCAGCTCTTTCTCTTGCGTTTTGCTTTTTTGCATACGCTGCGACCCGTTCACCCGGGACACTGTCAAATCCGAAACCAGCCTCCCACTCAACAATCCTGGAATGCATTCGTCAACTCATTAACAACTTCCAAGTATCAAAATCAATCTCTAAACGCAATGTGAATTTTGCAATTCACATTGTTCCCGAGGCAGAACATTTATATCGCACCTTCTCGCTCTCACCTCAACTGCAAAAACCTGGATTCTCTCATAAAAATATCTTCCAGAAGCAAGAAAGTTTCAAATGCTCCAGCTTTCCTCCAATACTCGGATCATGGCAGCCATTTCTGCAGTCAAGGCTAATGCTAATCCCCATCTAATATGTCTGCTCATCCTGTCAAATACTACAAGCATTAATACATGGTGAGAGACTGGAAATCTGTCTTGATTATGAGTTAAGGAGTTCCACTATTAGGAGAATCACTGGAGTTGTGAAACCCAATCTCTGAATGTGAGTTCACCTTTTCCATTCCAAGCAGACATGATAGTAGCTGACCGCTGATCGATCCTGTATTAACTAACACTAACTAATGGTCGGCATCTCATCTCTGCAGACATCAGAATGTGGTACACCTTGCTGCAACATTGGAACAATCAACGAATGAAGTTCCAGCAGCTCATCTTTTATTGTTTGGATATCGGGCACCCTCTCCGCCAGGACCACCAGAGGTTTTTCCTTAATAGAAGGGTTTTTTCCTCTCCACCGAGCGGATTGCCGACACATAGCTTGTTCCACTATTTTTAGTTCTTTTGTTTGTCATTGTTTGTCTCTTCTTGCTTTTATGTTATACATTGGCACGCGGTCTTTGTTTGTCTTCACAGGTGTGGGTTCAGCAGGGATCCGGTGGTCCATCTTTTGGGGGGATAGTGAGTTTCGCTTCCCCGACCTGGAGTTCCAGTAACTCTGCAGGTTCTTTGTGTGGTCAGAGGGGACCACCAGCCACACTATTCTTTCACAGCTCATGTGCTATATATCTTGCCTCAAGAAAGAAAGCTCTGTCTTCCTTTATCCTCCTGGGACGTGGCCCTCATACTCTTAGTGCTCGAGTCCCATAACTAACAATTATTTGTGTTCTTTCACATTCTCTTTTCTTCCTTATGTCAAGGCTTTGTATGAGCCCTTCCATCCTCTGAGGGTCGAACCCGGTCGGTAACCGAGAAATCAGAGGACTCTGTGTTTTCAGGGACCCGGAGGCCATTAGGGCTAACCTCGACTCCATAGGAAGGCTCTCTCAGTTGGAGTCCGGCCCGTCCTTTTCTCTCTCCCTTGTCTAGAGGCAGAGCCTCCAATCCTGTTGCAAAAAACGCTTCCTTCTTCTTGCAGCCCTGGCTCCTGCCCCGTGAACTGCAGGTAAGGTGTTGTTTTTAAGATATCTGGAGCGGTGGCTTAAAAATGGGGGATCCCTGTGGACTACAGCTTGTACACCAGTGTGCAACTATTAACCTGCCCCCTCTGCAACACCTTGAGAGGGAAATTGTCCCCACCTGTTTCAACGCCTTCTTTCCTGTCAATAACCAATCAGCTGCCTCCACTGTTGACTGACACGCTTTCAACCAGTAACATGACTCAGAAGACACTGCTGAGGTGAGTAAGGCTTGGGAACTTTATTAAACCTAAATAGTGCCAGATATCCTGTTTTAAAAGGGGAAGCCATGTTTGCTATAACGTGTTTCTTTCAGCACTGCACATTTGGGATCTGTATAACAAACGCAAGTGCAGAACAGGTAAGATTATTCTGTCACTTCAACATGAACTAATACAAAACTGAACTGTGCATTTCTATTTGAAAACATGTGCTACTACACTTGAAAGGAAGTTCTCAGTTTGCTTGCCTTTCCTTCCAGGAAGTCTGTTACTGCTTCACTTCCTGGAACACCCCAGCAGTGTCTTCCTGGGTCATGTTACTGGCTGAAAGCATGTCAGTCAACAGGGGAAGCAGCTGATTGGTTATTGACGGGAAAGAAGCCATTGAAGGGGTGGGGACAATTTCACTCTCCAGATGACCCAGGAAGTGTAAGACAGTAAAATAATATTTAAAGGGTTACGATTCTCAGTGTTGAGTTTAGGTGTGCACCCAACACAGTGTCAGCAGGGAAGCTTGCACAGGTGTAGAAGAATAATAATCAAATCACTTTCAGTCTCACATACAAAATGCAAAAAGCCCTTGTGGTCATCAGCAGCCAGGCTTGTGGCTTTGAACCTTGCAGAGCTCCAACTTTTTAAAAAGAAGTTTCAAAGATGTGAGGAAAAACAGAAACAAAACCAGAATTGGAAACCAAATAGCAGGAATGAAACGTAAATGGAGAATGCACTTGTGAGATGGCCTTCTCATCAAAACATTGCATAGGGTTAAAGAGATGATGATTGTGTAATTCAGGGATACCCAGATATTCAGTAGGTAAGACGTCTGAATGGGGTACCAGCCCCACAGCCCATTTAGTTTCAAGGCTGGTGTCTTCAGGCTTTTGGCTGGGCTGTGTATATTACAGGTTGTAAAAACTTAGGCCTGTTCGGAGAATGGGTTTCAGCCACAACTTAAAAATACGGTGCCAAATTTAGAAAATGTGTAGAGAAATTTACAGATGTGTCGACTAAAAGTCCTCAATCGACACTGAAAAAGCCTTTCAGTTGGAACGTTTGTCATGGTGTTTTAGTAGACCAATATTTTTGGTTTAATTAAATGTCTTTACCTCATGTTTATGTACACGGTACATGTTTACATTTCAATGTTTGTTTAAATATTGTTCCCAGACCTGGTAATTACAAAGATAAAATATGACTGGTATAAATATGACAGGTTATTAGATATCAGTTTGATCCAAATCATTCACTGTTAGAGCATAAGAATATAAGACAAACGAGAGGAGGCCATTCGGCCCATCTTGCTTGTTTGGTTGTTAGTCGCTTATTGATCCCAGAATCTCATCAAGCAGCTTCTTGAAGGATCCCAGGGTGTCAACTTCAACAACATTACTGGGGAGTTGGTTCCAGACCCCCCACGATTCTCTGTGTAAAAAAGTGCCTCCTATTTTCTGTTCTGAATGCCCCTTTGTCTAATCTCCATTTGTGACCCCTGGTCCTTGCTTCTTTTTTCAGGTCGAAGAAGTCCCCTGGGTTGACATTGTCTATACCTTTTAGGATTTTGAATGTTTGAATCAGATCGCCGTGTAGTCTTCTTTGTTCAAGACTGAATAGATTCAATTCTTTTAGCCTGTCTGCATACGACATGCCTTTTAAACCCCGGGATAATTCTGGTTGCTCTTCTTTGCACTCTTTCTAGAGCAGCAATATCCTTTTTGTAACGAGGTGACCAGAACTGAACACAATATTCTAGGTGAGGTCTTACTAATGCATTGTAAAGTTTTAACATTACTTCCCTTGATTTAAATTCAACACTTCTCACAATATATCCGAGCATCTTGTTAGCCTTTATTATAGCTTCCCCACATTGTCTAGATGAAGACATTTCTGAGTCAACATAAACTCCTAGGTCTTTTTCATAGTTCCCTTCTTCAATTTCACTATCTCCCATATGATATTTATAATGCACATTTTTATTGCCTGTGTGCAATACTTTACACTTTTCTCTATTAAATTTCATTTGCCATGTGTCTGCCCAATTCTGAATGCTGTCTAGATCATTTTGAATGACCTTTGCTTACTATACCAGAATCTAAATCATTAATGTAGATTAGGAATAGCAGAGGACCTAATACTGATCCCTGTGGTACTCCACTGGTTACCTCGCTCCATTTTGAGGTTTCTCTTCTAATCACTACTTTCTGTTTTCTACATGTTAACCACTCCCTAATCCATGTGCATGAATTTTCTTGAATCCCTACTGCGTTCAGTTTGAGAATTAATCTTTTATGAGGGTGTGACAGGGTGGCGCATTCAGTTTGAGAATTAATCTTTTATGAGGGTGTGACACATGGAAAGGGGGCAGGGCAAAGCCCTGTTGTAAAATGTATTTGTTTTGTATTATGATTTAAAAATGCATTGTTTATTTATTTTAGAACAGGGTATCCCTCCACCCCTGTGTTTGTGTGTTATTTTGTATCTGTTTTATTTTAATTATAATTGATGTATTTTTAAATATGATAGCGTAGCTTTGTTATTGTTTGTTTTGGTAGTTAGTTTAAAAATATATACATGACGGCAAAAGCCGTGTGTTTTTATATTGTTTTGCTACATGGATGGGAAGCCCCATCCACATTAAAAACCTCGTGCAAAAGGTGATCATCTCCCAAGTTAATTAACTGTTTAATTGTTGCTAATCGGGAGATGGTCACCTGTATATAAGCCTGCAGCTCTCTGCACTCTGTGTGGGTGTTCGGAGGAGTGAACGAGAGCGAGAGAGGAGTGTAAGAATTAAAAAGTAAAAACACAGGATCAGTGAGAGCAATCTGCCCAGCCTGACCTCTCGTTTTAGTGTACGAGATTTGTTTTTGTTTCTCTCTTTTTTGTTAAAACCTTTTATTTTATTTGTGTTATTTGTTTAAATAAACGGCGCAAGCGCCATTGCACCAAATCCCTGCCGTGCCTGTTTCTTCCTGCATCTGGCCTGACGTCACCACATCGGCTACCCAGACACAGAGGGACTTTGTCAAAAGCTTTCTGGAAATCTAAATAAACCATGTCATATGCTTTGGAGTTATCCATTGTCAATGCTGCATCCTCAAATAAGTCAAGCAGGTTAGTTAGACACGATCTCCCTTCCCTAAAACCATGCTGACTGTCTCCCAGGATACTGTTACCATTATAGGTATGTGACAGAGTAAAGCGATCCCGTCCTGTAATTCGCCCTCCCAGACGCTAGATGGCTGTGTCCTAATCCCGGGTGCCTCACACAAACATGACGTGACGAGGGCGGAAGCTCTGTTTTGAACGGGCGCCATCTTTGTGTGGGGCAGTGGTTGGTATGTGCACAGCTTCACCGGTGACTGCCAGGTGAGTTTAAACACAATCACTAAGATTGGTGTGCCGTTAATCAGAGGGTGGGGCTGGGCACTTAAAAGAGGAACCAACCAGAGAGCTCGAGGTTAGTGTGTGGGGACTGAAAGAGAGACAGCAGCGGCAACAGCGGTGTTTTTTGGATATTCACTGTTTGCTTTTTGTTCCAGCAGAGGATTAGCTTATATAGGAGGCAGTGTGGTCCAGTGGTTAAAGAAAAGGGCTTGTAACCAGGAGGTCCCCGGTTCAAATCTCACCTCAGCCACTGACTCATTGTGTGACCCTGAGCAAGTCACTTCACCTCCTTGTGCTCCGTCTTTTAGGTGAGACGTAATTGTAAGTGACTCTGCAGCTGATGCATAGTTCACACACCCGAGTCTCTGTAAGTCGCCTTGGATAAAGGCGTCTGCTAAATAAACAAATAATAATAAATAACTGCTTTTATATCCGTGGACTTTTAACAACACCAAGGACTAAAAGGACTGGGTAAGACCAACCCGAAGGAGAAGGCTTACAGAGCAGGACGTCAGTGTTTGTTTATTTTCTGTTTCTGTATTATTTTTGTTTTGAACTGTGTACTACTCACTACATGAGGTTACTAACTGCTGCAATTTCTGTCTCTATTGTCGAGTCTGTAAATAAATAAATCTTCCACATTGTTGGATAAATTGAACTCTTGAGCAGACGCTGTTTTGTTCACCATCCTGTCACAAGGTAATTCTCCATTTTGGATCTTATTATAGTTTCCATAAGTTTACATATAATAGAAGTCTTGATAAATGATCTTGGTTAGCGGTTTGTAAATAACTCCTTTAATTTCTTTGAGTATCATCTGACCCAGGGGATTTGTTTATTTTAAGAGCTCCTTTAACACTTCTGCCTTGGTTATGCTAAAGTTATTTAAAACTGGATAGGAACAGGTCGACATGTGGGGCATGTTGCCCATATCCTCCTTTGTAAAAACTTGTAAAAAGTAATCATTTATTTATTTATTTATTTATTTATTTATTTATTTATTCATTTAGACACAAGGCGAGCTGCCATGTTTTGAATCCTCTGAAGTCTATTAAGATGGACCACAGGAAGGTCTGAATAAAGGGAGATGCAGTAGTCCAGCTTTGGGCTTAAAAGAGTTTGTACAACTGTCCTAAAAAGGGAACCTGAAAAAAATGGTTTAATAACTTTTAAATTACGCAAGAGAAAAGTAGAGGAACTAACCACCTGGTTAATTTGAGGGATAAATGAAAGGTGGTTACACTGTGTAACAATTTTTTTTTTTTTTTTGGTTCCTGGGTAGTAAGTGTTATTTCCTAATTGCTTATGCCTCAAAAGTATAGAAAATGGCTATTATTCCCCACAAACTTTGCTTTTGTGACCAGGTGTCACAAAGACGGCCAGAGTGGGTTGCGTCAGACCAGACAGGAATTCAAACACACAGACAGACGGTGGTGATGAGCTGAGTGCAATGGCTGCACTCAGCGTTTATTAACAAATAAAAGGTTTTAAACGGTACACAAAACACAGGACACGGCACTTGTAGCCAAAATAAAAAGACAGACAAAACGACTGACACTAAACAAACGGTGCACGGACAGACAAACAAACACGGTGAGAACAAACACTTATCTTCCACGTTTTTACTTTCTAGTTTCTCCTCTCTCTCTCACCCGTTCTCCTCTTCCGAACACCCAACCCCACGAGTGACTAAAACGTGCATCTATATATACTGTTGTGCTGGGATTCAATTACTAATTAATTACTCACTTGAATCCCAGCACGTGAATTCATTACGTGCAACCCCGTGCCACACATTATACACATTTTATCTGCACGTGAAGTGATGTGCCATCCTCGTGCCTAAATATAATTATACACTTTAAACACACGTGAAACACAGACCCGTTTATATCCCGTGTACCAATCTATACACCAACATTAACACACGCACGCAACATACAACATATAAATGCACACAGGGGCGGGCGCATTGCCACACCAGGACAGTGATATTTTGAAATTTACCTATTTTCCAGAACATTCCAGATAGATTCAGTGCTGAGTAAACTTGGAGTAACTTCTAGAACTTTCTAGAACTTTCCAGTAATATAAATAGTAGTATAAATACAGGGGCCTTAAGCCCACCAGTTCAGTTTAGTTCCAGCTGCCTAAGTGGATACATATCTGCATTTTTCTGAGATGGCATCAAGGTCATAGGAGACTTCAAAATGGTGGCATTCCTGATGGGTCTCCAAGGCGGTTTTACCAAGTTTCCCTGCTATCTTTGCCTTTGGGACAGCAGGGACACCAAGGCACACTACCACAGGCGGGACTGGCCACAGCGGACCGAGTTCTCTGTGGGGAGGAACAACGTCAAGTGGGAGCCACTGGTGGACCCCCGGAAGGTGCTGATGCCACCACTGCACATCAAATTGGGCCTTATGAAACAATTTGTCAGAGCTCTAGATAAGGAGTCGGCAGCCTTCAAGTACCTTCAAGACTTCTTCCCTAAGCTGTCTGAGGCAAAGGTCAAAGCCGGTGTCTTCGTCGGACCACAGATAAACAAGATCCTGGAGTGCAATGAATTCCCCAAGAAGCTCACTAGTAAGGAGAAAGCGGCTTGCAACAGCTTTGTCGCAGTGGTTCGGGGCTTCCTGGGCAATCACAAGGCCGAAAACTATGTGGAGCTGGTTGAGACTCTGGTGAAGAACTATGGCACAATGGGCTGTAGGATGTCCCTCAAAGTCCATATCCTTGATGCTCATCTTGATAAATTCAAGGAGAACATGGGAGCGTACTCGGAGGAGCAAGGCGAGCGCTTCCACCAGGATATACTGGACTTTGAACGCCGCTACCAAGGATAGTATAACAAGAACATCATGGGAGATTACATTTGGGGGCTGATTCGTGAAAGTGATTTACAGTATAATCGTAAATCTCGAAAAACTACTCACTTCTAAATCTTTGTAGTCATTTTGTATTACTTTAGTATAAATACATGTTAATTTGGATTCATATGTTGTTTTTTTCTGACTTTATGTGAACGAAAAGACACAAATTCGCCCGTTTTCTCATTGGAAATAGGTAAATTTCAAAATATCACTGTCCTGGTCACAAAAGCAAAGTTTGTGGGGAATAATAGCCATTTTCTATACTTTTGAGGCATAAGCAATTAGGAAATAACACTTACTACCCAGGAACAAAAATTGTGTTACATAGTGTTATCAATAATCACTCCTAAGTTCCTAGCTTTAGTAACTACAATAGGTGTGGTTCCATTCGGAGGGATACAATTATTCTCGAGCTTCTTGAGAGTCGCTGTCGATTCCAATAGTAAAACCTGTTTTTGAAGGGTTTAGTTTCAACCAATTTAAATTAAGCCAGGTATCCACCTTTGACAGGCAGCACTCCAGACCAGCCCTCAACTCCTCAACATTGCCCAAGACACGCACATACAGCTGTGTGTCATCAGCATACTGGTGGTACTGGAGTCCACATGCCTCAATATATTTGCTATTTTTTTCTCTTCATCTACGATTTTGCCATTTGTATTTCTGAGACATTTTACTTCCTCCTTGAATGTTCTTTTGCTGTTGTAGTATTGGAAAATCTTTTTGGAACTGGTATTAACCCCTTTGGCAATGTTCATTTCTATCTCTCTCTTGGCCTTTCTAACTTCCTTTTTGACTTGTGTTTGCAGTTCCAAGTTCTCTTTCTGTGTACTTTGTTCTTGGTCCCTTTTAAACACTCTGTAAAGTGCCTTTTTTATCTGGATATTTTTTTTAAATGATCTATCAAACCATTTTGGCCATTTTGTTTTAGATTTTGATTTGTCTACTTTTGGGATGTAATTGTTTTGCGCCTCTAGTGCTACATTTTTGAAAGATAGCCATGCTTGTTCTCTGTGGATGTGTTCTCTATTTTGCTCCAGTCTACTTCTGTTAGTCTCTGCTTCATTCCTTCATAGTTGGCCTTTTTGAAATTGTAAACCTTGGTTTTAGTTGTACTTTTGTCATTTAAAAAACACTTCAAATGAGACCATGTTGTGATCTGAGTTTGCCAATGGTTCTCTGACCTCTGTTTTAGTTATTCTGTCTTTGTTATTTGAAAAGACTAAATCAAGGTATGCCTCCCCTCTAGTCTGTTCATTGACAAATTGTGTTAGGAAGCAGTCATTTATCATTTCTACCATTTCAATTTTGGCTGTCGTGATCCCCACCGGGTTTTCCCATATTATATGAGAGAAGTTGAAATCCCCCATTAGTATGGCTGCTTCTTTGCTACACGCATTTCTAATGTCATTGTATAACAGATTATGGTATTTGGCAGGCTATTGCATGCCACTATTATTATGCCCATTGAATTGGTGTTCATTATTCTGACCCATATTGATTCTGAATTGTTTTTTTTCTTCCAGATTTAACACCTGGGCTTCAAGACTATTTCTGATGTATAGCGCTACCCCTCTGCCTCTTCTGTCCTGCCTGTCTTTCCTATACAGTGTATACCCACTAATATTATATTCGTCTCCATCACTCTCGGATAACCAAGTCTCTGTAACAGCTATCATATTGTACTTACTTTTGAGACTCCTAGCATTTAGATAAATGCATTTAATGGCTATCTTACTGAGTTGTTGCCCTTGTTTTGATGTAGTCTCTCCTGTTTTTTTGTTGTTTTCTCCCCCCTTCCTTTCTAGTTTAAATGCATCTGAACCTCCTCGAGGATCCTTTCTCCGAGTAGATTGGTTCCCTTTTAATTTAAGTGCAGTCCGTCCCGCCTATACAGATAGTCCTTGTTGTAGAATGTTGTCCAATGTTTAAGGAATATATGAAGCCTTCCTGTGTGCACCACGATTTCAGTCATGCATTTAGATTATTTATTTCCAGCTGTCTATATGGTCCTTTGCAAGGTGCAGGCAGTATCCCAGAAAATACCACAGTTTTGGTCTTGTCTTTTAATTTCCTTCCTAGCTCTCTGAATTTGTTTTGCAGGGATCTTGGCCTGTCTCTCCAATGTGGACGACTACTACAGGGTCATCTCCTGTTTGTTCTAGGAGCCTGTCCACGTTCTCAGTGATGTGCGTGACAAAGGCTCCCGGAAGGCAGCACAGTGTTGTTGTAAGGGGGTGCAGGCTGCGCACTGAACTTGCTGTATTTCTCAATATGGAGTCCCCAACAATCATGACCTCCCTTCTTTTTGCTGTCTGGCCAGCACTGTTTATAAGTGGTTTATAGGTGGTTGTGTTTGACTAAGTTTCTTTTTTTCCCAGCTCTGTCTACCTGAATCCAGCTGTTCAGACCCTGTGATATCTCCTTGGTGGCTTTCTGTCTGTTAGGGGTGAAAACTTCCAAGAACTCCGGGTGTGCCAACTCCTCAAGCTCCTGTTGCTCTGTCATTTCCTGCAGCTCCATTTCTAGCTTACTTACTCATTTAAGCAAGTCCTGGATCCTTTACACACACTTGGTTAAGCTCTGCTGGGTTTTGTCGGATTTCCCACATCATGCAGGTGTCACAGATTACTGGCTTGAAGGCCTTTTTTTTTAGTGTAAGTTTAGTTTTGCAGCTGTCAACCTGCTTTCAAACTGCTTCAAAACTGCTCTGTACTTTTCCATGAGTACTTCCCCACGATGTCGCTCTCCCGCTGTCTCTGTATGAACTGTCTTGCTTTTGTTTGTGTTGTTAGATCCGTCCCGCCCCCTTGTCTCAGATCAGCGGCGAATTTGAATCAGCTGCTCTGAGTTTCAGTTTGTTATCACAAAAGGACTGTTACAATTTAAGCTGCAGTAATTTCCCAATTTTCTGTATTTACTGATTAAGCAGTTAAAGATTGAATTTCTCCTTACTGCTTCAAAACTGCTCCCGCTGTCGCTGTGTGAACTGTTGACATGACTGGCACACACTCAGGCAGGATCTTGTTTTATGAGGGTCTATAAATGTGGCGTGCGTGTGTGCATTTAATTAAGCAAGCTAATTTGTATAATTTACGAGGAGGAGAGAGAGGCTTTTTAATCTGGGAAGGGAGAGCTGCTGTCCTCTGTGTTTGGACAAAGCTTTAAAGGATACAGCACTAACAACGTCATTTATTTGAAGCTGTCAGTGAAGAATGTTTATCGATCGTTCCTTGCACATACTTCCAGTCAACTTCACAAAATTCAGACAAAGTCGACACTGAAAACACATCGGTCATGGGAAAGCAGTGACTGGCCTTTGAGTTCTTTTCAAGATAATACACGACAAACATTTACAATGTTCTTTTCATGATAATACACGACAAACATTTGCAATGTACTTTGGAGAAATATATATATATATTTTTAACATGTGCTCAGGAAGTGTAAAAAAAATGTTTAGAATTTTTCCCCACACCCCAGTACATTTGCACTGTAATTGTGCAGTTTCCCTATGCTTTCACCACAGTTGTTCTACGCATTTACCAGACCATGTAAATTCAAAATGCACTGTCCCAACCACAGAATATAAATAAGATGAAAACAAAATCCTGGAGCCCTAGAAATGAACTAAATGTGTCAAAGCAAAGAATAATACCAAGTTGGATCAATCATGCTTTATGCTTAATTGATACAATATGCACAAACTGTACACCTGGCATAAATTCATACAAATACAATGTACAATCTGTGGTTTTATTTTTTCTCAAACATTTTGTAACATTTTGCTGACAGCTGAAAGAAAAGGAGTAAGTATTCACGTAGGCTGTGTCTTACAATACACATGGAAACAGGTATATAGCGCACCTTGTATCCTGTGTGTCACAGCTTTCTATTGGACTAGTGCCGTAGTACCATTTCAGACCTATGCTGAGAGAGAGAGAGAGAGAGAGAAACCACCAACCACTTCATTGCTTAGAGAGAGAGAGAGAGAGAGAGAGATAAACCACCAACATGACTTAATTGCGTAGGGGAGAGGGAGAGAGAGAGAGAGAGAGAGAGAGAGAGAGAGAGAGAGAAACCGCCAACATCACTTCATTGTGTAGGGGGAGAGAGTCCTCTGATATCAGCTCATCTGTTATGGGTTCAAGGGTTGGCACCGATAAGAAACAGCCTGTCTGAAAACAACAACCTGCCTTATCTGCTTTATTAATCCCATCGTGCGACGTGGAGTGAATTGGCATCGCAGCCCATTATAATTGAATGGAATGGCAACGGCTGGCCGTGAACCAACACCAGCAAGCTCTGTGATCTAGAGGTCAGTACTCAGTACGGGTCTGATGCTGATGTCAGTATTATTAACTCATCAGCCACTGGGAGGAGATCTGGTACAGATGTGCAATCCAGTCACTCAGCACAGACGGTTCTATCAAACCATAAACGATTGTAGTGACAGTTTCAGTCTTTTAACCTGGGAGTGAATCTCATTTGCCCAGCTGATCTCCAAGGCATCCCTGTAGCAGTGCCACTGCTTCTGTATAAAGTGGCTACTACAATGGTAATATAATAATATAGTTATTTTTATATAGCACCTTTCAGAGTGGACCACCATCACAAGGCGCTTTACAGAGGTAAGCTGGTAATTGATGCTAACAACACAATAACCGTGACACAGCTCTTTTCTATTGGAGGCCAGGTCTTCCGTTATTGCTCAATAATGGAACAGTAAATAAAGCACTGATTCTGATGCCTGTTCTAAGAACACTGCTCATCGATGAAATGCTTCACTCGGACTACTGTGATGTCACGATATGGAAATGTTCCCCCTTGTGGTACATTTTTACCAATGGCAGCCTCGCCCCACTGTAGCTGCCGTTGTGCTACCATTGCCCCTTAGTACAGGCCATTGCCACTGTAGTGCCACTGTCTCTGCAATTAGGATAATTTGGGAAGGGTATAGTTAGCATGCTGTGGCAGCATCATCCCATTAAAAATGCCCTACCATTGCCCCTTAGTGCGGAACCATTGCCACTGTAGCACCACTGTCTGTGAATTGCCATTGAATATTATTTAGGAAGGGGGTTGAATATTTGAATGTACAGTATTATTTAGGAAGGGGATTGAATAGTTGAATGTATTATTCAGGAAGGGGGTTGAATATTTGAATGTACAGTATTATTTAGGAAGGGGATTGAATAGTTGAATGTATTATTCAGGAAGGGGGTTGAATATTTGAATGTATTATTTAGGAAGGGGGTTGACTATTTCAGTGCCTGGTGGAATGAATGCTACGGAGGAAGTCTTTAGAAGCTGTGACCACGGCCCTCTCTTCACTCGGTGCCTGTGAAAGGAGGCAGTCTTGGGAAATTCTCGAGCTTCACAAAAGAGTTTGTTTGTTTTTGTGAAGCACTGGAATAACTAATTAAGAACCAGCCTGGGAAGAGGATCCAATTGCTGTGACACAAGGAGGGGAGCGTGCTGGAAATAGGGGAGGCTCACCTTTGGACAGTAATGCTTTCAAAATTAGCAAATAATGAGGGTGATGAGAAAGATGTTTCTTGTGTGAGTTCTGGGTCATTACGGCTAATTGATCGCTCTATTCTATTGGTTATATGATTTCAAGGACATCGAAAAAGACTTGAAACGTTTGCCATTGAATTAATTTATTTTAGTAATTCTAAACTCAGCACTATTGACCGTTAAATAGTTGATAACTAACACCAAGCATAATACAATAATTATTCATTATTATAAAAAAAAGAAAACGACCTAAAAAGTGCAATTTTGTTGTTTCAACTTTTACCAAAATGAACATGAATTCAAATGTTTTATGACTAACTTTTACTAGAACCGTAGCAGCTTTACATGAACAAAAAAAATGTCAACGTGCGTGGTGTGCAGGGTGAGTCACACAGTCAAGGGAGCGCAGGGGTCCCCGAGGGTCTCCCTAGTAAAGACACAACCACATGGTGTGCAGGGTGAGTCATGCAGTCAGGGGAGCGCAGGGGTCCCCGAGGGTCTCCCTGGTAAAGACACGACCACGTGGTGTGCAGGGTGAGTCATATAGAGAGGGGAGCGCAGGTTCGCGTCCTGGCTGTTTAAAGTTGTCGTCGCATTGGCTCTGGCGCACCCTACTGGCCGGAGGCAGTAGCTGAAAGAGGACAGCGGCAGGGTAACATGCATGGGGCCATACAAGGGTTTGAGAGACGAATGCAATCTTTTGTTTGCATTCCGTTCATAAACCGCAGTGAAAGCCAGGGGAGTGCAGGTACTGGCTGTGTAAAGTTCTTTACTGGGGATTCCACAGGGAGAATTGACTCTGGAGCTTGGTTGGGAGACAAAGGGACAGTCACCTCACCTGCTACAGCAGCTCCCTACTGGCCAGGCGCCTGGTGAGCTCAAACACCTGCAGGGCTGGCCTTTGCCCTCCAGGGGCCGGTAGCTCATATCCATGGGAGATAGTGAAATTGAGGAAGGAATCTATGAAAAAGAACTAGGAGTTTATATTGACTCAGAAATGTCTTCATCTAGACAATGTGGGGAAGCTATAAAAAAAGGCCAACAAGATGCTTGGATATATTGTGAAAAGTGTTGAATTTAAATCAAGGGAAGTAATGTTAAAACTTTACAATGCATTCGTAAAACCTCATCTAGAATATTGTGTTCAGTTCTGGTCACCTCGTTACAAAAAGGATATTGCTGCTTTAGAAAGAGTGCAATGAAGGGCGACCAGAATTGAATTTATTCAGTCTTGAACAAAGAAGACTACACAGTGATCTGATTCAAGCAGATTCAAACAGATCCCAGGGGACTTTTTTGACCTGAAAAAAGAAACATGGACCAGGGGTCACAAATGGAGATTAGATAAAGGGGCATTCAGAACAGAAAATAGGAGGTACTTTTTTACACAGAGAATTGTGAGGGTCTGGAACCAACTCCCCAGTAATGTTGTTGAAGCTGACACCCTGGGATCCTTCAAGAAGCTGCTTGATGAGATTCTGGGATCAATAAGCTACTAACAACGAAACGAGCAAGATGGGCTGAATGGCCTCCTCTCGTTTGGAAACTTTCTTATGTTCTTTATGTTCTTATGTTCCACTGTGGAGCTCTGGGGTGTAAAGAGGCGGTTGGCTTGAGGATCGGAGGACGCCGCTGACCTTCAGTTCTCCTGAGCTGTTGTGGGGAGTTGCTCTGGTGAGGGAACATAGTTGGACATTCAATGTTTATTTTACCCCCCAATCGCTATGAAACTTAAGCCTGTCTTCGGACCAAAAACCTGTCGTGCCACATTCCAGGGTTGGGTCCGCTGCAGTTTACAGTTATATTCACTTGTCAAATATTTGTGAACACTTTTATTTTAACTCCAGGCTGAGTGTTAAGCCATACATCAGGTTGATCAGGAATCATTCTCAGCAAACACATTATAGCTTTGAAGGAATAGCTGATCTGAATTGGCAGCTCAGCCCATTGAATTGAATGGAGAAGCAAACGCTGAATGTGAACTGCAAACCGTAAGGTTCAAACACAAACTCCTTACCATTGAACTAGGGAGCCAGCTCTGCAGTGGAGGGGTCAGTACGGGTCTGGCTGATGTCAGTGGTATTAACTCATCAGCCGCTAGGAGGAGATTCATTACAACAGATACAAAAACATTAGAAAGAAATCTTTCAGTGAACTCTAGAGACCTGGGTTCAAAGTGAAGTGACCAGACAGTGGTCTCAGCCTCACACTCCCTTCCATTTGAGGAGGCTGTGTGGTCCAGTGGTTAAAGAAAAGGGCTTGTAACCAGGAGGTTCCCGGTTCAAATCCCACCTCAGCCACTGACTCATTGTGTGACCCTGAGCAAGTCACTTCACCTCCTTGTGCTCCGTCTTTTGGGTGAGACGTAATTGTAAGTGACTCTGCAGCTGATGCATAGTTCACACACCCTAGCCTCTGTAAGTCGCCTTGGATAAAGGCGTCTGCTAAATAAACTAATAATAATAATTTGTTACATAGCTCTAAAATGTGCAGTTTTGAAAGAAACACATGTTATAGAAAACATCTATTTTTAATATATACAGTATGGTACTACACTTGGCTAAAGAAATCTCTGTTCACAAGCCACGCTTTTCCTTACACTTCCTGGGTCATCTGGAGGGTGAAATTGTCCCCACCTCTTCACTGGCTTCTCTCCTGTCAATAATTTTGTGCTACACTTGCAAAGCAATCAAAGAAACTACAGGTCTTATCAATACATTAGAAAAGGTGTCTCCCTTCTTTAGTCGTTCTCTTGTACATCACAGAAAATGAATTGACGTTCCAGCTCTGCTTGGAGTAAAGCACAGTGAACGAGTGCAGCTTGCAGATACACGCTGGTCTTGCAGATACACGCTGGTCTTGCAGATACGTGTTGGTCTTGCAGATACACGCTGGTCTTGCAGATACACGCTGGTCTTGCAGATACACGCTATTCTTGCAGATACACGCTGGTCTTGCAGATACACGCTGGTCTTGCAGATACACGCTGGTCTTGCAGATACACGCTGGTCTTGCAGATACGTGTTGGTCTTGCAGATATATGCTGGTCTTGCAGATACACGCTGGTCTTGCAGATACACGCTGGTCTTGCAGATACATGTTGGTCTTGCAGATACACGCTGGTCTTGCAGATACACGCTGGTCTTGCAGATACACGCTGGTCTTGCAGATACACGCTGGTCTTGCAGATATGTGTTGGTCTTGCAGATACACGCTGGTCTTGCAGATACACGCTGGTCTTGCAGATACACGCTGGTCTTGCAGATACACGCTGGTCTTGCAGATACACGCTGGTCTTGCAGATACGTGTTGGTCTTGCAGATACACGCTGGTCTTGCAGATACACGCTGGTCTTGCAGATACACGCTGGTCTTGCAGATACACGCTGGTCTTGCAGATACGTGTTGGTCTTGCAGATACACGCTGGTCTTGCAGATACACGCTGGTCTTGCAGATACACGCTGGTCTTGCACATACGTGTTGGTCTTGCAGATACACGCTGGTCTTGCAGATACACGCTGGTCTTGCAGATACACGCTGGTCTTGCAGATACACGCTGGTCTTGCAGATTTTCTGTGTGTAAGTTGCTACAGAGCAAACGAATAATGTAGGCATTTGCATTACAAATATAACCTTCCTGCAATCACGGATGGGTTGTAATTAAAAGAAAAACCTGGGAGACTGTGATCACTTTATTTGAAACCAGGTAAACAGATACAGTGCAATTCCATATGCTTATCCGTTCTTTTAAATTGCAATCTGTTATAAAATGTCTATGCATAAGCTTGTGCTTTCACAGGTTTGTAGAAGGACGCCTTTTTTAAATTCTACATTCTAAATGCTTATTATTGTTTGAATTTATTACATATTACATTTGCTTTCAGTTATGCAAGCAACACTACATCGATATATTTGTTGGTCCTACCAAGCGCTCTCCTCCAAAGAGGTTGAGGAGTTTAAATGCTGAAACAAGTAGACAAGGTAGACACAGGCAAGCGCTAACGTTACTTTTAGTTTTTTTTAAATGATCCGCTTATTACAGAACATGTTTATAACTGACTTTAAAAATATAACTTGATGTAATGTAAAATGTTTAAAATACCGTGCCTTTAAAAACTGCATCGTGCGAGTATACACGCAGTAAACAAAGTGATTCGTTTTCCACCTGCATATGCGCAATTTCTTTTAAAAATCAAGTACCCAATTTGGGGTTATTAATTGACCACTTAGTGATAGTTAAAACAAATAAGGATAATCAGAGATTCAAGGTTTAATTTAATTTATTGTCTTACGTTAACTATAATATAATACGCGGCAATTACGCTTTCATTGTTTTAATTAGGGTCTGTTTCTTGTAGCCATGACTTCACCAACTGGCCAAATAAATATGGAATGAAGTGTTTGTTCCAACGACGTATTGTTTTAATGTAATAACCCTTATTGCTTTGTATGTTGAAGACTGATAACAAGCGGAGTGCCACCTTCGTGTTAGCTTGACTGACCATCTGTTGTCTGTTTGTTTGCTGTTCTTTAGTAAGCAGACAAGGCTTTTTTTTTTATCAGCATGTGCAGCCTATCTTGCGTTTTGTATATCAGTATTTTTACGACGAGAACAACGACAGAGCTTGTTGTTAATATTAATAAGTAAAGAAGGTTATGATTAGTTTACACCTCAGTCTCTGTTGTTCGCTATCTTTGCTGTATCACTAATCTCCGGGGTCGGAGAGTGCAGCCCTCGCCGTAGACCGGTATCCAAGTGACCAGCTAGCCTTCTGGAACCGGCCGGCTCCGCGCCTCTCTCTCCCGCGTCTCCATGCGAACTGAGAGTGCAAACTACCCCTGGAGCCGGCAGCTTGCTCAAACAGCAGAGTACATAAACTTTAAAAATGGTTTCCCGTGTCTGAAATGAGCATTATGATGAGTTATCATAAACTAATCTTGTGGTGGTTATGAACCCCGTATTTCAAAGCTTGTATTTACTTAACGACTACTTTTTTTAAAGTTACAAAATGAGAAATGAACACCCCACTTACTGAAACTGGTTCCACGGGTTAATTGTTTCTGTAAATTATTATTATTATTATTATTTGTTTATTTAGCAGACGACTTTATCCAAGTCGGCTTACAGAGACTAGGGTGGGTGAACTATCAGCTGCAGAGTCACTTACAACAACCTCTCACCAGAAAGACTGACAAGGAGGTGAAGTGACTTGCTCAGGGTCACACAGTGAGTGAGTTGGGATTTGAACCGGGGACCTCCTGGTTACAAGCCCTTTTCTTTAACCACTGGACCACACAGCCTCCTCGTTAAAGATAATTAAGTTATTTTGTTCCATCCATATATGTTTGTGAAACTAGAAGGCAATTGCTTTCTAACACTACATTTATTGTGGACATGAAAAAAAAACAGTACACATTCAGTACATTGTAACCATGCATAATAACATTGTAATTATGTGTAAGTACACGTGCATTTACTAAGTAATTACTATGTAAATTATTAATTAGAGACACTTTCAGCCTGCTTTTCAAAAACGGCAGGGTGAAAAACAGATCGCAGAACACCTTCGTGACACCTGATAGGTGGCAAAATGTATTTTCGAAAGTCGTATAAGTCAGTGGCGCAATGGAAATTTAGGCTTTGCGTTTTTTACAGCTGGTTAAGCAATTGAAATTCATAATTGATCGGTCCTTTCAATGAATCGGTCATCAGCAGGAGTCGTGCAAAGCGCGTAGCGAGTAGGAGAAATTAACCTGCCCCTGTTGAAAATCGACACGTATAATTGGTGGCAAAAAATAAAAAAACTTGCAGTGAAAATGCATTGCAACCTCTATTTTCTCTCTAAAAATGCGCCTCCTGAAAATTTGTATTTATTTTCCAATTTTTCCTCCCAATTTGAAATGTCCAGTTATTATTCAACCTGGCTCACCACTGCAACCCCTGAACTAAGAGAGATGAAGACGAGCACTCGCCTCCTCCTAAACATGTGCTGTCAGCCTGCAATGCAGCCATATTCAGAACTTACAGCGTTGGAGGACCACGCAGTTATGAATTGCATACAGGCCGGACTGCAGGCAACCTAATCCTTACCCCTAGCACTTGGCCAGTTGTGCGCCGCCCCCTGGGTCAGCAGTGGAATAACCTGGATTCGAACCGGCGATCTCCAAGCTATAGGACGCATCCTTCACTTCGGTACAGCGCCTTTACTGGATGTGTCACTCGGGAGCCCCTGGATTTGGTATCTTGTACTATCTCCTTACCTGCTGAGTGGTTCTTATTGCAATCTCTCTCTCACACTGCTGTGTTTCGTATATAATCATATATGATCATTCCAGCACATTGCGGGTCCACTACACCACTGCTAACCACAAGGCCAGGATCACCACTGCTGCCTGAAGGAAACAGTACCGGAACAGAGCAGCGTTACTTCTCTGTAGACAGTCTCCACAGCAAAGTGTGCAGTTAGCTCTGGCAAAACCCATCAGCATGAGAAGAGATGACAAAGAGGAACTGTAAAGAATTGGGTTGAAACCCCAGTCTCTTCTGAGTGAAAGGAGTGCCTGACTAGTGTGGAGATGTACCTGAACATCTCCCCCAAAGCAGAGGGCTGCTTCAAGAACTTGGAGAAAATCAGCTCAAAAAATCTTCTGCAGGCATCCCAGGACGAGCTACAGCACAGACCCACTTAAACCTCATAAAGTTTTCTTTTCGTTTGGTCACAAGAAATGCCACACCACGCCTCTCAATCCGCTGGTTGTGTTTAAAGTTTGCTGAGGCATTACTGTGTTTATTATACTGTATGTACAGTAATAAGGTTTTTTAAAAAGCATTCAAATAGTTTTGTTATTTTATCTGTATTAGGTACAGTATTAGATTATTTACAGTAACTCTGTAATTCACAGCACTGTCTAATGTGGCACAATCTTCCAGTCCCAAGTGACGCCGGATTGGCCAGGTTTTACTGTATATCTTATAAATAGGGTCTGCTATATATTATAAAGACAATTCTGAGCGCTGTATCGCATTAACATCAGGGTCTGCTGTATAAAGACATTTCAGATGCCATTATTTCTTAAGCATAACACATGGCACATTTATGAGCAGTTCATAACTATAAATTGCAAATGCTTGATTCCACATGAGGAATTCTCTGTGACTGGTTGGTTTTTCATTTGTGTTCTTCTTGTTCAGACTCTGCTGTGATAGGGTCTGTTGGCAGACATGCCTGTCGCTGAGTGCTAGGAATTCCACAGAGATGATGAGGCTGAGGTGTTGGTTATTAAGAAAAATCTTGACTCTGTCTCTCCTCAAACTGAACTGCTGACAGCTACTGTTTTCTGTCTCCTGACCTCAATTAATTCAAGTCTAAAGATGTAGACTGGCTTCCTAGAGGGAGTTTAGACTGATCGCCTTTTCTAGGGAGGGAGCAGTTCAGTCTCCATGTCTCAAGCTTGCCCTGGACTGGAGGGATCACCCATTCTATAAATCAGTCATTTGAATAAACTGTGATACCATTTGCTTACCTCTAATTTAATACCACTCATCCACTTTCCATTAAACTATTAATTGCCATTTCTTATACTGTTCTGTGCATGCTTTTGATCTAATAGTAATGATTAAGATTGGTCAGGTTTGCCGTCATTCTGACGTGTTCTGTTGTTCTAATATTGAGAAGCTGCTCAATGTAACTGTCTGTCACCTTGCTTGCACACTTCACTTTTTTTCCCCTGTAAGCAAATAGAAGCAGCTGGAGTTGAAAGGTCACACAATCACATGATTTCTCAAGACCAGGAAGCAAAACGAAAAAAGACCAAAATAGGCCTACAAGCAAGATGCAGTCAATTAGATTGATCAATAGTGAAAAGATACGGAAGTCTCAGTGTTTCAGCATGACAGCGTAAGGTTGATACAATGCAGGGGGATTCCCCAGGGGGTAAAATGCTCTGAAATTTGAAATGTTGAATCCCTTAGAAAAGTTTAACAGTACATTTGCAAAGTAATTCAGCAGTTTTCATGCTTTTCCCAAGGCTATACTGTGCATTTACTATAGTATACCGTGGTTTGCCATGTTTTTAAATATGCTTTACAATGCTTCCCTATGCTTTACCATACCTCTCTGTGCTTTACAATGCTTGCCTATGCTTTACCAGACCTCTCTGTGCTTTACAATGTTTCCCTATGTTTTACCATACCTCTCCGTGCTTTACAATGCTTGCCTATGCTTTACCACACCTCTCTGTGCTTGCCTGTGCTTTACCAGACGTCTCTGTCCTTTACAATGCTTGCCTATGCTTTACCATACCTCTCCGTGCTTTACAATGCTTGCCTATGCTTTACCATACTTCTCTGTGCTTTACAATGCTTACCTGTGTTTACCAGACCTCTCTGTCCTTTACAATGCTTGCCTATGCTTTACCATACCTCTCTGTGCTTGCCTATGCTTTACCAGACCTCTCTGTCCTTTACAATGCTTGCCTATGCTTTACCAGTCCTCTCTGTGCTTTACAATGCTTCCCTATGCTTTACCAGACCTCTCTGTGCTTTACAATGCATCCCTATGCTTTACCAGACCTCTCTGTGCTTTACAATGCTTCCCTATGCTTTACCATACCTCTCGGTGCTTCACAGTGCTTCCCTATGCTTTACCAGACCTCTGTGTTTTACAATGCTTCCCTATGCTTTACAATACCTCTCTGTGCTTTACAATGCTTCCCTATGCTTTACCAGACCTCTCTGTGCTTCACAGTGCTTCCCTATGCTTTACCAGACCTCTCTGTGCTTTACAATGCTTTCCTATGCTTTACCATACCTCTCTGCGCTTTACAATGCTTCCCTATGCTTTACCAGACCTCTCTGTGCTTTACAATGCTTTCCTATGCTTTACCATCCCTCTCTGTGCTTTACAATGCTTCCATATGCTTTACCAGACCTCTCTGTGCTTGACAGTGCTTGCCTATGTTTCATTACACTTTGTTGTGCTTTCACTGTGAGGGACACTCCAGTCAGGCTGTGTCACAGACACACAGACGCCTTGTAGAGATAGTGGCAGGGCGGTAGAGCTCAGTTCCAGCATGCTACATCATTTCTGTCAGGAGTCTGGTTTATGCATCTCTTGTATATTGCCGCATGCTTCTCTGTTGTTTCCTTGCTCTCTGAGACTGTGTTTGCTGCCCCCTATAGATGGGTCTGCATGGCTGTGCAGAGCAGCAGAGCCTCATGGGGTTTGGTGGCTTCAGTCACAGATTGCTGCTTTGACACATCCCAATGGAGGATCACAAGGATTTCAAACTAGCCTTCACGGGACCCACTGAAAGTGTCTTCTAATGGCATCTTCATAGTTCCACTGCCCTGTACCTGATTATGATGCAAGCACTCTGGGTGTGGGTGCACCCAGGAGCAGTCCAGGAGCAGTTTATTCTCCTTGTGGAACAAACATATATATTTAATATATGGTAGAAAAGTATGATCCTTATACTTTTCATATATAGAAATTGGCCCCCTTTTTTTAAATATATTTAAAATTTATGGGGTATATTTAAAATATATTTTAGTCCGTAATCCATATATTTATTTTATATGGATTACAGACTAATGAAAATATATTCAACATATAAAATAAATATATGGATTCCAGACTAATATATATTTTAAATATATCCCATAAATTTTAAATATATAAAAAGGGGGCCAATTTCTATATATGAAAAATATAAGGATCATACTTTTAATGTTACAAGAGGCAATGTATTTTAAACCCTTAGTTATTAAAGGGTATCAGTGATAATGTTAGCACTAAATATCAGCAGTGTGGAGTAGTGGTTAGGGCTCTGGACTCTTGACCGGTGGATTGTGGGTTCAATCACTGGTGGGGGACACTGCTGCTGTACCCTTGAGCAAGGTACTTTACCTAGATTGCTCCAGTAAAAACCCAACTGTATAAATGGGTAATTGTATGTAAAAATAATGTGATAACAATTGTAAGTTACTCTGGATAAGGGTGTCTGCTAAGAAATAAATAAATAGAAGTATAGGCAAGAAAATGTATTAAACCCGTTGCTAGCAAAGCTTTAGAGGGGAGCCAGTGCCAAAGTTTCTTGTGTTAATAAGAAGTAAGGAAATGGATTTTAAATCCTTGGTTAGGACTCCTTTAAAGGTAAAAAACTAAAGCCGAGCTGCCTCTTCAACTTTGAGAGACTGCACAAGAGCCATGGAAATGTAAAGACAGCACTTACCCGTTTCTCAATTCTGATTTCTATCCAGCATGGACTGAAAATATCCAAAACCAGTCGTCAGTCTAAACAATCCTCTTGCTGCTTTGCTTCCCTTTTCTGCTTGTTTTGCACCCAGATGCGATGGAGAGGTGTTTGAAAGTGAAAGGGGTTCTGCTCACCCCTCCACACCCCATGGAGTTTCTGCTAATGCCGCGTCCTGTCACTGGGACCTGCGAAACTTCACTGTCCTGTTCTATTTATGCTTCCTGTGAAGTTTCTATAATTAATGTCTCTTCATTTAATCCGGGATGGCTTTGTGTGTTGACTCGTCTGCTCGCTGCTGCCTCAATATTCAGCAGGTATGACTGCCAGCAAATAAACAGGCAGCAAAACAACATTTGACATGGTTGAGAAAGGGCTGCTCGGGCTCATAGGAGGACCTGTCAGCCATTCTTAATTGAAAAAAAACATTTCTTCTATTAAAAAGTAGCTTCAGATGTCATGTTCTTATTTTTTCTTGTACTTTTTCATGATGTTTCATCATTCTGAATGTCTCTATTGCGATTGTGTGCTGGGCTGCTCTTCAGTTCTAGTGTGATTGGGTGCTAGGCTGCTCTTCAGTTCTAGTGTGATTGGGTGCTAGGCTGCCCTTCAGTTCTAGTGTGATTGTGTGCTGGGCTGCTCTTCAGTTCTAGTGTGATTGTGTGCTGGGCTGCTCTTCAGTTCTAGTGTGATTGTGTGCT
Source organism: Acipenser ruthenus (assembly GCF_902713425.1). NCBI lineage: Eukaryota > Metazoa > Chordata > Actinopteri > Acipenseriformes > Acipenseridae > Acipenser > Acipenser ruthenus. The sequence goes on along the minus strand of NC_081231.1, from coordinate 2,981,767 downwards.
GGGCTGCTCTTCAGTTCTAGTGTGATTGGGTGCTAGGCTGCTCTTCAGTTCTAGTGTGATTGGGTGCTAGGCTGCTCTTCAGTTCTAGTGTGATTGTGTGCTAGGCCGCTCTTCAGTTCTAGTGTGATTGCGTGCTGGGCTGCTCTTCAGTTCTGTGTAACACAGGCTGGATCAGCCAAAGTGTCTTACTAGAAGTAAGAGCCAGTGCCATCTTGTGACCTTCCACTTGGGATCTTTTTGTTTTGCTGGCAATACAATAGCTGTGCACTAGATCAGTAGATGAGCTGGTTAATATCTACAACACTACCTGGACTGGTATCTTAGATACTGTAGCGCCAATCAAAACTCAGAGAGTGTCTTTTAAAAAACGCTCACCATGGTTTAATGATAAACTCGTAAGATGAAATATGAGGGTCGTAAACTAGAACGGAGATGGGGGCAATCTAAACTGCACGTTCATTACATCACATGGAAGGAGCACCTGGTTAAATATAGGAAGACTCTGGCGTTGGATAGATCATCATATTATTCTAATTTAATTGAAACAAATACAAATAATCCTAGATTTCTTTTTGCTACCCTAAATTAATCAATCCTTTCCCTAATACTGTAGTCCTACCCGTGACATTGGCTCCTCTCACAGCTGCAATGACTTCTTACATTTCTTTAAAAATAAAATACTAGACATCAGAAATGAGATTTCACAGACCCCTTCTATTAAGGAGGACTCCGGCAGAATTTTACCAACTACACCTATTAAGGCTACTATGGAGGCTTTTTCTTTGATTACCTTACAGAAACTGACAGAGCTAGTTTGACATATGAGAGCTACTACATGCTGTCTTGATCCTATTCCTACAAACCTATTAAAGATGTTCTTGGTGTTATTAATACCCACATGTTAATATATATATATATATATATATATATATATATATATATATATATATATATATATATATTGTAAGGCAGTGTGTTGTGTGAGACAGCAGGGAGGGGGTTAAAACCTCCCTGAAGGAAAAATGGCACCTTTTTGTATTTAGTTAATTAGTTTTGTTAATTGTTTTATTATTAATTATCCCCTGCACCTGGTAGCTATTGTAAATTAGAGCCAGGTGCAGGGTATTTAAGAGGAGCAGTCAGTCTGCTCAAGGCTGCTGAGTAGAGGGAGGCAGAAAGAGGTGCTCTGCTTCCCAGCAGTCATAAAAGAGTAAGTGCTGTGTAAACCTGTGAGTTTGTGTCGGTGCCAGGTAAACGGCTTAGCCGTCCTGCAAGTTAGTCAGGGAAATTACCTGTTTAGTTAGAGCTCGTACAGAGCTAGGTGTTTGTTTTGTATTTTGTTTATTTTGTGTTTATTAAAAATTAGCGCAACCGCGCTTTAGAAAACGCCATTTCTCTGTCCTGGGTCGTAATTTTAAAGGGGCACGAACCCGTGTTAGGTGAAACCTTTTCACATTTGGTACCAGAAGTGGGGCGCCCCTACGACCATAGAAATGGACAGCATCAGAGAGTTAATTGCAAGGATCAACCGCGATACTGCTGCTCAAATAGAGCGGAATGCGAGGTTGGAGAGATGGACGAGAGAGATGGAGTGGGCACTGCCAAAGATTCAGGAGTGGGAGCAGGCTAACGCAGCTCCACAGACTCACAAGCTAGAGAAGGAGGAGCTGCTACCGCCCCTTCCGGAGCCCAGAGGGGAGGAGCCGCCCCTTCCGGAGCCCAGAGGGGAGGAGCCGCCGCTGCCAGAGCCCAGAGGGGAGGAGCCGCCGCTGCCAGAGCCCAGAGGGGAGGAGCCGCCGCTGCCAGAGCCCAGAGGGGAGGAGCCGCCGCTGCCGGAGCCCAGAGGGGAGGAGGTGAAAAGCATACCTCCACCACAGCCCCGACCACCACCCCTACAGTCCAGTTCAGGGCCGCTGCGTCCAGTCTATCACCCCTTGCTCCTGGACACCCGGCCGGTTTTCCTGGACCTCCCTGTGCTGGGCCTAGAGCCCAGGAGTTTGCAACACTGGCCACAGCTCTGCCCCTGGTTCCCTGCTTCGCTCTCCCCGAGCACCCAGACGTCGCTGGGCTGCTGCCAGACGTCGCTGTCGCTCCCCCTGTTTGCTGCTTCGCTTCCCCTGGGTGATCGGACATCACTGCGCCGGTTCCCAGGGGAAGACCTCTGTCCATTGCTGCATTCTCCAGTGCCCCGGCCTACGCTCCGGTCGCCCCTGTCAAACCGTTGGGTTCCCTTGTCGCCGGTGTGTGGTCCTTACCTGGCCGGGCCGGGACGTGGACAGATCCACCCTCAAGTCCGCCCGTGGAAAAGGGTGAAAAAGGATATTCATGGACTCGAGGGTGGGTGGTTGTGTTTTAGGGGAGGAGGTGGCCGTCGAGTGGCCTGTGTCTTGAAAAGACAAGAGGGGGGATATGTAAGGTTGTGTGAGACAGCAGGGAGGGGGTTAAAACCTCCCTGAAGGAAAAATGGCACCTTTTTGTATTTAGTTAATTAGTTTTGTTAATTGTTTTATTATTAATTATCCCCTGCACCTGGTAGCTATTGTAAATTAGAGCCAGGTGCAGGGTATTTAAGAGGAGCAGTCAGTCTGCTCAAGGCTGCTGAGTAGAGGGAGGCAGAAAGAGGTGCTCTGCTTCCCAGCAGTCATAAAAGAGTAAGTGCTGTGTAAACCTGTGAGTTTGTGTCGGTGCCAGGTAAACGGCTTAGCCGTCCTGCAAGTTAGTCAGGGAAATTACCTGTTTAGTTAGAGCTCGTACAGAGCTAGGTGTTTGTTTTGTATTTTGTTTATTTTGTGTTTATTAAAAATTAGCGCAACCGCGCTTTGGAAAACGCCATTTCTCTGTCCTGGGTCGTAATTTTAAAGGGGCACGAACCCGTGTTAGGTGAAACCTTTTCACAATATATATATATATATATATATATATATATATATATATATATATATATATATATATAAAGTACTGTGCAAAAGTTTTAGGCAGGTGTGAAAAAGTAAAGTAAGAATGCTTTCAAAAATAGACATGTTAATAGTTTATATTTATCAGTTAACAAAATGCAAAGTGAGTGAACAGAAGAAAAATCTACATCAAATCAGTATTTGGTGTGACCACCCTTTGCCTTCAAAACAGCATCAATTCTTCTAGGTACACTTGCACGCAGTTTTTGAAGGAACTTGGCAGGTAGGTTGGCCCAAACATCTTGGAGAACTAACCACAGTTATTCTGTGGATTTAGGCAGCCTCAGTTGCTTTTCTCTCTTCATGTAATCCCAGACAGACTCGATGATGTTGAGATCAGGGCTCTGTGGGGGCCATACCATCACTTCCAGGACTCCTTGTTCTTCTTTACTCTGAAGATAGTTCTTAATGACTTTCGCTGTATGTTTGGGGTCGTTGTCATGCTGCAGAATAAATTTGGGGCCAATCAGATGCCTCCCTGATGGTATTGCATGATGGATAAGTATCTGCCTGTACTTCTCAGCACTAAGGAGACCATTAATTCTGACCAAATCCCCAACTCCATTTGCAGAAATGCAGCCCCAAACTTGCAAGGAACCTCCACCATGCTTCACTGTTGCCTGCAGACACTCATTCGTGTACCGCTGTCCAGCCCTTCGGCGAACAAACTGCCTTCTGCTACAGCCAAATATTTCAAATTTTGACTCATCAGTCCAGAGCACCTGCTGCCATTTTTCTGCACCCCAGTTCCTGTGTTTTCATGCATAGTTGAGTCGCTTGGCCTTGTTTCCACATCGGAGGTATGGCTTTTTGGCCGCAAGTCTTCCATGAAGGCCACTTCTGACCAGACTTCTCCGGACAGTAGATGGGTGTACCAGGGTCCCACTGTTTTCTGCCAATTCTGAGCTGATGGCACTGCTGGACATCTTCCGATTGCGAAGGGAAGTAAGCATGATGTGTCTTTCATCTGCTGCAGTAAGTTTCCTTGGCCGACCACTGCGTCTACGGTCCTCAACGTTGCCCGTTTCTTTGTGCTTCTTCAAAAGAGCTTGGACAGCACATCTGGAAACCCCTGTCTGCCTTGAAATTTCTGCCTGGGAGAGACCTTGCTGATGCAGTATAACTACTTTGTGTCTTGTTGCTGTGCTCAGTCTTGCCATGGTGTATGACTTTTGACAGTAAACTGTCTTCAGCAATCTCACCTTGTTAGCTGAGTTTGGCTGTTCCTCATCCAGTTTTATTCCTCCTACACAGCTGTTCCTGTTTCAGTTAATGATTGTGTTTCAACCTACATGTTGAATTGATGATCATTAGCACCTGTTTGGTATAATTGTTTAATCATACATGACTATATGCCTACAAAATCCCTGACTTTGTGCAAGTGTACCTAGAAGAATGTATGCTGTTTTGAAGGCAAAGGGTGATCACACCAAATATGGATTTGATGTAGATTTTTCTTCTGTTCACTCACTTTGCATTTAGTTAATTGATAAATATAATCTATTAACATGTCTATTTTTGAAAGCATTCTTACTTTACAGCATTTTTTCACACCTGCCTAAAACTTTCGCACAGTACTGTATATATATATAAGGTATAGTTCCCTCAGCTCTTAAGGTAGCTGTGATAAAGCTTATTCTTAAGAAGCACAATTTGGACCCTAAAGTCCTCAATAACTATAGGTCAATCTCCAACCTACCATTCTTAGATAAGGTTCCAGAGAAAGTTGTTCCAATTCAATTACAAAAATTTCTAACTCTTAATGGTAAATTCAAGGAGTTTCAGTCTGGTTTTCGGCTGCTGATCTTGAAAGCACTGTGGGACCCTCTGGCCTTGTTCAAATCTTATCTTTCTGATAGGTTTCAGTTCATCTGTTGGGGAGGAAAAATCTGCATTATCGGAAGTTGTCTGTGGTGTTCCACAGGGCTCCATTCTAGGTCCTTTGTTGTTTTCATTATATATGCTACTGTTAGGTGACATTATCTGCAGACACGGAGTGAACTTCCATTGCTATGCTGATGATACCCAGCTATATTTGTCCCTAAAGCCAGGAATTTCTTCTGCCTGGGTGTTATTAGCTACTTGCCTTACAGACATCAAACATTGAATGTCACAGAATTTTCTAATGTTGAATTCAGATAAAACAGAGGTTATGCTAGTGGGCTCACAGAAACAACTAAAAGGAAATGTGGGACTACATGAGCTTGACCCTTGCAGTCTCTCATCAAAACTTAAACTAGAAATTAAGAGTTTGGGGGTCATCTCTGATCCTGATCTCTCATTTGAGACTCATATTAGGAAGTTACTAAAGTATTTTTTACCATTTGAGAGATATAGCCAAACTTAGACCAATTATTTCCGTATCTGATGCAGAGAGACTAATGCATGCCTTTGTTTCATCTAGAATTGATTATTGTAATGCACTTTTTTTCTAGTGTCCCAAAACATGGGGTATCCCGCTTGCAGCTTGTTCAGAATACCGCCGCTAGAATTTTGACTAAAACCAGGAAAGGTGAACATATTACCCCTGTTTTGGCTTTTTTACACTGGCTCCCTGTGCAGTATAGAATTGATTTTAAGAATTTGCTGTTAACTTACAAGGCCCTGAATGGATTAGCACCTAGTTATTTGCAGGAGTTACTGACCCTGTATCTTCCAAACCGCACTCTGAGATCACAGGATGTGGGGCTGTGGGAGGTAGGCCTTTTTCTTGTAGAGCTCCTAAATTCTGGAATGCTCTGTCTTTGTTTGTTACAGTGTTCAAGTCAAGACTAAAAACAAACTTTTATAAAATAGTGGGTTTTAATGTAATTTTAAAATTGCTGCTTTTGTATTATTATTATGTGTATGCTGTTATTTAAATGGTCTGACTGTGGCAGTTGTATGTGTGACATGCTATACAGATATATTGTGGTTTGTTCTTTTTTCATCTATGTATTGCACAGTGCTTTGCAATACTTTTGTATAAAATGTGTTATATACATGCAATATATATATATATATATATATATATATATATATATATATATATATATATCAGATTTAATGTTGTTAGCATTAACATTTAAAAAATATTTATTTTAATGCTATTAAAGAGAGTCCAAGAATACTGTTGCTAATGCTTATAGAAATTAGAAAATGAATGTTACATGTTTGGTTTGACTCCTTTGAGTGAGGAGACTAGTGATGATGTTGTTAGGACTAATAACAGATATGAATATTGATTTTGGTTTGCGCTTCTTTAAAGGGGGACCAGTCTTGTGGTAATAAGAGGTAAGGGAATGCCGGATGTATTCTTTGTAATGTTAAGAAGAAATCAACACACAGACGGGCACAGACTGTTTCCTGTTATTGCACAGACTTGTTTATTGCGCTCAGCAACATACAGTCTCAAGCCTTCTTACGATACTGACGTTTTTCTAAGAAACGGATACAAAGGTCTCAAAGCTATCGTGGTCACACAGGTGCCTCGGAGTTTCTAGTGCTCACAATACAGTACATCAGCAGACTTGTACATTCGCTTGTGTGTAAATTGATGCTTGAACTGTGTGGATTATTGTAACAGTGTTAAACCTGTAAGACATTTCAAATTCCATGCATGCTGGCTGTACAGTGTGTGTTTAAAACAGCAGAACTAACACCACGTTTCCATCTGCACCTTGAATCCAGTGTGTGAAACTCAATCTCATCCCGTTCCCAGTATCAAACTGGGGCAGCTTCCACCTGCAGTCTACAATCCACTCTGCAGCCGGACACATGACACACAAGTCAAACCTGTATGTAGCACGTTGTTGTATAGTTTCTATTTATGAATGAATTCAACAACTTCCAATATTCCCCGGACAGTATAATATAATCACAGTCTACAGATTATTTTCTGCAGTCAGAGATTTAAAGCCCGCCTCTCTCTCTAGCGTCCTTCACATTGGGTGCTCATCAGGTCACTTCCACCATCAATGTGGAGCGATCAAGTTCTGCCAGCCTGCAGTCCTAACTGACACACAGACAGACAGACAGAGTCCAATTGAAATGGATTGAATCTCTGCTGCTTATAGAAACTAAAGAGTTCAATTTCCAACTAGTTTCAAGTCAGTTTCAGTGGCAGATGGAAACGTGTCTTAAAGAACAGGGACTAAAGCAAACCAGGAAAGAGGGCAGGCTCAGCAATGATCACTCCCACTCTCTTATAATTGGCAAAATAAAACGGCAGCTAATTAAAATTTTATTTTGAGATTCTTGAAGAGCGTCTAGATATGGATGTGAAAGATCAGAGTTATCCTAACGACTCCCTGCTGTTTTCACTTTGTATAATTTTCTGTTTCAATCACATCATAGCCTCTATAGAGCTCGCAGAACATGTCTCACCTCCAAGTGTTACCTGCCTCCTGCAACACTCCCCCCTAGTGGATGTATGAAGTACCACATCTGTTCAACATGGTATTTCTTACTGATATATTTCCTACATCCAGTAGTGAGTGTTGCAGGGGGACAGGTTACTGGTGGCACCAGATGAACTTAGAGAGTAGACATGTTTCTGAGATCTTTATAGAGGCCACAGAAGTGCTTTGAAAAGGTACAAGTGAATCTAACGAAGAAGAAGAATGCATTAGTTAAGAGAATTACTCTATTTCACTCCTGTACCACGCTGCACTTCACAGTACAGATAGCAACTAATGGCTTAAGATTGGTCAGGTTTGCCGTCATTCTGACGTGTTCTGTTGTTCTAATATTGAGAAGCTGCTCAATGTAACTATCTGTCACCTTGCTTGCACACTTGACATTTTTCCCCCGTAAGCAAATAGAAGCAGCTGGAGTTGAAAGGTCACACAATCACATGATTTCTCAAGACCAGGAAGCAAAACAAAAAAAGGCCAAAAACGGCCTACAAGCAAGATGCAGTCAATTAGATTGATCAATAGCGAAAAGAAGTCTCAGTGTTTTAGCATGACAGCATAAGAACTTCATGGAGGGGTACATAATATTTGTAGCTGTAAGTATTTTAATTGCAACGGTTTTAACAATGTAGCAAAGCACATTTTCAGACTAGCCTTGCATTGCATTCCCATGGGGTCCCCTTGCCTTTCTACGCTGTTTGCAATCATTCTGATTTGTTCTTAAGGCAATTCCTCGTATATTTGTGTGCTTGTGTATTCTACTTTTTGAAATAGTTTGTGTTAAAGTGCTCTGAGTTCAGAAGCTGCTCTTAAATTCTAGTCTCCAGCCTTAGGCATATGTAACACAAGGCTAGATTAACCAAAGTGTGGTTACAGAATTGCCAGCGTCATCTAGTGAACAGCCACATCTTTATTGCTGGCAAAATATACATACTGTGTGTCTGTGGGCAGCAACTAGAACTGAAAAGCAGTTTCCGAACTCACCTTAACTACAGCAAAAAAAAGCAACACAATACTTGATTAACTGCAATTAGAACAAACATGATAAAAAGGCAATAGGCTTTAAAAAAAATTGAAAATGCAATTTAAAGCTGCCTACTGCTATTATAACAGAGTTACAGTATAGTAAAAATTATGCACAACACACACACATATATATAGCTATAGAGAGATATCATTGTTCATATAACACAATTCAACAAACATAAAGCTATGTGCTCATCTCTGACTTTCAAATTATTCTAATTTCATTACCATACCTACTAATACAAGCCTAGGGCAGTTATAATGTTAAACATTCTATCAAATACTGGTGAAATTGGAACATATCTTACTGGTCTTTTACTGGGCACCCAGCACCAAGTCTCCTGAACCAGTACAACCATCTGACAAGCAGCAAACCACCAGCTCTGACCAGTATAAACCAGTGACTTACTGGGATTTCCAAAGTAAGATGATATAATAGTCTAGTAGACCACTTACAATACTAGTTGTGGTCACGCACCTAAACTGTGGTCTTGTATGACAGTACAAACCATACAGACCTCTATTACGATACATCGTGTAAAGAAAGTGTGTCGGCTAATCGTGTGGCCGCCAGGCCCTACGTGAGATTACAAACTGGCTCGGAAGAACAGGAAGAAATAGAGACTGTTTAAAATGCCTGCTAAAGAATGTGTGCAGCTCCGTGGAAATAGGTTAGCTCAGTTTATATGAAGTTATTGCTGCCTCGGGAACCGAGTTTTAATAGATAAGGTAGCTTCAAGTGTCATTTAAAATTACTTTTCACATTTCCTTTAGTTTTTCTTTCATGGTGTTTGCAATTATTCTGAGTGCTTCTGGGCTCTGGTGCTCCAATATTGAAGATTCTCCTTCTCAAACTGCCTGTATCCTGTGTCTGTGCTGCTTTATATGTAACACAGTCTGGATCTGAGGAAGGGTCTGAATAGAAGTAAAAGCCATTGAGTCATCTGCCACTTCAGGCTTCTTTAGTTTTGCTGGCAAAAACAGATTCGATTTCCTAAAACCATTATTATCCATTTGTGCGACAGATTCATCTTTCAACATCTATTAAAAACCAACTTGTAACATTTATCAAATATAGAAACATGTATCAAATATGTGCAACACTTATTAAATATAGAAACAGTTATATATGTGAAAGATTTCATAAGAATGGGAAAACATTCAAAGCTAATATTGAAAAGGGTTATTCTAGACACCTACTGAACCAAATGAATGCTGGGAATGAGCATGAGCCAATCAGAGAAGGAGGAGGAGTCAGACCAAAGTCCTGCTTAATTGTGTCTTTCTTCCTCCTTAGTTTTTAGTTCCCTCTTTCTCTCACTCTTTTTAAATGCTTTTCACTGGTTGGCTTTTTAAAACAGAGCCCCTGTTCTCTCCCACAATAGAGGGGTCTGAATTGAAGTTATTTTGCCATGCCCAGTTTAATTGTGATGGTTCTCTACAGGAAGAGAGAGAGGAGCATCTCGGCAGCAACGCCGCTGACAATCCATTCCGATCCTACCCACCAACGCTGAAAAAAGACACAGAGGGTGGTTTGAAATCACTTTGTTGTGATAGCTAAACAATTCTTGGGTGATAATATATTTTTTGGCTACACACAAAACTGTACTAGTAATATAATAATTTTAGAGGATTGTGCAGCGACTGTGCCCTGTAAAAACGACATTGTAAAACTGCAAACCTTCTTCTACAGTCTATCTAAGATAAAAAGACATTTATTAAATACAGAAATACTTACGATAGTCAGACCTGGTGCCTACAGCTCTTCCACACATTGTATTGGTACCACTCTATAACTGTATACAGATCTGCTCATAGTGCTTTTGTTCTGCTCTAAAAGTAGTTAACACAAGCAGCTCTTGTCTTTTTCCATGAGCTATATTTCAAGTTTTGAATGAAACCCATGCAAACATGCTTTTCTTTTTTTTAACTTCCCTAATTTCAGGAAGTTTGTTACGGTTTCACTTCCTAGGTCACCTCAGTGGTTTCTTTGGGGGCCACGTTAGTGGCTGTAAAGCATGTCAGTCAATAGGCGAAGCAGCTAGTTGGTTAATGAAAGAAGGCGTTGAAGGGGTGGGTTCATTTCTCCCTCCAGGTGACCAAGGAAGTGCAACACTTCAAACAGAGCTTTCTTTCACCTAGTGTAGTACCAGATCTCTCAGAATGCACTGTTCACATGTCAGACCTGCCATGCATTACACAGAACACAGGTAAGAGGGAGTTTCTTTGTTAGCTTGAGCCACTGAAATGCAAACGCATATGAATAGTGTACAATTAAACTAGACTGAAATAGAAACTACTTCTGAAAGCTGATTGTGGGGAGGCGGGGAAGCATATTACCATTGCACTGATGCCCATGGGGGAAGCATTATGCCCTGTGCGACCCTTATATTCTTCCCCACCTCACTGTCCCACATCTGGACTGCAGAAGTCTTTTCAGAAGCCTGGCCAATAATTATCTAACAATAGAGAATAATATAGAATATACACAACAGGTAGGAATATAAACTATGTTAATTCTAGAACAATGTTAACAGGCCATCACTATAAGTTTATATACACACCATACTAGAGTTCTCTTAACTATGTACTTTCAATACCATTTTCAAAGTCCACTGTTAAGATTGCTTGCTTTGCATTATCACGGCTATGGAAATCAAATTTCTACCAACGCACGGTGCATTTCTATCAGTAAAAATAAGGGAAGGTTTTTATAATGGCTGTATTAAACCCGCATCATTTAGATCCATTGAAGTATGACTCTAAAGCCCCTTTCACACTGGCATGCTCTGCCCAGGTCGTGACCTGCTGTCATGCGGGTAGGCTATGCGATTTCACACTGCTTGTGAGGAAGCAGGGTCGACGTGGGTGACAGAAGCAAATACACAATACGTGTATCAATGCTCCCGAAGCAGCTTGTTCCAGACGCTTCCATCCAAGCTTCTCTGGATTGAATTGTCGGCTCAGATGTTTCTTCATCCCTGCTGTGATCTGGCTCATGGTGCGTCTCAATCAGCAAAAATATGGCTAAACAGAGGAAACAGAAATGTTCCTTGCAGAATTGAAACCTTCACGCAGGCATGGCGGTTATTTTGTCATCTTACGAACATCCGTTATGCAATTTCTGTCGCTCAACATGGGTCAAAGCGTGTAGACCCACATCCGGAGGTGGGTCGCTGCAGACCTGGGTCAATCTGGGTACGACCGAGGTATGTGGTTTCACACTACGCGGGATTGTGACCCGGGTAGCCAGAACCTGGGTCGGGACCAGGGTAGGAGTGCCAGTGTGAAAGGGGCTCAAGTGTTTTTTTTTTTTTATGTAAATATTTTAGAAGACTAATTTTAACCCTAAAGCTGCATCCACACTGGACAGAGCGACGTGACGATCACACCAGACGCGACCTGGAAACGATCCAAAAGACTGGAAATACATACATGACCCCGCCCACGCATTCCTATTGGACATGCTAGAGATGGGCGGTCCCACCCTGACCTCCGGCAACTCCGTTGTAAAATAAAGGTTGGACTTGTAAAATCTATAGATCGGAGTTATTGAACATCCCTATATATCCAACAGTTTTATTGCTATCATAATTATTAGTATTTTTTTTGTGGTACCAGTAGTAGTAGTAGTAGTCTGATTTGAAGCCAGGTACATCTGCAGCTGTCAGCAGACCGCTGGACAATAGTAGTATAGTTGAACTGATATTGTCATCAAAATGATTTTATTGTTATACATTTATATACACAACTTACAGCAATCTCAATTGTGTTTCTTTACAAATTTCTTCATTGATCCTTTTTGTTTAACTTTTTAAAAGTATTTTAAAGTGCAACATTATTATTATTATTATTATTATTATTATTATTATTATTATTACATTGTTGTTGTTAAGCACTACATAATCACTGTCTTCATTATTATTATTATTATTATTATTATTATTATTATTATTATTATTATTATTATTATTATTAAAATCTGTGTTATTATTCACAGGTCACCACTTACCTTGTATTATTATTTACTTTTATTTCATTTTTCATTTTAGAACAGTCCGGTGAATTTGACAGAACATGCTTTATAAATATGGCTCATAATAACTTTAAAAACTGTGTATGAGCTTGTTAATGCTGGGATGTCACACAGAAGACAAACGCATTACTGGCTTTGTTTTACAACGTATAGAATAGTAGGACCTTGATAATATTTTTATTTGTTTGGTGAATCTCCACAAAACTTCGCTTTATGTAAGACCTTCTTCTTGTCATGGATTTGTGCCACAGAACAATTTAGAGAACAAAATGCTGTTTATCATAAAAACAAACAAACAAACCAAAAAAAAAAGGGCCATATCTTAAAAGTGTTATTTTTAAAAGCCAGCAAAAGTGCACACTTTTCATTTAAATGCTGGATATGTAGTCTGCTCTATGCTCTGGTTTATTTTTGCTTATTAATAAACCTATTTTTATGCAACTTGCATATTTGGAAAGAAAATGTCTCGGTGCTGTTAAATGCATCGCCTGCAAGCCACCCAGGCCTTGTCTTTCGTCTGGATGTCTTTGTAGTCATTCAATTTCCAATCATGTAATAATAGATACTGCTGCACCTCATAACTTAACTTTTCGGCGTGACTTGTTTTGAGGCGTGGCGTGTTTTGAGGCGTGTGCTTGACGTGTTTCAAGGGTGATAACCTTGCATCTGATTGGTCAGTTTCATTCCAGTCGCATGTTCTATTTTAGCGACGCGAAACTTTCTCAAAGCGACGGTGCTCGCGTCGCTCGCTGCGGGTGTGGATACTTCCATTTGACTGCAGTGACTTCTGAATTATTCGCTCGTGTCGCTGGCGTTCAGTGTGGATACAGCTTTAGATATTATCTTAAAAGGGTCTGAATCCCATGAACTAATAAATTGTTGTTGTTTAGATTCACTTTGTATTCACTTTCTGTTAAGGTCGTCACATCCTGGTTAGTATTTAAAACTCAGAAGCAACCCTGTGGCCTTCTCTCTGCAGCTGGTACATCCAGTCATATTCTTCCCCCTAGTGGATGTAATAAATATAACAGTAACAATTACTACATAGAAAAAAAAGAGTTGCAGGGGGGACAGGTTAATGGTTACACTCTGGTGTACCATCTGTAGAGAAAAGACTATAGTGAAGCCACAGGAGTGCTTTAAACTTAGTCATCAGGTCTTGATGACCTAAATATATATGCAAAGGTGAATCTAAACAACATACAAAATTAACTGATATTTCATACCGTACAAAGTTTCCATTTTCTATAAATATATTTCTGCTACCCGCATTTTATAAAATACCCAAACATTTATACATGAATCTGTAAGCTACAAAAAGTATTAAAAAATAGTACTACAAGCTTTTAAAACGTTTTAACAAGCTCCACACAAATATATATATCACAATAGAATTATTCAAAGTGCAGTGTATTTTAAAGACCTAAACACTGACACCTCTTAAAGGCATGTTTATATCAACGTGACTATCTACTCATCCCCAATGTGAATACAATCACCCAGACAAAGAGACAATACAGAATTTGATTTAGATCATTAAAGTACACAGATCGCTTCACCAAAAACTGTTTTAAAAATGTTTATCTACTATAAATTACTATGATCTTATGATTGAATATTAAGACTCCATGATGTAAGGGGATATATATTTCACACACATTTGTCATAACATGTGCTTCTTTCAAAACTGCACATAGTGACTGGAAGTGCACATGGGTATTAATAGATTCCTCAGCTAGAACCCCTTTAGATTGAAGTCTGAAGCCTGAGCTTGCTGGATCATTCTGTCTTCTGTTCCCCCGCTTTGTGTTGAGTGGGAGTTTAGCCAGCGAGAGCTGGCAGCTTACTCTTCGGTGCCCCCTAGTGGCATGGAGGCAGGCTGACAATGACGTTCAGTTCAATCAGAATGGAACAGAGGAGGAACACGGTGTAGAGAGACAGCGTCCCCAGACCCAATTTTCTGTCCAACTTCCAATTGTTTAGATGCACACTCAACACCTGAGTCAGACAAAACAACAACAACAACATGTACTTAGGAACTTTTGCCATTCAATGACATTTTCTGCTAGATCTTCCGTGATGTCTCATTGAGAAGTCAAAATGTTTGTCCCCACCCCTTCACTGGCTACTTTCCTGTCAGTAACCAATCAGCTGCTTCCCCTGTTGATTGACATGCTTTCAGCCAGTAACATGACTCTGAAGAGACTGTATGACAGGAGAGCTGCATGACATTATTTTTGTTAGCTGTAATCACTGAATCACCAACGAAACTGATTCTGTAGAAAACAAAGGAAGCCATGGGCCACTTTTTAGATGCAATGATCATGATGAATTGAAGGCTCTCAAAAACGGTTTATGAAAATGTAGTGGACAGACAGCGAATGAAATCCATGCTGGCGTATTAATGAAGTGGAACCTGAATACTAACAGCTTAGCTGTAATGATCGGCAGATCTGAACAAGTTAGGGCACTGGAGGGTTACTGTCAATGAAGAGACAAAGAAATGCATTCTCTGAACGGATTTGTACTTACGGTAAGAAAGACGGAAGCCAGCAAGAGAATAACAGAGTATACCAGTCCTTTGCTGTTTATGAAGACCTACAGAAGAGAAAAAACAAAACAGATCGCTGTACGGAAAAGTGTCACGGCAGGTAAAAAATGAAAGGACAAAAAATGAAAGGGCAGCTTGGAACGGGTGTGAAATATTGGAATTACCAAAAGTTTTGTCGTGTTGTTTAGATTCACTTTTAAAAAAATTGTCTTGGTGAAGCAGCCCTGTGGCCTCAATAGGGCTCTCAGAATCATGTCTAACTCCCCTGAGCACGCCTGGTACACCACAGTGTAACCATTAACCTGTCCCCCTGCAACACTTAGGAATAATTTATAAATGGACCCAAGAGTTATGATATTGGAATTACAGATCTCAAGAAGAATATACTGTAGCCCCCCTAACTCGATAGAAGGTACTGTATGATAATCTATTACTGTTTACAAGGCAGTACGGAGCGCTTCCCTTCAGACAGGTGAGCTGGGTGTAGAGAAGTGCCTTCTTCACAACCGCTGTGCTGAAATTCCTCTATTAAAATACCTTCAACCAATTCAGAATTCAGAACAAAGTTTACTTCTGTCTTAAAGTGTTTGTCTATTTTGTGAATGTAAACATTTTGTAAATAGAGTTTGTTTAAAATGAAAGGTCTTTATTATTTTCTTCCACCATTCTTCCAATTGTGTTATGTAAGCGATTTAAATGCATGCAAATGATATTGAAATTAGCTAAAGAAATACCAAAATAAACTTTAAGAGTGTTTGTGACAGAGAGCGAATGATTCTTGGTGTTAGATCTCCCTCCCGACCTGTGAGGGCACTGTGTAAAGGGAACAGTGTGCCCCGGACTGGATGGCCCGACAATTCATTCCCAGGGTTAGGCGGAAGTCGGCCATCTAGAAAGGGGGTGGAGCTACGGTACATTAAATCATTGACCCGGAAGGGAAACGATGTAGCAGCCGCAGATTGGAGGAGCGGTTGCAAACGTTAACCAAGGGGTCATGATTGACGATATTTAAGGGGACGTAGTTTGTAATGGTTAAAGGTAACTGGAAGGAGAACCATGTTGTAAATCGTGAGAGTTTGTTTGTTTTGTTCTGTCGTGTCTAAACAATCACCACACAATTGAATTTAAAAATAAACCACCATCGCACCCCGATTATCGTTGTCTGTCTGATTATTGATCACCTGCATCTGCACACTGTTCACCACTTTGCCACAGTGTTCCAAACCGCTTGCAGTGTTTATTTTTTCAACGTAATCCTGATAGTTTTTATATTTGTATTCACACATCATAGCAAATCAAGAAGGGAATTACTTTTTAAAAACTTTTTCTGAGGAACGTTCATCGTATCCAGATCACGCTCCCTCTTACAACAATGCTGGTGTTTACAATGAGTGGTGTATTGTATCAACAGAAAGCTTTGCTGCCACATGATCTGGATGCACTGTGATCTTTAGAAGACATACTTATTTCTCATTTATGACCCATGATGTTTAAAAATATAACGCTTTGATTTGGACTCCACGGCACACAGCCAAGGCAATGTGCTTCGTGTAAACTTTGATTTGGACTCCACAGCACACCGCCAAGGCAATGTGCTTCGTGTAAACTTTGATTTGGACTCCACAGCACACCGCCAAGGCAATGTGCTTCGTATAAACTTTGATTTGGACTCCACGGCACACCGCCAAGGCAATGTGCTTCGTATAAACTTTGATTTGGACTCCACAGCACACCGCCAAGGCAATGTGCTTCGTATAAACTTTGATTTGGACTCCACGGCACACCGCCAAGGCAATGTGCTTCGTGTAAACTTTGATTTGGACTCCACAGCACACCGCCAAGGCAATGTGCTTCGTATAAACTTTGCAGGGGGTTCTGGAACACTTTATTATATCATCTGAAATGCAGGACCCTGCAGTGCAGTAAGGTCTGCTGACTCACCGAAGACCCGTAATCCACCACCAAGGTCTGCATTGCCCAGGGGAAGCCGAGCCCCAGCAGGATGTCAAAGATGTTGCTGCCGATGGAGTTGGACACGGCCATGTCCCCCATCCCTGAGGAAACAGGGCAGAGTTGTGACAGGGGGCGGAGCTGGGGGAGGGACTGGGGAGAGCTGTGATGGGGTGGGGAGGGGAGCTGGAGGCTGTGACAGGGAGCAGAGCCCCATATATATATAGAACATGGCAGATCAGTATCAGCACTGATGCAGCGTTCTATTGCCTGTTCGATACAGTTTAGTGTCGGCTGTTTTGTGTCTTGTCCCCGTTCAAACACAATGCAATATATGTACCTTGTCAGTTACAATGAGGCTGGGAGCTGCTTACCTTGTCAGGTACAATGAGGCTGGGAGCTGCTTACCTTGTCGTGCTACAATGAGGCTGGCCATGCAGTCGGGCACACTGGTCCCCGCTGCCAGGAAGGTGATGCCCATGATGACATCAGGGATGCCCAGCGTGTAGCTAATGAGGGTCATCTGGAAACAAGCAACACAGCGGCACCAAACCAAGTGATTGTAGCAAACAAAGCAACCCCATTTATTTTCCATGACGTGCACATTCATTCATTATACATAGATCTCAGGTATGCAGTTCTGAAATCTTTTTTAGCAAACATATTTTCATTTGAGTGGTATCTGTAGTGGACAGGTTTCCATGCTGCACTTAAAGTACTGGTGAGGTTTAACTCTGTCAACTCTTTTTAGGATTTTAAAGATGTCAATCAAACCCCCCCTCTAATTCTTCTTTGTCACTGTGTGGCAGAGCAGGGCTCTGCCCTTAGAAATACTGGCAGGGAAGGAGTTAAATTCTCCTCCCTGCCCAGATTGATTGCTTCAGGTGGGAGCAATCAACTAATTAATTATTCAATTAAGGACTGAGCCACCTGGCATAAAAGGAGGCTTCAGCCTCCCATTAGAGGAGAGTTCTGGAAGGAGAAGGAGCCAGTGTCTTGTGTGTGCTGTTTTTCCTGTTGGTTTGTGTTTGAATCCAGTGAAGGCAACGCCCAGCCTGGAAATCTTTATTTTTGTAAGTTTTGCTTTTTGTTTTGTGTTTATTTTATGTTTAAAACCTTTTTGTTTGGCCCTTGTGCCTATTTATTTGATTATTTTTGTTTATTAAAAAGCTTTATTTTGAACTTTCAACTGTCTCTGAGCCTCACCCTCTGCTAATCCTGTCACACACGGGTTAAATGAATTCAGTTCTGTCAATCCTCACAGCTCATTCCTGTAAGCAGCAGTCTGGTAGCTCATTGTTGGACTCTCTCCAAAGCACCAGTGTGTCACGCAACTTTCTTTGATGTATACACTACCCTCTTGAGTACACACTCAAGCCTTCTGTTTGCCTTTTTAATCACTGCACTGTGTGGTTGCTGACAGGGATGGGTCTATTACAACGGCAAGGTCTTTCTCTTAGAGAGCCTCTTCTAGTTCTTTACCCCCTTTATATTTGGATCCGATATTCTTGTGACCGGAGTGTAACACTTTACATTTCCACATTTCTGCCCAGTTTAAATCTTTTTGGATTTTCTGGCTGGCTCAAAGTGTGTCAGCGGCTCCCCCAGGCGTTGTGTTGTCTGCAGATTTGACAAGCTTGCTGAGGGTCCCCTGATCTCAGTCTTTGATGTAGAAGCAGCAGGGGCACAAGCAAGGAGCCCACAGAGCCCCAGCTGGAGGTTTCTCCTCACACTCGTACTCTCTGATGTTTTAACCAGTCATGTATCTTCTTGCATGTACTTCCTTGTATTCCCACAGATTGCAACTTTAGGATGATCATGAGAAAACTGCAAAATGACTGTGGTAAACTTTTATGAAGGAGGTCAGAAATCACTCACCATCCAGACCATGATGTATGAGAAGATGCCGATCCAAAGCGTGGACATGGCGAAGGTGGCCATGAACCAGCTCTCCCAGCGCGGCTGCATGCAGTTCGGCACGGTGAAGAAGAGGAGGAGACTGAGAGGCCAGGACACCAGCCACTTCACCCGGGCACACAGACCACCTGCAACCAGCACAGTGAGGGACACCTTCATACCTACAACTGATCAGCTGGACATCATAGCTAATACACCATACCTACAACTGATCAGCTACACATCATAGCTAATACACCTTCATACCTACAACTGATCAGCTACACATCATAGCTAATACACCTTCATACCTACAACTGATCAGCTACACATCATAGCTAATACACCTTCATACCTAGAACTGATCAGCTGGACATCATAGCTAATACACCTTCATACCTACAACTGATCAGCTGGACATCATAGCTAATACACCTTCATACCTAGAACTGATCAGCTGGACATCATAGCTAATACACCTGCATACCTAAAACTGATGAGCTACACATCATAGCTAATACACCATAACTAAAACTGATGAGCTACACATCATAGCGAATACACCTTCATACCTACAACTGATCAGCTACACATCATAGCTAATACACCTTAATACCTACAACTGATCAGCTATACATCATAGCTAATACACCTTCATACCTAGAACTGATCAGCTACACATCATAGCTAATACACCTTCATACCTAGAACTGATCAGCTGGACATCATAGCTAATACACCATAACTAAAACTGATCAGCTACACATCACAGCTAATACACCTTCATACCTAGAACTGATCAGCTGGACATCTATGTAGGTTTGGTTGGAATTGATTTTCTAATGTTAACATCTACTTTTGTATTTTAGTATGTACATTTTACAAGTGCCATTGGTGTTTGTAGTTGTTAGTTATTATACATGTATACCATTTATATAACTCTTCATTATATATTTATTAAGCTTTTAAAATTACAATAGGACTCCCTACCCAATACACAATGTGTTAATAATTGTTCTGTGAATTCCTCTCATTGTGTTGAATGCATTTTCTCTGGCACTCTTTGCTCGCCTCCGTGATAAATAAACTCAACATGATTAGAAGGAGCCATCGAACATTTACAATATTATAAGAACATTTGTATCTGATATTTTACAATGTGATACTTTGTACTGTGATATTTTGTAACAATTGTAAGTCGCCCAGGATAAGGGTATGTACGTACAGTAAGTGTGTCTGCAATCACCTGTAAGGAAACTCTATTGTAATATCTATGTCGTTTTCTATACCAAGATTGAATTATTTACTCTTAGTTTTTATTTGTATAATTCAAATAAAATCTACAGTACAGGTCAGTTGTCATATAATGTATCCAGAGTTCAGATAGGCTACAGTTTCATTGATACTCTCTTGGTAATAACATTACACTGGGTGCAAATAATGGAATATCATTTTAGCAACAAACGTTCCATAAGGTTGCAAAATGTTTTAAAAAGTGAATCAATCTCGTTCATAACCACAAGTATAGAAAAGTCTCAAATATTTTCATAATTACGAATATTGAGTTATCGAGGTAGTCTCACAGTACTGACCTATTAACATGCCACCTGGTGTATTGAGTCTCTGAAATGATTCAACACAGCGGATTGTGTCGAACTGTAAGAGTTATGACAGGGGCCTGGGGAATCTGCACATACGTTCCAGATGTTCCAGGATGCACCACGAATCACCTGCATGTTTAGTGAATGTAACCCCTTCCTCTTCACATCTGTATATGCATGGTGCTGCAGGGATTTGAGTGCAACCAAAACTCAGAGAGTGTCTTTTAAAAAACGCTCACCATGGTTTAATGATAAACTCGTAAGATGAAATATGAGGGTCGTAAACTAGAACGGAGATGGGGGCAATCTAAACTGCACGTTCATTACATCACATGGAAGGAGCACCTGGTTAAAATATAGCCAAACTTAGACCAGGTATTTCCGTAGCTCATGCTGAGAGACTAATGCATGCCTTTGTTTCATCTAGAACTGATTATTGTAATGCACTTTTTTCTGGTGTCCCAAAAAGTGTGGTATCCCGCTTGCAGGTTGTTCAGAACATTATGTGTATACTGTTATTTAAATCTGCAGTTGTATGTGTGACATGCTATACACATGTATTGTGGTTTGTTCTTTTTTTCTGCTATGTACTGTACAGTGCTTTGAGTTACTTTTGAATAAAAAGTGCTATATAAACGCAATAAATAAGTAGTTAGTTCCACACAAGGGCTTGTTGCTTCATGAATCTGAGACTAAAGACAAGAGAGTGATCTGATTTGATTATGAGTCTCACCTTCATCCCCTGTGTGAGCTTCCCTGTAATGAAAACCATCAGACTCACTGCATCTCGTTAGCAGCCGCAATGAACTCAACCAGCCCGTCACAACGCGGATGTCAGCAGGGAAGCTCACACAGGTGGAGAAGCTGAGACTGATACCCGGTCCCACTCTCTTACCTTCAGTCTCACATTGATGAGGCAGCAAGCCCTTGTGGGGAAATTGTAACAGATATTTCACTAGAGGAATTTCAAAAAAGACTTTCCCCAAACAGAGGGTCTGAAGAATGCACTTCTCTCCTCCCAGCCCAGGAGCTCTGTGTAGACTCAGAAACAAACCGTGCAGTGCCTTCAAATGACTTCGGGGAGCTACAGTATGTTCTAATTGTTATATGACAGGAATAGCAGATGCCCCGATGATTGCTCTGTGTAACAACGTACCTGGAATGTGAAAGGGCTGGAAGACACCCCCCTCTTCCTCCTCCTCCTCCTCCTCTTCTCCTTCCAGGGGTCTCTCCTCCTCCCGCTGCTCCGGCCCCTCTCTCTCCTCTCTCCTCTCGTTCGGTTCCTCCAGGAGTTGCCTCTCGTTGTCCAGGGCTCCCCCGTTCTCCAGAGGCCAGGCCACCCCTCCTCCTCCATCCTTCACTGGGGTCTCAGGGCCTGCTCCACTCCAGCTGCTGCCCCCTGGGCTGCTGGTGCGGATCAGCCTCTGTCTCTGTGTGGAGAGTCAGACCAGAGTTAGAGCCGAGCACAGCCCCTGAACTAGAGAGAGATCTGCTGACTCTGTGTGGAGAGCCAGACCAGAGTTAGAGTCGAGCACAGTCCCTGAACTAGAGAGAGATCTGCTGTCTCTGTGTGGAGAGCCACACCAGAGTTAGAGCCGAGCACAGCCCCTGAACTAGAGAGAGATCTGCTGTCTCTGTGTGGAGAGCCACACCAGAGTTAGAGCCGAGCACAGCCCCTGAACTAGAGAGAGATCTGCTGTCTCTGTGTGGAGAGCCAGACCAGAGTTAGAGTCGAGCACAGCCCCTGAACTAGAGAGAGATCTGCTGACTCTGTGTGGAGAGCCAGACCAGAGTTAGAGTCGAGCACAGTCCCTGAACTAGAGAGAGATCTGCTGTCTCTGTGTGGAGAGCCACACCAGAGTTAGAGCCGAGCACAGCCCCTGAACTAGAGAGAGATCTGCTGTCTCTGTGTGGAGAGCCACACCAGAGTTAGAGCCGAGCACAGCCCCTGAACTAGAGAGAGATCTGCTGTCTCTGTGTGGAGAGCCAGACCAGAGTTAGAGCCGAGCACAGTCCCTGAACTAGAGAGAGATCTGCTGCCCATGTGTAATAAGAGTAGTGCGAGAGACCTCATTGATGAGCATCCTGCCCGCCATGCTGAGTCGGGTTCGAGGGGAGAAGTGCTGTGTGATCATGATGCGCAGGCTCGCCTCGGGGAAGCTCAGCTGATGAGGCTGCTGACAGAACAGCTCGTCCACCATGAGTACCGGGGAGGAGTCCGACACAGAGCACCGCCCTGCAGGGGGGAAACAGAGAATAATGGTCCGGAATGACTTTGAGTATGTGAGAAAAATAAGCACATTGAAATGATCCAGACTTAGTTTATAGTTGATGGGTTTTCTAAATGTTTAGACAGAGGAGTTTACATGTTTAATGATGGCAGTCTTACTGGTACATTTGAATCCAAGCTGAAGCATCATTGGAATGGAATTCATACAGAACTTATTTACAGGGATAGGCATAATAAATAGTGAACACAATGAAATCATCCTCTCACCCATGCACAGCATCATTCATGATATTTGGTTTCCAGTTCTTGTTTTGTTATTTCATTACATCTTTGAAACTGATTTTTAAAAGGTTCAGCATGGTTTATATAGCAGTATCTACTAAAGCCCATTGCAAGCCCTTGTGTGGAACTAACTAGAAGCATCTTGTCACGGTCTTCAGTAGATATTGTTATAAAACTTGCTGAGCTTTTTAAAATAAGTTTCAAGGACGTGATGGAAAAAAAATTGGAGACCAAATACAAGGCGTGACACGTGGGTGAGAGCGTTGCTTTAACTGCTTGTTGTAACAACCCAGCAATGAGACAGTGTGAGAGCTTGAGAGTGTGTCCAGCAATGAGACAGTGTGAAAGCTTGGGAGTGTGTCCAGCAATGAGACAGTGTGAGAGTGTGTCCAGCAATGAGACAGTGTGAGAGCGTGAGAGTGTGTCCAGCAATGAGACAGTGTGAGAGTGTGAGAGTGTGTCCAGCAATGAGACAGTGTGAGAGCGTGAGAGTGTGTCCAGCAATGAGACAGTGTGAGAGTGTGTCCAGCAACAAGACAGTGTGAGAGAGTGTCCAGCAATGAGACAGTGTGAGAGCGTGAGAGTGTGTCCAGCAATGAGACAGTGTGAGAGTGTGTCCAGCAACGAGACAGTGTGAGAGTGTGTCCAGCAATGAGACAGTGTGAGAGTGTGTCCAGCAATGAGACAGTGTGAGAGTGTGTCCAGCAATGAGACAGTGTGAGAGTGTGAGAGTGTGTCCAGCAATGAGACAGTGTAAGAGTGTGAGAGTGTGTCCAACAATGAGACAGTGTGAGAGTGTGAGAGCGTGAGAGTGTGTCCAGCAATGAGACAGTGTGAGAGTGTGTCCAGCAACGAGACAGTGTGAGAGTGTGTCCAGCAATGAGACAGTGTGAGAGTGTGTCCAGCAATGAGACAGTGTGAGAGTGTGTCCAGCAATGAGACAGTGTGAGAGTGTGAGAGTGTGTCCAGCAATGAGACAGTGTAAGAGTGTGAGAGTGTGTCCAACAATGAGACAGTGTGAGAGTGTGAGAGTGTGAGAGTGTGTCCAGCAATGAGACAGTGTGAGAGTGTGTCCAGCAATGAGACAGTGTGAGAGTATCCAGCAATGAGACTGTGTGAGAGCATCCCACAATGACACAGTGTGAGGGCGTGTCTACTGACCCTTCCTCAGCAGCACCATGGAGGTCTCGGGGTGCGGGCTGTGCTCAGCCCCCTGGTCCTGGCTCCGGCCATTGAGCACCCGGGACTGACCCCGACCAGGGCGCCTCTGCTCAACGAAGCTATGGAGCTGAGAATTAAACCTGCAACAGGAATACGAGAATAATCAGAATCACACCGTCCCAGGCACGCTGACAATACAGGAAGAAATCGAAATGCAATCGCAAACGTCTATAGGAGGGCTTTGAGTGTGTGATAAAAGCTTGGTGCAAAATCAACACAGTTAAAGGCAGGCTTGAGGCATGGAGACTGAATTGCTCCCTCCCTCACCCCCTAAGAGAAAGGGTGCTCCCTCCAGTCCAGGGCAGGCTTGAGGCATGGAGACTGAACTACTCCCTCCCTCACCCCCTAAGAGAAAGGGTGCTCCCTCCAGTCCAGGGCAGGGCAGGCTCTAGGCATGGAGACTGAACTGCTCCCTCCCTCACCCACTATAGCACACTATTTAGTAAATACAATAAGATAAAATCCACTGAGTTCTTACTTCATGACGATGATGTAGACTCCATACATTGAAATCAGGATAAGAGATTCCCACCTTTAAAGACATAAAACATTTTTGTTGAAATCTTAGACATCAACTGATCTGTTAATCTTGGTGGCACCGTAGGCTGTCTTCCTATAGGGGGAGCTGTTTCCCATCAAACACATTAGTCCACATGCTGCTCAATGTGATTTCCATTGGCTTCAATGACAGCTTCCCTTGTTATCAGGGTATTATAAATAGTGGGACAGAGCATCTTCAGTCTGACCCAGTGTTGGGGATCAATGCATTACATGTAACGCCTCAGTAACATGGAACAGTATGGTTCCCTTTTCAGACTTGAAAAGAGCTAATGCATAAAATCAGGAAGTGCTTCAACACCCTACACGTCACACGAAGGCGCTTTTCAGATCATCCTGCTAGAAAACAGCATCGGAGGAGGGAGGGAGTGGCTTCGATAGCTGGATCTTCAAAGAATATTTCCAGCTGCAGCCTGACCAAACCCAAAACTATATCTCTGTAAAATGCAAACTGTGCCTGAGAAGTAACTATTTGGAACTGTAACTAGTTACATTATGTTCAAAGTAATAAGTTACTATAAGTAGTTACAATTGTGTTCAACTAACTGTAACGGATTACTTTTTCAAAGTAGCTTCCTCAACCCTGATGGCTTGTTAATGGTATCTTCACTGGGGTCTCTTCAGTCTGAACTTACCAGGCAACCTTCTCATCATAGATGACCTGCAAGAGAGACAGAGAGATCAGACTGGTACTGCAGTGCTGAGAAATATTTTACAAACAGGCATAGATGAATATCAGATCAAAGCGCCGGTTTAACCTAAAGTAGTGGGAGTTTTCATGTTTTTTTGTTTTTGTTTTTGTTTTTAATTTAGTAATCGCCAATTATTTTATTATTTTCTCCCAAATGTAAAAAAGTGCCTCCTATTTTCTGTTCTGAATGCCCCTTTACCTAATCTCCATTTGTGACCCCTCGTCCTTGTTTCTTGGATACGCTGTCCTCCGAAGCGTGTGCCGTCAGCCGACTGCTTTTTTTCATACTGCAGACTCACCGTGCAGGCGCCTCAGAGCTACAGCGTCGGAGGACAACGCAGCTCTGGGCAGCTTACAGGCAAGCCCGCAGGTGCCCGGCCAGACTACAGGGGTCGCTGTTGCGCGGTGAGCCGAGGACACCCTGGCCGACCTAACCCTACCTCCCCCCGGGCGGCGCTCGGCCAATTGTGAGCCGCCCCCTGGGAGCTCCCGTCCACGGTCGGCAATAGAATAGCCTGGACTCGAACCGGCGATCTCCAGGCTATAGGGCACATCCTGCACTCCACTCGGAGAGCCTTTTCCAGATGCGCCACTCGGGAGCCCCTGGAGTTATCATGTTTTAAATTAAAATACAGGTGTGCTATAACATGTGTGTCATTCAACACTGCACATCTGAAACCTGTGTAGCTGATGCAAATGATGATTTTGTTAGCTACAATTTAACTGATAATAAACAAAGTTTCCCTTAACATAAAATGTGACCCAACCTTTAATTACCTCCTACACACTATCATTCCACATTAATGTTTCCAAAACTGGCCCAAAAGAAATCAGAGAGACCTTGAATAAAAACTACTTTGTTGTTTGGTTCTGATTTTGTCAGTTGTGTACAGTATTTATTAAAGACTGGTAAACCCTTTTGTCTCACATCGGATCAGCTTGTCACAATACACCCAATACTGCATCACTCAGGATTAATCACCAGTTCATACAGATATCAATACATGGCTCCTAAAAATAAAATGGAGTGAAGCGAGCTCCATACCAGAATCAGAGCCACGACGGAGAAAGTGTAGAAGACAGAGTCCCTGAATAAAGACCACCAGGTCAGGGAGATCGTCTGCAAAACAAGAGGCAGCGAGACAAACACATCCTTATGAAGCTTCTGCATTGTAAAGCACAGCACACTGTGACAGAACACAGCGAGAGACCACAGTGTGATAGAACACAGAGAGAAGAGCACAGTGTGATAGAACACAGAGAGAAGAGCACAGTGTGATAGAACACAGCGAGAGAGCACAGTGTGATAGAACACAGTGAGAAGAGCACAGTGTGATAGAACACAGAGAGAGAGCACAGTGTGATAGAAAACAGAGAGAGAGCACAGTGTGATAGAACACATAGAGAGAGAGCACAGTGTGATAGAACACATAGAGAGAGAGCACAGTGTGATAGAACACAGAGAGAGAGAGCACAGTGTGATAGAACACAGAGAGAGAGCACAGTGTGATAGAACAGAGAGAGAGAGATCACAGTGTGATAGGATACAGAGAGAGAGCACAGTGTGATAGAACACAGTGAGAGAGCACAGTGTGATAGAACACAGAGAGAAGAGCACAGTGTGATAGAAAACAGAGAGAGAGAGATCACAGTGTGATAGGATACAGAGAGAGAGCACAGTGTGATAGAACACAGTGAGAGAGCACAGTGTGATAGAACACAGCGAGAGAGCACAGTGTGATAGAACACAGTGAGAGAGCACAGTGTGATAGAACACAGCGAGAGAGCACAGTGTGATAGAACACAGCGAGAGAGCACAGTGTGATAGAAAACAGAGAGAAGAGCACAGTGTGATAGAACACAGAGAGAAGAGCACAGTGTGATAGAACACAGAGAGAGAGCACAGTGTGATAGAAAACAGAGAGAGCACAGTGTGATAGAAAACAGAGAGAAGAGCACAGTGTGATAGAACACAGAGAGAAGAGCACAGTGTGATAGAACATAGTGAGAGAGCACAGTGTGATAGAACACAGAGAGAGCACAGTGTGATAGAACACAGAGAGAAGAGCACAGTGTGATAGAACACAGAGAGAAGAGCACAGTGTGATAGAACACAGAGAGAAGAGCACAGTGTGATAGAACACAGTGAGAGAGCACAGTGTGATAGAACACAGAGAGAAGAGCACAGTGTGATAGAACACAGAGAGAGAGCACAGTGTGATAGAATTATTTCTCAGTGTCTTCAGTACTATAATAAACTTACGAAATGAAATGATAAACATTTCGACTAGAAGTCTTTCTCAATGTTTTTAGCAGAAACACTAAAATAAACTTAAACTGAATGACAAATTTTTCCACAAGACGTCTTTCTCAATGCCTTCGATGCTGGTTTCTGACTCTTATATCCACCCCCTAGATTGACAAAGCATCTCTCAATGTGAAGGATTGTGAAGAATCTCTCAATGGTCCCAGAAAGAGGAATGGGCTGGTTTTGAATTCGCTTGTAAATCAAAACTCAACACTGACATTGAGAAAGGCTGAAACGCTTGTCACTGCATTTATTAGGTTTCTTGTAGTGTTTCTAAATCCAGCGCTGTTGAGTGTTTCATAGTTGCAGATCTCTTTTCAGACAAACCCATGAGAAGGTAAAACTTGTCACCTGTCCAGCAAACACTCCGCACACCCCGATGATCACCAGGATATTGAAGACAGCTGAGCCCACGATCGTCCCGACCCCCAGGTCTCCCTTAGTGATGAACACACCTGGAGAGGTGAGGGAGGAACGCCTGCCCTTATTACCACTGGCAACATTATCACTGCCTCCCTTTCAAGCAGTGTTAACTATCATTTTAAAATCAATAGAACTACCTCATTGTAACATTGTAACTGCCCTCCCACCCCCTTAAAGGAGTGCTCACCAAGGCTTTATTATATTGTATTAGCATTCAAACATTGCAACAAAGACATTAACAAAAACACAAAGGTTTGTCTCCATTCCAGAGATCTCTAGATCTGTTATAGAAAGACAATAATGGACCTGAAGCCTGTTTCAGATACTGACCGATGAGCGAGGTGAACAGCTCCGGGGCAGAGCTGCCCGCTGCCATGAAGGTGGCGCCCGCCACATCCTCACTGAGATGGAGATTCTGCAACGAGGGAGAGAAGGGCTGAGCGAACGGAGCAGTCACCACACTGCCCCCCACACATCATTCCCAGGAGGGAGGAGTCACAGCCACTCAGCTCCACCTCCCTTTGCCTGAGATTCCCTTTGCAGCTGGCTCCTCTGCAGGGCAAAATAGCAGTCTGGAGCACAGGTCCTCATATTCAGTGTGTAGTGTCCTGTTGTGTGGGTCCTGATGGGTGGGTCCTCTGTCATCCTCTGTTGTTTCTGCTCATTATTAACCAGGCGCAATGACTATTCCAGTCAAAATATTTTTCAGACACTTTTAAAAAGATCTTGATTTCTGAAGTGAGGTAGTTTGAAAAATGACCACTAGGGGTGTAGCTGTAATTTTTGGTCCCCACCTATAGCATGTACAGCTATGGCCAAAAGTTTTGCATCACCCAGAATTTTAGAATTGCAAAGCAGTATGTCATTCATGTTAACGTAACATTATTCAGCAGGTTTCATTCGACTTTATGAAGCAACATTAGTAAATTCTACAGGGTGATGTAAAACTCTTGGCCACAGCTGTATAGCATTGATTCAGTTGCCACAGTTGCAGAGTGAATAGAATTACAGTCGCACACCCCTAGTGGTCACATCTAAAACAACCTCACTTTAGAAATGCAGCTTTTCCGCATGGTTAAAACGGTTAGGAAACGAAATATGGAATCAAGTAAACATTTAAATACCAGATAATGAGTTCAACAAGCTCCTCAAATGTGATGTCATTATTATGTGTGTTCTGTATGATTCACTATTGGAATACAATTCTATATTTGAGTTTTTTTGCTTACTAACTATTCCAGCACTAAATGCTTCTGAAAAGACTCCTAGGGGACTCCTGCGGGGAAGCACATTAGCGTTGCACAGGGTTCAGGGGGAAGGATGCACCAGTGCAGTGCAAATATGCTTCCCCAATCTCGCTTGGTATCTCTTTAAAGTTCTGGATGAAGAAACCATTTAAATGAAAATATCTAAAGAATTGAACTGGATTAACGAAAGGTGCTGGTGTATGAACTATAGTAAATCACGAAACAGCAGTCCTTTAAAGTGATAGCTAACAAAACAATACCATTAGTCTCAAATGTGCAGTTTTGAAAGAAACACATTTTATAGCCAACAAGTATTCTCATTGTAAAACATGATCTCTGTTTGCAGCCATGTTCTCAGTTAGTTCCTAGGTCAGCTGAATGATGAAATTGTCCCCACCCCTTCACTGGTTTCTTTCCTGTCAATAACCAATCAGCTTCTTCCCCTACTGACTGACATGCTTTCAGCCAGTAACATAACCCAGAAGACACTGCTGAGGTGAAACGATGACCCAAGAAGTGTAATAGAAATCCTGAGAAGGCATAGAAACTGAGAACTTTCTTCAACCTTGGAAATGTTTGCTATAACATGTGTTTCTTTCGAAACTGCACATCTGAGACTGGTGTAGCCAATGGGAGTGCAAATAGATAAGACTTGTGGAATTATTTTGTCAGCTACAGTCATGAAGACATTGAGTTACCTCTGAAATCTTCTCCAGCGACGGCACAAAGAAGTCATCGCAGACGATAGCGAGAGCGTAGAACATGTACATAGCCTGGGTGAAAGAGCAGGAGCAGAGTGAGGCTGAGACCAGCAGCAACGACACAGCATACACACGTCACACTTAGAATTTGTAACATACTTTACCATTACTCTCTGTGCTTAACAATGCTTCCCTATGCTTTACCAGACCTCTCTGTGCTTTACAATGCTTCCCTGTGCTTTACCATACCTCTCTGTGCTTTACAATGCTTCCCTGTGCTTTACCATTCCTCTCTGTGCTTTACAATGCTTCCCTATGCTTTACCACACCTATCTGTGCTTTACAATGCTTCCCTATGCTTTACCAGACCTCTCTGTGCTTTACAATGCTTCCCTGTGCTTTACCATTCCTCTCTGTGCTTTACAATGCTTCCCTGTGCTTTACCATTCCTCTCTGTGCTTTACAATGCTTCCCTATGCTTTACCAGACCTCTCTGTGCTTTACAATGTTCCCTATGCTTCACCAGACCTCTCTGTGCTTTACAATGCTTGCCTATGCTTTACCAGACCTCTCTGTGCTTTACAATGCTTCCCTATGCTTTACCATTACTCTCTGTGCTTTACAATGCTTCCCTGTGCTTTACCATTCCTCTCTGTGCTTTACAATGTTCCCTATGCTTCAACAGACCTCTCTGTGCTTTACAATGCTTGCCTATGCTTTACCAGACCTCTCTGTGCTTTACAATGCTTCCCTATGCTTTACCATACATCTCTGTGCTTTACAATGCTTCCCTGTGCTTTACCATTCCTCTCTGTGCTTTACAATGCTTCCCTATGCTTCACCAGACCTCTCTGTGCTTTACAATGCTTCCCTATGCTTTACCAGACCTCTCTGTGCTTTACAATGCTTACCTGTGCTTTACCAGACCTCTCTGTGCTTTACAATGCTTACCTGTGCTTTACCATACATCTCTGTGCTTTACAATGCTTCCCTATGCTTTACCATTACTCTCTGTGCTTTACAATGCTTCCCTGTGCTTTACCATTCCTCTCTGTGCTTTACAATGCTTCCCTATGCTTTACCACACTCTCTGTGCTTTACAATGCTTCCCTATGCTTTACCATACATCTCTGTGCTTTACAATGCTTCCCTATACTTTACCATACATCTCTGTGCTTTTCCATACTTTGATTTACACGTTCCTATGCTTTTACTATGGGGAACTGTTATAGGGGTGTGACTTATATACTAAGATTTGGAAGAATAAACAACATTTTGGAATGTAAGACTTTGTAAGCCACAGATCACAGACATTCACGCTGTTAAAAAAGAACATGCTGTATTTGGAATTGGCCACTAGATGGGGCAGTTCTATAATGCACATGTTTCCGCAGGTGATTGGAACGTATGACGCTTCTCCAGCACGGCACTCACACAGAAGACGTGCAGCAGCACAGCTCCTCTCCTGCGCTCCTCTGTGGAGAAGATGTCTTGCGGAAACTCGTTCACTGCTGCAAGCAAGGGAGAGAGAGGGAGATCTTCAATTGCAGTGCAGACCCAGTGATGCCCAGCTTACCTTTAACACCTGGAAAACGAGCACCTTTACTGCGTGTTTGTACACCTGCTGTATTCACGAACCACACAGGCAACCTAGCGCGTGGAGAAAGTACCTCGTTCGAGTTATTTAAATATAATGAATAGACAAAGAGAAGGGATACCTTTTATTGGACTAACTAAACAATAATTAATCACAAGCTTTCAAGACCTCAAAGGGTCCCTTCTTCAGGTGAGAGTAGGAAAGAGAGACTGATGTTTACATTGAAAGGTGGCATCAGAACTTTAACAAAAGTAACCCATTTTGAATCACTGCAATTCTAATGTAAGGAAAAAAACTGTTGAAAAAATAATAGGATAGTGGCTGCATAATTAACAACAACATAAATAAAATATAAATTATGATTATTTATTTCTTAGCAGACACCCTTATCCAGGGCAACTTACAATTGCTACAAGATATCACATTATTTTTACATACAATTACCCATTTTTATATAGTTGGAGCAATCTAGGTAAAGTACCTTGCTCAAGGGTACAGCAACAGTGTCCCCCACCTGGGATTGAACCCACGACCCTCCAGTCAAGAGTCCAGAGCCCTAACCACTACTCCACACTGCTGCCCTACTGAAAGTAACAGTCAATACTAATATAGAGAAAGAAAAAATAGTGAAAAAAGATTACAAAAATAAAACGTTTTCTCAGTGTGTGTGTCGTTTTTCTATTCTAATTATGTTAGGGACTAACGGCGAAATTTCAGAAGTTCAAAGTCAAGGTCAACTATCACATGGTAGAGCCATCATCGAGAGGGCACTATTGCTATTAGAAAACTATGTTTACCATTGTTTTCTTTAAAAAAAAAAACCTTAAAATCTAGATTTACCTTGAACTTGTACTGATTTGTCGGGTACCTTTCCTT
Organism: Acipenser ruthenus; assembly: GCF_902713425.1. Classification (NCBI taxonomy): domain Eukaryota; kingdom Metazoa; phylum Chordata; class Actinopteri; order Acipenseriformes; family Acipenseridae; genus Acipenser; species Acipenser ruthenus. Next base: position 2,949,225 of record NC_081231.1, on the reverse strand, counting down.
AAATAAAAAAAGGATGTGAAAAACATTTTGTTTTTAATTAGTAAATTCGATTTTTATTTTGTATTACCTTGTTAGGCTTTTAAACCCCTGTTTATAATCTGGACATTGCTGAGAAATGAACACAGCGATTACTGACCAGTCTGTGCACGATGGAGTCTGAACTGCTTGTTATTAGAGCGTCATTTGAGCTGACAGGGAGTGGACGGGCTGGGGCGGGAGTGACAGGTACAGGATTCACTGCTTGATTGGTTGGTCTTGAGTCTTGTTTGGAGGATCCAGCTGAGGATAGTATTGTAGACCAATTGTGTTTTTGCTGCGCATTTGCTGTCCAATAGCTGTGAACTGATCTTTCATTACTGTGCCCTGTTACCATCATTCCTCTTGGACTCCAGACCAGCGTCAATTTCCAATTCAGTATCAAAATACTGTTCAGCTTACCAGGTCTTAAAAACAGATACTGACCGTTGGGTTTGTTGTCTTGTTCTTAGTTCATGTCTTTGCAGTTCTAGGTTTTCAAGCTCATTATCTGATACATTTATATGCCTTGCTATTACTTGTAGTACTAGAGTTTTGTAGCAGATTTTCAACAGCAGTGTTGTAGGTGAGGATGGTAAATGTACCCACTCCGGTACTGATACGTGCCCAAATAAATCAAAATGCACAGAAATAGACAGAGTTTAGGTAGTTTGTCATGTTGTCAGTTTATCTGTAAGCAGGTATACACGTGGATTGATTTTAAATTTGATTCACTATTTCCCTGATGAGTTCTTAAAGGAACTGGATATCTTTTACTAGCGATGGAGTATCCACAATGCCAGGCCGTGTCTCTGGAGTTGCAACACAACTAAGAACAGCAGAATTGTACCCAGATCTTGTGGTGTGGCACTGCTGTAGTCATAGAGTGGAGCTTGCTGTGGGCGACACTATAAAATAGATATTTGGAATAAATCATTTTCAAAGCTTAATGGACAAGCTGAATGCTCTGTACCACGCTTCACCAAAAAACCAATGTGAATTGCATTTCTGGCCAGGAGACGTGGCAATTGACAATTGGCAGAGTTCTTGGCATCCGGTGGGTTGCATCCAGTGATCGCACTGTCAGAGCTGTCTGGCTTCTTTAATTCTGCCTTGCATGCTCACTTCAATGCAGCCGAAGCAGTCCAAAGCAGAGACAGCAAAGACAATAGCAAATACAGAGATCTTCTGGAGCGACTGACTGCAACGGCATCTGTAAAAAGGATTGATGAGAGATGCCTTGAGTGAGTTGGCTGAGCTGTCACTGAGAGTCCATCACACTCCATGAGGCTCATACATCGGTGTGTCGCAAGATCAAAGTTTCTGAAGCACTGGGCAGTGGAAGAGAAGCAGAATTCACAAGATCCGCTCCTGAAGCAGTAAAGAAACTGGAATTTCAGGGAGCTGCTCTTCACAAAGGAAGAAAAGGAGAAGTGGAAATCAACAGCCAACAATCTCACTGAAGAGCAGACTAATGACATCATCATCATCTCATGTTTCATCAACGTCACTTGGAAACGTTTCTGAATAGGAGAAGCTGCTTGAAGCTTGCAAGACTGTATTCCCCCGATACTGGCCAGATGATCTTGACATTCTATACAGTGAAAGGGAGGCGATCTCACTATGCAGGAGATTTCTGTCTGAAAAACAGATTGTTGGAGGATTCAGAGAGTACAAGGACAATGGAGGAAAGACGGTCCCATCAGACATTTAGCAATTTCCACAGCTGAGCGTGAGAGAGGCTTCAGCTCAATGAATTCTCACACCAATTAGAAACTCTCTTAGTATCCCAAGAGTGAGTCATCTTCTCTTCCTGAATCGTAACGGTCCACCATTATCAGTTTCAGTCATTGAGTTCTGTCAGAGCTTGGTTGTTACAGGGAAAAAGAGTGCAGAACACAAAGCTTGCAGAGAGGGAGCAGAAAGAGGAGCTTCACACCACGGGTGTCTGGTCTCTCCTTTACAGACAGGACAGTTTGAACTGACTGGCAGGTGTACGGTTCTATCACACACACTGCCGGGCACTTTGTTACATTTGTTTGAATTATTAATTTGTATGTTTTAAATGTTAAAAAGAACAACGGGATTCAATTCATGCCTTCAAACGAGACTGCAATCTGAAAATGGTATTTCAGACTGCCTTGTTTAACAAGTGAAAAATGTTAAGCATTTTGATCAGCTGTATTTGTATAAAGAAAACAATCATGTTTTTTCTATCATTTTTCTATATCAAAATAGAAATTTTAAACAAAATTATTATTTTAAATTTCTTAATTGACATATTTACTGCGTTGCCTTTAAACTGTTCATTGTTTTGTATTAAAGGGGTGTTATAAAGAAGTACCTCTGAATCTTCTTGTGGCAGAGCAGGGCTCTGCCCTTGTAAATATTGGCAGGGATGGGGTTAAATTCTGCTCCCTGCCCAGGTTTATTGTGTCAGGTGGGAGTAATTATCAATCAATTAACACCCAGCCACCTGACATAAAAGGAGGCCTCAGTGCTTCAGTAGAGAGAGGTAGGAGAGGAAGTAAGGCTGGGTTTTTCTTTGTGTGCTGGTTTTGGTAATTTTGCAATCCAGTGAAGGCAAAACTCAGCCTTATTAAGCCTTATTTTTGTAAGTTTTTGCTTCGTGTTTATTGTCTGTGTTTTAAAAACCTTTTGTTTGGCCCTTGTGCCTGTTTATTTTGTGATTTTTATTTAATAAAAGTTTTTTGTTTGAACTGCAGTCTGTCTCTGGGCCTCCTCCCTTGCGCCATCCTGTCACACTTCTCTTATAAGCACTTCACAAACCTTAAATTGGCTGTCTTGACCCCTCACACTTTCACTTCACTCGGTAATAAACACCCACCTCGGGTTCCCCCAGTGATTTTTTTCCAATTCGACCACTGCATATAATTATCTTAGTGAATGGAGCTGCCGCTGGTCTGCCCCTGCCACGCGGTAATTCTGGTTGTTTAGTGAATGAGGCCCTAAGGGTTTAAACTTGAAACTATTAACATTATTATTATTATTATTTATTTCTTAGCAGACGCCCTTATCCAGGGCGACTTACAGTCGTAAACAAAAATACATTTCAAGAATCACAGTACAAGTAATAATACAATTAAGAGCAAGATAAATACATCATTTGAAGCTTTAAAAAATCTTTCTAGAAACACACACACTGACACACACACACACACAAACACACAGATTGACAGACACAAACACTGACACACACAGATTGACAGACACACACTGACACACACACACATACACACACGCAGATTGACAGATATACACACTGACACACACACGCAGATTGACAGATATACACACTGACACACACACACACACACATAGATTGACAGATATACACACTGACACACACACACACACATAGATTGACAGATATACACACTGACACACACACACACACATAGATTGACAGATATACACACTGACACACACACACACATAGATTGACAGATATACACACTGACACAGACACACACACATAGATTGACAGATATACACACTGACACACACACACACACATAGATTGACAGATATACACACTGACACACACACACACATAGATTGACAGATATACACACTGACACAGACACACACACACACATAGATTGACAGATATACACACTGACACAGACACACACACACACATAGATTGACAGATATACACACTGACACACACACACACACATAGATTGACAGATATACACACTGACACACACACACACATAGATTGACAGATATACACACTGACACAGACACACACACACACATAGATTGACAGATATACACACTGACACACACACACACACATAGATTGACAGATATACACACTGACACACACACACACACATAGATTGACAGATATACACACTGACACAGACACACACACACACACATAGATTGACAGATATACACACTGACACACACACACACACACATAGATTGACAGATATACACACTGACACAGACACACACACACACATACACACTGTCGAGGTTGGCATCAGGTCCAACACTCAGCTCCCTCAATTAAGGTCAGCCTGGGATTCTCTTTGCAATCCTATCCCGGTCGAGCGATTCCTCATTGCTGGTTTCTGAAGGAGGAGAATCAATGTGTTCTCCTGAGCGGTGGGTGTCATAACTGAAGCAAATTGAAATCACATGAAAGCACTTGTAGCTGACAGTCTTTAATGCATGCACCTCCGTGCTGCTTTGAAAGAAACAAGTTATAGAAAAGCTCTTGTCATTTTAAAACATGCTATCGATCAAAAAAGACCGTCCATCTTTCCTTACCTACTTTATATTCTGCACGATTTTCTAAAGTATACAATTACTTGAGTAATAAAGTGACTACTAGAAGTCAAGGCATTCAGCAATCAACAAAAGAACCACTGTTTCAGAGACTATGCATTGAATTGGTATCATCCTTCTTTAAATCTGCCTGTACCAGCCTTCCCCATTCCATTCAAATCATGTGACAATGTGACCTTTCAACTCTGCCAGCCTCACTCACTCTCTCTGTCTCTGTGAAGGCACGGCCGTGTGGTGTGCAGGGGGAGTCGTACAGTCAGGGGAGTGCAGGGGTCCCCGAGGGTCTCCCCTGGTGAAGGCATGGCCGCATGGTGTGCAGGGTGAGTCATACAATCAAGGGAGCGCAGGTTCGTAGCTGTTCTTCTCTGGGGATTCCACAGGGAGCATTGGCTCTGGTGCTAAGTTAGGGAGACAACACCAGCAGCTGTCTCCTCACCGCTCTACAGCGGCCCGTACTAGCCAGGCACCCGGTGAGCTCAAACACCTGCAGGGCTCGTCCTCCAGGGGGCAGTAGCTCACATCCGCTGTGGAGCTCCTGGGTGTAAAGGATTGTTCATTAAAATCTTATGCATCTATTTAAAGACAGTTATCTATTCAGGGAGACCAAGATATTCAGTGAGCAACAGATTTGAGTGAGAAACACTGGCTGATGAAAGCCCTCCTGCTAGTCGTTCTACATTCCGAAACATTGGTCCTGTACCACCACACTAGACAAGCATTACAATCCTTTGCATTAAAGAGTAGATGAGTATTTATTGAATGATTCTGAGCGGTTCTCTAGCTCTGATATTGAGTTATGAATTCAAGTGTTTTTAAAACAGGATTTTGTTTCAAGGCTGGTGCCAGCCTCATTGTGGTGGGAGGAGTGCATTTCTCCTCACAGCTAAATCCCTGCTGAGTTCAGCCCACGTCTCTGAATTGATGGTGATTCAGTCTGAAGCGAATGAAAGGGCAGTGCTTGTGTCTGAGAGCTTGCTGCTCCCACCTGCCCCTGTAAACCAGCACAGCGGCAGCAATGAAACGAGTCGGCCCCTCGGCACTGCTTCACTCACACAGCAACAGGGTTGTGGGACTGGAGGGCAGAGTGAAGAGCAGAAGGCAGAGATCCATTTTTAAAGTCATTGTCGCTGACAAAATAATTCCATAAATATTTTGCATTTCCATTTGCTACATAGGTGTGACATGCAGTTTTGAAATGGTATAGCAGACCTGAACTGGATTTTCATTTTAAAACATATCTGTTGCTACAGATTCAGAGGAAATGTGTCTTCTGGGTCAAAGCATGTTGCTGGCATGATCGTCAACAGGGGAAGCAGCTGATTGGTTGATGACAGGATAGAAGCCGGTGAGGGGGTGGGGACAATGTTCCAAGGAAGTGCAGCACTAGTCCCAGATATCATGTTTTAACATTAAAAAGAACATGATTACAGTAAGATGTGTTTGATTCAAAACTGCACCTTTGAGACCTATATAACAAATACCCTGCAGCTACTTCATTCCTATTTCTCACATCTGCACAGATCACAGTCAGCACGGTTGCATACAAATCCACTCCATTACATTCGTTTGTGCTGTAATTTGGAAGCTGATTAGACTGCGTGTGTGTGAATGCTGTGTTACACCAGTGAGTCTCTCCGGAGGCGCACAGCTGTGTGCAATGCAATTAGCACCCTGGTGTGGCTTGAAGCTCAGAATAGCTCAAAGTGGCTCAAATCCTGCCAAGACTGTCATTTGCTAGCTGGCTTAGCTCAACGCAGGGCAATGTGTCATCACAGCGTGTCCTAAACAACTCTCGGGATAAAGAGACAGAGCTGTTTAGGATTCATGCTGTGAAATTATTGGAAAAACACAGACTGTAATTTCTATTGATAAATATGCATAACCCAGATTGAACAACGGGGTCCTCTGGGATTATGATCGTCTCTGATTGGGCTCTGTTCAATGCATCTTCTTCAATTGGACTGCTGGTCAGACAAGGTCGGAGATGGTACACAGCAGGAATGGAGATCCCAGGATGTGACATGCCTTTACCAGTAGGGGGCACTGGGGAGCATCCTGAGGGCAGGTGTCTCCCGTACAACGTTATTGAAGTGTAATATCCAGTTCACAGGGCTCGCTGCTGAGATCAAACAGTGAACCAGAGACCCCACTGGGGAGACAGACTGCTCTTGAGCTCAGCTTAGTGACACTGTGATAACTAGGTACTCCCATTTAATTACCTAAAAGATCGATTTAGTGGAGACTGAAATATCATAGCTGTCCTAACTGTCTTGCTGACATTAAGCTATGGATGTCAGACAACATTCTAGTTAAATTAAAATAAAACAGAGGTAATGATTCTGGGATCAAAACATCAACCAAAAAATATATAGATCTATCTGCTTTTACAGAGGATAGTTTCCCATACTCTCAGAAAAATGGAACAAGGAATCTGGGTGTAATTTTTGACCCTGACCTCTCTTTGGAGCCACGTATTCAGGAAATAACCAAAGTATCTTGTTTTCACCTTAGAAATATTGCCAAGGTGAGGCGTTTTCATTCACAGCAAGATGCTGAGAGATTGGTGTATGCCTTCATATCTTCTAGGATTGATTACTGTAATGCCCTGTTCTCCTCAGTTCCAAAGTATGTTCTATCCTGATTAATTGAAGGCCATTCTCATTACCTATAAAGCCCTACATTTCCTATGTTCCTGGACGGCCTCTCCGATCCCAAGATGCAGGGTTACTGACTGTCCCAAGAATTTTAAAGCCAAAGACAGGCGGTAGAGCGTTCAGTTATAGGACCCCGATCTCCAGAATGCTCTCTCTCTCTTGCTTGGTGAGAAACGCACCTACTTTGGCAGTTTTTAAAAGGAGATTAAAAACTCTGTTCGATTTGCTCAATACCCTGATGTGGAGGATGTCTTGCTTTGTGGTTTTAAAAAGTGATCATGCAGAGTTCAAGTGCACTTCATTTACAATGTATTTATTTTTAAAAGCTCACTTACAACTCTTTACAATAACATGCACAGTACTTTTTAAATTGTTAATACTTTTCATTGTGCTGTAATTGAAAAGTGATTTCAGTGTTATTGTTACTTTATTGAAAGAATGAGAGTTGACTGTATTTAGATTCAAAAGTTTAAAGCACCCCCTAAAAGGGCTGTCAAACAAGTCTTACTTCTACAGCTGGTACACCAGTGTGTAACCATTAACCTGCCCCCCCCCCCCCCCACCCCCCCCACCTGCAACGTACTGCCCCCAGTGGATGTACAAAATATGTTCTGTGTAGTATTTATTTGTGTTGTACTTCTTCAATCCACTAGGAGGCAGCGTTGCAGTGGGACTTGTGATTCAACGTTAGATTTCTATTGTTGATAACTTGTTTTTTTTAATTTTTTTACTGGTTCAGATTTATTCATTCCAATCCAATGACAAACTCACACTGTTCAAAATGACACTGCTGAGCAGATGCAGAGCTTGATCTAAGGGACCTCTCTGAACTCTGCTGTTTAATTTAGGTTTAAACATGCTTTCTTTTCCAGACATTGTTCTTGTTGTATAAACAGATTATACCATGAATGCTCATAGAGTGCTTATTTCACTCATGAGTAGTCTTGTCAGATACGTTTACTCATTTTAGAAACTCACACTAGCCCTGCAGCTGCTGCTGCTGCACCCAGTCCGGGGATTCAGAACACCCCTCAATGAAGTCTAGTATTATTAATATTGAAATGATCAGGAGCCAGGAGTCTGAGCAGGGTTAGAAACTCACACTAGCCCTGCTGCTGCTGCTGCTGCTGCAACCAGTCCTGGGGTTAGAACTCCCCTTGTTCAGGTATAGTATTGAAATGACTAGATGCCAGGTTTGAGCAATCAGGCTGCTGGTAAATCTCAATGAACTGATCCCATTGTGAATATATCTCTACTGTGAGTCTGTAGGGTTACAAGCAGGAGTTGTTCATGCAGCTATAATACACTTAATTGAAACTCAGGACTAGGTGCAGCAAGGCTCATGTGAGTTTCAAGCCCTGAAACTCCTTGGTGGAATTGCTACAGTGTGTTCATTTCCTATCCTCTCTTTGTATTTCAGCACAGGCTGTTAAAACTGTGGAAATGGTTATTGCAATGATCCTGGACAGCATGTTCCACCCCGCTGTCGATAACTCTCTCCATCAGCATCTGTGGGAATTAATTGCCGAGTTCCTAGATCCCAGCCCTCCCTCACGTAATTACCTCCTTTGGCAGAGGATGAGAGGCACGGAGTCAGGGACCGAAACACGACCCATGCATGCTCAGGAACGGGTATCCGCTACAAACACGCCGACTCAGCTCCCTAAACACCAGCTCCCATCAATGGAGCGCTCATCAAGACTTTAACATTGAACACCAGCTCCCATCAACGGTGCACTCATCAAGACTAACATTGAACACCAGCTCCCATCAAGAGAGTGATGATCAGGGCTTTAACATTGAACACCAGCTCCCATCAACGGAGCGCTGATCAGGGCTTTAACATTGAACACCAGCTCCCATCAACGGAGCACTCATCAAGACTAACATTGAACACCAGCTCCCATCAATGGAGTGATGATCAGGGCTTTAACATTGAACACCAGCTCCCATCAACGGAGCGCTCATCAAGACTAACATTGAAAATCAGCTCCCATCAACAGAGCGCTCATCAAGACTTTAACATTGAACACCAGCTCCCATCAACGGTGCACTCATCAAGACTAACATTGAACACCAGCTCCCATCAACAGAGTGATGATCAGGGCTTTAACATTGAACACCAGCTCCCATCAACGGTGCACTCATCAAGACTAACATTGAACACCAGCTCCCATCAACAGAGTGATGATCAGGGCTTTAACATTGAACACCAGCTCCCATCAACGGAGCGCTCATCAAGACTAACATTGAACACCAGCTCCCATCAACAGAGTGATGATCAGGGCTTTAACATTGAACACCAGCTCCCATCAACGGTGCACTCATCAAGACTAACATTGAACACCAGCTCCCATCAACAGAGTGATGATCAGGGCTTTAACATTGAACACCAGCTCCCATCAACGGTGCACTCATCAAGACTAACATTGAACACCAGCTCCCATCAACAGAGTGATGATCAGGGCTTTAACATTGAACACCAGCTCCCATCAACGGTGCACTCATCAAGACTAACATTGAACACCAGCTCCAATCAACAGAGTGATGATCAGGGCTTTAACATTGAACACCAGCTCCCATCAACGATGCACTCATCAAGACTAACATTGAACACCAGCTCCAATCAACAGAGTGATGATCAGGGCTTTAACATTGAACACCAGCTCCCATCAATGGAGTGATGATCAGGGCTTTAACATTGAACACCAGCTCCCATCAATGGAGCGCTCATCAAGACTAACATTGAACATCAGCTCCCATCAACAGAGCACTCATCAAGACTTTAACATTGAACACCAGCTCCCATCAACGGAGCGCTTAACAAGACTAACATTGAACACCAGCTCCCATCAAAGGCGCGCTCAGACTTTAACACTGAAGAAGCGCTAACCAAGGCTTTAGATTTCTTACCTCCTATTGGCAACAGTATCACTGGTCCCCTTTAAAGAAGTGCTGTCCAATGCTTTAAAAATCTATTTTCTTACCCCTTATTAGAACTATTCTCATTCGCCCCCCAAAAAGGAGTGCTAACCAAGGCTTCTTTAGAATCAATTTTCTTACCCCTTATTAGAGCTAGTAACATTACTGCCCCTCCTACTGTCTTACTGAATACAGCAAGACTTTGATTTTCCACACCCTGAACCCACACTATTATACATGAATCACTGCCCTTGCTCGTGCATAAATTCATATTTGATAAACATTTTCATCATAAGAGGCAGTAACTGTCAGAGGTAAACAAACCGATACCTGACTAATCCACGTCACGTGATTGTGAAGTCATGGTGGAGAGAGCGGTTTCAGATGAACGGGAGCACAGTTGCGGTTTCAATCCATTAACGTATAAATGACGTTTTAGAACATCAATAAATAGCTTTAAACCATTCAAAGCAGTTTTAGTATATAGTGCTCAAACAGCACAGTGTTACGAAACAGTACATTCACAAATAGAGCACCAGACATGTTCAAATGCATGATATTTTTTTAAGTGACTATTTCTGACCGCTTTTACCTCAATTATTCGACTGGTATATTCGTAGTTGTTCTAACCCTCATGCATACTGTTTAGCACACAGACTACCATCTCAGCATCTTATCTCCCCCTTTCATGTACAAACGAATAGGCAATGAATAAGCCGGTACAATGCTTTGATTTTAGGCTTCAGTGCATAATTCATGAGTGCATGTTATAGAAATGCAATGAATGTCGGAAACCTTCAAAGCAAATCCTGGTTTATTTCAGGAACTCTCTTCACAAGAATATATAGGCCTATATCTTCACAAGAATCCATAGATATATGAAATGCTTTTATAATTAAAGGGAAGTTCATTTAAAACAAGAATATGCTACAATTACTTGGACACAATTGTAACTAGTTGCAGTAACGTGATACTTTAACATTGTAACTAGTTACAGTTCCACAGTTTGCATTTTACAGAGATATTGCTTTGGGTTTGGTCAGGCTGCAGCTGGAAATATTCTTTGAAGATCCAGCTATCGAACCCACTCCCTCCCTCCTGTTTTCTAGCAGGATGATCTGAAAAGCGCGGTCGTGTGACGTGTAGGGTTTTTCTTGAACTGTTGAAGCGCTTTCTGGTTTTGTTATGCATTAGTCTTTTTTTAAAAAAATATAACTACCTTATTTTTTTTTATATACATAAAATGTAATAATAAACTACTACTTCCTGGTCCCCAATCACTTCCTGTGCTGTAGATCATGATATGGCCACTAGACCAAAGATCAATGAAGTAATCAGAAGTGGCATACAGACTATTTTGATTCAGTCAAGGTGGTTATTTTGAAACTATATTAAATATATTTAAAAATAATAATTTGACAAGCTATTTTTTTTCCCTGTTTTGGATGGCGCCGTAGATGGAAACAGCACATTTTAATATCTGCCAACCATTTTAATATGTGCCATTGTTTCTGCACATTCATTGTTTACAAATGGGTCTGGTGAAGGCTTTGACAGGTCCACTAGGCCTTGCTCTTCAAGTAGGGAGACAGTGGTTGCCATGGAGACCCCTGAGGCTGTTGATTGGCTGATGACAGGCAGGGAGGGAGGGGGGGCAGGGGTGTGAGAGACAGACAGGAATGGAAAGAAATCTATAAACACCCAGGGGAATGAAAATAAATACAAAAAATGGAACTCAGAGATGAAAGAGGGATAACGAAAGATACTGGGTTCCCTTGAGATTGTCACATGTCAATCACCAAGAAGTGACCATTGCCTGACATTTTTTTTTTTGTATTCTATATAAAGACAGCTATAAATAACAAACCTTTGAACGGAAGTCTCTGCTTGTCTTGCTCTCATACTGGACGTGGACATAAAATTGGACGCATGTGCCATATGTAGCACACACTGTTGTGTACATAAAAGAAAGCAGCTGTTTTTTCAGATATATACAAAAATATGACATACATGCGGACGAATGTATGGACAGCAGACACCCCAAAATCCAATAGCAAATTTCATCCCGACTGGATAAGCGGTTTTTCAGATACGTGAAGTGACATGCGTGTGAATGACCGCCTGCACTATATGCTGCTGCAGTTCCGTCACACAGCAGCTATGATACTTCCCTGTTTGAGATGGATTTGCTCGAGGTGGAGGTGTAATTAAAAGTAAAAGGCTTCAGGAATGTTAATGTGAGTTTTTGGCATTTTTTCTAAAGCAGAGTTCAGTGCATGTCCTTTCATGTCTTTCATTTTAATTGAATAGTGCCCTGGAAACAGAAATGACCGTGGGTCAGCTCTCTGTCTGCCTGAATCTGCTGTTACTTGTCTTTGATAGATATGATGTTAAATGTCATGTTTCTGTGTGGCATCCTCTCCCCTTTCCTAACCCTTACACACCTTCTTACACCCCCTTTCTCTCTCCCTCATCAACTCACTCTCCTCTTTTCCCACTTTCTTCTCTCTCCCTCTTTCCCTTCTCTCTCTTCCCATTCCCCTTTTCCCTCTCCCTCTGCTTTCCTCCTTTCCCTTCTTCCCCCTCCTCCTTCTCCTCTCCCTGGCTGGCAGGGTGGTAGGTAGGCTAGCCTCACTGTGTATTGTCTGAATGCATTTCCATCACCGTGGCGACGAGCTGCATCTTGATCTCAGTGTGCTTCCCTCCTGGCTCTTCTCTCAGCTACAGTGACCTCACAATGCACTGTGAGGAGAGCGAGAAAACATCTGTGTGTGTGTGTCTGTGTGTGTGTGTCTGTATGTGTGTGTGTGTCTGTGTGTGTGTGTGTGTGTGTCTGTGTGTGTGTCTGTGTGTGTGTGTGTATGGGTGTCTGTGTGTGTGTGAGTGTGCCTGTGTGTGTGTGTGTATGTGTGTCTGTGTGTGTGTGTGTGTCTGTGTGTGTGTCTGTGTGGGTGTGTGTGTGTCTGTGTGTGTGTGTCTGTGTGTGTGTGTGTGTGTGTGTTTGTCTGTGTGTCTGTGTGTGTGTGTGTGTGTGTTTGTCTGTGTGTCTGTGTGTGTGTGTCTGTGTGTGTCTGTGTGTTTGTCTGTGTGTGTGTGTCTGTGTGTGTGTGTGTCTGTGTCTGTGTCTGTGTGTGTGTGTGTGTCTGTGTCTGTGTCTGTGTCTGTGTCTGTGTGTCTGTGTCTGTGTATGCGTGTGTGTGTCTGTGTCTGTGTCTGTGTCTGTGTCTGTGTCTGTGTGTCTGTGTCTGTGTGTGTGTGTGTGTGTGTCTGTCTGTCTGTGTGTGTCTGTGTATGTGTCTGTGTGTATGTTTGCCTTTGTTTGTCTACGTCTGTGTCAGTGTGTGTGTCTGTGTGTGTGTGTGTCTTTGTGTGTCTCTGTGTGTGTGTCTGTGTCTGTTTGTCTTGGTTTGTCTACGTCTGTGTCAGTGTGTGTGTGTCTGTGTCTATGTGTGTTTGTCTGTGTTTGTCTATGTCTGTGTGTGTGTGTCTCTGTGTCTGTGTGTGTCTCTTCTGTTTGTGTGTGTGTGTGTGTGTCTGTGTCTGTGTGTGTCTCTTCTGTGTGTGTGTGTGTGTGTGTGTGTGTGTGTGTCTGTGTGTGTGTGTCTGTGTGTGTTTGTGAACATACCTGTACATTTTAAAAGATCAAGTTACAGTACTGTACCTGCAGGGCTTTGCTGCCATATTCCTGACGTTGCAGAGCCACCACTTATTTTGTTTTTATTTCAATGAAACCTAACCTGGATAATTACTCCCTGAGTAAAGTTACCTATAGTGTAGTGCATCAGAAAAATTCACACAAATAAATAAGAGAATTAACTGTTCAAAAACCTGCCACCCACTTACAAAAACACACTCATTTTCACTCACATGTTGGGGTTTTAGAACTTCTTAGTAATTTCTATTACAGTAGAAATGTGTCAATAAATTCTGTGTAGCCTCAGTACTAAGACTACCCTTTATTAGCTGCATATTGGACAGCCTTAATGAGAGGGTTCCCTGAACCATATTTATTTATTGACATAGTCTCCAACTTTCAACATAATCCACATTACAATACTAATATTCTCTGCTAGTATTGATGGGGGGAGTTCAGTCTCCATGCCTCAAGCCTGCCCTGGACTGGAGGGAGTGCCCTTTCTCTTAGGGGGTGAGGGAGGGAGCAGTTCAGTCTCCATGCCTCAAGCCTGCCCTGGGCTGGAGGGAGCACCCTTTCTCTTAGGGGGTGAGGAAGGGAGCAGTTCAGTCTCCATGCCTCAAGCCTGCCCTGGACTGGAGGGAGCGCCCTTTCTCTTAGGGGGTGAGGGAGGGAGCAGTTCAGTCTCCATGCCTCAAGCCTGCCCTGGACTGGAGGGAGCACCCTTTCTCTTAGAGGGGTGAGGGAGCAGTTCAGTCTCCATGCCTCAAGCCTGCCCTGAACTGGAGGGAGCACCCTTTCTCTTAGAGGGGTGAGGGAGGGAGCAGTTCAGACTCCATGCCTCAAGCCTGCCCTGAACTGGAGGGAGCACCCTTTCTCTTAGAGGGGTGAGGAAGGGAGCAGTTCCATCTCAGTTCAAACTGAGATGTTTGTTTTGTGATGTGGATTACTAATGCCTACTGGGTCGTTGAAAACAATTGGATTTGAACCCAGGAGAGTGAAAGGCTAGTGCATTCATACTAACTAGCCATGTAGCTTCCCTTTTATACAGGCTCTAGTGAGACATATATCTGGAAAAATATATTTACAGTGCTGTCAGTCCCACTTACATTGCACAGCGCTAACAAAATAATTCCAGTGAATCTTACCTAATATCTGCTGCTATCATTTATTAGGTCTAACATTTTCCATTATGCAAAACGCACACATTGTGGTAAAGGTGAATTCGATTTGTAATGGTAATTTCTTTGAAGCTTCTTTGAATATTTATCGCTCGCTCCTTGCAGACACTTCAATGCTACACTTCCACTTTGAGAGCTGGCATGACGGAACTGACATTGAAAACACGCCAGTCACAGGAAGAGCAGGGATTGGAGCTCAGAGGAGAGCCAAAGCTCTAGAATCTCTGGGAGTTCTTTTAAAGAAAATAAATGGCACCCTCGTCTCTGTAAGTCGCCTTGGATAAAGGCGTCTGCTAAATAAACAAATAATAATAATAATTTTAAACTTTTTTGTCTGGCAAAATATATATTTAAAAAAATACACTCCTAAGAGCAGCGTGGAAAAGAGTGAAAGAGACGCTCACCAGTTTACTGTTTACAAATGCTATGAAAAAATACCATTATAAATCAAACCCACGTTTACCATGATGTGCTCCTCTTTCATATCGGAGAATGTGAGATCAACACAGTGATGGGGATGATATCAGATCCAGGTTTACCATGATGTGCTCCTCTTTCATATTGGAGAATGTGAGGTCTACATAGTGATGGGGATGATATCAGATCCAGGTTTACCATGATGTGCTCCTCTTTCATATTGGAGAATGTGAGGTCTACACAGTGATGGGGATGATATCAGATCCAGGTTTACCATGATGTGCTCCTCTTTCATATTGGAGAATGTGAGGTCTACACAGTGATGGGGATGATATCAGATCCAGGTTTACCATGATGTGCTCCTCTTTCATATTGGAGAATGTGAGATCTACACAGTGATGGGGATGATATCAGATCCAGGTTTACCATGATGTGCTCCTCTTTCATATTGGAGAATGTGAGGTCTACACAGTGATGGGGATGATATCAGATCCAGGTTTACCATGATGTGCTCCTCTTTCATATCGGAGAATGTGAGGTCTACACAGTGGTGGGGATGATATCAGATCCAGGTTTACCATGATGTGCTCCTCTTTCATATTGGAGAATGTGAGGTCTACACAGTGATGGGGATGCAGATCAGATCCAGGTTTACCATGATGTGCTCCTCTTTCATATTGGAGAATGTGAGGTCTACACAGTGATGGGGATGCAGATCAGATCCAGGTTTACCATGATGTGCTCCTCTTTCATATTGGAGAATGTGAGATCTACACAGTGGTGGGGATGATATCAGATCCAGGTTTACCATGATGTGCTCCTCTTTCATATTGGAGAATGTGAGGTCTACACAGTGATGGGGATGCAGATCAGATCCAGGTTTACCATGATGTGCACCTCTTTCATATTGGAGAATGTGAGATCTACACAGTGATGGGGATGCAGATCAGATCCACTGGGATTGTTTTGCTAGCTCTGCATAGTTTAAAAAGGCAGTCAGTCACCAGAGACATTAGGGATTCACAAATAATCCCTGTGGAAATTCTAATTCCATTCCATCTCTATACCTGCTGTGCCACACTTAAACACAACAACAAAAACAACATGCGTATCGCTGGCTCTAAAAATAACAAGCAGGGTGTTATTTCCAACGGTTTCTTTTTCTCAATAAAGCCGTGTCGGGCCTGCTGTTTCATGTTTGTGAAAAGCCCTCCCTCAGTGGAGGCTCCAGCATTCCGTTGCCTAGCAACGGCAGCCTCAAAGACAGGGCTGCTGTTTCATTTCCCTTTTAAGGGAACATGCGAGACCTGAAGAATGGAAATGAGTTAAAACAAGCAGGAGCGTCAATCAAGGCATCCCTGTGAGATCTCATTAGAGGAAACAAGCTAGTAAAACACAAGAAGTTCTGAACAAAGGGAGGCTGTCCATGGTCACTCAGTTCCTAAAAGCTCATTAAACCCACAATCTGGACAGCTCATGAAGTATCCCAATAATTCAACAGCAACATGGCTTGGAAATCCTTTCCAATGAGAAGCATGCACCAGGGTTAACTTTTTAAAGCATTGGGGAAGTTCCTTTTAAAAAGTAATATGCTAGTTACAAGTTACTGTAACTAGTTACAGTAATGTATTACTTTGAAAAAGATCTCTCCACTCTGATGGTGGAACTGACCTAATGAATGTCCAATGTAAAGGGCACTAGAGAGAGAGAGAAGAGGGTTTTCAATCTTGGCATAGATTTCCCATAGAACCCAAACTGCTCTTATTTGGAAAATATTTCACCTGAAAGAACATCAGAAATGCTGTTCTCTTCACTGTGTCCTTCAAACATGATTTCTTCAACATCAAATGAAAAGCGAAATCAGAATTCTTTCTTTAGTTATATTCTTCTGTGAACATTGGCCCTTTTATTGAGACCCCTAGCCAATACTGCGTTGGTCCCCATTTTGTTGCCATGAACCAACGCTTAGCAACTTCTGAATTAAATTAAAGGGTGTGGAGAACAATCTGATATCCCACAAGTCCTTTTGCTAAAGGAATTGGAGCTCACTCCATACAGGAGGTCTCAAATGTGCAGTTTTGAAAGAAACACACGTCAGAGCAAACATGTATTTTTATTTTAAGACATGATCCATTTTGCACTTCTGTTGAAGTTTCTCACGCGATGTCACCGGCTGCTGAGACGCCATGTTGGCAGGCAAAAAGCACTGTCTATAATTTAAGCGAGGTACAAAACAATGCCTGATTCATGCTGTGCTTTTGGGTGCACCAACAGAAGAGGACAGAAACAGGGATTATCCCTCTACAGGATTCCTGCTGATCCAGATAGGAGGGCAAAATGGATTTCAGCAATTAAAAGAGAAACAAAAAAACGAAAAAGACTGGACCCATTCCACACGTTTGTGTAGTGAGCACTTCATAAAATGTTAATATATATTGGTAGTTAGTTCTGATATTACGTTATTATTATTATTATTATTAGTGGTAGTAGTAGTATTAATAAGCTTACTTGTATGGCTGTTTTTTAAAAAATATTTAGCTATACAGTTAAATAGGATTACTCTTAAGCTGGTCAGTGATTCCCAGGCCTTACATAAAATATTTTACCGTTAACAAAATCCATAATGCTACATTAATTATCTTACTGAACTTCAATATAAAATCACGAACCAGCCGTGTTTAAAAGTACAATGAAAATGGCATTTATCTACATGTAACTGTAGGCTACTTGCAAAGTAAATAGAAGTGATTATGTAGGTAGGCCCACCTTAACCACGTGCTCATTTTTGCACAGCATAGTACTTTACAGTAACTTAGCTGTCACAAGTTGATTTTACAGGAACACGTTCTACAGATTTCAGTTTTTGACGCTCCCTAGTTTTTTTATCCTTATATTAAATTATAATACTGTAGTTTATACCAAAAAAATCATACATCTATTATAGTATGAAAGTCTAGTTAACAAAAGATGCTTATATAGTACTGTATATAATTCATGTTAGATTAATTACTCTATTTTCTTTAGAATGATACATGTGTTTTTTAATGCTTAATAATACTTCAACATAAAAATGTATATTTCTGAGCTAATTATTGAGTTATTATCTTTAAACTGTACATCGTGTCCCAAACAGTAACCTTAGGCTTGATTACAAATAATTTCTTCCTCTCTAATTGCCACTTGATCGGGCTGTTCACCCATTCACATGTGAAGTATCTCATCTGTAGCTGTCAGCACGTCTGTGCGCTTTCATCTCTGAAGCTGTGTAGGGTGAGGGATTCTCTACCAGATACAGCCAGATGTTGCTGAAATCGAGGTCTGGGAGTTTTTTTTTCTATTGATTGCTGTAAACAGCATTGGAGGTGCACAGTAAGAATCACAAATACCAAGAATTTGACATTTCTCGTTGCATATTATTAACTCCTTATTTTGGAGGTGACAAGTGTGTTCGTTATTAGTGTGCTGTGTGGAATCTGTGGAATTTGTGGAATCTGCTGCCATTGTTGTTTTGCCTGCCTGTATGGCGCTGGGGTCACGTGACTGCAACCCCTCAATTGGCTAACGTAAGTCTCAAATGTACAGTGTTACAGCAAACATGCATTTTCATTTTTAAACAGACATCTGGAACTACACAAAGTTCTCAGTTTGCTTGCCTTGTCTTCCTGGGTCATGTTACTGGCTGAAAGCATGTCAGTCAACAGGGGACGCTTCAAGCAGCTGATTGGTTACTGAAGCCAGGGAAGGGTTGGGATAGTTTCCTCACCACAGGAAATGACCCAGGAAGTGCATGACAGCATGACCTGCAAACAGAGATTTCTTGAACCTAGTGTAGTACCGGATATGAAAAAAACAACTGTTTGCTACAACATGTGTTTCTTTCAAAACTGCACATTTGCGCTCTATGTAATGAATGGAGGTGCAGGACAGGAATTCTTTTGTTTGTTACAACAGATTCCAATTGCTTATCTTTTCCTGTCCCCTTACCTTTTCATGATGTTTGCAATCATCCAGAGATCTTCCTATTGTAATCACTCAATACTCAATACCTTTTCTGATAAGTCTGAATTGAGGAGCTGGTTTTCAGTAGCCTATCATAGATACGTGTAACACAGATACCTGTAACATTTTCTTCAGCTCAACACTAACAAATCTGAACTCCTTCTAGTAGGATCTAAAACTCAACTTAAGAATCTCAATGTAGCTGCCCTGAACCTCAGAAACTCTCTGCTGCTGCCTTCCCCCACTGTATGAAGCCTTGGTGTACTTCTGGACAGCAAGCTCTCCTTTGATGCCCACATCTCCTCCGTGGTCAAATCATCCTTCTAACATCTTCAAAACATCTCCAAAGTCCGTCCGTACCTTTCCCTCACAGATGTGGAGATACTTTGTCATGCATTTGTCTCGACTACTGCAACTCTCTATATGGTGGTCTCCCGGCACGCACCATAAACCGACTGCAGCTAGTTCAGAATGCCGCTGCCAGGATCCTTACCAGATGTAAAAAACGTGAACACATCACCCCCCCGTCCTACCCAGCTGCACTGGCTACCTGTAAAGTTCAGGATTATTTTCAAAACTCTCCTGCTCATCTACAATGCCCTTCATCACACAGGTCCTGAGTACCTCCTCAACCTGCTGACCTGCTATGTCCCTGCCCGCAAGCTGAGGTCCTCCGACTCTGGCCTGCTTGTTATCCCCAAGCAAAAGTCCACCACACTTGGAGAACGCTCGTTTAGCTTCATGGCTCCGACTCTCTGGGACTCTCTCCCAGCTTTGGTGCGTGATGCTCCCCCCGTCGCTCGCTTTAAATCAACTCTCAAGACCCACCTGTTCTCTCTTGCTTTCCATGCTCTTTAAGCCTGATCAGTTATTAGCTGCTATGACTCTGCTACTTCTGATCTTTCACTGTATGACACAATTCACATCCTAGCCTTGTATTTAATGCATTATGCTTTGTTTTTCACTGGATTTAATGTATTATGCATTGTTTTTACTGTATCTGTGATATGGCACTTTGGAAAGAAGTTTCCTTGAGTTTTTAATTTTTAAAATGGCAATACACAGCTGTGCACTAGATGGCGCTGGCTCTTTGGCTGATCTAGCCTAGGTTAAATATGTCTATGGCAGGTGACTAGAACTAAACAGCAGCTCCTGAACTCAGAGTAACACAAACAGAAAATAAAAAGCACAGCATTTGAGAAAGTTCATTAAGAAGCTCTCAATGATAGCCAGAACCCCCAGGGAACAGTAAACAAGCTTACCCTTCCAGCTCCACTGCCCCCCCCTCGTTGATCTCAATATTTGTGTAGGCGAGTATACAATATACATCCTATCACTGAAGACAGCTCCAGAATGTTTTCCTGCCTCATAAATCCAGTCCGTGTGCAACATATTGCCACATTGTTTCTAAACATGCCACGAGCACTGGAACCTGCCTGACGACAAATTAGGACTCCTCTTTGCCCCCCTTCCCTCTCTCTGCCTCCCCCTTACCCATATTAGGCTCTCCTGGCCTCCCTAGCCCCACATATTTCCCAAACATGGGTAGCTAGTACAAGCAAACAGGCACCGGCTACAGCAGTAGCTAATTGTTGCTCACTCTGCTCTTGTTACTCTGCGAGTGTGTTTTTTGTCACTAGCCGTCTTTCTAAGAAAAGGTTCCAGGTTGTAGACGGTTGTTAGTTTGCAGGCTACTGTGTGTGCCGTTGCCAACTTTCCTTTTTTTAGTTTTACAGAAATGAGGAGCTGCTAAGAGTCTGGTGGAGAGTCGTAGGAGAACAGAAGCATGGCACATGTAGCAAGCTTGCACTGTTGAAGCGCTTTCTGATTTTATGCATTAGCCATAGGCCTTTTTTTAAAAGTAACTTGTATTAAAATGTAATGCGTTATCACATTTTGTTACCTGTCTGACAAAGAAAGCATTACAGTTAAAAGGTAATGACAAATGTAATCAGATTCCAGTGAGGCACTACGTGTATCATTATTATTATTATTATTATTATTATTATTATTATTATTATTATTATTATTATTATTATTATTATTTATTTCTTATCAGAATCCTTTATCCAGGGCGACTTACAATTGTTACAAGACATCACATTATACATTATTTCACATTATACAGATATCACATTATTTTTTACATAACATTTACTGTGTTACTCCCCAGCACTACACACACGAATGGACAGGCCTGTGCAGTGCTTGATCTGAGCTTCAGGGCTCTCATTATCCCAGAGAAGCTTTAATGGAAGAAAAAGAAAGCTTACCGGTTTTGCACTTAACTACATAGGCTTCAAATGTACAGTTTTGAAAGAAACACAGGTTGCAGCAAACACGTGTTTTCATTTTAAAACAGACATCTGGTACTACACCAGGTTAAATAAGGCTCTCAGTATGCTTGCCTTGCCTTCCAGGATGTCTTTTACTGCTTTACTTCCTGGGTCATTTCACCTGAGCAGTGTCTTCTGGGTCATGTCACTGGCTGAAAGCATGTCAGACATTTTTTTTTTGCTCAAACATGTGCTTCTTTCAAAACTGCACTTTTCAGACCTATATAATGAGTAGATTTATGAAAATGAGTGTTACATTAGGTTGTGGAGTATTTGAACCTTTCGGCTTGTAATATTTATTTGAAAGCAGTAAGCCATGTTCCTGTAGTGTTATTTCCCGGGCCAGGCTGAGATTGCTAGTAGAAACACAGCTCTTGTAAACTCACCAGCCCTGGTGCAGTTGGCCTGTCTCTCTGTCTGGTTGTCTTCTCTCTCAGACATCAGCCTTCGAGCGGCCCAGCCCTCGATCCCAGGACTGGACGAACCATCGCCTGTGCAGAGACAGAGATACAGTTAACCAACCATACGTATTTATTGAACCCAGTAACATGAAATGAATAGCAATCTTCCTGGTGTTCACGCAACCTCTGCACAGTGAAAAGTAAAACTGAGCCTTAATGACATGAATTCTTTTTCACCAGGGATTCAATTTAAATTCAGTTTTTAGTTAACTATTTATTTCTGAATGTTCTGAAATGTCATTTATGTGTTAATGGATTGGAACCAGAACTGCAATTCTGTCTGAAACCGTCCGCTCTTCAGTGACTTCACAATCACGTGACGTGCAGTTAGTCGAGTATCGGTCTCTGAGGTCGAGTGTCACTTTACTATCTGACTAGTTGACTATTAAGTGCACGGCTGGGTCAGCACCCTAATCTACTAGCTGTCAATCCGAACTGTCAAAGCACTGCCATTCAGGCAAACAAAAACAACTACCCCTAAGAAAATAAAACTCAGAAACTGATACTGTATACCAGCCATATTTAATAAAGATTTCACTTCTTACATTTTTTAAATCAAAGACAATCCTAGAGAACACACATAATGGGATATTAAAGAGCAGCTTGATATGGGTGCGGAGTATCACAGTTTCACGAATGGATTCTTCTTCCAGTTTAGATTAATTTTGCATATCTGGTTCAGTCACATCTATTTTGACATTTTACCTTATACCCTGTATTTTGATTGATTTTGAAATGATGGGTGATATAATCATTCAATAAAAATATGCATTTGCATCTTCAGCTTGGAATAAACATGTTAAGGCTCTGAAAATGATAATGAATAAAGAAACAAGCATGTCGGTAACATGCCCCTCATCACCACAGCTGTGCATTCAAAACCAGAGCTATTAGTGTGATCAAAACATGGATGACCACGACATACATACACAGCATGTACAGAATAGAATAAGAAATGGCAATGAACCATTTAATGGAAATCGGATCAGTGGTATTGAAGACCTGGATGTCATTAGGTAAGCAATGAGGTGTCAGTCTCAGGGTATAGTAAAGTAACTGATTTACAGTGTGTGAGATAACTTCTTGTGTTCTCAATGTAAAACTGGGAGTGTGACATTACAGACAGCTGAATGGACAGACAGACAACCCCATTTCAAAAAATTGGTCATTCGTATTTGGTTGGTTGGACTACTTCTCCAATTGCCATGAATCTTGGGACCACCATTATTTAGCAGAAGTTATTGAGACGATGAGATTCCAGAGCTGTACGGAGGGGTCTGTCTGTCTGTCCATTCATCCGTGCATCTGTATGTCACGCTCATATTTGTGCCTATATCTGCAGACCGGGTTGTGATGAAACACGTCATTGCTAATTCTTATTCTCTACTATTCTGTACACACTGTTGATACGATCAATAACATTTTCATCAGGCTGATTTCATTTGACGTTCTTGTTAATGTCGGCACGCCTTGAAGGTAAGAAAGATGACAGCTGTTTATTTTTCTTTACTGCCACTTCGTACTGAATAATGCAGTTTTACACCATAGCTGCTTTACATCTCTCCCAGTTTCCATGACAACTCTGGCCTGGCACTTCTCCTTCTCAGAATATGTTTGCCTGTACTGAGAGCTGAGGCTGATTTACATACTGAGCTAATGAGAGATGATAATAATAGAAAGCTGAGGCTCCTGGGATAGAGGCAGCTTTATTGCTTCTTCTGCATTAAACGCTTTCAAAACCTCACAGTATCAGGGGATTTCATCAGTGCTGCACTAAGTAAGCAATACAAGAACAAGTAAAGAGAAACACGGAGCGAGCCTTAGGATTGATCATTACTGCCTCCTGCTGGTGATGAGCCCCCCTGCGGAGGGGATACAGTGGAGGCTGTCACACGCACGCGCGGCACACTGCACACCCTTCCATCTGTCTGGAGAACCGCTTATCCGATTGCAATGAAACTTTTACATCTGTCCGTACATTTATCCATCTGTCACACTTACATTTTTGATTGCATCTGAAAAACAGCGCATCCATTTACACGCTATAGACAGCTAGTCCCTGTAGTGCAGTGATACACACTATAGACAGCTAGTCCCTAATGCAGTAATACACACTATAGACAGCAAGTCCCTTATGCAGTGATACACACTATAGACAGCTAGTCCCTAATACAGTAATACACACTATAGACAGCTAGTCCCTAATGCAGTGATACACACTATAGACAGCTAGTCCCTAATGCAGTAATACACACTATAGACAGCTAGTCCCTAATGCAGTAATACACACTATAGACAGCTAGTCCCTAATACAGTAATACACACTATAGACAGCTAGTCCCTAATGCAGTGATACACACTATAGACAGCAAGTCCCTTATGCAGTGATACACACTATAGACAGCAAGTCCCTTATGCAGTGATACACACTATAGGCAGCTTGTCCCTAATGCAGTGATACACACTATAGACAGCTAGTCCCTAATGCAGTAATACACACTATAGACAGCTAGTCACTAATGCAGTGATACACACTATAGGCAGCTAGTGCCTAATGCAGTAATACACACTATAGACAGCTAGTCCCTGTAGTGCAGTAATACACACTATAGATTGCTAGTCCCTGTAGTTCAATACCACAGTAAATTTGCACTGTAATTTTCCCCCATGCTTTTCCATGGTTATACTATGTATCTACCATAGTTTACCATGCTTTACCATACTTCTCAGTGCTTTACCATGCTAACCAATGACTTTACTATGGGAAACCTTTCTACCATTTCAGTCCATTGCCCACACCTATACTTAGGAGGATATCATAGACATAAGAACATAAGAGCATAAGAAAGTCTACAAACGAGAGGAGGCCATTCAGCCCATCTTGCTCGTTTGGTTGTTAGTAGCTTATTGATCCCAGAATCTCATCAAGCAGCTTCTTGAAGGATCCCAGGGTGTCAGCTTCAACAACATTACTGGGGAGTTGGTTCCAGACCCTCACAATTCTCTGTGTAAAAAAAGTGCCTCCTATTTTCTGTTCTGAATGCCCCTTTATGTAATCTCCATTTGTGACCCCTGGTCCTTGTTTCTTTTTGCAGGTCAAAAAACATTGTCTATACCTTTTAGGATTTTGAATGCTTGAATCGGATCACCGCGTAGTCTTCTTTGTTCAAGACTGAATTAGATTCAATTCTTTTAGCCTATCTGCATATGACATGCCTTTTAAACCCAGGATAATTCTGGTTGCTCTTCTTTGCACTCTTTCTATAGCAGCAATATGCTTTTTGTAACGAGGTGACCAGAACTGAACACAATATTCTCAATATAATATTCACAATATACGAAAATTCTATAAAAATAATGATATAAAAATGATAAATATCTGTGAGTGCTTTCCACATTAACATGTGCTAAAGAATCTTCAGCAAGTTTCATTACAATTGGATAAGCACTTCTGGATATCAGTATAAACATGTAAGTGTAACAAACACACAGTACTTACATACACTAGCACAGGACTCCATTAATACAAACACACAGTACTTACATAGACTAGCACAGGACTCCATGAATACAAACACACAGTACTTACACAGAGACTAGCACAGGACTCCATGAATACAAACACACAGTACTTACACAGAGACTAGCACAGGACTCCATGAATACAAACACACAGTACTTACATAGAGACTAGCACAGGACTCCATGAATACAAACACACAGTACTTACATAGAGACTAGCACAGGACTCCATGAATACAAACACACAGTACTTACATAGAGACTAGCACAGGACTCCATGAATACAAACACACAGTACTTACATAGAGACTAGCACAGGACTCCATGAATACAAACACACAGTACTTACATAGAGACTAGCACAGGACTCCATGAATACAAACACACAGTACTTACACAGAGACTAGCACAGGACTCCATGAATACAAACACACAGTACTTACATAGAGACTAGCACAGGACTCCATGAATACAAACACACAGTACTTACACAGAGACTAGCACAGGACTCCATGAATACAAACACACAGTACTTACATAGAGACTAGCATAGTTCCATAACAACTGGACAAGCGGTTCTCTCAGTGTAAAATGTGCTCCCCTGACTGTATGACTCACCTGCACACCATGATTGTGATTTGCTTTTTTGTTTGATTAACAGAGATTTACTAAAACTTAAGTCACCAAGCTTTGAAATCAGACCCACCTTTTCTCTTAAAGAGCAACTTGGTGTTAATATCTTAGCTAATGTATTCTTCCTCTTCTTGTTCATTAGAATCACTGTGTATAGCATGTTCTCAGACATGCCTTCTCTCTACAGAGTGTAACCACGAACCTGCCCCCTGCAACACTCTGCCCCCTGCAACACTCTGCCCCTTGCAACACTCTGCCCCCTGCAACACTCTGCCCCTGCAACACTCTGCCCCTGCAACACTCTGCCCCTGCAACACTCTACCCCCTGCAATACTCTGCCCCTTGCAACACTCTGCCCCTTGCAACACTCTGCCCCTTGCAACACTCTGCCCCTGCAACACTCTGCCCCCTGCAACACTCTGCCCCTGCAACACTCTGCCCCTGCAACACTCTGCCCCTGCAACACTCTACCCCCTGCAATACTCTGCCCCTTGCAACACTCTGCCCCCTGGTGAATGTAAGAAATACATCACTAAGAAATACCACAGGGGACAGGTGTGCTATTTCTTACATTTCAGACCTGTTTCTTCAATAAACTAATATTTATTTTCTTCAGCCCTGATGTTCATCAGTATGAAAACCTTGCCAAACTGGCTGCTGAATTAACTGGCAGCTTCATTAAATGTTTAGTCTCAGTTTTTTTTATATATTGTAGGTATGTCACCCTTTTTTTCCATATATCTCGAACAAAGCTAATCCAATTGTGACTAAATTTGGTCTTCACATTATTTAGCATTATTGAGAGTTATTGAGAGTATCAGGTTGTGGGGATGCATGGAGATATCTCTCTGTGTGTACAAACACAAGAAGCTATTCCACATACTGAAAACCAGTCAGTTTAATACACTTACCATGATACCAACACCTCATTTACTGATGGCATCTAGGTCCACCACAGATTTCATTAAACTATGCATTGCCATTTCTTATTCTAGAATATTCTTTACTGCTGATCGGTGGTACTGAAGACTCTGATGCTGAATCTGCAGCCGTGGCGATGCGGAGGTATGTTACTGACAGGGTTGTTTAGGGGGAGTCACAGGATATTCATGTCCCTAGAAAAGCAAACCAATTTGCACTCCCTCACAGCGCCTGAAAAGGTGAAAATCTATTGCGATGTGTGAGAATCTAAAAACTACTGTCTCTCTTGGGTTTAAAATAGCTTGAATCTGAAGAAGATTGCACCTGTCTGAAATAGAACATGATTTAGAAAAAGTGATCTGCCATCTACATTTCTAGAGCTGAAACACACTTCCTTGGTTTTCCTGCCGTGTGTTAATATGAGCTTCATTATAACCAAGCCCGTGGCCTCAACATCCAAATAATCACCGGTGAGAACGATTGACTGTGACCTTCAACAGAAACGCACAGCAATGCCAAGGCAATGCATGAAAGGAGTGCCAGCCACAACCATCTCAAACCCATTCCTATATCTCTTATTAGCACTAGCAACATCATCGCTGGCTACATCAGGTCTGTTTTGCTGAAGATCTAAGCAAGGCTTCTATCAGCATTAGCAACATCTATTTGGCTTGAGCTCTCCTTTTTTTTCAGGAGACACTGATTGTAAAAACACAGAGCTATATATTCCTGTTCCTTCATCGTGCCCTGTGCTGTAGGCTGCAGATCACTGAAGTAAATGTGACAAAAATCTTTAAGGGCTGTATTTAATTCTAGTAACAGAATCAAGCAAAGCGATTTCCAGTAACATGCTGTGAGTGCAGAGAGGCTGGTCAGTGCCCTACACCCCCTCCATGGCTGGGAATACACTCACTAAGAATGCACAACGTGACATTAGCATTTGTTCTGTGTTGAGCATGTATTGCAGTGAAAGTGATTGTGGCTCCTGGTGTTCTCTGCAGAAATCGTGTTCCTGACAGTGAAGCTGAGAAGGATCAGCGGTGCTGCTGCCGAGATGCTCCTCTCTCTCTTCCTGTAGAGAACCATCACAATTAAACTGGGCATCGCAAAATAACTTCAATTCAGACCCCTCTATTGTGGGAGAGAACAGGGGCTCTGTTTTAAAAAAACCAACAAGCGAAAAATCAGAGTGTGCAAAAACTAAGAACTAGGGAGGTAGAAAGTCACAAGAGTTAAAACATGATTTAATATAATCATGATCATTTTTGGTTGATAATTGAAAAACTCACTAGTGTCCAACTCTGATGTACACCTGATATATACAGCATATACATTACAAACTACGTGTCAACAGTGACCTTTTGAGGCAATTAATGTATCAGATTTTGAAATCAAGACACCGAATGAAAAGTTCAAACCCCAAAATAACACCAATCTGTATCCTGTGCTGGTGGGTGTATGTCTGTACTTCAAATACATTTCACACCAATTCCAATAGCATTCCCCCAGCCTGTCAGTGAACATGTTTGTTAGAGCAGAAGCTGTCATTTCTATACCCAATTAATCCCATTGCTGGAGACTGAATCTAATATTTCTGTTTTCTTATTTAAATGTTGTGCTCGTGAATCTGAAAGCTGAGAGGTGATTGCTTAGTTTTTTTTTTTAATGGTGCTAAGAAATAATTCCAGTAAATCCTACCTAATATATTTTGCTGTCATTTCTTAGGTCTCAGATTTTCCTATAAGAAAAAGGCACACATTATGGTAAAGGTGAATTCTATTTTTTAATGGGAATCTATTTGAAGCTGTTAGTGAAGAATAGTTATAAATCACTCCTTGCAAATACTTCAATGCTACACTCCCATGAACTTGCATGAAGGAATTAAGTCACCATTGAAAACACGCAGGGATTGGTGCTCCAATGCGAGTCAATGGGTCTGGCTTCTGAGTTTGAGTTATTTTAAAGGAATGGTTCCATTTTTGCATGTACTCATTTCTGGGAGACTGTACATTGTCTAAAAAAAGAAACGTTCCAAACTGTTTTTCCTACAAGGACTCCCAGAAGCAGCTCCCGTGTGTCGGCTGCATTCCTTCAACAGGAAGAGCAGCGCGGAAAAGAGTGCAAGAGATTTATTGTTTGCAAAACCTATGAAAAAATGCCATTATAAATCAAATCCGTGTTTAACATGATGTGTGCCTCTTTTTAACCCCCTTCCCTGATGTTTGTGGAATGGACAGTGCTGTGAGATGCACTGCCGTTACGGGTTCTGTCCTCTGTCAGGGAGATGAGATGAAGTTAGAAGCTCTAAAACCATGAATGCAGATGACCCGGCTCTTTTGCATAGTGGTTAAGGTGCTCGCTTGCAGTGCGCAGGGTTGCTGGTTACATTGGCAATTCTGTTGAGTAGTGCTGGGTCCTGTTGATCCAATATTGAGTTATTAGTCTCTATATCTGTCTTTATCTGTCTGTGAGTCCGGAGAACTGCTTAGTACTGAAGAGACATCCTCATTCCATTCAAATCATGAGACAAAATGACCTTTCAACCTGGCTGGTCCCACCTCCTCACCCTCTATATTTGTGGGTTAGGTGGGGCCAGTTGAAAAATTGTCAAATGATTTGAATGGAATGAGGAAGGCTGTTCAGTCCTGGCAGTTAGGATTTTCCAGACAAACTCAAAGCGAGATTTAGAGACAACTGATAACAACAGAACAACAGAACCCAGAAACATTCTCAAATGAGACAGAAAGAATGAACAGACACCTTTCATATAACCTGAGATCAAGACACGTTACAATGCCTGCACTGCAGAAGGTCCTTGGCAAGTGTCATTGCAGTTGGACAAGGAGTTCTCTAGAAAAGTACAACCACTATGGCTTCCATCATATCCTCCAGTGCGGTTATGAATCTCAATATTTCAGTAACGTCCCCTACCACGCTGTCAATTCAAAATCAGAGCTCTCAGTATGATGACAGAGTTGATGACTTCATGTATATCAGCAGCATGTACAGAATGGAATACAATTGAAAGTGGCAGTGAATAGTTTCATGAACACTCGATCTGTGGTATTGGATATAACCATTCCCAACTGTAACGACATAGCTAGATGTCATTGGGTAAGCAAATGAGGCGTCAGGATCAGGGTGTGTTAAAATGACTGAGTAATTGGATGCAGAATAACTTCCTGTGTTCTCAAGACATGTGTACAAATGTGAGCGTGACACACAGATCCAGACACCTCCACATAGCCCTGCAATCTGATACTGCCAATATCTTCTGCTAAATAAACTTCATTACCAGCCAGGGATATGAGTTAGACACAGGCAGAGGCAAGTGCTGGGCTGGGAAAGAAACTCTCCTCAAAGGGCTGCAGCTTCTCCACTTTCCCAGCCTCACTTACCTGAGGATGTTTCTTATCAGACACCTCTGTGTTTGAAAGGCATCCGATAACAACCCTTCTGGCAAGTAGTGGATACTATTTTCGACTTTGCTATCACACCTAGAGGAAAGAATGCCTTTGGGATCCCGTTATTGCCACTGTGACGTCACTGGCTGTCTGCACTGACTGAAGATCATGAAGGAAGGGTATAGTTAGCATACTGCGGTATCCTTCTACTGATGACTGTCTCATCCCATTGTAGCTGCCATTGTACTACCACAGTGCCTTAGCACTAAATTATTATTATTATTTATTTCTCTCTTAACAGACGCCCACATCCAGGGCGACTTACAATTGTTACAAGATATAACATTATTTTTCCATACAATTACCCATTTATACAGTTTGATTTTTACTGGAGCAATCTAGGTAAAGTACCTTGCTCAAGGGTACAGCAGCAGTGTCCCCCCCACCTGGGATTGAACCCACGACCCTCCGGTCAAGAGTCCAGAGCCCTAACCACTACTCCACACTGCTGCCCAGAATACTGCCTGCACAATAAACATTTATCAAAACAAAAACCAAATGAGAATTGGAAAAGTTGTGTACGTTATATCCATTGTATTTGTTATTAATCTTTTTTTTTTTTTTTTTAAGAAGCTGGCAGACGAAGAGTTCAGTGCCTCGGCATTCTATCATTCGACCAGTCTGTCAGATAACACCAGTACAGTATTTAATTCTGCCACAGTTATTTAAACATGTTTGAATTCAGCCAACGCGCCTTGAACTCCAAACCAGAGACAGCGAGGAGCGATTCATTGTGGCAGATCAATACACCCTGAAGCAAACACGACCTAACTCCGTTATTAACAAATAAAAACGCCGTGGACAGACACCTTCATGTCAAACTCTCAGACCTTTCACTTCCCGCCTCTACAAGAGATTTGTATTACGATTAACGATAGACTATTTAGCTTATATTGCGAAAACCTACCAATTTTGTAGTATTAGGTGTATTCAAAATATATTTACGCATTTAAGCATATAAAAATGTGATTATTACATACAAATAACAATTCTGCTGATTGTAAGTTTAATGTATGATGTACACACGTTAAATATGAAGTATGCATTATTTGCTGGTGCTTGTTTTAAGTAGGAGAAGCGAAGCGTTTCCACGTCTCTCTTGACGGACAGTCGCCGCCAGCACTGTACCGTGGTGCTGATGCGGGGTATGCTGCTGCAAACGGGACCGAACACTGCAGGTGAAATGTCGACTGTCCACAACCGGGGTACAAAATAAGGA
Organism: Acipenser ruthenus; assembly: GCF_902713425.1. Taxonomy (NCBI): domain Eukaryota; kingdom Metazoa; phylum Chordata; class Actinopteri; order Acipenseriformes; family Acipenseridae; genus Acipenser; species Acipenser ruthenus. Next base: position 2,917,521 of record NC_081231.1, on the reverse strand, counting down.
AAGAAAAATACATTCTCTGATTTTTATCCACGATACAACCGATAACAATGAAACGGTTTAAATATTACGATATAAAAACAACATATCTTATCATGCATTATATAAAACAACAATATATAAATATGTGTTTTATTTTCTATATGTGTTGCATTTCACGCACTTATGTATTTCTGCTATGCCGTATTTACCAGTACAATATTATTACAGAATTTGGATTATAATTTGGAAATCATCCCCAAACTGTACATACAAAGAAACGCTGTTAAAAACTACAGTTCCCGAAAATTCAAATACGCAATACAGAATTTTGGCATTTCCTTTATTGTTCCACATGAGGAGCCAGTTTCAACGGGGTTCAAATCCTAAAATCCCCCCTACTGAAACAGTGCAAGTGCTGCGTGGTATAGTACAGTAAAAATACTCACCTGTTACTTTAATTAGCTGTGACACCCAACTTAAAGCGAGCAGCCCGGCGCACCAACAGCACAGACGCTTAAGCAACCCCCGCTGCCTCTTCCTAAAAATATTATTCATTTCGGCTTCAGTTGTTTCCAGACATCTTTAGAACACTCTCCCGGTTTGCCTGCTTAATTGTTATTCGATGGATTGAAGCTCTACAGCAGCCCCATACTCGAGTCTGCCTCCCTGTGCCTCTCTCGCTGTCTCTCCCCCATGCACAGAAGCAGCGGATTGTCTGCCTGCCCGGGTGGGTAGCCTGTGATGTTAGTACATACTGCTGGGGGAAGCGTTGTCATTGACTCAAAGCGACCGCTAGGAGACTACACGCGTTCCCGTTTGAGCACCCCTGTCTCTCTCGCTTTGAAGAGGCGAGCAGGCTGAGCGCTGCGGGAGGGGGATAGCTAATGAAAGGGGTGGGTTTTCAGGGTCCAGAGGCACTCCTTGCAGAAAGGAAGACTTTTTTTTGAAAATAATATATAATAATTGAAAACAAACATGTATGTATTTATTTATTTACTTACAACTACTCTGGGTGAGGGAGGGAGCACTCTCCTGGACTGGAGGGAGCACCCTTTCTCTTAGGGGGATGAGGGAGGGAGGGAGCAGTTCAGTCTCCATGCCTCAAGCCTGCCCTGGACTGGAAGGAGCACCTGACCTGATCTGACTAGATCATCCTCTGTTTAAAAAAAAAAAACATGCAAAAGGTTTTAGAACATAAGAACAAAAGAAAGTTTACAAACGAGAGGAGGCCATTCAGCCCATCTTGCTTGTTTGGTTGTTAGTAGCTTATTGATCCCAGAATCTCATCAAGCAGCTTCATGAAGGATCCCAGGGTGTCGGCTTCAACAACATTACTTGGGAGTTGGTTCCAGACCCTCACAATTCTCTGTGTAAAAAAAGTGCCTCCTATTTTCTGTTCTGAATGCCCCTTTATCTCAGCTCCATTTGTGACCCCTGGTCCTTGTTTCTTTTTTTCAGGTTGAAAAATTCCCCTGGGTCGACATTGTCTATACCTTTTAGAATTTAGAATGCTTGAATCAGATCACAGCGTAGTTTTCTTTGTTCAAGACTGAACAGATTAAATTATTTTAGCATGTCTGCATACATGCCTTTTAGACCCGGGATAATTCTGGTTGCTCTTCTTTGCACTCTTTGTAGAGCAGCAATATACTTTTTGTAATGAAGTGACCAGAACTGAACACAATATATCTTTTAATCAGTAATCTGTCCCACAAGCACTCACGTACTCTAAGATCTACTTACTATCAATGCAGAATTACATTTTCTCTTCATCTTACCCTAAACAATTCATTTCTGGCGAAGGACTGCGAAGGACAACACTGCACTGAATATTGTACCAGTCTTGGGTAAAATAGAAAACAAATGCTTCACCCAGTCATTCAGCATTAATGAGTCATGAGGGAACCACTGAACTTGAGAGGTGGATTGCTCATTAAAATCCTCAGCATATTTTTAAAGAGGAGTGCGTTTTCTATTCAGAGATACCAAGATATTTAGTGAACTTCGTCTGAGTGAAGTTATCCAGCAAAAAACTCCCCATGCCCAGCTGTGCTGCTTTCCTAGAAGAAGGAGAACATTCTAGGGTGCCATTCTACTGGTCAAGTCAGGGATATTTATTAAGTACATGGTCTGATTAAGGAAAAACAGGCAATAAAATTATTTAATATAATTTTATTGCTAATGAAGTCCAATCAAAGACTCTCCTAATACAAAAATAAATACATAAACAAAACCCGTCTCTGTGTCTGAGCGCTTAACTAAACTGGGGGTCATTTGTAGAGAGGAGGGCTAATTCCTTCTCCCCTCTGTATACAACACATCCTTATTCACTTTCGTTCCAAAAACAAACAGTGTTTTCAAATCAGCCCAGCAGCAGACAATCAACCTGTTGTCAATGCTGCCCTTACATACAGACCTTTCCTGATTATAACACAATCAGCTATTGACAATTAGTCTCACCCCAACAGGCTACTGGACTGTTGCATTCTGGGAGATGTCATTTTCAGTCTGCTAGAAGTGACAGCAGATCTCCTCTCATCTACTCTTGTGTAGATCTCTTTAAATAGAATACAGACTTCTGGTGATACGAGACCAAAGTACTTTACCCAGTCTTTAATACATGGGTTAATATAGTTATATTGTTTATCTATTACATATGATATTGTATCATACATATTTGAAAATCTACATTGTATTATAGAGTGCAAAGAAGAGCGACCAGAATTATCCCGGGTTTAAAAGGCATGTCGTATGCAGACAGGCTAAAAGAATTGAATCTATTCAGTCTTGAACAAAGAAGACTACGCGGCGATCTGATTCAAGCATTCAAAATTCTAAAAGGTATTGACAATGTGGACTCAAGGGACTTTTTCTAACTGAAAAAAGAAACAAGGACCAGGGGTCACAAATGGAGATTAGATAAAGGGGCATTCAGAACAGAAAATAGGAGGCACTTTTTTACACAGAGAATTGTGAGGGTCTGGAACCAACTCCCCAGTAATGTTGTTGAAGCTGACACCCTGGGATCCTTCAAGAAGCTGCTTGATGAGATTCTGGGATCAATAAGCTACTAACAACCAAACCAACAAGATGGGCTGAATGGCCTCCTCTCGTTTGTAAACGTTCTTATGTTCTTAATATATAAACGATTTAGATATTTTAAAATATCTATTGTAAATTACGTTGTTTTTTATAGTAATTCACAATATTCAATAGGTCATATTTAGTAGTCACAGTTATTACCACAAACAGGATCATGTTTTATTCGGTAATTTCTATTTTCAAATGGCTCTCAGAAAGCACAGTTTTAATTTCACATGTGTGACATGGCTGCGGATTACAACCATGACCGATATTTCAATTAACACGATTCTATATTCCTCCGAGATAGTTGTTGACGTCATGCTAACTCAACGCCTCTGCCAATTCCTGTCAGCGCGGCTCCACAGTGAAATGAATTCCCTCAGCCTGTGAGAAAACTGTGCCTCCCGTGTCGTGATTATTGATATAAACAGGCTCGCCTGGGTAACAGCTATGAAAGAGGAGCGCAGGCTCGCACCGGGGAACAGACAGAAGAGCTCTCAAGGGAAGCAAGCACCGCAAAGACATTGGGGGTGTGCTGTACGTCACATCTGTTGCTGCGTGTTGGTAGAGGCTGTTTCGTAACTTTGGTGGAGACGAGTTCCCATCAGAGAATTTGATGCCAGTGAGTCTGCTCAATTGTGCAATTTAGCTCATTTAAGGTCATTTTTTCTACATCCATCTTTTTTTATGCGAGCGCTGTCTTTAACAACACCATCTTTTCATTTTCATATTCATATAATGCTGAACAGCACACTGAAGACCAAAGATGATTAAAGAGGATTATACATTATTCAAAGTACGAGAAATTACCTTAAAATGAGTACAAAGGATTTGATAGAACATTAAGAATGTGTCCGTAGACAGGTTCTATAAATCTACCCGAGCAGGTCCGTGGACCCATACAGAGCCGTTGTTGTCATTAAAGGACGGGCTATTTTTTGTCATTTTTAACTGGCTATCCCTGTTATTGAACTATATTGTTATGATAACTCCCTCAAATTGTGTTAAGTTGAAATGTAATACATCAAATTACATAAATAGAGCTTCTGATTTGTTCACAGAAAATGTAATTTGGTATTTAATAATGGTTTAAAGGTGGAACAAATATCTAATAGTAAATATCTCATTTTTAGCCGTCATTCTCATCTTATACACCCGCGTCCTTTGGGGGAAATCGATGAATAACTGCTGGCAATGAAAAAATTATCCAGACGCTCTTTTTATATGTAGGATTTCTATCTGAAGGTTGTACGGTGCTGCCCCCATTGGACACAAATGCGCACTGCAGTCAATGATTGACCTGTGAATTCGAATGAAGAATTAAATTATCATTTCACAAAGAGAAATGTTACATGCCTGCAGTAAATAGAGCTATATATAACACAGTACTGTCCAGAAACTATCGGGACAGATTAATAAATACAGAATGACTTGGTTGGGCATTTGTTCCTGTTGACTGTCCAGTTTGTTTACATTCCTTAAGCTGGTTTGAGCTGCAGGCACACACGCCCCCTCCCTCCTTGAAGCTTTCAGACCACCTGGAAATATTTTACTATTTAAAAAATACCTATTTTTATTTTAATTTCAAAGAGGTTTTCAATTTTTGAATAAATATAACATGTATGTGCTAACAAGGGGATTATGTTAGGGTTAGGGTCAGGATGAAGTTAACCATGCCACTGATAATCATTGCTGCAGTTACTCTAGGAAGCTGTGTGGTCCAGTGGTTAAAGAAAAGGGCTTGTAACCAGAAGGTCCCCGGTTCAAATCCCACCTCAGCCACTGACTCATTGTGTGACCCTGAGCAAGTCACTTAACCTCCTTGTGCTCCGTCTCTCGGGTGAGACGTAGTTGCAAGTGACTCTGCAGCTGATGCATAGTTCACACACCCTAGTCTCTGTAAGTCGCCTTGGATAAAGGCGTCTGCTAAATAAACAAATTATAATAATAAGGGGCTTGTTACAACAGGGTTCCTGGTTCAAACCCACTCAGCCACCGACTCACTGTGTGTGACCTTGACCAAGTCACTTAACCTCCTTCGGATGAGACGTAAAACCAAGGTCCTATTGGAAGTGACTCTGCAGCAGTGGTTGTGATGCACGGTTCACCCCCTTGTCTCTGTGAGTCACTTTAGATATAAGCTTCTGCTAAATGACTCATTAATACAAATGGTAATTTTGCAGTTTCTCCCCATGGCTATACTGTGCATTTCCCATGTTTTTGTAATATGCTTTACCAGACCTCTGTGCTTTACAATGCTTCCCTATGCTTTACCAGACCTCTCTGTGCTTCACAATGCTCCCCTATGCTTTACCACACCTCTCTGTGCTTTACAATGCTTCCCTATGCTTTACCACACCTCTCTGTGCTTACAATGCTTCCCTATGCTTTAACAGACCTCTCTGTGCTTTACAATGCTTCCCTATGCTTTACCAGACCTCTCTGTGCTTTACAATGCATCCCTGTGCTTTACAATGCTTCCCTATGCTTTACCAGACCTCTCTGTGCTTTACAATGCTCCCCTATGCTTTACCACACCTCTCTGTGCTTTACAATGCTTCCCTATGCTTTACCACACCTCTCTGTGCTTACAATGCTTCCCTATGCTTTACCAGACCTCTCTGTGCTTTACAATGCTGCCCTATGCTTTACCATACCTTTCGGTGCTTACAATGCTTGCCTATGCTTTACCAGACCTCTCTGTGCTTTACAATGCTCCCCTATGCTTTACCACACCTCTCTGTGCTTTACAATGCTTCCCTATGCTTTACCACACCTCTCTGTGCTTACAATGCTTCCCTATGCTTTACCAGACCTCTCTGTGCTTTACAATGCTGCCCTATGCTTTACCATACCTTTCTGTGCTTACAATGCTTGCCTATGCTTTACCAGACCTCTCTGTGCTTTACAATGCTGCCCTATGCTTTACCAGACCTCTCTGTGCTTTACAATGCTTCCCTATGCTTTACCAGACCTCTCTGTGCTTTACAATGCTGCCCTATGCTTTACCAGACCTCTTTGTGCTTTACAATGCTTCCCTATGCTTTACCACACCTCTCTGTGCTTTACCATGCTTTCACTGTGCTCTATTACACTTTTCTGTGCTTTTACTATGGGACGCTTTTATAAGGGTACAGGATCAAGTAGCAGCACCAATTGTTTGAATGTGGATGCAGACAGCAGGTAGGACACAATGTAAACAGGCAAGAGGATTACTGCATTGATAGTTCCTTTGTGAAAACACAGGGGATAACAAGTTGTTGCCAATCAATTACACACATTTCTAGCTCTTAATAGCGCACATGAAACATGTCAGTCTGGTTTTCGTGCTGCACATAGCACTGAGATAGCCCTTGTCAGAGTTGTGAATGATCTGGTGATAAGCTCTGAGTCGGGCTTTCCATCCAAATTCAAATTCAACTTCAAAGGTGCTTTATTGGCATGACCATTATTCACAGTATTGCCAAAGCAATGCATACACAGTACATCATCTGAACATTAAATAGACAATAACACTGATGAGAATAATAATGATAATGATAATGGTAAACAAATATAAATAATAACCACGTTATTAATAATTTAACAATAACAACAGTGAAATATAACAAGATTTGAACTAATGTAGAGTGCTCACTGTTTTTCCCTCAGGCTGTGACAGGCGGCTGTGTACTGGGCTGCCAGTTGGACACAGCTGGACTCCTCTCCGAGGAGGATTGGGAGTTTTTGAGAGTCTGGCAGGTCTGGGAATGTTTTGCAGAGATTTTTTATTTGTGGGAAGAAAGTTTCCCTTATTTCTGTGTATTTTGTACACTGCAGTAGAAAGTGCATCTCTGTCTCTACTTGTTGGAGTTGACAGTGATGACACAGCCGGTCCTCTTTGGGCAGCCAGGTGTGCCTGTGTCGGCCTGTTTCTATGGCCAGGCTGTGCTCACTGAGCCTGTATTTGGTTAGGATCTGCCTCTGCTTGCTGTCTTTCACCCTGCTCAGGTATTCGGCCAGGGTGTAGTGTCTTTTTAGGGCCCGATAGCACTCTAATTTGCTTTGTGTTTTTGTGTGTGTGTCCCAATAGGTGAGGTAGTTTTGTTTGTGTTGTGTCATCCATCTGAATTCTCCTCACTCTAAGTGCTGCTTTTGATACTGTGGACCACTCCATTGCATTGAATGGTCTAGAAAGCTCAGTGGGGTTGTCAGAATGTGTTACTGTTGAATTCTGATAAAACAGAGGTTATGCTGTTGGGCTCTCAGAACCAACTAACACATGTGGGATTACATGAGTTAGACTTCAGCAGGCTCTGATCAGAACTAAAACTGGAAATGAGAAATGTGGGGCTCATCCATTACCCTGGTCTATCATTCAAGATGCATATTAGGAACGTTACTGAAGTATCCTTTTACCATCTGAGAAATATAGCTGATCCTAGACCTATTATTTCTGTATCTGATGCTGAAAGACTAATGCATGGCTTTGTTTCATCTTGAATTGAAATTGTAATGCACTTTTCTCTGGTATCCCAAAATGTGTGGTTGTCGCTTACAGCTCATTCAGAACACTGCTGCTAGAACATTAAAAGCAGGCAAAGTGTATTACCCCTGTTTTGGCCTTTGTGCACTGTCTCCCTGTGCAGTTTAGAATTGAATTTAAGACTTTGCTTTTAACTTATAAGCCCCTGAATGGATTAACATCCAGTTACTGACAGGAATTATTGACCCTGTATCTTCCTAACTGCACAATTAGATCGCAGGATGCAGGGCTGCTGGTGATTCCAGGGTGAATACCAATAACACAGGAGGAAAGGCCTTTTCTTGTGACGCTCCGAAATTCTGGAATGCTCTGACTTCTGGGAGGGAAGCTGGGACTTTTTTGTCCTTTTTTAAATTCTAATTTAATTACATTTTCATTTTAGATTCTTAATTGTTCTATTTCTACAGACTTTTTTAAAGTTCTGTTTTATCATGTATGAAGGAGGACTGGAAAGCAAGGTTTTAGACTCCCAGCCTCCCTATTTTCTTAATTGGTCAACACTAATATGTTTTCCAGGTCTTTTGCCAGTGATGATTGTGGCTCTCCAGGACCAGGGTTGTCCACCCGTGAACTAGGTGTGTGCATGTTTGTGTGAGTGCGTGTGTGTGCATGTTTGTGTGTGTGCGTGTGTGTGCATGTTTGTGTGTGTGCGTGTGTGTATATGTGTGTGCATGTTTGTGTGTGTGCGTGTGTGTGCATGTTTGTGTGTGTGCGTGTGTATATGTGTGTGCATGTTTGTGTGTGTGCGTGTGTGTGCATGTTTGTGTGTGTGCGTGTGTGTGCATGTTTGTGTGTGTGCGTGTGTGTATATGTGTGTGCATGTTTGTGTGTGTGGGGGGGGGTATGTACATTTAGCATATCCATGAGAAAATATTTTAAATGTTTATAGAATTCTAATTTTAATGGTAAGATTTTCTTTATGTATATTTTATTGTGTAAATAAATTCGTTTTTTATTCTAATTATTTTTTAAAAGGGTCTCATGTTTATTTACGCGATTTGAAGAATGTATTTATAGGATCTATCCATATTTCATTTTGTGTAAAACAATTAATACTGTAAAAAGGAACGCAATAAAATCATTTAAACTGAATGAAAAGCTTGGTTTTTCCTGTAGCAGTACTGGTGAGCACCACCAGGGGGCAATGGGAGATGAGAGAAAAAAATAGAAAACCTCAACGGTGAGAAGACTGCAGAGCAGACAGGATAGTAACGGTGATTATAGTATATAAAAATGTATTGTATATTTATAATAGGTTATATTGAATTCCATGTATTATATATGTACATGGGCATTTTTTGCTGAAATTATGTTGAAAAAGTGGCCAATATAAGTAGCCCTGCCCAATATAAATCTGACTAACTTTGACCCTTACCATCAGAGTGAAGTTGTCAGCACACAGGTTCTAGAGGCACATCATGCCACGAACAAAAGAAATTCCTGAAGACCTCCAGAAAAAAAGTTGTTGATGCCTATCAGTCTGGAAAGGGTTACAAAGCCATTTCTAAGGCTCTGGAGCTCCAACGAACCACAGTCAGAGCTATATTGTCCAAATGGATAAAGTTTGGGACAGTAGTGAATCTTCCCAGGAGTGGCCGTCCTGCCAAAATCTCTCCAAGAGCAAGGTGTAAAATCGTCCAGGAAGTCACAAAGAACCCTAGAACAACATCCAGGGATCTGCAGGCCTCTCTCGCCTCGGCTAAGGTCAGTGTTCATGACTCTGCCATCAGAAAGACACTGGGCAAAAATGGGATTCATGGCAGAGTAGCAAGGCGGAAACCATTGCTCACTAAGAAGAACATGAGTGCTCGTCTCAAGTTTGCCAAAAAGCACCTGGATGATCCTCAAGAGTTCTGGAACAATGTTCTATGGACAGATGAGTCAAAAGTGGAACTTTTTGGCCGATATGGGCCCCGTTATGTCTGGCGAAAACCAAACACTGCATTCCACAGTAAGAACCTCATATCAACGGTCAAGCATGGTGGTGGTAGTGTCATGGTTTGGGGATGCTTTGCTGCATCAGGAACTGGACGCCTTGCCATCATTGAAGGAACCATGAATTCTGCTCTGCATCAGAGAATTCTACAGGAGAATGTCAGGCCATCCGTCCGTGAGCTGAAGCTGAAGCGCAGCTGGGTCATGCAGCAAGACAATGATCCGAAACACACAAGCAAGTCTACATCAGAATATTTGAAGAACAAGAAATTTAAAGTTTTGGAATGGCCTAGTCAAAGTCCAGACCTAAACCCCATTGAGATGTTGTGGCAGGACCTGAAACGAGCAGTTCATGCTCGAAAACCCACTAATGTCACTGAGTTGAAGCAGTTCTGCATGGAGGAGTGGGCCAAAATTCCTCCACATCGCTGTGAGAGACTAATCAATAACTACAGGAAGCGTTTGGTTGCAGTTATTGCTGCTAAAGGTGGCGTAACCAGTTATTGAGTCTAAGGGGGCGATTACTTTTTCACACGGAGGCATTGGGTGTTGCATAATTTTCTTTAATTAATAAATGAAATATGTATCAAATTTTTGTGTTATTTGTTCACTCAGGATCCCTGTTATCTAATATCAGATTTTGGTTGAAGATATGGTAACATTCAGTGTCAAAAATATGCAAAAATGCAGAAAATCAGACAGGGTGCAAATACTTTTTCACGACACTGTATGTATATATATATATATATAGATAGATAGATAGTGGAAGGGCACCTCTAGTGGTTGGAAAGTAGGTAGGGAATAGTTCCTTTAAGTAGGGACCAATGTGTGCGGACAGAGGCAGACAGATGACACCAGAGGTAGAATAAAATGCTACTGCGAACATCTGGCACACTCAGTGCAGCTCCAGAAATTAACAAAATAATACTCTCTCTCTCTCTCTCTCTCTCTCTCTCTCTCTCTCTCTCTATATATATATATATATATATATATATATATATATATATAGTGATAGGAAGCATGTGTTACCATTGTCCTGCACAGGGTTATATATATATATATATCTCTGTTTGGAAACCTTGCTTTCAGTTAGTGTTGCACTTCCTGGGTCACCTGGAGGGTGAAATTGTCCCCGCCCCTTCACTCACTTCTTAACTGTCATTAACCAACCAGCTGCTTCCCCTACTGACTCGTTTGTAAAATATTTCAACCTCAAAGACAGTGCTGAGGTGAAAGGACCGAGCTGCCTTTTACCTGTCAAACTGAACCTATATAGTGAATGGAGGTCCACAGCCGTTAAAAGGAGCGTTAGCTAAACTCCTTTAAACTACAATACCCTGTTGCTAGGTAACAGAAGGGGTGGGCGGGGTTAGACCGCTCCAGTCTCCGAGTCTCCCCAGAGGGGGTTGATAGCCGGGGGAAGGAGTTATTCTTTAACCTCGTTTGGGGTCTTCCCCTCTCCTGACCCCAAGCCCTGGGGTCCTGGCTGGGCCATATGGCAGTGCCGGGAGGGGGAGGGGCGACCCGCGGCAGCTTTGTGTAATTAGGACACATTCACTCAGCCAGCAGCTGAGATCTGGCAGCCTGGAGCCTCCATTCATCACACAGCAGACAAGCCAGTGATTTGGAGAGATCTTACCTGCTGATGTTGGGCTGGGTTCGTTTTTAGTTTTTTTTGGTTCTGACCCTGCTGTGTGGAAAGCTAAGCCTCTGGCATTATATGGCTTTCATTGCTACAATTATACTGCAGCTTAAGAGTACGATGCTTCTTTGTGGTATATGCAAAAAAAGTACTAGAATAAGGGCAGATCCTGAGGATATGGAGGTGTCTGTCTGTCTGTTCATCCAACTGTCTGTACAGAATATCACACGTACATTTCACACGTATTCTTGACTCAATCAGAACTACACTGATATTAAATAACCATTATCAAAATAAAAACAGTCATCATTTGAATCTATCTATCTATCTATCTATCTATCTATCTATCTATCCATCTATCCATCTATCTATCTATCTATCTATCTATCTATCTATCTATCTATCTATATATATATATATATATATATATATATATATATATATATATATATATATATATGGTCAAAAGTTTTGCATCACCTAGAATTTTAGGATTGAGATATGATTAAAAAATAACAACTATATGAACATAATTATGTAATAAAAGAAACTACCAAATGATATTGCAACAGTGTACCGGAAGCTGCAATAGCAGTACAGTATTTCATGTTAGATTTCGAAATGTCAGCAATATGTTAACGTAACATTATTGAGCAGGTTTCATTCAACCTTTCAAAAGCAAAATTAGTTAATTATATAGAGTGAATCAAAAAGTTTGGCCATATATATATATATATATATATGTATATGGACACATACATTGGATGTGACACAATTTTATGTTATGCTAGTGGGCTCACAGAACCAACTAAAAGGAAATGTGGGACTACATGAGCTCGAACCTTGCAGTCTCTCATCAAAACTTAAACTAGAAATTAAGAGTTTGGGAGTCATATTTGATCCTGATCTATTGTTTGAGACTCATATTAGGGAAGTTACTAAAGTATCTTTTTACCATTTGAGAAATATAGCCAAACTTAGACCAATTATTTCTGTATCTGATCCCGAGACTAATGCATGCCTTTGTTCTGAATGTTCTATTCTAAGAATCATGACATCATCCACAGAATCTTTGTATAATTCCAAAGTTTACTGCACTGTTTACTTTTCTTTTTAAACAGCTGAATATATATATATATATAGATAGATAGAAAGACAGACAGAGAGATAGATAGATAGATAGATAGATAGATAGATAGATAGATTGTATTGGTTTACAGTTATTTAATTAATTACATATTTACAAACAACAGCATATGTTTATTGCATTACACTATTTGTTGTTTTCTCAATTAGTTAAGTATTGATTTATATGTTCTCCAGTTTATTTTAATTAGAATTGGAATAATTGTATTTGTAGCCTCTTCTCTTACTAAATTCGCAGCATGGTTTGTGTTATAGTGGGGTTCTTAATAATGCTGAATGGATTAACATAAGTGACAGGCATATAAGCACACTGTAACAGTTTTTCCAGTCTGCGTTTCTTCTTCTCCACGGCTCTGGTCATCCTCTTGTTATATGGTACGGTCAGCAGCTTTACCGTCACACTGACCGCTCTCATTTTGAATGCACTGCCTTGGCATGAGGATGTTTCTGATCTCCTTCAAAGGGGTGCTGACCACGGCTTGAGCCTTTACTGTGCCTCTGACAAGGACTCCTTCTGAGTTAATGTCCCTCCTGATGTGACAATGACTATTGCTAACCACGCTTCTGTTTTGATTTCTGGGAGTTGGACTCTCATGAATCCTGAACTGCAGGGGCTTGTCTGAGGAGTATTTAACAGAGAAAATACTGAACCCGTAGAAATGTATAAAACACACACTGGAAATGTCTTCCGATGTCTCCCAGCTTCCACTGAAGCTGACACCCTGAGATCCTTCAAGAAGCTGCTTGATGAGATTCTGCTTGTGAAACTGACGACTCACACAGTGAGAGAGCTGAGGCTGAAACCCTTTAGCATGTGTTTGTTACCACAGCACAGCATCTTACCTCTTAGCAGCATTATCAGTGTCCCTTCAGTGATATACGAGACAGAGCTGCAGATGCAATGGTGCTGGTCCCTAATCGTTTCATGTTGTGTTGTAGTTCAGTCTCACTCCAGCGGTCCAGCTGCATTCAGACAGAGGGGCTTACAGTATGCTATGCATCAGACTAACTGTAGGGCTGTGTTTGAAATATTATCCTTAATTAATGCAAAAGCATGTGAAGAATCAAAAAAGAGGTGCAGAAATGTGAATAAAGCTAATAAGAGAATGGATTTTAAAATGGGTAGCACTCCTTCAAATGGGGAAGCAGTAATACTGTGAATACAGCTAATAAGAGGCAAGAGAACTGATTTTTAAAAATGGTTAACACTCCTTTAAGTGGGGAAGCAGTAACAGAGGCTTGGTGGTCCAGTGGTTAAGGAAAGGGTCCTGTTACCACGAGGTTCCTGCTTAAATCCCAGCTTGACCACTGACTCACTGTGTGTGACCCTGAGCAAGTCACTTCACCTCCTTGTGCTCCGTCCTTCGGATGAGACGTGAAACAAACTAGGTCCTATTGGAAGTGACTCTGCATCAGCAGTTGTTGATGCATAGTTCACCCCCTAGTCTCTGTAAGTCGCTTGGGATAAAAGCGTCTGCTAAATGACTCATTAATAATGTTAATATAATAAATAAGAGGGTAGGAAATGTAAAGCACAGGGTTAGATGATGTTATAATGATACATGACTGTATTAGAGGTGTTATGTGCAGTATTACAAATAGGATTTGTTTTGACAGTAGGTATTGCAGTGACCTGACAGCTGACCTGCTGCTTACAGAACAACAAAAGCTGAGCTACAGACAGGAATGACCTACCTACCCCACCCTGCACTGCCCCACAGCGGTTATCATCCCCAATGACCACTGACACACACACACACTGAGACTCACACACACACACTGAGACTCACACACACACTGACACACACACACTGACAATCACACACACACTGACGCACACACACACACTGACACACACTGAGACTCACACACACACACACACACTGATAGTCACACACACTGAGACTCACACACACACTTAATAACACACACTCTCACATACACACACACACTGACACACACACACTGACAATCACACACGCACTGACGCACACACACACTGACACACACTGAGACGCATACACACTGACACACACTGATAATCACACACACTGAGACTCACACACACACTTAATAACACACACACTGACGTACACACACACACTGACACACTGACAATCACACACACACTGACAATCACACACGCACTGAAGCACACACACACTGACACACACACACTGACAATCACACACGCACTGACAATCACGCACACACTGACGCACACACACACTGACACACACTGACAATCACACACGCACTTACAATCACACTCACACACACACTCTCTCTCTCTCTCTCTCCGTCTCACACACACGCAGACACTCACCTGTTTAATATCAGTGTCTTTGTATAATTCACATTGGCTATGTTTACAATGACTTCTAGCACTCAGAATGGAACGCTTTTTTTTTAGAAATGTGACATCATCATACTGTACTTTTCTAGATTTTCGAAATGCCTGGAAGGGATAGGCCAGTGCCACTTTGGTTGGTTCCGGATCAAACTGCGTCAAATTCAAGACAAATTGAAGAATCATCATCTTACTGACACAGAAATACACTTCCTTATCTCCTGTCATCCCATTGCAAATCCCATGTTAAGAAATGCACATCACACAACTTCAGAACAGATATCGCAGAGACAGTGAAACAGTATATGAAAAAATGTCAACCAGGGAAAGGGCACAGCGCTTCCCCACGATTTTTAAAAGTACAACACATTTCTCTGAATAATCTCAAAACAGGTTGATCTGTTTAAACTGTTTTTGTTTTGTTTAGCAATACACTTTAAAGAGAAGATATAAACACCTCCAGACCGTCGCTGATAAAACCACTGAAATCTCAGCAGCAGCACAATTCAATAAAGCCTCAGCTTGCGGTCCTTAGATCTAGCATCGAAAATACTTCAATACAGAAGTCCTTCTCTAATACTAATTTTATTACTTATAGCATCTCTTTGAAAATGAATTGATTTGGAGTTAACAGTCATGCATATTTCAGCAGACACATTTTGTTTTACCTTGCATGCAGTTCATATTGCAGTACGGCTATTCTAATTAAAGAGGGGAAAACCATAAAACAAAGCACATATTAATAGTACAGAGTTTACAAAATTACAGCTTCAGCACAGAACATGTCTTTATGTATGAGGGAATCTTTTTTTTAAAATTCAGAGTGACCAATTATTATTTTTTCTTTTTATTTTTCCCCAATTTGGAATGTTCAATTATCTCCTCACCACAGGGAGTCCCCGCACAGCACGGACGTTCTGAGGGCGTGTGAGCATCCTCCGATCTCACAAGCATAAAGCCACAATCGCTTTTCAGTAGAGCAATCCAGAGCAGAAGTGGAGCGGCCTACCGATCCCGGAGAACAGAGATCAGCCCTGCCTCTTATCCAGCACTTTAACTGGATGAGCCGCTCGGGCTGCTGCACTCATCGTGTGCTTCCTGTTTCTGCTGCCCTCATCGTTTGCTTCCTGTTTCTGCTACACTCATCGTTTGCTTCCTGTTTCTGCTGCACTCACCGTGTGCTTCCTGTTTCTGCTGCCCTCATCGTTTGCTTCCTGTTTCTGCTACACTCACCGTGTGCTTCCTGTTTCTGCTACACTCACCGTGTGCTTCCTGTTTCTGCTGCCCTCATCGTTTGCTTCCTGTTTCTGCTACACTCATCGTGTGCTTCCTGTTTCTGCTACACTCATCGTGTGCTTCCTGTTTCTGCTGCACTCATCATGTGCTTCCTGTTTCTACTACACTCACCGTGAGCTTCCTGTTTCTGCTACACTCACCGTGTGCTTCCTGTTTCTGCTGCACTCACCGTGTGCTTCCTGTTTCTGCTACACTCACCGTGTGCTTCCTGTTTCTGCTACACTCACCGTGTGCTTCCTGTTTCTGCTGCACTCATCGTGTGCTTCCTGTTTCTGCTACACTCACCGTGTGCTTCCTGTTTCTGCTACACTCATCGTGTGCTTCCTGTTTCTGCTACACTCACCGTGTGCTTCCTGTTTCTGCTACACTCACCGTGTGCTTCCTGTTTCTGCTGCACTCACCGTGTGCTTCCTGTTTCTGCTACACTCATGGTGTGCTTCCTGTTTCTGCTACACTCACCGTGTGCTTCCTGTTTCTGCTGCACTCATCGTGTGCTTCCTGTTTCTGCTACACTCACCGTGTGCTTCCTGTTTCTGCTACACTCACCGTGTGCTTCCTGTTTCTGCTACACTCATGGTGTGCTTCCTGTTTCTGCTACACTCACCGTGTGCTTCCTGTTTCTGCATAGAGCGTTATTTACCAGATTTTCTAACTAATCTTATTTTTCAGGTGTTTTTTTTTTAATGACCACTAGGGGTGTGCAGCTGTAATGTCTGCCCCCTCTGCAACTGTGGCACAACTGTGAGTAACTGGAAATACACACTTACTGAGGGGACAGAAATTACAGCTGCACCCCTTTGTTGAACAAGGGCATTGTGCTGGAATAATCAATCTGAGCAGAAACCGTTATAGGGAGCACACAAAACAGGATACTAAACAGGGAGGAAATGCAATATCAAGAACACGCAGGTGAAATGAAATGTACTTGAGCCACCGTGGTTAGTCCTCAGTCTGCTGTCTGTGTCACATGAGCTCCATTTATAAAGCACAGTCATGAATCAGTATCTCAGCACCTTGAACTGACTGGCAAGGCAAGGGCTGCCCGTGGAGCGCAAACCTCACAGTTCAGATCTTGTGCCCAGTGTATCAAACCCGGGTGCACCACATGAGAGCTTCTTACCCACTGGAGATCTGTTTGATAAACACAGTGAAGGTGTTTGATGCAGCTTTAATGCAATATAAATACATTTCCAACTGTCGTGTTTATGACCTACTGCATTACACCTAACGGGAGTGCAAAATATGTTAACCAAGAGATTAACATGCTAATGTCTTTATTAGCAGGGCCCTCTCGTATGGTTTGAGCATCCTTTGTACCTGACATCCTATGCTTTCGGTGTAGCTTTACATACAGATATCACACAAGACTCTTAAAACGCTAGGAATTAAATAGTTTAAACGTATGCTTGGTATATGAGCCTGCCTTTTCACAATGACCACACTAACTGCGCTGTGTTGTTCAATGGCTAACCCTTTAGTAATACTAAATTATTGTTATTAATTTCTTAGGAGACACCCTTATCCAGGGCGACTTAAAATTGTTACAAGATATTACATTCTTTTTACATACAATTACATTATTTTTTTACACATTATTTTTACATACAGTTACCCATTTATACAGTTGGGTTTTTACTGGAGCAATCTAGGTAAAGTACCTGCTCAAGGGTACAGCAGCAGTGTCCCCCACCTGGGATTAAACCCACAACACTCCGGTCAAGAGTCCAGAGCCCTAACCACTACTCCACACTGCTGTGTGACATAAACCTGCCAGGCATTCCCTGATGAAAGCACAGCAAACTATAGTGAAGCAGAATTCAGCTATGAATAAGAAAACCACTAAGGTTGTTTGATAATGACATTTTTAATTATTGATTATCGGCTGTAAATTACCATGATAATCACAATTATCTTAAATCATGATCCTAGTTTTTAGTTCTTCCTCTCTCTCACATTTCGCTGGTTGGCTTTTTAAAACAGAGCCCCTGTTCTCTCCCACAATAGAGGGGTCTGAATTGAAGTTATTTTGCAATGCCCAGTTTAATTGTGATGGTTCTGTACAGGAAGAGAGAGAGGAGCATCTCGGCAGCAGCACCGCTGATCCTTCTCAGCTTCACTGTCAGGAACACGATTTCTGCAGAGAACACCAGGAGCCACAATCACTTTCAGTGCAATACATGACACGATACGAAAAGAAATGTACTAAATTCAATGGCAAATCCAATTTCCAGTCAAAACATTTGTCATTGAATTGCTTTCAGTATTTCTAAATTCAGCTCTGTTTTAATAGTCATGGATAAGAAACAATAGAATCTATGACAATCCAAAACAACCTTGGTTGTTTAAGAATGGGCTCAAAATGAGATCTACAAAATGTGTCATGAAAACTCCCTAGGGCTGATTTTTTTTTGCACTTGTGATTCATCAGTAAAGCATATTTAACGGAAGCCATTCACTGTGGGCTTCAAGTCATCGCGTTACCTTTTTGAGGACATTTTTTTTCTTCAGTTTTGTCTCCACACGCGGACAGACACAGACATAGACACAGACACAGACACAGACACATACGCAGGCACACCCAGGCAATATTTGTGGCTTAATCTCACAACCTTAATCAGCCTTGTGTTAGTCGTAGGACAAGATTAGCTGGAGGTAGGAGAGAGAGAGAGAGAGAGAAAGAGAGAGAGAGAGAGAGAGAGAGAGGGGGGGGCATCCTGCTGGTTGTAGCCCAGTTGTCTGAGAGAGAGAGAGGGAGGGGGTTTGAAATGTGTATAGAATAGAAACACAAGGGAAAGAGAGACAGAGCGACAGAGAGAAAGAGAGAGAGGAGAGAGAAACCTGGCCGTTTGACAATGCTGGAATATGGTACACAAGAAGGAGTCGAATCAAACACAAGGATTTGCCTGTGAAGAAAAATATATAGAAAAAAAAATAAGGTAAGATGTGTTTTTTTATATTTAAAATGTCTTTTCTGTCAAACAATTGCCACCAGAGGAAATTTAAAAGAGGAAATTTAAAAGAGGAAACGTTTTTTTTTTTTTTTTTTGACATTGATAGTAAGGCTTAGCTGCCTTCCTATTGTAGAGGATACAGGATGTACCAGAATAGACTGCTGAGAAAGGTAAGGAAAGCCCTGGTGTTTCTGTCTGTGCTTGGTTTGCTATATAGTTGGGTGTTATTTTCTGCAGAGAATAAGGGCTGGTGGTGGTAGGGGAGGCAGGGAGGGAGGGGAGCGTTTGCTATCATAAAGAGGTCAAGGTGCCTTGTTTTTGATACAGTGTGAATTACGAGCAGGCAGGCAGGCAGGCAGACAGGCAGTCAGACAGGGCTGAATTGGTGGATGGATAGAAGGACGATATAGGGGAGAATGAAGGAAGGAGAGAAGCTGACATAAGGGTACATGTGCAATGGAGAGATGGATTTCAAGGAGTTTATTTTGGTGTCAAAAGACATTCTGACAAAATGTCGGGGGTACTGACACAGAAATACATAGGTGGGTAAAGATCATGTTATATCTACATGTTAAACACATTTCTTGTAATAGATGGATTCAAGTCTGTCTATCTATCTATCTATCTATCTATCTATCTATCTATCTATCCAGCTACCTATATAGATATCTGTCCCCTCAGTCCTTTGATTGTGTTGTGTTTTTAATGTATAGCTTTATAAACATATTTGCAGTGGGGACTCAGGGTTGAGTTGTTTGATTTAAATCCAACGTCTGGATTTGAAACCGTGGAGATTTGGAAAATCAAACATATTGAAGATTTTTGTAAATAATGATAATTCTCAAATCAAAATATCCAAATACAGTACAATTAAAGTGAAATGTTTTTTAAATATATATTTTGATTTCTATGTACATTTATATATTTATATATAACATAGTTCTACAGTTAAAATAAAATCTCTTTTTGGAGTACAGTGTTCGCTAGGGTGTAAAGATTCACGGTGATAAATTGGGATCCTTTCATTACATGATATACTGTATCGTAATAGAGGTATGTATTGTTGATATTGTGATACAAAATCACAGCACAGCTCACTGTAGTTCACCAAACGCTTCTTGAATGAAGAATGCGTGTGTTTTATAGTTGAATACACACTCTCCCTATCCCATTTCATTTAACAAAATGTCCCATCGTTAATGATTATTTGATCTTATTCTGCATCATACAAGTAGCCCATCAGGACCATTGCGTGTACCGTGATGCATATTGCAACCTGCCTATCGTGTTACATATCGTGACATTAGTGGACCGTTACAACTCTTATAGTCACTGTCAATATGGCATCTCTTACAACAGTAAGTGAGACCTTAATAATGAAATGTTAACTTATAATATATTCAAAAAAAGGCACTATATATCCAAGCTGGTATCTGAATCCCAAAGGTTACTAACCCATCATAGAAATAATCATTTAATATGAATTGATGAATAGAGAAACCCCATGTTAAAAATTGATATATGTTATAACAAGCATGTCAGTCAACAGGGGATGCAGCTGATTGGTTATTGGCAGGAAAGAAGGCGGTGAAAGGGGTGGGGACAGTTTCACTCACCAGGGGAAGCGCAAGATCTGAGAGCACGGTTTGCAAACAGAGACTTTTTTCACCTTGTGGAGAACCTGATGTTTTAAAATGAACATTTTCTATAACATGTGTTTCCTTCAGAGCTGCACATTTAAGACCTGTGAGCCTATTGCATTGCTGTGTATCATATCTCCAGTTATAGTGTATGGGTACTGTAGCTGCTGTTGATCGAGTCAGTGCTCCGCAGAGGGGATGTGTGCCCTTTCTGTTGAATGGAATAGGAGAGGGTTCAGGTGGCATGTGGGAATGTGCTGCCTGGGCAGGCTAAACAATACGGCTGCCCTCTCTGGTATAGCCTGTGGGCATGGGACATTAAGCTCAAGATTTATCAAGGCGTTTACACCTCAATATAAATTGCACCCCCTTTGTGTGATGCTGGCAATCATTCAGAGCTGTTCTTTTTGTGCACGCATGGTTCTTATTTTTTAAATCTGTGTGTAGATGTTTTCACCTGAGTTCAGGAGCTGCTGTGCCACGTTGGCTCATTTTTGCTGGCAATACACCAGCTGTGCACTAGATGGTGCTGGCACTAATTTAAAGATGCTGGTTGATCTAACTTGCGTTACAGGCATCTACAAAATACCACATCGGTTCTTAAGTGTTGTTTAAACCCACAGTGTG
Organism: Acipenser ruthenus; assembly: GCF_902713425.1. NCBI lineage: Eukaryota > Metazoa > Chordata > Actinopteri > Acipenseriformes > Acipenseridae > Acipenser > Acipenser ruthenus. The sequence goes on along the minus strand of NC_081231.1, from coordinate 2,896,346 downwards.
CTGCAGGGGGGACATGTTAATGAACATAAGAACATAAGAACATAAGAAAGTTTACAAACGAGAGGAGGCCATTCAGCCCATCTTGCTCGTTTAGTTGTTAGTATCTTATTGATCCCAGAATCTCATCAAGCAGCTTCTTGAAGGATCCCAGGGTGTCAGCTTCAACAACATTACTGGGGAGTTGGTTCCAGACCCTCACAATTCTCTGTGTAAAAAAGTGCCACCTATTTTCTGTTCTGAATGCCCCTTTATCTAATCTCCATTTATGACCCCTGGTCCATTTTTCTTTTTTCAAGTCAAAGAAGTCCCCCAGGTTGACATTGTCTATACCTTTTAGGATTTTGAATGTTTGAATCAGATCGCCGCGTAGTCTTCTTTGTTCAAGACTGAATAGATTCAATTATTTTAGCCTGTCTGCATACGACATGCCTTTTAAACCCGGGATAATTCTGGTTGCTCTTCTTTGCACTCTTTCTAGAGCAGCAATATCCTTTTTTGTAACGAGGTGACCAGAACTGAACACAATATTTTAGGTGAGGTCTTACTAATGCATTGTAGAGTTTTAACATTACTTCCCTTGATTTAAATTCAACACTTCTCACAATATATCTGAGCATCTTGTTAGCCTTTTTTATAGCTTCCCCACATTGTCTAGATGAAGACATTTCTGAGTCAACATAAACTCCTAGGTCTTTTTCATAGTTCCCTTCTTCAATTTCACTATCTCCCATATGATATTTATAATGCACATTTTTATTGCCCGCATGCAATACTTTACACTTTTCTCTATTAAATTTCATTTGCCATGTGACTGCCCAATTTTGAATGCTGTCTAGATCATTTTGAATGACCTTTGCTGCTTCAACAGTGTTTGCCACTCCTCCTATTTTTGTGTCGTCTGCAAATTTAACGAGTTTGCTTACTATACCAGAATCTAAGTCATTAATGTAGATTAGGAATAGCAGAGGACCTAATACTGATCCCTGTGGTACACCACTGGTTACCTCACTCCATTTTGAGGTTTCTCCTCTAATCAGTACTTTCTGTTTTCTACCTGTTAACCACTCCCTAATCCATGTGCATGCATTTCCTTGAATCCCTACTGCGTTCAGTTTGAGAATTAATCTTTTATGCGGGACTTTGTCAAAAGCTTTCTGGAAATCTAAATAAACCATGTCGTATGCTTTGCAGTTATCCATTTTCAATGTTGCATCCTCAAAAAAGTCAAGTAGGTTAGTTAGACACGATCTCCCTTTCCTAAAACCATGCTGGCTGTCTCCCAGGATATTGTTACCATATAGGTAATTTTCCATTTTGGATCTTATTATAGTTTCCATAAGTTTACATACAATAGAAGTCAGGCTTACTGGTCTGTAGTTACCTGGTTTGGTTTTGTCTCCCTTTTTGTGGATCGGTATTACGTTTGCAATTTTCCAGTCTGTCGGTACAACCCCTGTGTCAAGAGACTGTTGCATGATCTTGGTTAGCGGCTTGTAAATAACTTCTTTCATTTCTTTGAGTACTATTGGGAGGATCTCATCTGGCCCAAGGGATTTGTTTATTTTAAGAGCTCCTAGTCCCTTTAACACTTCTGCCTCTGTTATGCTAAAGTTATTTAAAATTGGATAGGAACAGGTCGACATGTGGGGCATGTTGTCCGTGTCCTCCTTTGTAAAAACCTGTGAAAAGTAATCATTTAATATATTTGCTATTTTTTTTTCTTCATCTATGATTTTGCCATTTGTGTCTCTTAGACATTTAACCTCCTCTTTGAATGTTCTCTTGCTGTTATAATATTGGAAAAACATTTTGGAATTGGTTTTAGCCCCCTTAGCAATATTGATTTCTATTTCTCTCTTGGCCTTTCTAACTTCCTTTTTGACTTGTGTTTGCAGTTCCAAGTACTCTTTCTGTGTGCTTTGTTTTTGGTCCCTTTTAAACGCTCTGTAAAGTGCCTTTTTTAGCTGAATTTTTTTTTTTAATTGATCTATTAAACCATTTTGGCCATTTTGTTTTAGATATAGATTTGTCTACTTTTGGGATGTAATTGTTTTGTGCCTCTAGTACTACATTTTTTTAAAAAAAGCCATCCTTTTTCTGTGGATGTTTTCTCTATTTTACTCCAATCTACTTCTATTAGTCTCTGTTTAGTCTCATGGTTACACTCTGGTGTGCCAGCTGTAGAGAGAAGACATGTTTGAGAGCTGTAGTGAGGCCAGGGAACACAAAATACAGTAAAATACAGTATAAAAAAATACAGAAAGCTCCTAATAATATCACTTTGATAGAACATAAGACTTGAAGGTTTCCGTGTAATAAGATATACAGTATTGCAATTTTACACAGAGAATGCCACAATCTGTATGATTGCAGCTTCTGTATTCTTCAGTTATAGCTATTTGCTGTACAGTATTACTGAAAAGAATATGATTAATGAGTGCTGTGTACAGAGTCAATACCTCGCACTGTGTTTGAGTTGCACATGTGGTATCAGCACTGTGTTTGAGTTGCACATGTGGTATCAGCACTGTGTTTGAGTTGCACATGTGGTATCAGCACTGTGTTTGAGTTGCACATGTGGTATCAGCACTGTGTTTGAGTTGCACATGTGGTATCAGCACTGTGTTTGAGTTGCACATGTGGTATCAGCACTGTGTTTGAGTTGCACATGTGGTATCAGCACTGTGTTTGAGTTGCACATGTGGTATCAGCACTGTGTTTGAGTTGCACATGTGGTATCAGCACTGTGTTTTAATGCTTGTTTTGCCAGGTTATTAGTGAACTCCTGTTTAAGTTAAACACCACTTAAGGTTACCATTTTTACTCAGTCAATTGAAAGTGATATTAAACGGTTTTGACTGTATTCATAACGAATGCATCATTGAGTAACATGCATTACTATTGTAGAAGGCCACCAGATTATATTATTTAAGACATAGCAGTAATTCCAGTAAAGGTGTAAATGGCTACAGGTCGCAGACATTGAAATGTTGGCGTTTCAGTTGGAGTACATCCGGTTTGTATCACATGCTGTGACAGCATGTGAGGAGTTAGCGGAGGGTTAGGGGTTGTGAAGGATTGTGTGTGGAGTTATACGCTGCTGTGAAGCTTTCCTGAAGGTGGTTTTATTGCTACATGGTGTTTATTTGAAAAAAGAAAAAGCATTAACCTGTATTAAACACTGTTATTTTCAACCAGTATTGCCCTTATAAACGTTTCCCACAGTAAAATCACAGCAAAGTGTAATAAAGCACAGTAAAAGCATGGTAAAGCATAGGTAGGCATTGTTAAGCACGGAGAGGTATGGTAAAGCATAGGGAAGCATTGTAAAGCACAGAGAGGTCTGGAAAAGCATATGGAAGCATTGTAAAGCACAGAGAGGTATGGTAAAGCATAGGTAAGCATTGTAAACAATTTGACTGTAAATCTAGAAGACTTGTGGTTGAAATGTTTGCAATTGAATTGAGTGGTTCCAATATTTCTAAAGGTTTATCAGCTATGGATAATGCATGCAGTGCAGTGAAATACGCCACTCCAAATCTTGAACTTGAAGGGTGTTTGTGTCCATTCCTGTTCTTGTTTTTTATTAAATATCTACAGCTTGTTATCTGTCCAGCAGCAGTGCAGTCCTGGCTGGAGGTAATGTCTCTTTAATAAGCAGTGCTGATGTGGAGGCTCCAGTCCAAGATTATCCTCCTTCTTATAGTTTAATCCCAAACCAGGAAGCGCCAGGCTGGGGAGCAGCAGCTGCTTCCATCCCCTGTGAGCTGCCCAACCCAGTAATGGGGACACTCCTTTGAAAAAGTAATGCGTTACAGTTTCAAGTTACTTTGATAAAATGTAACTAGTTACAGTTCCAAATAGTTTCTTCTCAGGCACAGTTTGCATTTTACAGAGATATTGCTTTGGGTTTGGTCAGGCTGCAGCTGGAAATATTCTTTGAAGATCCAGCTATCGAAGCCACTCCCTCCCTCCTCTGATGCTGTTTTCTAGCAGGATGATCTGAAAAGCGCCTTCGTGTGACGTGTAGGTTTTGACTGCTGGAGCACTTTCTAATTTCCATGGTATTCATTAGATGTAGTCCTTTTTTAAACTATGATATTTTTTCACTTCAAATGTAAGCCGTTTCCACCTTTCATCACCTGCATTGCAATTGCAATGCTATAAGAAGCTTCTTTGACATTTCAATTCCTAAAATAAGTTTCAAAGAATAGTAGGGTTGCTATATACACTGGCGGTCAAAATGATGATGTCACCAGCCTTGGAACAGAGTGACTGGGGTGGGACACTGTCCCCTTTACCCATTCAGACCCCTTTCTTAATAAATATCTTGGTATCCCTGAATGGATAATCATCTCCTCTTTAATGCAAAGGATTGTAATACTCGTCTAGTGTGGTGGTACTGGATCCATGTTTCAGAATGCAGAACGACTAGCAGGAGGGTTTTTATCAGCCAGTGTTTCTCACTCAGACCTCTTGTTCACTGAATATCTTGGTCTCCCTGAATAGATAACTGTCTTTAAATAGATCCAAAAGATTTTAATTAAAAATCCCTGCCACAGACGTTTCCCCCAGATATCATCAATTTACTCCCAATGCAGAATGACTGTGTGGGACAATTATTCTTCATTTCATCCCAAAAACGTATGTCCCTACAATGGTGGCTGCCAAGAATGACACCACATGGAGTTGTGTACCAGTCTTGGCAGACAGCATTGCAGAAACATGTTGAAAACAAAGAGCTATTGTCCCACAGAGTCAATCTGCATTGGCACTAAATTGATAATGAGAGGAGAGGATTATCTATTCAGGGATACCAAGATATTTACTAAGTGGCTAACTGTAAATGTAAGATTCTGCAATGTCCATTGTCTGCACATAGAGCTGGTTATGTGGGGTAATGCAAGAACAGGAAACAGTATAGTGTTTAGAAATACACATTATGCACACAGAGGATGCAAAAACCACAAAGTCCAGAAGATACTTTCTATATTCTGTTTTTAAAGGAGACGTGGTCTAACTTTTATCAGACCGTTATAATAATAATCAACAATTGTGATGTGTTGTTTCTTCTTCTTCTTCTTCTTCTTCTTCTTCTTCTTCTTCTTCTTCTTCTTCTTCCAATACTTTTCCTATAAACGTGCATGTTGTACAGTCTTATTGTACACAGTGATGGCGTGAGACCTGTGCATAAATAAGGTGTATAATAAGGTTATGATAAATTGCTAAACTCAATTTTAAAAACAAACTCTACCACCAGTAAATGAACACAATAAAACCATCAATGCCAAAGCAAGCAGCAATGTCCTGCAGATTGAAAGTTTTATCCGCAGAAGACTGGGGGGATATCTGTGTGAGAGCAGAATAGCGCAGTAGAAAATCAATAAGCGACATAAATTCAGTAAGAAATGACCTCAGCCACATGCCCTCCGTGGGATATTATGCAGTGTAGGACTGAGGCTCTCAGAAAGCAAAGGAAATCATCCAACTCCACCCTCCACAGCAGCACAGCCAATTTTGTTCTCTGATTCCTAATAATAATTCAGTTTTTACTCCCACACATTTTACTCAAATAAAAAATTACATTATGTATTTTTTTTCCATTTTTCAATATTATCCTCAACACTTCTTCAATTGTTAAAAATAAACACTGCTAGTTTTACAATTTCTGTCTCTTAGGTCATGTATTATAAGAAATATATCCGTCCTTCGGCTGAGGTGTGACACCGAGGTAGCAGCAGTTGTTGATGATGCACAGTTTCAGCCCCTAGTCTCTGTAAGTCACTTTGGATAACAGTGTCTGCTCAATGACTAATTATTAATAATAATAATAATAATAATAATAATAATAATAATAATGATAAATATTAATATACATCAAAACTGTACATATATTTTGAGAGCCTCCAAAAAATATACACTGAAAAGGAGCAAGTCTCAATATTTCCAATAACATAACCTTCAATGTCTTTCCGAAGGAAAATATACAACGACACGAGTATTTGCAATCCACAATGACTTCTTCATTTGAAAGCAGCTCATCAATATTGTGCAAGTGTGAGGCCACAAAACATCAATATTGCGCAACTCACCATAACACAGCTAGTACTCAAGTCTTACTCATATACACTTGAGATCTCAGATGATATTAAAATGCTTTTGTAATACAATTCCATCCCATATAGACAGACGGGGATTTTTCTATTGGTGGATTGTAAGAATATGCGCATTGATTATTGCAAAAGACAGGCCGATTACATGGATTGTTTAAGCATTCGTTATGGATCTGTTCATTGAACAAGGATTCAGAAACAAGTCCAGGAGTGTTTATAAGCTGAACTCCACTGTTTCGTTACAGCTATGAGCCCCAGGATGGCACTGCGGGTAACATCCCGCGCTGCCACTGAGTAGAATGGGGTTTCTGTCTGTTTTGGGAATGTGCTATTTAATCAGGACAACTCCAGCGATTTAAACATGTCATGTGATATTGTGAAGCAATGAAAAGCATGCAGATCATCAGGCAAACCGCACACACACAAAACACAACAGGAAGCTTCCATTGCTGTGTGTTGAAACCAGAGGAAGCACTGAATTTAAGCTAATCTTTTAGCTCCCAGTCTGAGTGAAAGTGTCTTCCTGTGCAGAAACCAAATGCTATTGGTCACCAGGCTTTTACATTAGCTAAGCTAGTGTGAGCTGCAGGCACACAAGCTTCCCCTCCTTGAAGCTTTCTGGCCACTCTGTGACTGAACTAAAGAGCTGTCCTCCTGCTGCTAGCTGCACCGTGCTTACTGTATTAGCTTTATGAACCCTTTAAGGTACAAGGAACATGTGTGTCCCACAAATTAAATGATGCTAACGTTCTTACTTTGCAATGAGGTGCACGAAACAGGGTTAAAAGTTACTGCAGGTTGGATCTGGACATCCAAATTGTCGCTCTCCAATGTATTTGAAGAAGAAACCATTTGAACAACAAGCGCTCGATTCCTTGTGTACTTGAAGGAGTTAACAGTATTGCTGACCCCACCATTTCATTGTCATGAGAATCTTTTGAGTCTGCTAACCTCAGGATATGAAACTATTTCAGCATTACCCTTTATAAGGTTTACCACAGTAAATGTGAATGCATTTTTGCAGTTTTCCCCCATGCTTTTCCTATGCTTATATATATATGGTTACCTATCCTAGCTTACCCTGGTTTGCCATGTTTTAAATATGCTTTATCATACCTCTCAATGCTTACCTATGCTGTGCCATGCTCTCACCTGCATTATTACATTTTGCTATGCTTTTACTATGGGACACTTTTATAAGGGTATAGACAAACTATGGTATGCTACGGTCCAATGGTACATTTGCTATGTGTCACATGATCTGATTGCAGCTGGACCATTGGAGGGAGCTTGAACTACAACACAACAGGAAGTGATTAGGTACTAGGAAGCAGCAGTAACTACTTATTCCCATTTATAAACAATATATAAGTATAAAATCCCAGAAGGTGTTCAACAGAAGACCAAGGAAGCTGATAAGAGGTAAGAGAAACCTGGTTTGAACTCCTTTAAAAGGGGGGCACTGATAATGTCGCTGGTGCTATTAAGACTGGTGCTGTGAAATGCTCTAATGAAAGCCAGCTGTGGGTTCTCTGGGTGAAGGCTGATCAAATAAATCGAGCCCTGATCAAAGACTAAGGAGAGTTGTCTGCACGCTACACCCATTGCATGTGTTTGCAGGAAGGTTTGCACAGTAAAAAAAAGGCAAGCCTTGTGGTTTTCTAATTATTTCCAAAGACACCCTGAGCAGAATTTCCAAAGACACCCTGAGCAGAATGAATACAGAGAGCACCTGACTCATTTAGAGAACTTATTTCAACAGGAACAGTTAGCAATAAAACAATAGTATGACAAGTTCCTTTTTATTATTTCAGAGAACGGTTCTTTCCTAGTAAATCAATAATAACAACACATATAATAAGCTGCTGCTTCCTGAAACCACTTCCTGTGCTGTAGGTCACCCACTTGTAACACCCGCTCAGAGGGGCTCAAACAGAGGGGTTATTTTTAATATATAGCCCGACTACGCCAGCACAGTGTGATAAGCACAGAACAATATTCGATAATAATCAGAGACAATAGATCCATATACAATCAATGAGAATGCTTTTATTGGACAGCGCAGTTAAAAGGAGCAACAACACATTGTTCAGTATCCAAGTGATCAATTACAGATTTTCTATTAACAGGTCATCATACTTAAGACTTCTCAAAATAGTCATTTGAAATCCCCGAAGTGCACACTGCAGTATTGCACTTTAGAACGTGCTTCGTCAACCAGGCGTAAATAGAAGATAATAATACAAGCACTGACCATTGTAAAAACTCTAAACATATAACACTGTGCAGAGCGAGAGAGAAATCTGTATAACAATCTCTTACTTAATTTTCCGTACCATATGTTCCGATTAGCTACCGACAGGCTAAAAGCTCTTAATTCACTCGCGCTCGTTTTTCAAACCGGCATACTGTATGTCAGCCGAATACTTACCATCAGGAAAGTCTATGTACAGGCTCGTTTCACTTCCCTCTGTGGCTCTCCATTCCAAACACTAAAATAATGTTCCCACTCCTGCACAAACAAAACCACAACAAAGGACGGACAGAGAGACACAACCCCCCAGGATGGCTGTCCAGTTTGCAAGAGGTGTGGGCTGTTTATATTGAGGTGCATAAAACTATCAATAATTCAATTTGTCAGTACCCAATAAGGCATTCTAAGTGAACTGAATGGAGAAGCTACTACAAAGTGATCAATCAGTTACAAAGTGTGAGTCAATAATATATAAAACGTGCACAAATCAAAGTGTAAATTTATAAAAATCAAACATACAAGTGACAAATAAATGCGTGAAAGCAAACGGACATTGTTGAATGTGTTACACACTGTTCAGCAGTAAATGTGGAGCTGTTGATAAAGAGGCAACTGACTTCATATTTGAAACACTTCCCTTTTGTGGTTTTGTCAGAAACTTTCGGGTCTCAGTGACCTTTATGTTACTTAAACCAGTGCACGCACATATAGTGTGTCCTCGCAAGCACTGAAATATCTGTCAAATGACATGTATAAAACCATACAGGTATTAGATTAGACACAAATACAATCCTAAAGGGCTAGAGAACCATTTTCATCTGCCACTGGGACGGACTTGAAAGCATTTTGAAACATTCATTTCCATCAGCATCACAGATCAGATACGTTTCAATTGGGACTGTCTACCTGTCTGTCTGTCTGCCTGCTTGCCTGTCTGCCTGCCTGTCTGTCTGTTTGTCTGTCTGTCTGCCTGCCTGCCTGTCTGTCTGTCTGTCTGTCTGTCTGTCTGTCTGTCAGCCCCAGTTAGGATTGCAGGCTGGCAGAACTCCATCCCTCACACTGATGGACGAAGTGACCTAACATGTGATGCTAAATCTCTGAGTGCAGAAATCTGTGGGCTGTGATTATATTATACTGTCAGGGGAATATTGGAAGTTGGTGAATTCACTCATAAATAGCAACTATACAACAACGTGATACATACAGGTTTGACTTGTGTGTCATGTGTCCGGCTGCAGAGTGGATTGTAGACTGCAGGTGGAAGCTGCCCCAGTTTGATACTGGGAACGAGATGAAATTGAGTTTCACACACTGGATTCAAGGTGCAGATGGAAACGTGGCTAGGAGTCTATGATAAAAGTCACTAAACTTTCTAAGGACCTTTTTTTAGCATAATCTCAGGGCATATGGAAGCTTCCTGCTTCAAGACTGTATGCAACTCTTACCTTTTGACATTTATCTAGAGAACTTCTTGTCCTATTCTGATTAAACTTGGTAAGGACATTCTTTAGCACACTTTATTAGGAGTATGATAATATGAGGGTGTAAGAAAGCACATTGTTGTTCTGTCTTTATATCAAACTTCCATTGTTAACTTAAGGTGCTTATAATCTTTTCCATTTCCATCAGCTACACAGATCTCAAATGTTACAGCCAACATGTATAGTTATTTTTGAACATGATATCCAGTACTAGGTTGAAGAAAGTGCTCAGTTTCTATACCTTATTCTCAGGATATCTGTTACACTTGCACTTCTTGGGTCAATTCACCTGAAAGCATGTCAGTCAATAGGGGATGCAGGCTGATTGGTTACTAACAGGAAATAAGCCATTGAAAAGGTGGGGACAATTTAACCCTCCAGGTGACCCAGGAAGTGCAACACAGAGATTGTTTTAACCAAGTGTAGCACCAGATATCATGTTTAATAGTAGTACAGTATTTCATGTTAAATTTATCACATTTGTGTCAGTTTTTCGATAAGTATCTGAAAAACTACAAAGCGGTGTGTAATTCAATATGTTAACGTAACATTATTCAGGAGGTGTTCATTCGATTTTATGAAGCATAGTTACTTCTATAGGGTGATGCAAAACCTTTGGCCATAGCTGCATATATTGACTGGAAATGGACCACAGTTCTGAAATTATTTAGTTATTATTATTATTATTATTATTATTTATTTCTTAGCAGACAATTGTTACAAGGTATCACATTATACATTATTTCACATTATACAGATATCACATTATTTTTACATACAATTACCCATTTATACAGTTGGGTTTTTACTGGAGCAATCTAGGTAAAGTACCTTGCTCAAGGGTACAACAGCAGTGTCCCCCACTGGGGATTGAACCCACGACCCTCCGGTCAAGAGTCCAGAGCCCAGAGCCCTAACCACTACTCCACACTGCTGCCCTGACCTCTAGTTAGCCATGACCTCTTTAAATTGTCACACGGAGATCTGATAGAGCACAGGTGAATCACTGGCAGTCGTGAGACACTGTGTGCTGAGCGCTGGCTCCAGATTAAAGGGACTTTGACATTGAAGTTTGGTTTGGTTTTGGCCGTGTGCATTTGTAGATCAGGTCTACTTCTTTCTTTCTTTCTTTCTTTCTTTCTTTCTTTCTTTCTTTCTTTCTTTCTTTCGAATAGTCATCTAGTCAAATAGCAAAGTGAGAAACTCAGACACTGCGAGTGGACTGGGCTGAAGTACAGTTGGGATTTCAATCCATTCACATGTAAATGACACTTTGGAATAAATAGTTCAAACAATTTCCAAGCAGTTTTAAAATATAATGTTCAAACAGCTGTTATGAAGCAGTACATTCACAAATAGCGAACCGGACATGTTCAAATACATTTATTATTAATATGTATTTAAACGTGGTGGTTTGTTGACCTATTCCACTATTTTTAGCTCAATTGTTGTCAGATTAATAATCGTGCCACCCCTAATCTAGATTATTACCAAAATCATTCAAACAGCAATGTGACTAGCAAGGGGCAAGCTGCACTCTGAACTTTACTGATGTTCTTTTGTTCTTAGTTATTATTATTATTATAATTATTATTTATTTCTTAGCAGACACCCTTATCCAGGGCGACTTACAATTGTTACACAATATCACATTATTTTTACATACAATTACCCATTTATACAGTTGGGTTTTTACTGGAGCAATCTAGGTAAAGTACCTTGCTCAAGGGTACAGCAGCAGTGTCCACCACCTGGGATTGAACCCACGACCCTCCGGTCAAGAGTCCAGCGCCCTATCCACTACTCCACACTGCTGCCCTCAGTTGCTGCGTAACTTCATTACCAGTTCAGAAACACGCAAGTGCTAAACACAGGGTCATATCAGAGAGAAGCTTGTTGATAGCTTGTATTGAAGTAAATATGCCCTAAAACATCAGAATGAATCTGATGCTTTCTAACTATTCCAGCAGCATTGCTTATGTAAAGTGTGACAAAGGTACAATACGACTCCTCCACTGTTTCCTCTTCACAAGGGATGCCAACCCCAGCTCAGGATTAAGAGGTAACAGAATGGGTTTTAAAGTACTGGTTAGCGCTTCTTTAAAGGCTCGGTGATAATGTTGCTAGTGCTTATAAGAGGTAAGAGAATGGGTTTTGAAGTATTGGTTAGCGCATTTTTAAAGGGGCGGTGATAATTTTGCTAGTGCTTATAAGAGGTAAGAGAATGGATTTTAAAGCCAGTGAGCATGTTGTTGGCACTCACAGGAAGTACCGTTAGCCCTGCTTTAATTACTGTAGATCTCTTCCTGTTTTTAAAGTAGCAAATACAGGAAACAACTGAGAAACTGTAAACCACACTACGAGAAACACAATGGCAAGGTACAGCAGTATCTTTGAACTTTCATCTGCTTGCTATTTTACCCTATTTTTCTCTTTAGAAGTTGAAACTTTCTGAATACACACAAGTCTGTTGCTCTGTCGCACTAACATTATTGCATTTATCTGGAGAAACACTTATCTAATTGTCGTGAAACTTGGTAAAAACATGATTTAGCATAAATTCAGATTCTGGAATATCGTGTGTCTGTGATGCTGTCTGTGCCAGGCCGGGTTCAGATTCTAGGATATAGATTCCAGGTTATACTTTTTTTAAAGAGGCAGAGGTCAGGGTGTGCGTGACATCACATCCTGCTGCACAGGAAGCCAGTGCGCTGAACAATATGTGGGCAGGCCGTCCTCGGAGTTTGGGTTCAGAAATAGAGTGCTGGAACCTGAACAGGAAATACACAGTGGCTCAGCTGGGACATGCAGCCACCACACACAGGCCTCTACAATGTGATCACAGAACTAACTGGAAGGACAGATTCAATCATTCTCTCACAAACCTCAGGGATTTGGTTTCCAATTCTTATTAGTTTTCCTTGAAAAAAGTTTGGAGCTCAGCAGGATTCGTAGCAATATCTGCCAAAGCCCATGACAAGATGCTTCTAGCTAGTTCCCCACAAGGGCTTGTTGCCTCATCAATGTGAGACTGAAGGTAAGAGAGTGGGAGCGGGTATCAGTCTCAGCTTCTCCACCTGTGTGAGCTTCACTGCTGACAGCCTCGTTGTGACGGGCTGGTTGAGATCATTGCTGCTGCTAACGAGATGCAGTGAGTCTGATGGTTTTCATTACAGGGAAGCTCACACAGGGGATGAAGGTGAGACTCATAATCAAATCACTCTCACTCTCTTCTCAGCTGGGATCAGTTTGAGAGCTCTATAAAGTCCACAGGGGGTCATGAAAGTTTTGAGTTTTAAAAAGTCTCTAAGACGTGGTGATTCTAAACAACAAGACGAATGCAACATCGACATTTCAGAGCAGTACTAGTCTATAATGTTTCATAACTAATTGTCAGCTTTCCTATGATTCATGTTTTGTAGTTATAGAGATTGAAGGATAGACAGACATGAACAGTAATTTAATAATATAACTGGAAGCAGACAGGTTACCAGGCTGCATTCTTATAGACGTTCACCACAGTACGATAATGTCCATGGTTATACATGCTTTACAATGCTTGCCTACACTTTACCATGCTTTCACTGTGCTGTATTACACTCCGCTATGCTTTACCATGCTTTCACTGTGCTGTAATACACTCTGCTATGCTTTACCATGCTTTCACTGTGCTGTATTACACACTGCTATGCTTTACCAGGCTTTCACTGTGCTTTATTACACTGTGCTGTGGTTTTACTGTGGGAAGTCTTATAAGGGAGGTGTGTGTGTGTGTACAGAGGGACAGAGTGTGCTCTTGCTATGGTGACGCTGTGTGAAGTAAAGCTGTCAACGAGGGAAAGAGAAAGACGCAACAGAAACATCTGTGGGATATATTGCATCCTGCAGCTTCATTCAAAACGCAGAGCGTAGCACAGTTCACATTCTTCTGTAGTATCGAAATGATTGTGTCACCAGCCTGCTTCTACAAGCGTCACTGCCAGGAAGCACACCACATCCAGTGTTGGCAGTCGCCACTGCAGAAACATGCTGAAAATGAAGAACAATCGTCCCACACAGTCATTCTGCATTGAGAGTCAATTGAGAATATTTGGGGTAGCACTGCACCTGTCAGACAGATTGTTAATTAAAATCATTTGCATATAGTTAAAGAGGACATGATTGTCTGTTCTGGGCAATACAAGCCCTGTCCCGCTGTAGTAGTTGTGGATTTGGGGCACCGCTGAACTTGTGAGAGGGTTCGATCAGGAGATGATGGGAGTTATTCAGGGATACCGAGATATTAATAAGTCAGAGCTCTGGGTGGAATAAAAGGGGCAAGAAATTATTATTTTATTATTATTTATTTCTTAGCAGACGCCCTTACCCAGGGTGACTTGCAGTTCTATACAAAAAATACATATCAAGAATCACAGTACAATTAAAGCCCCCCACCTCCCAGTCTAGTTTACAGGTTCAAAGGACAAGGATCTTTAAAATAGGAATTCTGCCTACATGTGACTAGAATTAATTATTTAACATGGAAGTTGTTTCAAATTTAATGGAACTATCGTTGCATATACTTGCAGAAATTAACTTGTCTATTTTTTTATTTTTCCAACTTTATCGACTCCTATGTAAACACACGGGTGCAATCCTGCTCATTTTAAGGTCTAAACCCTAACCCTAACTCTATACCTAACCCTAACCCTTTTCTGATACAATTGTGTACTTACATGTATCTTGCAAAAAGATTCACATGTTAAGTACATTGTAACTATGCATAACAACATTGTAATTATGTGTAAGTACACATGTGTTTACTATGTAACTATTATGTTAACACACAGTAGAGACACTTCATGTAAAGCAGGACTTCTCAAACCTGGTCCTGTGGACCCCCTGTGTCTGCTGGTTTTCATTCCATCCCAACTCTCAATTACTTAACTAGACCCTTAATTGAACTGATAATTTGCTCAATTAGACCATTTTACTTGTTTTCAGCTCTTGAACAGTTGCAGATTTCAAGTTAGTCGTAACATTTGATAATAACTTGAACTGCAACTGTTTAAGAGCAGAAAACAAGTAAAATGGTCTATTTAAGCAATTATTAGTTCAATTAAGGGTCTAGTTAAGTAATTGAGAGCTCTGTTGGAATGAAAACCAGCAGACACAGGGGGTCCCCAGGACAGACTGTGAGAAGCCCTGATGTAAAGTGTCACCCATTATTTAGTTATTGAGAATTCTGGGGATACATGGGGGAGTCTGTCTGTCTGTCTATACAATTGTTCATCTGTATGTTACATTTACATTTTCAGAATAGGCTGGTCGGTCAGTGGTATCTCAGTGAGTACTGGATTGTGGTTGTTGTGTGTATGGAGGCTGGTCTGTCAGTGGTATCTCAGTGAGTACTGGATTGTGGTGGTTGTGTGTATGGAGGCTGGTCTGTCAGTGGTATCTCAGTGAGTACTGGATTGTGGTGGTTGTGTGTATGGAGGCTGGTCTGTCAGTGGTATCTCAGTGAGTACTGGATTGTGGTTGTTGTGTGTATGGAGGCTGGTCTGTCAGTGGTATCTCAGTGAGTACTGGATTGTGGTGGTTGTGTGTATGGAGGCTGGTCTGTCAGTGGTATCTCAGTGAGTACTGGATTGTGGTTGTGTGTATGGAGGCTGGTCTGTCAGTGGTATCTCAGTGAGTACTGGATTGTGGTTGTGTGTATGGAGGCTGGTCTGTCAGTGGTATCTCTGAGTACTGGATTGTGGTTGTGTGTATGGAGGCTGGTCTGTCAGTGGTATCTCAGTGAGTACTGGATTGTGGTTGTGTGTATGGAGGCTGGTCTGTCAGTGGTATCTCAGTGAGTACTGGATTGTGGTTGTTGTGTGTATGGAGGCTGGTCTGTCAGTGGTATCTCAGTGAGTACTGGATTGTGGTTGTTGTGTGTATGGAGGCTGGTTGGTCAGTGGTATCTCAGTGAGTACTGGATTGTGGTTGTGTGTATGGAGGCTGGTCTGTCAGTGGTATCTCAGTGAGTACTGGATTGTGGTTGTGTGTATGGAGGCTGGTCTGTCAGTGGTATCTCAGTGAGTACTGGATTGTGGTTGTTGTGTGTATGGAGGCTGGTCTGTCAGTGGTATCTCAGTGAGTACTGGATTGTGGTTGTTGTGTGTATGGAGGCTGGTCTGTCAGTGGTATCTCAGTGAGTACTGGATTGTGGTTGTTGTGTGTATGGAGGCTGGTCTGTCAGTGGTATCTCAGTGAGTACTGGATTGTGGTTGTGTGTATGGAGGCTGGTCTGTCAGTGGTATCTCAGTGTGTACTGGATTGTGGTTGTGTGTATGGAGGCTGGTCTGTCAGTGGTATCTCAGTGAGTACTGGATTGTGGTTGTGTGTATGGAGGCTGGTCTGTCAGTGGTATCTCAGTGTGTACTGGATTGTGGTTGTGTGTATGGAGGCTGGTCTGTCAGTGGTATCTCAGTGAGTACTGGATTGTGGTTGTTGTGTGTATGGAGGCTGGTCTGTCAGTGGTATCTCAGTGAGTACTGGATTGTGGTGGTTGTGTGTATGGAGGCTGGTCTGTCAGTGGTATCTCAGTGAGTACTGGATTGTGGTTGTGTGTATGGAGGCTGGTCTGTCAGTGGTATCTCAGTGAGTACTGGATTGTGGTTGTGTGTATGGAGGCTGGTCTGTCAGTGGTATCTCAGTGAGTACTGGATTGTGGTTGTGTGTATGGAGGCTGGTCTGTCAGTGGTATCTCAGTGAGTACTGGATTGTGGTTGTGTGTATGGAGGCTGGTCTGTCAGTGGTATCTCAGTGAGTACTGGATTGTGGTTGTTGTGTGTATGGAGGCTGGTCTGTCAGTGGTATCTCAGTGAGTACTGGATTGTGGTTGTGTGTATGGAGGCTGGTCTGTCAGTGGTATCTCAGTGAGTACTGGATTGTGGTTGTTGTGTGTATGGAGGCTGGTCTGTCAGTGGTATCTCAGTGAGTACTGGATTGTGGTTGTTGTGTGTATGGAGGCTGGTCTGTCAGTGGTATCTCAGTGAGTACTGGATTGTGGTTGTTGTGTGTATGGAGGCTGGTCTGTCAGTGGTATCTCAGTGAGTACTGGATTGTGGTTGTGTGTATGGAGGCTGGTCTGTCAGTGGTATCTCAGTGAGTACTGGATTGTGGTTGTTGTGTGTATGGAGGCTGGTCTGTCAGTGGTATCTCAGTGAGTACTGGATTGTGGTGGTTGTGTGTATGGAGGCTGGTCTGTCAGTGGTATCTCAGTGAGTACTGGATTGTGGTGGTTGTGTGTATGGAGGCTGGTCTGTCAGTGGTATCTCAGTGAGTACTGGATTGTGGTTGTGTGTATGGAGGCTGGTCTGTCAGTGGTATCTCAGTGAGTACTGGATTGTGGTTGTGTGTATGGAGGCTGGTCAGTCAGTGGTATCTCAGTGAGTACTGGATTGTGGTTGTGTGTATGGAGGCTGGTCTGTCAGTGGTATCTCAGTGAGTACTGGATTGTGGTTGTTGTGTGTATGGAGGCTGGTCTGTCAGTGGTATCTCAGTGAGTACTGGATTGTGGTTGTGTGTATGGAGGCTGGTCTGTCAGTGGTATCTCAGTGAGTACTGGATTGTGGTTGTGTGTATGGAGGCTGGTCTGTCAGTGGTATCTCAGTGAGTACTGGATTGTGGTTGTGTGTATGGAGGCTGGTCTGTCAGTGGTATCTCAGTGAGTACTGGATTGTGGTTGTTGTGTGTATGGAGGCTGGTCTGTCAGTGGTATCTCAGTGAGTACTGGATTGTGGTTGTTGTGTGTATGGAGGCTGGTCTGTCAGTGGTATCTCAGTGAGTACTGGATTGTGGTGGTTGTGTGTATGGAGGCTGGTCTGTCAGTGGTATCTCAGTGAGTACTGGATTGTGGTTGTGTGTATGGAGGCTGGTCTGTCAGTGGTATCTCAGTGAGTACTGGATTGTGGTTGTGTGTATGGAGGCTGGTCTGTCAGTGGTATCTCAGTGAGTACTGGATTGTGGTTGTTGTGTGTATGGAGGCTGGTCTGTCAGTGGTATCTCAGTGAGTACTGGATTGTGGTTGTTGTGTGTATGGAGGCTGGTCTGTCAGTGGTATCTCAGTGAGTACTGGATTGTGGTTGTGTGTATGGAGGCTGGTCTGTCAGTGGTATCTCAGTGAGTACTGGATTGTGGTTGTGTGTATGGAGGCTGGTCTGTCAGTGGTATCTCAGTGAGTACTGGATTGTGGTTGTGTGTATGGAGGCTGGTCGGTCAGTGGTATCTCAGTGAGTACTGGATTGTGGTTGTGTGTATGGAGGCTGGTCTGTCAGTGGTATCTCAGTGAGTACTGGATTGTGGTTGTGTGTATGGAGGCTGGTCTGTCAGTGGTATCTCAGTGAGTACTGGATTGTGGTTGTTGTGTGTATGGAGGCTGGTCTGTCAGTGGTATCTCAGTGAGTACTGGATTGTGGTTGTGTGTATGGAGGCTGGTCTGTCAGTGGTATCTCAGTGAGTACTGGATTGTGGTTGTTGTGTGTATGGAGGCTGGTCTGTCAGTGGTATCTCAGTGAGTACTGGATTGTGGTTGTTGTGTGTATGGAGGCTGGTCTGTCAGTGGTATCTCAGTGAGTACTGGATTGTGGTGGTTGTGTGTATGGAGACTGGTCTGTCAGTGGTATCTCAGTGAGTACTGGATTGTGGTTGTTGTGTGTATGGAGGCTGGTCTGTCAGTGGTATCTCAGTGAGTACTGGATTGTGGTTGTGTGTATGGAGGCTGGTCTGTCAGTGGTATCTCAGTGAGTACTGGATTGTGGTTGTTGTGTGTATGGAGGCTGGTCTGTCAGTGGTATCTCAGTGAGTACTGGATTGTGGTTGTTGTGTGTATGGAGGCTGGTCTGTCAGTGGTATCTCAGTGAGTACTGGATTGTGGTTGTGTGTATGGAGGCTGGTCTGTCAGTGGTATCTCAGTGAGTACTGGATTGTGGTTGTGTGTATGGAGGCTGGTCTGTCAGTGGTATCTCAGTGAGTACTGGATTGTGGTTGTTGTGTGTATGGAGGCTGGTCTGTCAGTGGTATCTCAGTGAGTACTGGATTGTGGTTGTGTGTATGGAGGCTGGTCTGTCAGTGGTATCTCAGTGAGTACTGGATTGTGGTTGTGTGTATGGAGGCTGGTCTGTCAGTGGTATCTCAGTGAGTACTGGATTGTGGTTGTTGTGTGTATGGAGGCTGGTCTGTCAGTGGTATCTCAGTGAGTACTGGATTGTGGTTGTTGTGTGTATGGAGGCTGGTCTGTCAGTGGTATCTCAGTGAGTACTGGATTGTGGTGGTTGTGTGTATGGAGGCTGGTCTGTCAGTGTTATCTCAGTGAGTACTGGATTGTGGTTGTTGTGTGTATGGAGGCTGGTCTGTCAGTACTTATCTCAGTGTGTGAGTGTCTGTGTAAGTACAGATAACGCAGTAGGCCTCTCCTGCACTGATCTCACAGTCAGCCACACAAACACACCCAACTCCCCCTTAGCGTCAGGCGAGACTGAGGAGTTGCCGCTGGGTCAGGAGGAGGCCTATCTCACTGCTGAGCATGACAGAGCAGCACAGCACAAGACAAACAAGAAGCGGCTATGACTCGGATACACCACACTGGTACAGTAAAGCTTCTGATAGCCAAATCAATTGGGACCAGGAGGCATTCGGATAATCCAATTACACTGTGAAATTGTTGCTGTGACTTTCCCAATCAAGAAACCTCCTCAAAATGTACAATTCAACCTCTTTACATTTCAATATATATCATACAGTACTGAGCTGTCCTGTAAACACCAGAGCTGACTAGCCCAGGCGTTCTGCATTAGGAGGAGATTGATAATATTTGGGGTACCGCTGCACAGGCGGGACGGATTGTTCTTGAAAATTCAAATACATTTAATGAGGAGACGATGGTCTTTTCAGGAATACCAAGATATTTAGTCGTGCAAGGGGGAGAACCTGGGCAGTAAAAACCCCAGCCCTAGTTTCACATTCCTACAATTGAGTTGAGTTGGGGTATTACTGCACTTGTGATGTGATCATTCAAATATTTAGTAAGGGGTCTGAGTGGATAACAGGGGCAAGTGGGTCAAAAGACAAGGTCTCTAAAATGGGAATATTGCCTATAAGTGCCCAAAACATGAAATATTTACTATGGAAGTTGGGTAACACGTTATATTAACTGTCTTTAATTACTGTGTATTTACATAGTAGTTACTTAGTAAATACATATATACTTACTAATAATTATAATGTTATTATGCATAGTTACAATGTACTTAATGTATAATTGTTTGCATGATATAACCCAAACCCTAACCCCCTCAACGCTAACTCTAACCCTAACCCTAACCCTAACCCTAACCCCCTAAACCCTAACTCTAACCCTAACCCTAACCCTTTTCTGAAACAATTGTAATAGCATTGTAATGATGTGTAAGTACACATGTATTTACTATGTAACTACTATGTAAATACACAGTTATTAGAGACACCATGTAAAGTGTTACTGGAAGTTTTTTCACCTTTAATGAATCTGCCGTAGTGTATAATTGCTTTGTTCTTTCTTGTTGATATGTTAACAGTCTTTGTTGTTCCTCCATTCAGTAAGGATTTGTAAAACCAGGAGAACGTGAGAAAGAATGAGTGGAAACATCATTGCATTCTTTAGACCTGTTTATAGTTACATTACTGACCCACCTGGGCATAATAAAGATGTAAGAAGTCACTGGGGATTGTGGAGATGCGTCTAGAGTGCTTTCATATTCATTGAGAGGATTGGGTTGTGGTATTGACATTTACCAAGGCTTGCTTTTGAAATCTTAACACGTATGTCAGCAACCATTTAAAATGATTCATAAAAGCACAGCAAAGTGTAATAAAGCACCGTGAAAGCACTGTAAAGCACAGGCAAGCATTGTAAAACACTGAGAGGTATGGTAAAGCATAGGGAAGCATTGTAAAGCACTGAGAGGTCTGGTAAAGCATAGGGAAGCATTGTAAAGCACTGAGAGGTATGGTAAAGCATAGGGAAGCATTGTAAAGCACAGAGAGGTATGGTAAAGCATAGGGAAGCATTGTAAAGCACAGAGGTGTGGTAAAGCATAGGGAAGCATTGTAAAGCACAGAGAGGTCTGGTAAAGCATAGGGCAGCATTGTAAAGCACAGAGAGGTATGGTAAAGCATAGGGAAGCATTGTAAAGCACAGAGAGATATGGTAAAGCATAGGGAAGCATTGTAAAGCACTGAGAGGTATGGTAAAGCATAGGGAAGCATTGTAAAGCACAGAGGTGTGGTAAAGCATAGGGAAGCATTGTTAAGCACAGAGAGGTACGGTAAGGCATAGGGAAGCATTGTAAAGCACATGCAGGTATGGTTAACAAACATGGTAAACAATGGTAAATGCATAGTATAACCATGGGAAAACAGCAAAATAAAGGACTGGCTGTACATTCTAAATGAGAGCTGTCAGTATAATGTATAAGGTGAGCATGGTGTATATCAGCAGTACAGAATACTGTAGAATAAGAAATGGCAATGACTAGTTTAATGGGAAGTGGATAAGTGGTATTTAAGACCAACATGTCATTCAGTAAGCAGAGTTAGCATCATGGTTCATCAAACTGATTTACTTTCTGTGGATTAGACTTGTGCTCGCATGTAAAAAAAAGTAAGTATGACATACAGACAAACAGATGCACAGACAGAATACTATGCCCTATGTGTGATGTTTAGTGTGTGTGTGTGTGTGATGTTTAGTGTGTGTGTGTGATGTATAGTGTGTGTGTGTGCTGTTTAGTGTGTCTATGTGTGATGTATAGTGTGTCTGTGTGCTGTTTAGTGTGTGTGTGTGCTGTTTAGTGTGTCTGTGTGATGTTTAGTGTGTCTGTGTGCTGTTTAGTGTGTCTGTGTGATGTTTAGTGTGTCTGTGTGCTGTTTAGTGTGTTTATAAAGCTAAATCCTTCCCTATTTAAAGATGATTCTCCTCATAAATGGCTTGCCTGTATTTTTAAATAATATTCTTTTATCCTGAAGAAATGACTCATATTTTCCAAAGATTACAAAAATATATATATCTTTATAATACGTTTGTGGAACCCTGAATTTCTATTCTGTGAATCAAGTTTAAAATTGTTTAAAAGAAGACATGAAAGATGGCATTTGATTGAAGATTATACAATCCTCAATGATCTAGTTAACCTGCCATTACTAAACACAGAGAACAGGAGACAGGGGAAATGGAAGCTGAGTAAAGTCAGTTTGGAATAGAAGGTAGGAGTCACATTTTGAGTTATACCCACGTGGAATAGCTCACCAGGTGAAGTGTCTAAGACACACGACTCGATTCTGCCCTATTAAAGTAGACCAGCCTGGTCAGGTGAATGTTCTGTATGGGAGCTGTATTGCACTGTAGTATTTATGTAATGGATCTACTCCTGACGTCTGATGAATTAATAATACTGACCAGGGCTGACCGCTCCACTACAGAGCTGGCTCTTTAGCTGAATGGACTTGTTTGGCTTACAGATCAAGCTTTTTCCTCTGTATTCAATCCAGTGGGCTGAGATGCCAACTCACTACAGTGTCACTATTTCCACTGGTCACACTGAAGTTATTTTATTTATCGTATTTTTTTCTTCTTTGATTGCAGGAGCGATTTCTGTACGCAGTGTGAAGGCCAAGTGAAAGTATTTAAAAGTAAGTTAATCCTATTTGTATTCGAGCTGTAAAAAACATGCTTGTGTTTTTAAAGGGATTTCACCTTTTGTGCATATGTAGGGTCTCAAATGTGGAGCTTTGAGAGAAGCACATGTTATAGCGCACATGTACAGTCATTTCATTTCAACACTTCATATGTTTTCAGGTAATCTGTTGCACTTCCTGGACCATTTTACCTCAGCTACTACATGAAGTTAAAGAAAGTTCTCAGTTTGATTGTCTTGCCTTCTTTGGTCATTTCACCAGAGGAGTGCCTTCCATGTCACTGGCTGAAAGCATGTCAGTCAACACAGGAGGCAGCTGGTTGGTTAATGACAGGAAAAAAAAGATCTGAGGGGGTGGGGCCAATTTCACTCTGCAGGTGATCTAGGAAGTGTAACTGAAAGCATGGCTTACAAACAGAGATTTCTTTAACCAAGTGTAGTTTTGAGCTGCTTTGAGCTTGTCTGGCGAATCCTGCAGGGCAGAACAGACTCCCTCATTGTATGCCATGTGACCTTTCAACTCTGTGACAAACATTCAATCTAAAGTCTTTTTCAATGCATTCAACGTAAGGGTTTCCAGTCGAAACGGTTGTCGTTGGATTTATTTCTACAATGGTTATGGTTTGCCACAAGTAGGAGTTGAAAGGTCATCATATCATGTGGTGTGAATGGAACGCGGCAGGCTGGTTGGCCGGTCAGTGTGTGATACAGAGCTGCGATCGGATATATTGTCAAAATGGAAATCTGAAGGACGAAAAGCTGACAGTGAAGCGTATGGAGGGGGAGCGGCGAGGGGATTACACAGCCCACATATTAATCAGCTCCAATGAATATTTCATTCTGGCTGCATGTAAAAAAAGCCCCTCGATGGAATTTATTAAAGATTTAGCATCCATTTGCTCTGATTAAAAGTAATGACCTAAATCTAGGCTGTAGGAAAACGCACACCAAAATGACATTTTATACAAAGAACAAAAAAAAAATCTGTTTGGAATGTGCTTTCTTTTACAGTGCATACAGCTATCAATATGATTCCAGTAAATCTCATCACCTCGTAGAGCTCATATTTTCCTATATGAAAGAGCCACATGTCATGTTAAATGTTTGTTTGATTTTTAATGGTATTTTTTCATTGCATTTGTAAACAGGAAACTGGTGAACGTCTGGGTGATGTGTGCTGGGTGTTGTATGTTGTGTATTGTGTGCTGGGTGCTGGGTGCTAGGTGTTGTGTGTTGTGTGCTGGGTGCTGGGTGCTGGGTGATGTGTGCTGAGTGCTGGGTGCTGGGTGTTGTGTGTTGTGTGCTGGGTGTTGTGTGCTGGGTGCTGGGTGTTGTGTGGTGTGTGCTGGGTGTTGTGTGCTGGGTGCTGGGTGTTGTGTGGTGTGTGCTGGGTGCTGGGTGATGTGTGCTGGGTGTTGTGTGTTGTGTGCTGGGTGTTGTGTGGTGTGTGCTGGGTGCTGGGTGCTAGGTGCTGGGTGTTGTGTGCTGGGTGCTGGGTGTTGTGTGTTGTGTGTTGTGTGCTGGGTGCCAGGTGGTTTTGTGATTAAGATGGCAGTCTCAATAGTGTGCTCTTCTATCGTCCTGTCAGAAAGTAGCATGGTTGTGACAGCCTCCTGTCTGTTGCTAGGCAGAACGCCACCGTGGGAACAACCTGTATACTAGAAGCCGCTTTTGTCTGCTTGACTTTCATCGATGAACGTGGCTCGTATTTTCGTGGTTGGTTAGGTTTGAGGGGGTGTTTTTTTTATCATATTATCTAATTTGAAATCAGACTCGTTCATTTCCATCAGCAGCAGGTCCATTTCAGTTGGGTGTCTGTCTGTCTTTCAGCCCCACAATAAAGTGACAGTCGACCTCAGAAACTGAGGAGGCTGTGTGGTTCAGTGGTTAAAAAAAGGGCTTGTAACCAGGAGGTCCCCGGTTCAAATCCCACCTCAGCCACTGACTCACTGTGTGACCCTGAGCAAGTCACTTAACCTCCTTGTGCTCCGTCTTTCGGGTGAGACGTTGTTGTAAGTGACTCTGCAGCTGATGCATAGTTCACACACCCTAGTCTCTGTAAGTCGCCTTGGATAAAGGCATCTGCTAAATATACAAATAATAAAAAAAATAATAGTACTGATTGTGAAGAAACAGTGAGGCATGTGGTTTCAGATGGAAGGAAGTGCAAGAAATAAACAACATTTAAAATATATATATATATACAGAACCCCAAGCTGATTCAAACTGCAAAAATAGAGCACCATACATGTTCAAATACAAGATACAGCAATATTTAACACAGTGAGGCTAGTCAACTATTTTTACCTCAACTATTCGACTAGTACAGTAGTTGATTCTTCTCTTAACGTGTATATATACTGCACAGAACAGCCGTTCTCATGGTGCGTGGGGACCCTTTGACAGCAGGTCAGGACTAGATGGACTGTGACATGTACAGCTGTGGCCAGTTTGGCATCATTTAGAATTTTAGGATTAAGACCTAATTAAAAAAAAAAAGAAAGAAAGAAAAAACTATATGAACATTATTTGACCTTTTATTTAACATCATGTAATCAAATAAACTCCACAATTATATTGCAAAAGACTACCGGAAGCCATAATAATAGTACACTATTTCATGTTAGATTTCGAAATGTCAAATTTTTCAATTTTTGTCAGCTTGTCATTAATGGAAAACTCCAAAGCGGTGTGCAATTCAATATGTTAACGTAACATTATTCAGCAGGTTTCACTCGACTTCATGAAGCAACATTAGTTAATTCTACAGGGTGATGCAAAGCTTTTGGATCACTTTAGTTAAGAAAGTGAATGAGTGCATGTACAGGTTTAAAATATTCATATCAAATTGAAAGTCTATTGGATTAGAGCCAAAAGCAAAAAGTCTAAAAGTTTGGGAAGATTGGTGCAAAATTAAGGTAGTTATAGTGCATTTAAGAGTCCCCATGTTTTGACCCTAAAAAGATGTCATTGTGAGAAAATGAGAGCTGAGTAGACTGCACAAAGTGAGCAGTGCTGTGGAAGCACCTGCATGATTGTGTGTATTTGACACATGAACAGCAAACTGTGCAGCACAGGAAACAGACTGACAGACAAACCAGAATCCTGCTTGTGGTGACATGTTGTGACGTCACAAAAGTCAGCTAAAATAGAGACGAGAAACCAGAAGAGACAAGCAGACGAGAACAACCTGCAAACCGTTCCAACACACATTGTCATTTGCAGGTAAGAACAGCAATCGAGACTCAATTTTCTTTATCACATCGAGAGTTGTTAATAACTGAAGCTATCAGTCAATCTGTGGCGATCAAGGGAAATGCTTTTGACAGACTGCTACTGTAATTGAAGTTAACTATTCAGAGCGGTTCAGAGAGATATGAAACAAGAGTTTGTCATTTAAAGGGTGGATTAAGAGAGAGGTAAAACCAGGGTTAGACTCCTACAGAAAACAGTGAGTACACTCTACAGGGTTACGCACTGTGGAGGAGCAGTGTGCGTTTCCTATGCACAAGGGGTTTGGGGACTAATGAGGCCCCCAGTGGGGTCCATTGGCAAAGCCCTTGAGGGATTTTTCACATCTACAGTGCCAGTGCAGTCAGTTTTATACCTAAGAAGAAATTGATCTATAGATATTATTTGGGGAGGCTGGGTCCATGAAAAATTATACTGTTAGTTGGATGTGAAAATGTTTATTTGCATGTAAATCATTTATTATGAGAGGGTTGGAACAAAGGTTACCAATAATCAGTATAATAATTCTAATTAATAGCATGCTGAACTGGAAAATGCTGCCAATCTCTCTATTGGGTAGATTTTCTATGGAAAGTTCCCAGCCCAGAAAAAAGAAAAGGAGACTCCCACTCTCTAAACTAGGAGGGCTGTCTTGCCTGTTCTTGAGAAATATTATTTGGCTGCAAGGCTATATTCGGTGCAATACTGGATTTTCAAAAATGTCAATGCCGTCCCACATGAAACCAATTGGAAAACTATCTGACTATTCACATCCCCTAACTGCTCCCAAATTTGTTTTTAAGCATTTCAAATAGAAAACAGCTATTTTACATGCACTAAATGTCTGGTATAATGTTTAATGTTAGGATTAGAGAATTATTATTTAAAACTGGAGGAGAACTAAACAGAAAAAGCTTGGTATCAACACACTGCAGGACATCAAAAAGGAACACTGCTATCCTTTGACAGCACAGTCAGTCACAATACAGCAAAGGAAGTCTTTCAGTTCTTTCAAATAAGACAAGTTTCTTGGCTTTCAAAAAAAGCCAAGAAACTGCAGGTCGCAAATAAAAATGAAAGCATAAAAAACTGACAATATGTAGCCACACACGCGTGCCCTTTTTACATATGATATAGTATCCCAAAGCTTTTTTACAATAAAAAATATAAATACCATACTGACATCACACATCACAGAAATAAGAAACAAGCATACAGAATGCATAACATTTAAAAAAAAGAAGAATTTTTCAAAGACAGATTCACAAATTCAAAATAAACACGACACAATGTATGCAATAAAATAAAGAATGGGAAGGGTTTATATTATAGCCTAGTACAAAAAAAGGTTTGTAGTGTCTTTGTAAACACTGATATGATATTAAACAACTTTCGCTTTGTACTGTAAGATTTCACAATTATTTTTAGCAAATCGCTCACCCCCGAGTCTAACAGTGAGTAAAACTAATACTACCAGCCATAACTATGAAACACTCAGTGGTGCTGAGTTTAGAATTGTACATGTGAAGACAGTTTCAATAAAAGGACCTTTTTTAACCACGGCTTCTAACTCCTAAAACCTTCTGAAGGGAGATGGTTTGAAAAAAATGGGTTTGCTGTAATCCTTTTGATTATGTATTGCGATTTCCTAACTCACATTTGCCACAGTCCCTCATCCCCTGAGAGAAAGGGTACTCCCTCCAGTACAGGGCAGGCTTGAGGCATGGAGACTGAACTGCTCCCTCCCTCACCCCCCTAAGAGAAAGGGTGCTCCCTCCAGTCCAGGGCAAGCCTGAGGCATGGAGACTGAACTGCTCCCTCACCGTCTAAGAGAAAGGGTGCTCCCTCCAGTCCAGGGCAGGCTTGAGGTATGGAGACTGAACTGCTCCCTCCCTCACCCCCTAAGAGAAAGGGTGCTCCCTCCAGTCCAGGGCAGGCTTGAGGCATGGAGACTGAACTGCTCCCTCCCTCACCCCCTAAGAGAAAGGGTGCTCCCTCCAGTCCAGGGCAGGCTTGAGGCACGGAGACTGAACTGCTCCCTCCCTCACCCCCTAAGAGAAAGGGTGCTCCCTCCAGTCCAGGGCAGGCTATAACAATTGTAACTGTAAACAATTAACAGAGAGCCACTTATATACAGGAAGGGGCAGTAATGTTTTGTATTAGTGTATTTGCTAAATAGTTTCCTACAGTTAAAAAGTGCTGTAGACTTTTTACTCTAGATACTGTTTTAAATGCCACACACAGTAAATCCTGCAAAGCAGTGGTTTGCTAAGCAGCCTGCAGTGTGATCATAATAAATAAAACACGCGCTTCCTCATGCGAGACAGGAAGCAATGCAGCAGTGAAGGAAGTAGATGTGGGGGAGGTCTTCGGTTCAAGTCTGTGGTTTGATCTGGTTCAAACTAGTATGAAGTTGAATGGACAAGACCAGTGTTCGCGACATATTTACCACAGCTCTTGACACATACCTCAGAAACGATTTAGACGTTTATATTTTTTGATATAACATATATATTTCTTACACTGAAAAAAAAAAAACTGTCAAAATCACTGAACACAAAAACTGATAACAGAAACACAGGATAACCTGAAAGATAAAGAAATCGCTTCTGACTGCTTGTTTAAACGTGATAACACTATCATGTTATTTATAACGTTTCCTGATACGGCCAAACTCACATAAAATCACTACTTAAAAAACGTTATAATGTTTTTTTTTCATATGAAGTTTTCTCTGTCTGAAAACTTGGTGTATCAGATTGCAGGGGACATATTGCAGGAGACATAAGGAAGCTGTGTGGTGCAGTGGTTAAAGAAAAGGGCTTGTAACCAGGAGGTCCCCAGTTCAAATCCCACCTCAGCAACTGACTCATTGTGTGACCCTGAGCAAGTCACTTAACCTCCTTGTGCTTCGTCTTTCGGGTGAGACGTAGTTGTAAGTGACTCTGCAGCTGATGCATAGTTCACACACCCTAGTCTCTGTAAGTTGCCTTGGATAAAGGCCTCTGCTAAATAAACAAATAATAATAATATCAAGGTGTGTGTCAGACTTATAATTTTACACATATCTTGAACACAAGAAGTTATCTCACACACTGTAAATCAGTTGTTTTACTATACCCTGAGACTGACACCTCATTGCTTACCTAATGACATCCAGGTCTTCAATACCACTGATCCGATTTCCATTAAACTGTTCTCTGCCATGTCTTATTCTAGACTGTTCTGTACATACTGTTCATTATGTCATGGTCATTGACGTGTTCATTCAGATACTTGAATGCTCAGTCGTGTTAGGCCGAGGGAACACAAAGCCTCTTTGTGGCTTGTTTCAGTAGACCAGGTTTCAGGCCACTGCATGGCACACCAGGGGAGACTTGGGGTTTGATAAAGCACCTCAAACTAAATCGCCTGGTCTCCTGGAACCAGGTTTCAAGTCACTGTTCCTGAAAAGGTGGTTTCATGTTCCCTCAGCTTTACTGGCTTGCCTGTTTTGCCATGTTATTGCTGAACCTAACAGGGAGTGTCTGTACCGGCAATTTACACCTGATAATGAGAGCAGCTCAGATGGTTCTTCACTGCTCTCTAATCCCTGCATTGATGTTTCCTTGGTTTCGTAAGTCACCGTTGCTGTGTAATTGTCCCGCCATTTCACAGGAGAGCCTCTCAATGAGGCTGTGGAGTGTCGGTGTCTCTTATTATTATCAGTGATGTCATCTCATGCGGTTGGGGCTTTGTCAGAATGCCACTCCATCACATGATATCATCTGGAGCAAAGAGCATACATCACAATTCTAAAGTTAAAATAAAAACTCTTTGTTTTGTGTTGAGTTGTTCTGTTTGTTCTGCTACTAAACGTGAAAATGAGCTGCTGGTTTTGAGCTGTAGAGCTGGATCGTATGTTTTGTGCAGCAGGTGGTATGCATACCCCAGATCTACTGGGCTTTTGACAAATCCTTAGTGGTGACGGGTTGATTTCTCAACCCTGGTTTATAATTTAAAAGAAAGCTGTAAAACTGACCAGCTTGTGTTGTTTGTTTGTGTTTGGTCATTAGGAGATGTGACCGTTGTACAAACACAGTACAGAGCCAGCTTGTGCGTGGGTTGACCGCACTGTGCAGGTGGTCTGGCTTTCTTTTTTTGCCATGTTATTGCTGAACTAAAGCCCTCGTAATGTCACCTAACAGGGAGGGTCTGTAACAGCAATTTACTGTGTTTGCACAATGGTCATACCAAAGATTCTCAATCAGATTTAGAACGGGACTTTGACTAGGCCATTCCAGAACCTTGATTTTACTCTTCTTTAACCATTCTGAAGTAGATTTTGATGTGAGCTTTGGATCGTTGTCGTGTTGGAACGTCCATTTGCGCTTTAAACCAAGTTTTGTAGCGGAGGGTTTCAGATGATTGGCTAATATCTTTTGGTATGCTATAGAATCCATTTTACAGTGTAATGGAACTCAGTTTCCTGTGCCATTAGAGGAAAAACAGCCCCACAGAATGATATTACCACATCCATGCTTGACAGTATGTTGTTCTTTTCTGTGTACGCCTCACCAGACTTTCTCCAAACGTAACGACTATCAGTGTGACCAAATAGCTTGGTTTTTGTTTCATCACTTCACAAAACCTGACCAGAACTCATATCCATCGTTCAAATTCTGTTTTGCAAACTTTAAGCGATTGTCCTTGTGACGTTTTCCTAAGAGTGGCTTTTTCCTTGGCCTGCGACCATTGAGACCTTCACCATGCAATACTCGACCTATGGTTGAAATGGAAACCCCAGTCCCACTTCCAGCCAAATCACTATGAATATCTTTGGCAGTCAATCTTGAATTGTTATTAACCTTCCTCACAAATCTTCTACTTGTTCTTGGTGAAAGAACGTTCTTTCTTCCAGACCAAGGGAGTGTTGTGACAGTACCATGAGTCTTGTACTTCTTGATAATAGAAACAATAATTGAAATTGGGATACTCAAATGCTTGAAAATCATCCTGTATCCTTCTCCAGCTTTATAACAATAAACAATTTTCTGCCTAAGGTGTTCAGATAGCTCTTTACTTTTTCCCATATTGACTTATTGATAATGACAGCAATCATCCTATGCCTAATCATTGTATCCTGTCTAAGAATGTTCACCTACAATCCTGCATTTCCTAGACTTTTCTAGAATTAGGTTCTGCATTATCATATTGCAATTTCTAGCACCTTGTAAACAATACTATCATAGCATCAAAGGGTGTGAATACGTTTTGAATTACCATTTTTTGAGTTTTGCAAAATAATTGCTGAAATAAATAACTGCAACTTGTTTTCCTCATCCACAAAAGCAAAACTTTTGCTACAAAAGATTTTTCCTAAAATGTTTTGTTTTTCGAGAAATGTCCAGAAATTATAAATCTCCATTGGGGTATGCAAACTTTTGACTACAGCTGTATATACACACTGTACATGCACACACATGTTGTTACAAAGAACAGGATAGATCTCCAACTATACTTATCTCCTGCACGGGGTCATTCTAATTATTATGTATGAATGGGTTTTTATAGGTTTTTAATTGTTCTGTTGTTACAAACTTTACATTTTACAATTAAAGTTTTTTTATATTTATTTTTTATTCTGTTTGTGTTTTAGACTCTCAATTGTTATATTTCTACAAACTAGCTTTTTATTTTCGTTTTTTTTAAACAATTTTTGATCTCTATTTTAATTTGTTTTTTCAAATTCTGTATTAGACTGTTTTTAATTTAATGTTTAGAAAACCTGACGAAAGGCATTGTCGTTGTTGCCTTTTACACCCCTGTATTTTGGTCCTGTTACCCCTAATCTAGAGAGGTCGGAAAGGGGCCCCACTCCTGTTATTCCTTTTATAACCCAGCTGTTTATATGATGCTATTTTAGTTCATAAATCCATCCATTCCCAAACAGAGTAGGAAATGTTGACTGTAACCCTACAGCCTGTTATTAATGCTGGTCGACCCCATGCAATGTGTTGTTGCTGGTTATCTATATCCTCAGACAGGCATAATCCCCATCACACGAAATGCTGGATTCCATGGGAACAATATCCCTAATACTCTACTCAGAAAACCCTGCTGTTTCTGACCAGAGCTCCTGTGTCATTTCACATTCATAAAGCATATTCAGCAGCATGGCTTCCTGTCTGCTGCATCGAGGAGCCCTTTGTTTCAGTCCAGCAATTCCGCTGGCTGTCCAACAGCGTCTGTTCATCATTTACTAATATAATAAATGGGACTGCACCTCTCTGGAAGCGTTATACTATGAGCCAGTGGAACTTCCTCCGAGGCAGTCACTCTTTCCCATCCTGTCCAAAGGCTGTGTAATGTTGAAGCTTGTGCCTGTCTTAGCAGACTGTACCATTTAGTAGCACCTCTTGAAGGTGCCACATTTGCTGGAGTAACGCCTCTGTGTCTGTTATCAGCCGTGGTTTATTTGTGGTAACTACACAGTGTGTTAGTTGGAGGTATCTCCACAATTCTGATTTAGAAAAATTAAATGTGTCCTTCAATTGAGAGCATGTTTTCCCCTTCATAGATATCATCCAAGTGCAGTATCCTTGCTTTTACCCAGAATCCCCGGCAGAATGGCTTTTTTAAAATCAATAAGTAGTAGTTTGTTGCGCCATGTGGATGACTTTTTTTTATAAAAAACCCTGTCAGAAGATGAGGAGGGGAATGGCGTGGGAACAGGCAGGGAATAGACTTGATTTGGGGGCACCTTTATAAATGCACCAGTAAGGTCAGGTCCAATGTTGTCCAATTCTGTTGAGTGACCTGTTTTGAATGAGAGGGAGTCGGTTGCATGATGTTCACACCCAGTCTGTCGTACCTGCATGGCCTCACCTACAGTGCCAGTGTTCTCTTACACTCGGCGGGCAGAGTTCAGAATGGCATGGCTTCTGATTGGGTCCAGTTTGTCTTATTGTTTGAGGATTAGATGATATATCATTAGCATGAAGCAGCAGTGTATGCGCTTGCTGCCCAGATACCTGCAACATTGGTATTAATCCCTATGGCCATTGCCTGAGGTTGTAACGCAATGGAGAATAGGGCAGGGCATGAACAATATTTAAGTATTTAAGAGTATTTGATTTCTGGGATTTAAGGTCAGTCCATATTCTTGCATGTATCTTGAGAACACAAGAAGTTATTCCACATTCTGTAAATCAGTCCTCTGATACTGACACCTCATTAGCTTACCTAATGACATCTAGGTCTTAAATACCACGTATCTAGGTTAACCCCATTCATGACCTCAACATCCCATATTGCGTTTCTATTACAGTTGACCAGGTCACAATACCTCAGACCTGGAATTCCAGTCAAACCATAACAGTGACATCACATCACCTTCCTCAGCCACTAACATTATTCTCTTCATCAACCTCGCCCCTCTTGCCAATAAAAATCACAATAGACACCATCATGAATGGAAAGCAAAGAGAGCTGGATATGTCAGCTTCTATATGAATAATTAAGTGGTATGTAGTGGAGTTCTGTCTGTGTTCAGGTTATATGAACGCTGATAGCTCCCAGCCTCGCTCCATTCACTCCTACCCTCCGATATTCCCTCGTACACAGACGCTCATTGTCCTGTAACCTCGTATTAAACAACACTAACTCCTTTCCTTGTTTGTTTGCTCTCTGCAGGTCTTTGTGATTGACCAGCAGAAGGGAAATAAAGACACCTGTATCACTGTGGGCTAATTCCAGAACAATTGTATTGAGACTGTGCCAAAATCCTGGTCTATTCGAGCTCCAAAACAAGAGAAGTGAAACCAGAAGCTAGAATCGATGTGAAAAAAGTATTTGGACAAAGTGTGTCTATAATTCTGAACTTCCACTCTTCTGGAACTACTGCTATCTCACCTTCTTGGTTTCTACGGCAACAGCTTTGACAAGTTCTAATGAACTGTGTTTGAGGCCTTTGGGGAGAGTAGGCCGCCACAGGAAATGACATCAGTTGCCAAGGAGAATACTGGTGCTCTTACTGAGATTGGAGCCAGCTGATTCTCACTTAAAGGGGAAATACAAAACATCTAATATTCTTTCAATCAAAGGAATTGATCCATCATCCTTTAAAGTAAGAAGATCAAGCATCCGGTGCTTACTTTTAAATTAAAAACTCTCAGGCAACATTTTTAACAAGCTCTTCAAAGTGCAATATTTTGAGTATTGGGATTAAGAGAGAAATAAAGAAAGTTGTATATTATATATACAATATATATAAATATATCCATATATTCTACGCAATATTTACTTTCTCATCTATCTCCCAGTAGCAAAAGTTAAACAAACACCAGCTTTTCCACTTGAAACTGTAAACTATTCATTCCTTGTGACTCCAGACACAGTATTTCTTGAATAAAAAACTGTTTCCATTTTATATCATATGCAACATCCTGTTTGGTTAGCCAAAGCTGAAGAGCCCATAAAACCACCAATTATTAACTTCTTAACCATCTGTTAACTGACTTTATCTACAATATACTGTTCCAGAAGATTCTTGATTTATCGGGACACACAAAACCATAGGAAGGATAGTTGGAGCAGACTCCTGTCAGCCTCACATGAACAAACCGACCGGAACGCCCGCTTCCTCCCAGCGATTCCTTCTCCAGCCCCTTTTCATGTGCAGAGCATCCCCAGCACTGTCCAGCAGAAAGCAGTGGCATTGTAACAGCTGAGAAGCAACACAGGAAGTGAGCCGGGCAGGCAGGAAGTGAGGACGTCGGAGAGCCGTTACCCTGGCGGCGTCAACCATGCAGTCGGACGACCTATTCATCCGCAAGTTTCGCCGGCAAAGCCCCCGGCCTTCCTTGGCTGGGGTCACCTTCGAGTCGAAGAGGGAGCCGCTAATCGGTACCCTGCGGGGGAAGGTGGTGGCTGAGTGGCCACCCAGGAAGGAAGGAGAGGAGAAAGGGTCCGGGATAGGGAGCGGAGCACTGCGGTCTGCAGGGAGAAGCCATGTGATGCAGCGGAGCAACAGTGACGTGACTTTGGGGGATCTTGAAGTGTCTGGGAAAGTGGGGGGCAGTGTGGACGGAGGGGATAAACTACAAGGTGGGCCAGCTTTGGGGGAACAAGATGTAGTCCTGCACAGGGAGTACGGAAGTCTATCTTCTCTGGAAAGGCAGAGTCGAGCAAGGGCACAGAGCAGCGATGATCAGGGTGCCTTGAGTCCTCCAGCCCAGCGTTTCAAAGACCCCTTCCTCCTTCTAGGGCTCCAAGCAGGAGGAGCCGAACCGGATTCCTATTTCAGAGCTCTCACCCCTTCCGTAGTGAAGCCCAACAAATCCGAGCTTCAGAAAAAGCCGAAAAGCCAACCTCAGCTGCAGCCCTGTAACGAGAATCTACCCGGAGGGGCCTGGGTCAGAAACTTCGCCCACTACGATGTGCAGAGCATCCTGTTTGACCTAATTGAGGCTGCTTCCAACCGCGACAGCATTGGTCGCAAGAAGAACATCACCTCCGGGGCCTCGGCTGCCTCTCAGCTCCGCAGCCCAGCTCTGCCTGCTCCTCCCGGGGGCGGTACTGGGACTCACTCCCCCGGAGCTGTGTTGGGAGGAAGCACCGAGGACTTGGGGCTGGACGAAGGGGATGGGAACGACAATGAGCTGCTGCTCAGCTGCCCGCACTTCCGCAATGAGCTGGGCGGGGAGGAGAGAGCAGGCTTGGGGCAATCGCAGGCACGCAGCAGTGGGCAGCCGTGCCAGCTGCAGCTGAACTTCCAGTGCCCAAACGATGCTGTGTCCGTGCTGGAGGAGCCCAGAGAGAGCCACATCCAGCAGCAGGGCAAGACCAGTTACTTCATCGAGCACGCAGACCTCGGAGCCCACTACTACCGCAAGTACTTCTACATGAAAGGTAAGAAGCTTGTGTTCATCCGTATCTCCATACCTATGAATAACACACTTCCTATGTTTAATAACTTTCAGCCAGTAACACGCTTTTACCCATGCTTTTATAATTGCATTATGTATGTATTTATTGTAAAATGTATTCAAACACAGTCAAAGCTATGAGGTTGAATAAGACAAAATGATCAGAGCAAGTACTTTTTATAATCTTAGAATGCATTTGGGGTAAACTCACAAATCCACAAGCAAATTACCTTTGGAAGTTCTGAAACAGATTTTAAAAATGACATATTATAACTTGTGTCATCCATGATTAAGTTAACCTGTTAAGGATGCTGTGTGGTCCAGTGGTTAAAGAAAAGTGCTTATAACCAGGAGGTCCCCGGTTCAAATCCCACCTCAGTCACTGACCCACTGTGTGCCCCTGAGCAAGTCACTTAACATCCTTGTGCTCCGTCTTTCGGGTGAGACATAGTTGTAAGTGACTCTGCAGCTGATGCATAGTTCACACACCCTGGTCTCTGTAAGTTGCCTTGGATATTAGCGTCTGCTAAATAAATAAATAAATAAATAATAATAATTTAGCTTCTTTCAGTACTTCTGAAATTAGCCCCATTGAGGGTTTTCTAGTTATGGATGCATTATTAAAAAAAATAATGAAAAGGCTTGTAGTTTCAATAGAAACTGTGCAACCTTTATTCTTGCAGCTTATTATTCTCACAAATCCCAATGCAGTTTTTAAAACATATTCTCTTATACTGGACTCCAGCCATCTCTTATCCTACATATAATATTTAACAAGTCATGCTTCAGTGCCATGACATCACGCTGCCATGACATCACGCTGTCATGACATCACGCTGTCATGAATCATTACCTGTTATGCTGTAGGTATAGGTAAATGCATAGGTAAATGAGCTCTAGAACACCGCAGTGTATCCAGATCACGCTCCCTCCTGTAACAATGCTGGTGATTCAATTGAGTGCTCTATGGTAGGAACAGAAAACCAGCATCGTTGAAGGAGGGAGCGTGATCTGGACGCACTGCGATCACGAGTAAATGGCGAACGCTCCCGAGTTAATGTTGAGAACGTATTGCCCAGCTGATTTATGACCTGTGATCTGTGATTAAGTTTTAGTCACCAGTATGTTTAAAAATATAACTCTGTGATACGCACAACACGGGGCACAGCAAAAGTGACACCGGGGCAGCAGTGTGGTTAGGGCTCTGGACTCCTGACCGGAGGGTCGTGGGTTCAATCCCAGGTGGGGGACACTGCTGCTGTACCCTTGAGCAAGGTACTTTACCTAGATTGCTCCAGTAAAAAACCCAACTGTATAAATGGGTAATTGTATGTAAAAACAATGTGATATCTTGTAACAATTGTAAGTCGTCCTGGATAAGGGCGTCTGCTAAGAAATAAATAATAATGATGCGTTTCTTGTGACACTGCAGGGGTTCTGGAACACTTTAAGAGGATTATTAGGGATGAAAGTCTCTTGTGGGTGTCGGTAGCTGTATGCCAACCCCAAACCCCGATCCACAAGCAGAAGAGAACGTGAAGCATATAGTGAGCTGCTATAAATCAAGGGCAGCACTGAGGTCTAGAAACAAAAATGCTGTTCCTCCTCCTTCATTATGAGATCCATTACCTTTTCATTTACAAATGAACCCCTGGATATCAGATTAGCGTATTATTCATTTCAAAATAGGTAGAACACTTGAAACCTAAAGAAGGGTTAACCAGACTGTTGGAACACACTGTTAAGAGCGTTCTTTTTAGTGTTTTTGTAGAGAGGCATGGCTTTGTCTTGTAGATATAACACAGGTCTGAGTAGGGACACTATCTGAGAGTTGGTTTATTATCTCTGCTCCCTCCAGATCACCAGAATTTCTTCGGGACGGATGAGAGGCTTGGCCCGGTAGCGATCAGTTTCCGTCGGGAGGAGAAGGAGGGATCAAGTGGCTCTCAGCACAATTACCGCATCATCTTCAGAACCACAGAGGCAAGCACTCGGCATTCCGCTCATTCACATCTCATTTATTATCACATATAACATGAACTTTACATACTGTACCAGTGACATTTTTTATATGCAGCTCTGGCCAGACGTTTTGCATCACCCTATACAATGAACTCATTTTGCTTCATAAAGTCGAATGAAACCTGCTGAATAATGTTACGTCATACATATTGAATTACATACCGCTCTGTAGTTTTCCATATAATTAAAGAAAAACAGACACAAATTTTGCATTTTGAAATCTAACATGAAATACTATACTATTATGGCTTCCGGTAGACTTTTGCGATATAATTTAGTAGTTTCTTTGTTTCTTTGATGTTAAATAAAAGAGCTAAATTATGTTGATATCATTTTATTTTTATTATATCTCAATCCTAACATTTTAGGTGATGCAAAACTTTTGGCCATAGCTCTATACTCGCTGTCAAAATGATGGTGTCACCAGCCTTGAAACAGAATTACATGCCTTGCCCTTGTACTACACTCAGTCCCCTTCTTAACTAAATATCTTGCTATCCCTCAATCGTAAATAATCTCCTCCTTCAATATATACTGAGATTTATGGATCAAGCCCTCCCACTAGAGTATGTTTCTGCAATGGTGGCTGCTACCTGGTACAAAATTCAATGAGGTATCATTCTTGGTCGTCATAGCAGAAACATGATATTGAAAGAGTAAGGGGCCTGAGTGGGCAGTGGCCCCCCATTTTTATTGCAATTGAAACATGTTTATAAGACTGTACATGTGAAATGTTTTTGGACAGATATCACTTTAAAATGGCACTGAAACAAGTGTGGCAATGTCCTAGGTGTTCCAGTCTGTTCTGTCCCATACATATAGTCATGTGACCGCCAATACCCTCCGGTTATTGTAAGTGTCTCTCCCCCTCAGCTGAAGACACTCCGAGGGTCAATCCTGGAGGAATGTGTCCCGACAGCAGCCCGACACCCCACCCCTCGCGGCCTGTCCCCCAAGAAGCTGCTGGAGTACATCATCCCCGAGCTGAACCTGCACTCCATCCGCCTGGCCTCCACCTCCCCGAAAGTCAGAGAGACCCTCCTGAAACTGGACGAGCAAGGGGTAAGCACAACCCCAAACCATTCCCACACAAACATGCACCATACCGAATTTGAGAGAGAGACGCTCCTCA
This sequence comes from Acipenser ruthenus, assembly GCF_902713425.1. Lineage (NCBI taxonomy): Eukaryota > Metazoa > Chordata > Actinopteri > Acipenseriformes > Acipenseridae > Acipenser > Acipenser ruthenus. The sequence continues at coordinate 2,857,507 of NC_081231.1, read as the reverse complement.
AACTGGATGAGCAAGGGGTAAGCACAGCCCCAAACCATCCCCACACAAACACGCACCATACCGAATCTGAGAGAGAGCCCCTCCTCAAACTGGATGAGCACGAGGTAAGCAAAACCCAAACCATCCCCACACAAACACGCACCATACCGAATCTGAGAGAGAGAGACGCTCCTCAAACTGGATGAGCACGAGGTAAGCACAACCCCAAACCATTCCCACACAAACACGCACCATACCGAATCTGAGAGAGAGACGCTCCTCAAACTGGATGAGCAAGGGGTAAGCACAACCCCAAACCATCCCCACACAAACACGCACCATACCGAATCTGAGAGAGAGACGCTCCTCAAACTGGATGAGCAAGGGGTAAGCACAACCCCAAACCATCCCCACACAAACACGCACCATACCGAATCTGAGAGAGAGACGCTCCTCAAACTGGATGAGCAAGGGGTAAGCACAACCCCAAACCATCCCCACACAAACACGCACCATACCGAATCTGAGAGAGACGCTCCTCAAACTGGATGAGCAAGGGGTAAGCACAACCCCAAACCATCCCCACACAGAGAAACATGCACCATACCGAATCTGAGAGAGAGACGCTCCTGAAACTGGATGAGCAAGGGGTAAGCACAACCCCAAACCATCCACACACAGAGAAACATACACCATACCAAATCTGAGGGAGAGACGCTCCTCAAACTGGATGAGCAAGGGGTAAGCACAACCCCAAACCATCCACACACAGAGAAACATACACCATACCAAATCTGAGGGAGAGACGCTCCTCAAACTGGATGAGCAAGGGGTAAGCAAAACCCAAAACCATCCCCACACAAACACGCACCATACCGAATCTGAGAGAGAGTCTGGTCAGGGAGAACCTTCCTCACTCTGAATGAGCACAACCCGAAACCATAGAGGCACGCACAACCATACCGAATCTGAGCGCAAGCGTCTGGCCTCTGCTTACCACAAAGTCAGGGGTAATCTGCCCAAACTGGACGAGCAAGGGGTGAGCTTCCAGCACAAAACCAATTACCACACATACGCATCCAGAACCATACCGAATCTGGGCAGTTAAACTGACTATAGAGACTGAGCCATCAATGAGAGAGGGAGAGAGAGGGGAGGTAAGAAGCTCAAAACACATCAGTAGTTTTCTGAAGCTACATTCTACCTCATGCAGTGTTTTGAATGGGTTAGTGTTTTGTCCCACGTGTTTCAGGATGATTAAAACCCAGTTGTTCTGAATTGAGTCTTCTGTCCTGACACAGTAAAGCCTGTCTAGCCCATCCTTGTTAATGCAGTGTGCTGGTGTACAGAGGTACTGTCAAATCTAATACTGCACCTACAACAGGTAGAAACTATCTGAAATTATTCCAGTACACACAGTAGGAGTGCTGCCCAGGTACACCCTGTAATTCAAGGATTGGATCAATTTTACTTACTCCATTATACTGATATATTGATTTTAGACAGACAATATTTACAAATACAATAGACTTTCCAAAATGTAAAGGAGATCACACCATTCAGTGCATTAGGGATTTGGGGAGGGTGCAGTATGGATTATCCAGGTTTTACTGTAGTAATTAGACAGTAGCTTATGTATTATTGCTTAATTCCAGTCAATCCTCTGTGCTTGTTTTGTCTTATGTGATGGTTCTGGACTAGAATGAGACCTCTAAATGATTTCACCATCAGCAAGGCTACTAGTCCACTGTGCCACGTAGCTGTGGAGGGTATTTTGTAATTGTTCTTGTGTAGATGTACATCTGAGATGGTTAAAACGATTGGATTACACTAGAGAACAGTCTTACTTATGTGCTGGAGCAGCAAACGATATGTGCAGCTACTGATTTATGACGGGTTGGAGTTGGTTCAGCTTTGATAGCGTTGTTAGGTGAGCATTTCCCTGTTCCCTTTTCAAGGGCACCACAGAGGCACATCAGCGAAATAAAACAGAAGGGAAGCAGCTCTCTATCCCCAGAGTCCCGCCTCCTGATTCACGCACTGCAGCCAGCCCTGGATTCGAAGTCTCTCCGTCTCTCTCCCCCTCTCTGATCTGTCTCACTAATTAAATCATTAAAGATGTCCCTGGGGCAGTGTGGGCTCCAGCTGCTTGTCTCACATTCACTAAGCCCTGCCGCGGACATGGGATTTATCCCTAGAAATCCTGGATTAATCCTGCTGACTTTGCACTCCTTCACTCATGCACATCTTTTAAAGAGTATCACAGTTATATTCAGAACATTTACGAACGGGAGGAGGCCATTCGGCCCATCAGTCCTCGTCCGGTTTATCCCAAAACGTCTTAAAGGATCCCAGTGATTCAGTCTAAACAACACGACTAGGTAGCCCATTCCAGCCCCTCACCCCTCTCTGTGTGAAGAAGTGTCTCCTTCCCTCTGTCCTCAGTCCACTTGTCCTCTGCTCCTGGTTTCTGTGCTAGTATTGAATTAAGTCCCTCCTGATGTTTTTTTTGTTCCAGGCTGAACAGATTCCGCTCTTCTTTTAAGCTCTTCTTCTTTCGATGTTTCATTTTCTGTTTCAGTCATCACATCCTGGTGATGTTTTCACAAGTATAAAGCCCCCCTGTGGCCCCTATAGAGCTCATGTCTCCTCTCCACAGCTGGTACACCAGAGTGTAACCTTTAACCTAAAAAAAATACAGCAGTGAAACAAGTGTGGTATTTCGTACATGCAGGATGTAGTGACTGAAACAGAAAGTTACATTAATTCCAGACAAGGAGAATACATGATTGTATAATACATACATACATCTCTCTCACCTTCCTCTCTCTCACCCTCTCTCTCTCTCTCTCTCTCTCTCACCCCTTCTCTCTCTCCCTCTCACCCCCCCCCTCTCTCTCTCTCTCCCTCTCTCTCCCTCACCCCTCTCACTCACCCCTCTCTCTCTCTGTCCCTGTCACCTCTCCCCCTCTGTCTCTCTCCCTCACCTTTCTCTCTCACCCACTCTCTCTCTCCCTCTCACCCCTCTCTCTCTTTCTCTGTCCCTGTCACCTCTCCCTCTCTCTCTCTCCCTCTCCCTCTCTCTGTCCCTGTCACCTGTCCCACTCTCTCTCTCATACCCTCTATCTCTCTCTCCCCCTCACACCTCACTCACCCCTCTCTCTCTCTCTCTCTCTCTCTCTCACCCTCTCTCTCACTCCCCTCTCTCTCCCTCACCTTTCTCTCTCACCCCCCTCTCTCTCTCCCCCTCACCCCTCTTACTCACCCCTCTCTCTCTCTCTGTCCCTGTCACCTCTACCACTCTCTCTCACCCCCCCTCTCTCTCCCTCTCACCCCTCTCACTCACCCCCCTGTCTCACAGTTGAATTTCCAGCGCAAGTTTGGTATCATGTACTGCAAGGCAGGTCAGAGCACGGAGGAGGACATGTACAACAATGAGAGTGCCAGCAGCTCGTTTGAAGAGTTCCTGGACCTGCTGGGGGAGCGGGTTCGACTCAAGGGCTTTGAGAAGTACCGCGCTCAGCTCGACACCAAGAGTGAGTACCACCGCCGACACGTCTGTGTGTGTGTGTGTGTGTGTGTGTCAGCTACAAGAAACAGGGAGCTTGCAATGAAACCATGCTATCACCTACGCCTGGTATATATATACTGTTACAAGACGTCTAGTTATTTCTGTAGCATCCATGTGAGACTAAAGTGAAGAAAGTGAGATTGATTTGATTAGTGTCACCTTCTATAGCTCTAATTAAAAAAAATAAAAAAAATAAAACAAATTATATATATATATATATATATATATATATATATATATATATATATATATGAACATCATTTCATAATTTGGATATTTTCTTTAACATCATGTTATCAAAGAAACTACAACATGATATTGCAAAAGTCTACCGGAAGCCATAATAGTAGTACAGTATTTCATGTTTCACATTTTTCAATTTTTCTCAACTTTTCATTAAGTATATGGAAAACTACAAAGCGGTATGTCATTCAATGTGTCAACATATCATTATTCAGCAGGTTTCCTTCGACTTTATAAGGCAAAATTAGTTCATTCTATAGGGTGATGTTAAACTGTGGCCAGAGCTGTACACTTGTGTGAGCTTCCCTGTAGCAAATGTCTCCAATCTTCACATACAGATGTGGCCAGAGATGTGTGCCACTATAAACCACATGGGTTGTTGTAGCCAATCAAATTCAGTGTAGAGCAGTCATTATCGTACAGTAGATGCCCTCTAAAGCTAACCTAAAAACACATTTTAAAAAACATCCACGTTTATTAATTTTATAATAGCATTAATATTCTTCACAGCAGTCATTACCCATCGATAACTGACCTTCCGTCAAGTGCCTTTGGCTGCAGACACCAAACTGTCCTGTTGCCAGCCAGTATTGCTTAACTGGCATTCCTGTTCTGGTTTAAAGATATGCAGGCAGGAGGGTTTTAAAGATTCCATTTTGGCCTGGGTTTATTCCTCAGTCCCTGTAGTCTTGTGTAACGTCAGTGAGATGAGGTTCTATAACCACGAAAGCAGAAGAAGAACCCGGTTCTTTTCCTCGCTTGCGGTGTGCCGGGTCCCTGCTTAGAACTTCTGCTGCACTTGCGTTATGTTCTTCACTTGAGAGTTCTGGGTGGATTACCTCCATTGCTTTGCCTGATGGTTCTGTCATTCTTTCTGCAGCCGATTCGACTGGATTGTACTCTCTCTACACTCGCTACCAGGACTATGAGATCATGTTCCATGTCTCCACCATGCTGCCCTACACTGCCAACAACAACCAGCAGGTAAAAGCCCATCTAAGCACTCTGCGCCCTCTATGCCTGGGAAATGTAGTCAGGCAGCGTGCAAGGTGAGTCATACAGTCAGGGGAGCGCAGGGGTCCCTGAGGGTCACCCCTGGTAAATAGATGACTGTGTGGTGTGCAGGGGGAGTCATACAGTCAGGGGAGCGCAGGGGTCCCTGAGGGTCTCCCCTGGTAAATGCATGACTGTGTGGTGTGCAGGGGGAGTCATACAGTTAGGGGAGCGCAGGGGTCCCTGAGGGTCTCCCCTGGTAAATGCATGACTGTGTGGTGTGCAGGGGGGAGTCATACAGTCAGGGGAGCGCAGGGGTCCCAGAGGGTCTCCCCTGGTAAATGCATGACTGTGTGGTGTGCAGGGGGAGTCATACAGTCAGGGGAGCGCAGGGGTCGCTGAGGGTCTCCCCTGGTAAATGCATGACCTGTGTGGTGTGCAGGGGGAGTCATACAGTCAGGGGAGCGCAGGGGTCCCAGAGGGTCACCCCTGGTAAATAGATGACTGTGTGGTGTGCAGGGGGAGAACATTGTGGGTAAAATAATGTGATTTTGTTTTTGTTGTTTCAGCTGCTGAGGAAGCGACACATCGGGAACGACATCGTGACAATCGTCTTCCAGGAGCCGGGAGCACTGCCCTTCACACCAAAAACCATCCGCTCCCACTTCCAGCACGTCTTCATCATCGTGCGCACCCACAACCCCTGCAGTGAGCACACCTGCTACAGGTACACAGGGCTCTCACCCCTCAGAACTGCACTCCCCTACAGGTGCGCAGAGCAGGCTCTCACCCCTCAGAACCGCACTCCCCTACAGGAGCACAGAGCAGGCTCTTACCCCTCAGAACTGCACTCCCCTACAGGAGCACAGAGCAGGCTTTCACTGCCTCAGACTGTACCAGTGGAACAGCACAGTGCTTGTGGAAAATGAGGTTCAGAACAGGGTTTGTGGCAGTGGAAACACAGCTTTTTCCTAAAAAGAAAATTGCTCGAGCCCCAACCAAAAATAAAAACAGCATTACTGATCATTTAAATCCCTAGTTTATATAAAAAAACATAATAAAACTATAAATATTATGAGATCTCCCTCTTTTAATATTTATTATAAATGTATGAATTTGACAGAATTCCAGTACATCTCACCCTGTGTGCAGATGCCATCCCTTGTATCTTATTTGTTAGCTGCCACTGTCCAGATCAATTGACTACAGACCAATATAGTCCTGAAACTGATCTGCAGTGCTGTTGATTTCTTGCAATCTTGTTTGGGTTTGTTAAAGAGTTGAACCCCTGTTCTCTGTGCTTCCTCTTGCAGTGTGGCAGTGACGCGCTCCAAGGACATTCCACTCTTTGGTCCTCATTTCCCCAAGGGGGCGGTGTTTCCCAAGTCACCCGCCTTCCGTGACTTCCTGCTGGCCAAGGCTCTGAACGCAGAGAACGCAGCGGAGAAGTCGGAGAAGTTCCACGCCATGGCGACCCGCACGAGGCAGGAGTACCTCAAAGACCTGGCGGACAACTACGTCACCACCACCCCTATCGACTCTTCCTCCAAGTTCCCTCTCCTCTCCCTCGGAGGAAAGAAGAAGGAGAAGCTGAAAGGCTCCAAGGGGGCCGAGCTGCACAGCGCTAGCGCCCTCGTGTGGGCAGTAGGAGCGTCGCGGCAGCCCGGGGTTTGGGATTGGGTGCAGTGCCTGCTGGGAATCTCTGCGGAGTTCGTGGTCCTGATTGAACGCAGGTCCCGGAGGGTGGTCTTTAACTGCTCCTGCCGCGATGTGATTGGCTGGACGGCCCGGTCGGGCGGGACCGCGCTGGATATTTATTACGAGAGAGGCGAGCTGGTGTCCCTGTGCGTGCTCGAGAACCAGGCTGAAGACATCAAGGAAATCATTCAGAGGCTGGAGGTGAGAGAGAAACAGACTAGCCTGTCAATCAGGAATCCTGCCAATTCCAAAATCTCAAGGGTTTTATTGTATATTTTACAGGAATTAGACAGCATTGGCCGAACCATTTTGATATAATACTACCTAGCCATGCTGCTGAAACAGAATCACTTGGATCAATTAAAATCCAACTTGACAAGGTTTTGGGATCAATCAGCTATCAATCAGCTACTAGGAACCGGACGAGCTCAGATGGTCCGAGTGGCCTCCTCTCTCTCCCTATTTTTCTATTTCTTTATATATTCATTTATTTAGTTTCCAAACAGAAGCCAGGTTAAAAACACAGTAGGTTAAGATCTCAAATCTCTTCACCCAGAGAACAGAAAAGTCAGAACAGAAAATCGTCATGAACTTACCAAACCGGAATGAAACTCATTCTAGAGTTAATCTTATGTTATTTCTGCTGCTTTATGATATGTGTCTCATTTCACTCACTTTCACTCTGATACACAATAAGTTCATACGTGGTGTGTCTCTTAATATAACAGAAATCCATTTCCACAGCTGTAGCAGACAGAAGGCTGGTTGTGTGGTGCAGTGGTTAAAGAAAAGGGCTTGTAACCAGAAGGTCCCCGGTTCAAATCCCACCTCAGCCACTGACTCATTGTGTGACCCTGAGCAAGTCACTAAACCTCCTTGTGCTCCGTCTTTCGGGTGAGACGTAGTTGTAAGTGACTCTGCAGCTGATGCATAGCTCTCACACCCGAGTCTCTGTAAGTCGCCTTGGATAAAGGCGTCTGCTAAATAAACAAATAAACAGAAGCAATATGCATGAGATTATCTCTCTGCTAATATTAATAAGAGACACTTTACACTCCACATATTAACTTATAGGGTAAGAATGGCCCCTAGTGAGGGTAAGAAATACTGGTGACACTTTACATTAGATGTCTCTAATTGCTATGTATTTACATAGTAGTTACATAGTAAACACATGTGTGCTTACACAGCATTACAATGTTATTATGCAAAGTTACAATGTACTTAATGTGTAAATCTTTGTGCATGATATATCGAAGTACACAATTGTATCAGAAAATGGTTAGGGCTAGGGTTAGGGTTAAGGTTATATCATTATAACTATGCATAATAACATTGTGAGTACACATGTATTTGCTAAGTAACTACTATGTAAATACACAGTAATAAGAGACACTTCATGAAAAGTGTTAGCGGTAAAGTGATACCAGATTGAACTAGAGGCAGGTTTTTGGTTATGGTCTTTTGAAGCCACAGGGGGTCTTTACACTTGTGAGGGTCCCCAGGATGTGACGACTGTACAGACAACGATACAGAGTGAATCAGACCAGCAAGAGCAGTACTAGGAAGCCTTACGTCTTGCTGCTGTCATTTCTCTGTGTTTTCTACACTCAGTTTTTCACTTGTCTTTGCAATGCTTGATTTTCGTTATTTCTTTTAGCCTCTTTTTCTTCTTTTCTTTGGTTTATTTTGTTGTTTTCTGGGAGAGTTACCTGGGGCAGAAGGTGTGCTTTTATTTTTGATCTTATTAAATACAAAAATGAATATCAATTGTAAATTATAAATGGTATTGAATACAATGACCCAAACGTGGACTCAAGTATGCTGGCTTGGGAGACACGTGATTCGCTGCAGATCCTGGGGGTGTCGAGTTGTCGTGGTTACGAACGCGGTGTTGAAACTCCCTGAGCCTCGGTGGACTTGTGTTTCCACGGGAGGACGCGGTCCGATGAAGCGGGCGGGAGAGTGTAATAGATCTCCTCCTAGATGCTGATGAGTTAATAACACTGACATCACCTCTCCACTGTAGAGCTGGCTCTCTAGATCAGTGGTGTACGGCTCCCGTCCAGCCCTTGCTTTTCCATTCAATTCAGAGGGACGATTTATTACAAGGGTAAAACTGCAAGAATATATGCTTTCTTCAATGATTCGGTCTATTGATGCTGCAGAATCGGGTTTGGGTTAGAGGTGTGAAGACATGGGAAATATGAGGGTGGGGGAAAGGTGCCACATTTTTATAAAAGTGACTTCTGGAAAGTAAAAGAAAGATGGAACTAGAGAAAGGGGGTATTCGATTAAGTAGGGGAGGTCCTTTGGTAAAGCGCTTGTTTTTCAGGAGCTAAATACTGTAATAAATCACTCACCTTTCAGAGTAACATATTTTTTGTTTATTGTTGTGGCAACTTTGGACAAGAGAGAGAAGTGTGTTTAAAATCTCTGAGTGCAGAAACAGACATGTAGAACACACAGGCTGTGAGTTATTATCCTGTCAGGGGCATGTTGAAGACTGTGAGTTATATTATACTGTCAGGAGAGTATTGAATGCTGTGAGTTATATTATAGACTGCAGATTGAACCGGCTGCAGCCCCAGTTTAAATTGGATGGAGATGAGATTGAGTTTCACAGGCTGGTTTTCATTGTACAGGCAATCCACACAGTATTTCTGTTTTGTGTTTGAAATTGATTATTGTAGTTTCCTATTAAAGAGAAGGAACCCTAAAACAAGGAAGTGCAAAGTTTAACTCCGATCTGATAGGAATTAGACAACTTCCACAACTATGCAACTTCCATACAAGCCCAGACTTACTTCTCTTATTTGAGTGCCAAAATGTTTTGTATCACCTAGAATTTTCAATCAATCCTAAAATTATTCACACATATATATATATATATATATATATATATATAATTTAGAGCTTTTATTTAATATAATTTAGAGCTTTTATTTAACATTGTGTAATCAAAGAAACTACACAATGATATCGCAAAAGTCTACCAGAAGCCCTAATAGTAGTACAGTATTTCATGTTAGATTTTGAAATGCCACATTTTTCCATTTTTGTTAGTTTTTCGTTAAGTATATGGTATGTAATTCAATATGTTAACGTAACATTATTTAGCAGGTTTCATTCCACTTTATGAAGCAAAATTAGTTAATTCTATAGGGTGATGCAAAACCTTTGGCCATAGTTGTACACTGCCTGGCCACTTTATTAGGACCTGTCTGTCTCCCCGGTTGGAATAGGCATTTCAAAGTGTTCAGGAGTTTTCAACAAAAAGAATACGAGTGCATCTCAAGAGGGTTGCATGATAATAACATTTCCAATTAGCTCTCAACAGCTATCGCAGTGATCATGGTAACCTTCAATCATGCTTTGAATCGTTAATGGTGTCTTTCTTCCTCCCTAGCTCTTAGTTCTCTCTCTCTCTCTCTCTCTCTCTCTCTCTCTCTCTCTCTCTCTCTCTCTCTCTCTCTCTTCTCTCTTTTTAACCTTGTTCTGCTTTTCGCTTGTTGGCTTTTTAAAACAGAGCCCCTGTTCTCTCCCACAAAAGAGGGGTCTGAATTGAAGTTATTTTGCCATGCCCAGTTTAATTGTGATGGTTCTCTACAGGAATAGAGAGAGGAGCATCTCGGCAGCAATGCCGCTGATCCTTCTCAGCTTCACTGTCAGGAACACGATTACTGCAGAGAACACCAGGAGCCACAATCACTTTCACTGCAATACATGCTCAACACAGAACAAATTATTAATACTATTACAATGATTAAATATTGTTTTCCAACCCTACTTCTCAATCGTGTGCAATTTGAGATGGAGGACCCTATTCTATGTATCCAGGAAAACCTGTTTTTAAGACATGCTCACACTGTATAAAGAATCAATCAATATTTTATTTATTTGTTTATTTAGCAAGACGCCTTTATCCAAGGCGACTTACAGAGACTAGGGTGTGTGAACTACGCATCAGCTGCAGAGTCACTTACAACTACGTCTCACCCAAAAGACGGAGCACAAGGAGGTTAAGTGACTTGCCCAGGGTCACACAATGAGTCAGTGGCTGAGGTGGGATTTGAACCGGGGACCTCCTGGTTACAAGCCCTTTTCTTTAACCACTGGACCACACAGCCACCCTTTAAACTGGAGCAGCAAATCAGTTTTTAGATTGTACTGCTTCAAAATATTTCTTTCGAAATGAACATATTTGAATTAATATGTTTTCTCGTGTCCAGATTTTAAATAACGGTTTAATGAATGGTTCTGATTTCTACATGTCTAATGAGAGCATGTTTGTCATGTGATGTCATTTCTCCCCTCCTCAGTTTGTGACATGTGGCTGTGAAACGCGTCAGGTGACTCCGTTGCGGAACAGCGTGGGTCACGTGGGGTTCACGGTGAACGACGAGGGCTTTGTGACCGAGGTGGAGCGGTTCAGCTACGCGGAGAACGGGGGTCTGCAGACGGGGGCCAGGCTGGTGCGACTCTGTGGCGAGCTCTACCTGTCCCTCACCCCCGCGGAGAGAAGCGAGCTCCTCCACAATGCTGTGAAAGTGCACGTCACCGTCATCCCTCCGGACGAGAATGGGAAGCCACGCAGGTTAGACCAACCCGTTCTAGACCCAACCCGTTCTAGACAAAGTGCTCTAGAACGAGACAAATCATTCTGAAGTTAAAGTATTACTAAAATCATGTTCCCATCTGCCACTGGAATTGAAATCCAGCAGAGATCCAATCCATTTCAATTGGGACTGTCTGCCTGTCTGTCTGTCTGTCTGTCTGTCAGCCTCAGTTAGGATTGCAGGCTGGCAGAACTCCATCTCTCACACTGAAGTGACCTGATGAGCATCCAATGTGAAGGATGCTAGAGAGAGAGAGAGGCAGGTTTTAAACTTGTAAAAAAAGAAAATAAGGCAGAAAATGAAGTCTAGATAAGCTGCCAAGGAAATATTAGAGGTTGGTTAATTAATTACAAGTTATTATTATTATTATTATTATTATTATTATTATTATTATTATTATTATTATTATTATTATTATTATTATTATTATTAATTTCCTATTTGAGAGCTATTTGCTTCTCTCTTGGGTTCTCTTTCAAGCACTTACTAGACACTCATGCAGGTTCCCTGACTAACTCGCAGGGCAGCTAAGCTGTTAACCTGACATAAACTACACAAGCACAAAGTTCACTCAGTACCTGTGAACACAGTATCCGACGCACCATCGGGCTCTTCACACAGAGGCAGCCCCGAGCACACTGGCTGCTCTCCTTTTATACTTGGCAGCTGGCCTCAATTTGCAATAACGAGGCCAACTGCCAAAACAATTAAACAATAAAACAATTAACTAATACAATTAAACAATTAAACTTGACAGGGAGCCTTTTAACCCTGTTCCTGCCACACCTAGAACCTATGCCCTTATCCAGGGTGACAAAATATCACAATACACAGTATCACACTGTAAAATATCACACAATATCATGTGATACATACAGGTTTGACTTGTGGGTCCTGTGTCCGGCTGCAGAGTGCATTGTAGACTGCAGGTGGAAGCTGCCCCAGTTTGATACTGGGAACGAGATGAGATTGAGTTGGATTCAAGGTGCAGATGGAAACGTGGTATAAAAAGAAACTTACTACAATTTTGACAAGCGTTTCTAAGAATTCATTCCAGTCGAAACGTTGTCAAAGAATTTTAGAGCGTTTCTTTTAGTAATACTGACCATTTAGTGTTTTATAGTTATGGATGACCTACCATTTATCATTAGGTTCAGATGTATGCTTTTAAACACAAATGTTTATTGGAATTTAATAATCACAAGCTACATGATGTCATTGTCTGGGTTAACTTGTGAAATACGGTTTGTGACACAGTGGTACAGAAATACATTCCTAATGTGTTTGTAGCTTTGAGGTTGTACTGAACACTGTGTTGTTTTGCTGTGCAGGAGTTTCTCGGAGCTCTACCTCAAAGCAATCCAGGACACTGAGCGCAAGTCAGAGGGCTGGGAGGCCTGGGTCCTGAGGAAGACTGAGGACGGGGTGGAGAGCAGGGTCCCGGGACAGAAGCGAGAGGGAGAGGGCGACGGGACAGAGGTGCCTCTACTCAGCCCCCCCAGCTTGCCCCTGTTTCGAGCAACCTCTCTGCAGGACAGTCCCGTCGTGGAGCCCCTCCCGTCACCCCTGGTGCGCAGCTACTCCCTGGAGAAACGTCCCGCCCTGGAAGAAGCCAATGGGAAGTATGTTGAGCAGCAGCCCGGGTTCGAAGTGTGGTTTCAATCAGGGCTGTGCGGATACTCAGCTTTTTGAGTTATTCCCTTTAACATGTTATAAGTCAGCAGGTATTAATTAAAACAGAAAAAAACATGTTCATTTAGAAACACACAATTATGTTTTTGCTTTGCAGTCTACAGCTATGGCCAAAGGTTTTGATTGAGTTTAATTAAAATATATATATACATATGAACATAATTTTGATCTCATATTTAACATCATGTAATCTAATATAACTACAAAATAATATCGCAAAAGTCTACCAGAAGCCATAATATTAGTATAGTATTTCATGTTAGATTTTGTCAATTTTTAAAAAATGTTTCTTTTATGATAAGTATATGGAAAACTACAAAATAGTATGTAATTCTATGTCTTTCCTTTGTTTAATGTTTGCTATAAAATGAATTTTCATTTGATTTTCTAATAACACTTCACTAAGTTCTGGCTCTCATGAGGAATGTCCAATAATTCTGCAGTATTCAACGCTTGTTTCTGATTAACTTTCTGTCATTTGAGAGCCAGTTGTTCTTATTAAGTTGTCAGGTAAAAACATGTTCAGTTAGAGACACGCAATTCGGTTTTTGCTTTTCAGTCCACACATTATGAAGTACTAATCAGTTATGATAAGACAATGTCAGTGTGAATTAGTATAAAAATAGCTAGTCAGATCTAATCTATTAAAACCTCTCATATTTGATCTGTAATTATTTCTCTTTCTTTTGTTTCATCCATTTGCTATAAAATGAATTTTCTTCAGATTTTCTAATAACACTTCACTAAGACCCGGCTCTCCTGAGGAATAATTCTGCAGTTTCAGAGACTCATATTCAACGCTTGTGTTGGATTTAACTTTCTGTCATCCAAGAGCCAGCCATCATTGATTGGTGTTTAATGTTGTGAATCTGTTTTACAATTAACATGTTTTTAACAGCTTTAAAACCAGACGATATAAAACATGTTAAAGGGAATTACTTGGGGAATCTGAACATCTGCACAGCCCTGATTCCAGTTATATAATTCCAGCAATTTTACCTAGCATGCCTCTCTATTGACATGTGCGGTTTGGTTAGAAGCACATGGATTTTCATTTTAAAGAATCATATAATATTAAAGAAATCTATCAGTGAGAATGATATATAATGGAAAAGTTTGTCAATACACACATGGATCTGTCTCGCTGTGAAGTTTCATGCACAAGGAATCACCACACCCTCTGATCACTATTCTATTAAGAACCCTTTGCCAGCCTGACTGACCTCCCCTCTGTGTGTCTAGCAGGCATGTCTATGACAATGTGGGAATGCAGCTGGACTGCAGGTCAGACTCTGTGTATGAGAATGTCCCGAGGCTTGTGGGCACGACTCCTGACCTCATTCTTGCGGTCAAGCCCAGGAACCCAGCAAAGGAGGAGGATGAGATTCAGAAGCAGGTAAGAGTGACCAGCTGACCGCCGGACCAAACCGATTAATCATGCAATAGCATATGAAAGCTCATGGGCCTGACAGTGGAGTGATCTGGTGCATTCTGGGAGCCTGTTACAATAAGTGTGGGTTGTGGCAATGTAGAGATACGTTTAAGATCCGTCCCAGTCCTGCGTCGTACCTGTAATCAACTCAATGATGTGACACTGATCGTTTTATTATCTTCCTCCCTGCTCACCTTTATACTTTCCCAGTTTAACTTTTTTAATTTGAATATGTCTTCCTAACTGTGATTCAGACCACACACCCTTATCCAGGTGCAGCACTCTTACCATTGACTCCAGTCTGGTTAGGGGCCGTGCTAGTCAGGGGCAGTGCTAGTCAGGGGCAGTGCTAGTCAGGGACAGTGCTAGTCAGGAGCAGTGCTAGTCAGGGACAGTGCTAGTCAGGGGCAGTGCTAGTCAGGGGCAGTGTTAGTCAGGGGCCGTGCTAGTCAGGGGCAGTGCTAGTCAGGGGCAGTGCTAGTCAGGGGCAGTGCTAGTCAGGGGCAGTGCTAGTCAGGGGCCGTGCTGGTCAGGAGCAGTGCTAGTCAGGGGCAGTGCTAGTCAGGGGCAGTGCTAGTCAGGAGTCGTGCTAGTCAGGGGCAGTGCTAGTCAGGAGTCGTGCTAGTCAGGGGCAGTGCTAGTCAGGAGTCGTGCTAGTCAGGGGCAGTGCTAGTCAGGGGCAGTGCTAGTCAGGAGTCGTGCTAGTCAGGGGCAGTGCTAGTCAGGAGCAGTGCTAGTCAGGGGCAGTGCTAGTCAGGGGCAGTGCTAGTCAGAGACAGTGCTAGTCAGGGGCAGTGCTAGTCAGGGGCAGTGCTAGTCAGGGACAGTGCTAGTTAGGGGCAGTGCTAGTCAGGGGCAGTTGCCCTTAACAACTGTTGTTGAGAATGTTATGTTAAATAAGACATTGCACAATTATATGAATCTGTTTAACATAGACTGTATCACAATGAATAATTCACAAGTGGCTTAAAAGAATGCTAGAGGTAAGGAGGAGTGAAGAGAACTTGTTAAACTGGTTTAAATTCACACGTGGATTTGGTTTGTTAGGTTATTGGTGGGCTCCTGACAATGTCAAGTCCACTCATTATTGTCACAGTGCATGCTCAGTTCCTGTTGAAGTTCTGTTAAGCAGGCTTGACTGTATTTGACTCATTGCAACAAGCAATATCAGAAAACAGATACACAAGGCGGAACACGCTTTTAATTTCATCCTTTTAAAATCGGAAAACAGCAAACCACAAACCACTTGATTCTCAGTTTATTTATTTATCTTTTAAGATTAGAAAGTGAAAAAAGCGAGTCAATGTAGGTTTTTGGTTTATTTTAAAAAGTAAAAAATAATTGAACAGAATAAAAACAAACCTACTTCCATAATGTCCTTCCAGTAACATATAGAGCTGACCTACATTGTGATTGTTGTGTATTTTCTACCTAAAAGGCTCAAATGGTAATGGAGTGATTGCTGGTGTTTTATTCCTTGTGTCTCGGTAATGGAGTGATTGCTGGTGTTTTATTCCTTGTCTCTCTTCCAGTTTTCAGGACTGGACCTGGGTGATGAGGATCCCACTGTCAGTGACCCCCAGTGTCGCACAATCCCGCTGGGCTTCTCAAGCAGGGCAGACAGGAGCTCGCGAGCCCTGAGTATCCAGAACTCCATCACGAAGAGTAGGTGTCGCTACTGCTCTTTATACAACGGCAAAGGGGGGTTAAAGTGCCGTCATTGCCAGGCTACAGATTGATACCGCTTCCTGTAGGCTGACTGAGGAATTAAACTGCAGAGGACTGTGTGGTGTGGGTACAGTATTCAGAGCTGCTGGCTTGTGTTACTATGAGGCAGGGATAGAATGACTACGAATCGGAATAGAATAGGTTGACTCGTCGCCACTTAAGAAAATGGTACACTTTACATTGACTGTCTCTAATTACTGTGTGTTAGCATAGTAGTTACATTGTAAACACACATGTACTTACACATAATTACAATGTTATTATGCATAGTTACAATGTACTTGAAGTGTAAATGTGTTTGCACAACTGTATCAGAAAAGGGTTAGGGTTAGGGGGTAGGTTTAGAGTTAGAGTTAAGGATAGGGTTAGGGTTAGGGTTATATCATGCAAAAAGATTTACACATTCAGTACATTGTAACTAGGCATAATAACATTGTAATTATGTATAAGTACACATGCATTTCCTGTATCTACTCTGTAAATACACAGTAATTAGAGACAAAATGTAAAGTGTCACCAAATGATATTGCTAAATCCTGTGTTTGACGATGACCGGGGCCCTGTTTTGCACTATATTTTAAAACTGCTTGGATTTTTTTAAGCAACATATTAATGTTACAAAATGTAATTGATATATTACATTACAACCGCACGCATCACAATGACTTCACAGATAACTTTACTATTCGATCAGTCGACAGCTTATATAAATATAGAGGTTAATGGATGTTTACAAAGGAATATATTTTTAAGTTATAAAACATATGTTTCGCAAATGTTTGAATTCTTTATATGCACTCAGTTGGAAATTAAATGACTTCGGGCAGAGGGTGGGAGACACTTCTTCACACAGAGAGCGGTGAGGGGATGGAAGGGGTTACCTAGCCGTGTTGATGCTGAATCATGTATTATAAAGTCATATATTTCATAGGCTTGATCATACACACCATTATATATGGGCAGCAGTGTGGAGTAGTGGTTAGGGCTCTGGACTCTTGACCGGAGGGTCGAGGGTTCAATCCCAGGTGGGGGGACACTGCTGTTGTACCCTTGAGCAAGGTACTTTACCTAGATTGCTCCAGTAAAAACCTAACTGTATTAATGGGTAATTGTATGTAAAAAATAATGTGATATCTTCTAACAATTGTAAGTTACCCTGGATAAGGGTGTCTGCTAAGAAATAAATAATATATATATATATATATATATATATATATATATATATATATATATATATATATATATATATATATATAGCAGGGAGGGGGTTAAAGCCTCCCTGAAGAAAAAAACATGTAAAAATGCACGTTTGTTTAGTTTAATTGTTTTAGTTTATTGTTTAATTGTTTTGCTTTTCTGATAATTAGTGTTTGTTAACTGTTTTATTGTTTAATGATCCCCTGCACCTGGGGGGGTAATTGGAGATTAGGACCAGGTGCAAGGTATAAAGGACAGGCAGGCAGATTATTCGGGGCTGCTGAGTAGAAGGAGGCAGATGAGGTGCTCTGCTTCCGAGCAGTCCTGAGGAAAGTAAGTGCTGTGTGAAACCCACGTAGTTTTGTGTTGTGGTTTCAGGTAAACGGCTTAGCCGTCCTGCAAGTTAGTCAGGGAATAATCTGTTTAGTTAACGCTCCGAAACGGAGTTAGGTGTTTATTTTGTGTTTTGTTGTGTTTGTTTTATTTTTGTGTTTATTAAAATATAGCGTGTCAGCGCGAGAAAAATCAATTTCTGTGTGTACTGGGTCGTATTTTTAAAGGGGCACGAACCCGTGTGGCAGCGTCTCATTCACATTTGGTTTCAGAAAGTGTGGGCGCCCCTACGACCCAGAAAATGGATTTATGGAATTTGATCGAGCAGATCAATGAGAAGGCCGCTGCTCAAAAAGAGCAACTAGAGAGATGGGGTTGACACCGCTGAAGAGACAGGAGCGGGAGCCAACCGAATTGGAGCTGTTGCTCCAAAAGTCGGAGGAGGCATGGGTAGCTCCAAAGTCTACCGAGCCAGAGGGGGAGGAGCTGCCGCCGCCAGAGCCAGAAGGGGAGGAGCCACCGCTTCCGGAGCCCAGAGGGGAGTAGGCGAAAAGCCCGCTACCACCACAGCCCCGACCACCACCCCTGCGGTCCAGTCCGGCACCGCTGCGTGCGGTCCCTCGCCCCTCGCTCCTGGACACCCTGCCGGTTGGCCTGGACCTCCCTTCACTAGACCTAGAGCCCAGGAGTCGGCAGAACCGGTCACAGTTCTCCACCTGGTTCCCTGCTCCGCTCCTCCCGAGCACCAAGACGTCGCCGCGCTGCTCCCAGATGTCGCTTACGCTCCCCCTGGTCACTGCTTCGCTCTCCCTGGGTGATCAGACGTCGCTGCACTGGGTCCCAGCTGCAGACCTCTGCCCGCTGCTGCAGCCTCCAGTGCCCCGGTTGTCGTTCTGGTCGCCCCTGACAAACCGTTGGGGTCCCTCGTCACCGCTGCGCGGTCCCTACCTGGCTGGGCCGGGACGTGGACCGATCCACCCTCAAGTCCGCCCATGGAAGAGGGCGAGAAGGGACATTGGTGGACTTGAGGGTGGGTGGTTGTGTTTTAGGGGAGGAGGTGGCCTTGGAAAGGCCGTAAGTGTTGCACACTTTGGGGGGAAGAATGTGTGAGACAGCAGGGAGGGGGTTAAAGTCTCCCTGAAGAAAAAAACATGTAAAAATGCACGTTTGTTTAGTGTAATTGTTTTAGTTTATTGTTTAATTGTTTTGCTTTTCTGTTAATTAGTGTTTGTTAACTGTTTTATTGTTTAATGATCCCCTGCACCTGGGGGGGGGGGGGTAATTGGAGATTAGGACCAGGTGCAAGGTATAAAGGACAGGCAGGCAGATTATTCGGGGCTGCTGAGTAGAAGGAGGCAGATGAGGTGCTCTGCTTCCGAGCAGTCCTGAGGAAAGTAAGCGCTGTGTGAAACCCGCGTAGTTTTGTGTTGTGGTGTCAGGTAAACGGCTTAGCCGTCCTGCAAGTTAGTCAGGGAATAATCTGTTTAGTTAGCGCTCCCAAACGGAGTTAGGTGTTTATTTTGTGTTTTGTTGTGTTTGTTTTATTTTTGTGTTTATTAAAATATAGCGTGTCAGCGCGAGAAAAATCCATTTCTGTGTGTACTGGGTCGTATTTTTAAAGGGGCTCGAACCCGTGTGGCAGCAGTTCATTCACAATATATATATATATATACACACACAGTATATATATATATATCGTACCAGTCTTGGCCGTCACCATTTTATTTTGAGGGATGGAAGAATATTAGGATAGATTTAAAGTTTATTTCTACCTATTATTTTGACCTACAAGCTGATCTTTCCAAACCCAGTGATCACAGAGTGCTGGTCTACTGGGGATTGAAAAAGCTGTTTAAAATCGTCTTTCAGTTGCCAAACCCTCCCTATGGAATTCAAGCCCATCTGATATGAAACAAGCCAGAAGAATTGCATCTGCAATCCTGACACGACTGGACAGTGTTTCCACACACTCCTAGATGGCATCTGAAAAATGAATAGCATGTTCTGAGACCGTAGTTTTCATTTAATACAGTACCAGTAGTTCAATTATAATTAGCATTGCGGGATGTTTGCAAAACAAGAGTAAATTAAAATTATATTTTCTGCTGTGATTTTTTTTTTTTATCGAATATTAGAATATTAAGTCTTAATAATCAAACTACAATTATGGAATGCTAATTTTAATCAACGGTGATACAAAAATTGCCTGTTTACTGGATCCATCTATTATAGCAACTGATGAAGCAATAAATGTCTGATGACACATCAAGCCTGGCTTGGCTGTACATTTGTATTGTCTGCAGATTTGAAGATGATCTATTCAGGGATAGCAAGATATTTAATAAGCAAACAAACAGGCTGTGGAATAAAACAGCACACTGTCCTCCCCCAGCCCCCAGGCACCACAATCCTGCAAGGAGGCGGCTGAATACTTTTTTGCATCACTGTACAAATTGAATTAAAAGAAAATACATAATGCATTGCAACTGCCTCCTGTCCGACAGCCCTCGCGGATCATTCAAAAAAGGGTTCTTATATTTGTGAAACAAAATAACAGATGGATGCAGCTCTGCTTTTTTGCAGACGAGCCTCGACCTCTCCCATCTGTTTCATTTCCAAACCCTGCAGGGACTGGGGGAGGAAGGGGGAGAGGGGGAGGAGGCACAGCTAGTTTCTCTAGATCACAGCTGTGACGATTTCCAGTCTGGCAAACTGATAATAATATTCACTGAGCCGTTGTTCATTCATTCAGGCAGAAGCTCATTCATTGTGGTCCTGGTTCTTTAGGGATGAAGTAATACAGGGCTTAAAACATATCCTTTCTAAACTCCCAGAGGCAGGATCCGTACATTGGGAAAGAGGAATTAGTAATGAGACCAATATGGGTTTTACATGTATGGATATTCCTTCATTTCCAATGGAAAACAAAAGTTGACTCCATACTATATTACAGTAAAAAAAAAACTCTTCTGTACAATGGGTGTTATGTATTTCAAGTCTCATTTATGCATGTATCCTTTGCATCTTTTTCATTGTCATGTAGAGATTCTGTTACACGAATAACCACGAACACATCGTTTTTGCCACCTCATTTCAAGCAGCGTTTATCTCAATATTTGAACCCAGCAGATATATTTCATTTCATTAGATATTTATAATTGAGTTGGTCTAGTAAACATATTTTATAATATATTTCATAAACCAAAAATAAATGTACAATATAATTGTCGATTGAATGTATTTTACATGTATGTTTTAGATTACAAAAGGCAATTTTGTTGGATTTGAAAATGTATATTTTAATATTATATGGCACATTTGTTAACCTTGTAATGAAAATATCCAAATTTATCCAAATCGTTTTAACCCATGGAAAATGGCTGAAATATATAATAAGCATACTTTATGGTTTATATACCTGTATTTTTACCTTTTACTTTTAAAATGAAACAAATATATTTATAATTTGTAGTAAAATATACAAATATATTTTAAATCCAAAAGTTGCTTTAAAATATTTAAAATATATTCCACTTGAAAAACACCTATGAAAAAAAATGCATTTATTTTTGATTCAGCATATGAAATAATATTGCAGTGGACCGCGATAGTAACCCTTAACCCTTTTTGAGTCTGATTTCTTATTTCACGGGAGCTTTTCGGTCCCTGCACGTGGTGCTCATGACTGTTTATTTAAAACCCTGCTGCACTCGAGAGATTATCAGCAACTGAGAAAACATGAACAAATGACAAGGCTGTTAAATAAAAAATACTCAAAGGATCATTTCAGCTCAACTGGGCCAAATTCTGAGATGGGGAAGGGGTTCAAGGGCAGGTGAAGGGGGAGCAAAGGGTTCCAGAGCAGGTGGAGGGTGGAGCTAAAGGGTTCAAGGGCAGGTGAAGGGGGAGCAAAGGGTTCCAGAGCAGGTGGAGGGTGGAGCTAAAGGGTTCAAGGGCAGGTGGAGGGGTGGAGCTAAATGGTTCCAGTGCAGGTAGAGGGGTGGAGCTAAAGGGTTCCAGGGCAGGTGGAGGGTGGAGCTAAAGGGTTCCAGGACAGGTGGAGGGGTGGAGCTAAAGGGTTCCAGGGCAGGTGGAGGGTGGAGCTAAAGGGTTCAAGGGCAGGTGGAGGGGTGGAGCTAAAGGGTTCCAGTGCAGGTAGAGGGGTGGAGCTAAAGGGTTCCAGGACAGGTGGAGGGGTGGAGCTAAAGGGTTCCAGGGCAGGTGGAGGGTGGAGCTAAAGGGTTCCAGGGCAGGTGGAGGGGTGGGGCTAAAGGGTTCCAGGGCAGGTGGAGGGTGGAGCTAAAGGGTTCCAGGGCAGGTGGAGGGGTGGAGCTAAAGGGTTCCAGGGCAGGTGGAGGGGTGGAGCTAAAGGAGAGCTGTGTAGCTTATGCTGACCCACATGGTGATTAAAATGCTCATTCTAAAGACCTTTGGCCTAATCCTTCTCCATGCAGTGAACAATCTCATTCTACAGGGTGTTAAACAGACAACCTCATCATTGAGAATTATGAGGGGCTCATCCACTTCCACATAGGGTGTTGATCCTAAAACTGGAATCCAGTGATTCAGTATCAACAACATGGCTAAGTAACATGATAATAAGCGGAGAGTGACATTAACAGGAGTGATATTAAGCAAGTTTGACCTTCCATGAAAATCTGCTGAGCCTGCTGTGTATCTAGTAAGCAAACAAAATTAGATTGCTGATGGTGGCCTCCAGTGGTAGCAGAAAGTATTGCTCAATCGTTGAAACTGCAGACGGATATTCCAGGCATCACAAACTGCATTTTAGTTTTTCTAGTATGTGTTTAAATATCGCCTCAGCAACTACAGACAGTGTGCTCATTATTATTAAGGTGCAGGGTAATGACTTTTTGATTGTCTAAGGATCGTATAATTTTCTAAGGATCGTATTTTCTTTGCCCCTCAGTTCTCTCAGAAAATCCTGACTCTACAGATGAGGAATGGCAGTCGATCTCAGACTTGGCGACGGCTTGTCGGAGCATCTTAGAGGCGCTGTCGAGAGAGGGTGAGGAGGCTGGCATGCCAGTAGGCTTCTCGGACTCACATCCTGTACAGGCTCGCTCCTTACAATGTTTATTTTTCAGGGGATCACAATCACTTCCACAGGACTTTTAAATGTATCATACTTTTCATTGTACTGTAATTGAAATCTGATTTCAGTGTTACCGTAACTAGTAAAAACAAATATTATTTATTTATTTATTTATTTATTTATTTATTTATTTATTTGGCAGGCTGTGGCAATGTGCCCCGTCCCTGTGTGCATTTGTATGTTGCGTGCGTGTGTTAATGTTGGTGTATAGATTGGTACACGGGATATAAACGGGTCTGTGTTTCACGTGTATTTAAAGTGTAGATTTGTATTTAGGCACGAGGAGAGCACAAATCACATCACGTGCAAGTAAAAAGTAATATGTGAGCACGGGGAATTGCACTTTAATTAATTCACGTGCAGTTGTACCGAGATTCCAATTGAATGATTGACTAGCAATCGAATCTCGGTACAACTGCATAAAAGCTGCATGTTTTCACTCACTGGGGGGTTGGTGTTCGGTGAGTGGAGAACGAGTGTGGAGAAGGAGAGTTAAAATAAGAACGGAAGAACGTAAATATAAAGTAAATAGTGTTTTCACTCACCGTGTTTGTTCGTCCCTGTTTGTTAGTGTCTGTCCGTTTTGTCTACCTGTTTATTTTGGCGTGAAGTGCCGTGTCCCGTGTTTTGTGCTGTTTTCAACCCTTTTATTTGTTAATAAACGCTGAGTGCAGCCATTGCACTCAGCTCATCATCAACCACTGTCTTTGTTTTGAATTCCTGTCTGGTCTGACGCCACCCACTCTGGCCGTCTTTGTGACACGTGGTGTCCTGCGTGGGATCGACAGCGCCTCCAGGACTCAGGCCAGAGCAGGAACCGCATTTTTTTTGAAAAAAAAAAAGTGTTGGATTACAAAAAAATATATATATAAATAAATAAAATGGGATGGAAGGAGGATAAAGAGGTGAAGGACAGGGAGGAGGAGTGCCGCCTAAGGGCCAGACATCCACGGCGATCTAACAAGCCAACGCCGGGGTGCCTCCTCTGCGACCAGGATCATCTGTTCGCCAACTGTCCCTTCCGCAGTTATGGGGAGGAGCCTGAGCGTCCACAGCCCAAGTGGGAGGAGCCTGAGCGTCCACAGCCCAAGTGGGAGGAGCCTGAGCGTCCACAGCCCAAGTGGGAGGAGCCTGAGCGTCCACAGCCCGAGTGGGAGGAGCCTGAGCGTCCACAGCCCGAGTGGGAGGAGCCTGAGCGTCCACAGCCCGAGTGGGAGGAGCCTGAGCGTCCTACGCCTGAGTGGGAGGAGCCCGAGCGTCCTACGCCTGAGTGGGAGGAGCCCGAGCGTCCTACGCCAGAGTGGGTGGCGTCAGACCAGACAGGAATTCAAAACAAAGACAGTGGTTGATGATGAGCTGAGTGCAATGGCTGCACTCAGCGTTTATTAACAAATAAAAGGGTTGAAAACAGCACAAAACACGGGACACGGCACTTCACGCCAAAATAAACAGGTAGACAAAACGGACAGACACTAACAAACAGGGACGAACAAACACGGTGAGTGAAAACACTATTTACTTTATATTTACGTTCTTCCGTTCTTATTTTAACTCTCCTTCTCCACACTCGTTCTCCACTCACCGAACACCAACCCCCCAGTGAGTGAAAACATGCAGCTTTTATGCAGTTGTACCGAGATTCGATTGCTAGTCAATCATTCAATTGGAATCTCGGTACAACTGCACGTGAATTAATTAAAGTGCAATTCCCCGTGCTCACATATTACTTTTTACTTGCACGTGATGTGATTTGTGCTCTCCTCGTGCCTAAATACAAATCTACACTTTAAATACACGTGAAACACAGACCCGTTTATATCCCGTGTACCAATCTATACACCAACATTAACACACGCACGCAACATACAAATGCACACAGGGACGGGGCACATTGCCACACAGGCGTACAGGTGTTACAGTGTAAGCTTGTAAAGGGTTACAGTGCAAGCTTAAGTATGGATTTGTCTTAGACTCATGATAATACAAATTACTTATAATTTTTTTTTTGCTGGTCCATTGAAATTCTTATTAATGCATATTGACTGTATGTATGTATGTCTATACACTGCTGTGCAAAAGTCTTTAGTGTTTTCTACTGTTATAACAACCTTGACTTGCATAATAAAAGGAAAAACATTGAGTGAAATAGCTCCCATCGCTCGATTTTCACGGTGTGGTATCCGAAGCATAATCAACAAGTACAGAGAAACATCATCTGTAATTGACAAACCCGGGACTGGAAGACCCAACAAGCTGTCTAACAAGGATGAGCAATACTTGAAGATAATATCCTTAAGAAATAGAAAGAAGACAAGCATTGAATTGACACAGAACTGGCAGAAGGCACAGGTGTTGTTGTCCATCAAATCAACAGTATTTCTGTGTTCTTGTGCATATTTTAGTCTTGTTCCCCGTTCTTAACAGAGGTATTCTTACTGCAACACCCCCTTCAAGTCCTGATTTCAAGAGTGGTCTTCGTACTGTTGATTTGATGGGCAGCGACACCTGTGACTTCTGCCAGTTCTGTTGTCTATTCAACGCTTGTCTTCTTTCTATTCTTTAAGGATATTATCTTCAAGTATTGCTCATCCTTGTTAGACAGCTTGTTGGGTCTTCCAGTTCTGGGTCTGTCAATTACAGATGATGTTTCTCTGTACTTGTTGATTATGTTTCGGCTACCACATCTTGAAAATCGAGTGATGGGAGCTATTTCACTCAATGTGTTTCCTTCTTTATGCAAGTCAAGGCTGTTATAACAGTAGAAAACACTAGTGAAGGGCACTGTGTGAGATACTAGCTGACTTTCACCCACTTTTCTATTGTGGAGTGAATACCAGCTTGTTTCGTACAGCACCCTATAATATATTGTTTGTAATGTATGGTTAAATAAGAATAATGAAACATTATAGCTAATTTTAAGGTCACGAAATACAATATTCTATTTATAATAAATTACATCAGATGGCGAGGGACAGCGATGACTGGCTTCTCTAGTGAGGGACAGCGATGGCTGGCTTCTCTAGTGAGGGACAGCGATGGCTGGTCTAGTGAGGGACAGCGATGGCTGGCTTCTCTAGTGAGGGACAGCAATGGCTGGCTTCTCTAGTAAGGGACAGCAATGGCTGGCTTCTCTAGTGAGGGACAGCGATGGCTGGCTTCTCTAGTGAGGGACAGCGATGACTGGTCTAGTGAGGGACAGCCATGGCTGGCTTCTCTAGTGAGGGACAGCAATGACTGACTTCTCTTGCCTCTTAGATCGGAAAGCTGGAGATGGAGCTCAGTCTAGCAGCGACACGTCTGTGACATCACAAGAAGACATGAAAACAATGAACAAGAAAGAAGGGTAAGAGCACGGCATTATCCTGTGAACAGAGGCCCTTCTCTTCTATCATCTAGAGCAGAGGGAGGCAACCGTGGCCCTTCCAATCCATTCCATTGCAGGACTTTGTTCCAACGGAGGTCAATTAAATAATGAAGGATCTGGCTGGAACAAAGTCCTGCAATGGAATAGACTGGATGTGCCAAGGTTGCCTTCCCCTGATCTATCTTTAACATTTTGACTGCATACAGATAGGATGCCTGTGTTTCTAATCTGCCATGGCAAACACCTCTTACATTATTTACCTAACAAATGACCTCTAACCTGCCCCCATTAACCCTTTGCTGCCTACATGACCATATACGGGCATGAATATGACCACTTTGTGTTTTAGCGCTTGTAGTTTGGCAACCTTAAATCAGACATTAAAACCCAATATACCTACAGAAAGGCATTAAGCAGCTGTTTCCAATGATATAATGTATTTTGTTGTGGAATGTATTATATATTTTTCATATAAGCCACACCTCCAAAACAAATATTGAAAAATGTATATTATTATTATTATTTATTTCTTAGCAGACGCCCTTATCCAGGGCGACTTACAATTGTTACAAGATATCACATTATACAGATATCACATTATTTTTACATACAATTACCCATTTAAACAGTTGGGTTTTTACTGGAGCAATCTAGGTAAAGTACCTTGCTCAAGGGTACAACAGCAGTGTCCCTCACTGGGGATTAAACCCACGACCCTCTGGTTAGGAGTCCAGAGCCCTAACCAAACTGCCAATTTTGACCTCTTTCCAAATTATATACAAAAAAACTTGGATCATATAGGGCCTGCACAATTTTCCAAGGATTTCAAATCAGAAATCAGAAATTAAATATTTTGTACAATTGCAAAGATACACAGGTTTTACAATGCATGGTATTTTATGAAAAACAACCTCCGAAATGGCAAACGCAGACCAGCTCTAAGACTTTCCAAAAACTGAGACTGGAAACAGTATTACCCTGTTTGTGATAAAAGTATATTTATTTATGGGTATAGAGGTGACAAAAATAAAGAAATACCACACAAGATGTTGAATAATTCAATGTTTTATTAAAAAAGAAGCAACTTACAACTTGACAAAACTTTGATATTGAAGATTTTTATTTTCAAAACTAGAATAAATAAATCACCCACAGAAACAAAGAAAAAGTAAACCAATGATAGTTATAATAAAATACATACCTTAATAATAATAATAATAATAATAATAATAATAATAATAATAATATTAATAATAATAATAATAATAATAATAATAATAATAATAATAATAATAATGACTACGCACACACGCACACAGATAAACAAAAAAATCATTCCAAAAGTTTTTTTTTTTAAAAAGCGGATAAAGTTTTTAAAAAAATATATATATAACAAAACGGCTAATTAGTCCAAGTACTTGCCTTTCAAATGAGTTGTGGATCAGCACGCCTGGACTTGTAGAACCAGAGACATGGACGTTTTAAATTGACGAGTGTCTAGATGAATCTGCAGTGAACTCAGCTAAAATGGCGGTGTCTGTCATGCATCCTCGTAATTATATTATATGTCCCACCCACCCTAGCCCTAAACCAATTATATGGAGACATGGCCTGTAGTCACGACTCTGACACATGCAAAAAAAAACAAGGTTGGTGATTGGACGGCCGAGATATGACATGAAAGGTCATCGATACTATACGATCGATTTTAAAGCACTCCGGCAGCATAGGTTTAAGCCCGCTTGACTGCAACATCTCATGAGATTTCAAACTCCAAATGAAAACAGCACCCCAGGTACAGGCCGTGTATTTTCACACTGTTACAACCTTCATGTTTAATAACATACAACAAGACTTCTTGTCATTGGCACATAAGGAGAGAAAATTATGAGACCTCTCGTCATAGGCAAAAGGTTAAGGAAAAGGGTCTCCAAATGTCTCCCCTGGTAAAGTTTCAACCTCATCACGTGCAGTGTGTCATACAGGCAGGGGAGCGCAGGGGTCCCTGAGGGTCTCCCCTGGTAAAGGCATGGCTTCTTGGTGTGTAGGGAGAGTCATACGGTCAGGGGAGCAGAGGGGTCCCTGAGGGTCTCCCCTGGTAAAGGCACAGCTGTTTAGAGTGTAGGGAGAGTCATACGGTCAGGGGAGAGCAGGGGTCCCACAGGTCTCCCCTGGTAAAGTCATGGCTGCTTAGTTTGTAGGGAGAGTCATACGGTCAGGGGAGAGCAGGGGTCCCATATTGTCTCCCTGGTAAAGGCACAGCTGCGTGTTGTTCAGGGTGTCATACAGTTAGGGGAGTGCAGTTTCCTTTATTCTATAACTCATGGTAGAAAACTTCAATTAAAAAAATTTGTCATTTCTCTTTGTATTTTTACATTTAGTGTGTGTGTGGTGCCCTGCGATGGACTGGCATCCCGTCCAGGGTGTAGTCTCGCCTTGCGCCCTGTGTATGCCGGGTTAGGCTCCGGCTCACTGCGACCCTGTAAAGGAGTAAGCGGTTAATGATAATGGATGGATGGATTTTTACATTTATAACTATTGAGAGTTAAACAGTTATGGATAAGTTACAGAATTCTGCATAACTAGGATCCTGCATATTTAGAAAACTGTGTGTGTCCCAAACAAGAGGAACACCCTGCAAATGTGATGGTATGGTTGATATGATGGTATGGCTGATGTGATGGTATGGTTGATGTGATGGTATGGCTGATGTGATGGTATGGTTGATGTGATGGTATGGTTGATGTGATGGTATGGCTGATGTGATGGTATGGTTGATGTGATGGTATGGCTGATGTGATGGTATGGTTGATATGATGGTATGGTTGATATGATGGTATGGTTGATGTGATGGTATGGCTGATGTGATGGTATGGTTGATATGATGGTATGGTTGATGTGATGGTATGGCTGATGTGATGGTATGGTTGATATGATGGTATGGTTGATGTGATGGTATGGTTGATGTGATGGTATGGTTGATATAATGGTATGGTTGATGTGGTGGTATTGCTGATGTGATGGTATGGTTGATGTGATGGTATGGCTGATGTGATGGTATGGTTGATGTGATGGTATGGCTGATGTGATGGCATGGCTGATGTGATGGTATGGTTGATATAATGGTATGGTTGATGTGGTGGTATGGCTGATGTGATGGTATGGTTGATGTGATGGTATGGCTGATGTGATGGCATGGCTGATGTGATGGTATGGTTGATGTGATGGTATGGCTGATGTGATGGTATGGTTGATGTGATGGTATGGCTGATGTGATGGCATGGCTGATGTGATGGTATGGTTGATATAATGGTATGGCTGATGTGATGGTATGGTTGATATGATGGTATGGTTGATGTGGTGGTATGGCTGATGTGATGGTATGGTTGATGTGATGGTATGGTTGATGTGATGGTATGGTTGTATCTCCTGTGACATTTCTCTCTCTCCCCTGTGTCCTCTCAGGGATTCTCCGGGCAATCTTGAAGACAAAGTGTGTCAACTGGAAGCCAGGCTCAAACATCTGCAGGATGACCTCCAAAAGGTACACCCTCTCCCAACGCAGAATCACACCCACTCCCCTGACTCACACAATGGCCTGCAAACACAGTGATGCAGCCGGGCAGGGCAGCCCCCACCCCCCTCCCTGCGAAACACAAAAAATAAACTGATGGAAAGCCGCTGGGGGTGCTGGGATCAGGTAGACGTATCACCCTGGAAAAATCAAACTGGAGATAACACCATTGTTTTCAGCTGTCCTGTTACCGAAGAACAGCATAAAAGTAAGACTGAGCATGGTTTGGTGACCGATCTCACTACTAAATATTGATTAAGGAGTGGCTTTAAAATACCTCCTGTTTCATTATAGCTGTTCCCCTTTAATGTGTAATTTCTTGTTATTTTTATTTTAGTTCAAAAGCAACACTGGCTTCTTCTACCAGGAAGTGTTTTTATAGCTGTTGTATTTGTGCATTAAAAGAGGGACTGTTGATAATGTAAATATCGTCAATAAGAGATAAGACATTTCAAAGCCTTAGTTAGCACTCCTTTATTAGTTGTAAAATGTACAGTAAAAATAAGTTACCCTGCATGGGAAAACATCTATATACAGTATATAATATATGATCTATAATATATACAGTATATATAGATATTTATAAGATATTTGTATATAGTAATATATGGATAAGAGTAATATGTATGCCACTAATCAACGCAGGTTAAAAAAAAAAAACCTTGATACTAAAAGTTGGTAGATTGCAATAAAATGGATTCCTGCTTTTGGACACTGTGAATCGTGGGCAGTTCAATTCTGCCCTAAAAAAACTACCAACTTGAAGCTAGTCCTACTGATGCCATCTGAGGATGTTCACTTTTTCAACCACAAGAGCATTACTGCCCCCTGCTGGTGATACAGCACTATTGCAGCTTGAATTGTAGGACTGAGATCCAGAGGAGACCTGCTGAGCAGCCTCTGAAACTGACACTGTGAGAGTGAAACTGAGCCCCCGCTCTGCAAAACAGTGAAGTAACAAAAGTGTATGGGACGTCCCATAACGAAGGAGGTGCTGAATTTAATTGAGATTACCGACCTGCTTAACTACCGGCAAAAGGGTAGGGAACCTGTTTCTTAAGAAATATATATATAAAAAAATGAATGTTACATGTCTGAATTAGGTATGTATTGCATTTAAAATCAGACATTTTTCATTGTATTTGAAAGGGTTGATACGATGGGCATTTTGCCTACATATGATGGCCAAACTACCATGCTTTTATTCTCACACTGATGATGCAGCAAGCCCTTGTGGGGACCTAACTAAAAGCATATTGTAATGGCTCAGAAAATATGATTGATTGTTGAACTCAAACTTTAAAGACATTTCCAGGATGAGACAAAGAAACCAAACACTGCGAATGGCACAAGGGTGAGAGAATTGTTTAGTTTCTACGCCATGTTTGTCCTACCTTTAAAATTAATTTCCTTACCTCTTAATAGCACTTTTTAAATTCCACACTGATAAGAACAGGTTAGTATTTGACAGTGTGGTTGTATACCAACCATGCTCAGTCTTGCTACTGGCTTGTAGATCAGAAGAAGGCGTCTCTACAGCAGAAAGAGTCTCCTTTCCTGATTGGCCTCCTGTTTCCCTAATGAACTTGGTATTGGTCTGAAATATCGCAGTTATCATAGAATATATTCTTCTTGCTGTTGTTTAGAATCACTTTGTATTTCTGTTTCCGTCATCACATCCTGGTGGCTTTTTGAATCCAGAAGTTGAAAGTACCCTCTTGGCCCATATAGAGCTCTCAAACATGTTTTCAAGTACAGCTGGCACACCAGAGTACAACCATGAACCTGTCCCCCTGCAAAACTCTGCCCTCTAGTGGATGTAAGAAATAGCACAGTTCTATGTCATATTACTGACTTGCAGAGGGCAGGTTACTGGTTACATTGAGAAGACACGCTTGATATAGCAAGTGAATCTATACAAGAGGAATACATTAGTTTAGATAACTGGGATACTTAAGGGGAAAGGTACAGGGACTTGAAGCGTGTCTGTTTTAATGATCTGAAGGAGGATTTTTCCATCGTCCTGATGAGTGAAATAACCACAGGACTCTGTGAGCATTCTGTTTATATAACAAGTACAACTCATGGCAGAGTAAGTGTGTTTAAACCTAAACAGCTTGATTCTGAGGAATATTTCTTTAAATCAAACCCTGCATCAGCTAGCTGATATTTGGAGTGATTCGCCCCATCATTCTGTCGTTAGATTGGAATGAATGCGAGATTCCAAAATGAGATCTGGTAAATAATAATAATAATAATAATAATAATAATAATAATAATAATAATAATAATAATAATAATAACACTGAATACAAAAAAGGCCAGTTCTTTCAACATTGTCCAATAAAAATAACATGTTTTCAATGAAAATCAACCGTTTTTTGCCTTCATTTTAATGTCTCATCGTATCACTGATATAGACAATAGGCTTCAAATATTGTCTTCAAAAGGGCAAGGGTCTATTTGACCTAAAAAGTGATGACAAAAAATGCAGTATTTCCTCTGGAAGTTGTTTCATCTTTAATGGCACTACCACAGGGGGGTATTTGCAGAAATGAACTTGCCTGTTTGCCACATTCTTATTTTACCCAGTGTATTCAGTCCTGTGTAGGTCCACACAAGGTCTACTTTGCATCCATTTGTTAATGTGAGCGCAATCTTAAACAGCTTCAATCTTCAGGATGCTGGTCAGCATTATGAGATCAATATTAAAAGATGGTATTGTATAAAGATCACGTTAAAAATCGATGCAAAGTAGGAAACATGACCTTGTGTGGGGCTATAGACAGGTTAATATCAGAATTCATTTTCGGGCGTCACTTGTCCCATCCTGTAGATCCTTGGCTCACAGCTGTGTTCTATGATTCTCTCTGTCAACGGCTTTTGGTCACATTAGGTATATTTGACACAGGAAGTGCTAGGGTGCCAGGATTCAGTGGATAATAATGCTTACAAGAGGTAAGAAAATTGATTTTCAGATGTTCATTATCAGTCACTTAATGAAGTTGCTTGAAAACTATGAGACTGCCATCCTGAACGAAACATTAAAATGATGAAACACAAATGAAATGAAAGCATCCCAGCTCACTGATTAAAGATCAGACATCCTTAGAAGACTCAGTAACCATTTGTTTTAAGTGGCATCATTGAGTTACACAGCTACCTGTGTAATTACATTGTAATTAATAATAACAATTTCTAAAAAAAAAAAAAAAATTCTGCTTATATATTGTTGTATGCTGTTTGTCTTCTTAAAAAGCAATAAAAAATATTGATCACGGAAAATAATTTTGTACTTACTGATGAGGGTGAATCAGGGATGAGTGTGGTGTGTGGCCCCCGAGGGACAACCTGTGGCCCCTACATATAAGCCCACCCTACAGGGGTGCTTGAGTAGGTAAAAAAAATGAGTTTGCAATCATTATTAAATTAAATAATATTGTTTTTAAATGTTTTGATAAGTCTGTGTTTAAGGTGTTTTGACAATGAGTCCAGGAGCTGCAGTTCAGTTCTAGTTGCCTGCCACAGACATATGTAACACAGGCTAGATCAGCCTTTAAGTTAGTAAGCTTCAGCGCCATCTAGTGTACACCTTTACAACTTTGGATTGAGTTTCCTTTTGCTGGCAAGACAGAGTAGGTTTAACATAAGACGCTGATCTAGCCTGTGTTACACATGTCTATGGCAGGCAACTAGAACTGAAGAGCAGCTCCTGAACTAAGGAGAAAGCACCTTAACACAGCATTATCAAAAGATATATAAAAAAAACACTTTGAAAAAACAGCATTTGAGTAATTGCAATAGGAGGGAACAGT
The DNA here is from genome assembly GCF_902713425.1 of Acipenser ruthenus. Lineage (NCBI taxonomy): Eukaryota > Metazoa > Chordata > Actinopteri > Acipenseriformes > Acipenseridae > Acipenser > Acipenser ruthenus. The sequence goes on along the minus strand of NC_081231.1, from coordinate 2,824,153 downwards.
AACGTCTATGAAAATCCGTTTCAGTTTCTAGACATTTAAAAAAAATGTGAGAGGAAAGAACATTGCTAAAGCATTGAGATAATTTAACATATTTTGATTAAATAAGGGCCAGTCTCGTATTCTAGCAAATTTAGTATCAAAATCCAAAACTGTGCCAAGAGGGGGTTCCGTGGCCCACAGCGATCAGGGACCCTACATGTGGCCCTTAGCGTAGCTCAGATTGCTCACCCCTGAGCTGCACAAGATAACGACTGCGTTCCTGATCTGAATGCATACTGTATGGACTGCAGCTGCACAAGATAACGACTGCTTTCCTGACAGTCAGTGGCTCTACTTTAATAATCCAGAGTCTGGTGGATCTTAATACTGCTGCTCTGACATTTAAAACCCTGAAACCAGGCTTCTTTTTTTCATGTATGTTGTTATAGTTAAATACTGTAGAGTTGGAATTAACATCCATTACTCTTTACATTATATAAAAAAAGTACATAGCAAAATGATTCCAGAAAAACCTCTTCGATCTTATCTTTTGCTGTATGAAAGATGCACACATTGATGTGTATTTGATTTCTGATGGGATTGTTTTGCGCTTTTCAATGCCTCATGAAAAAAATGAACAAGAACTCATCCTCAAAAGCTTCACACTTTGGATCGCCTTCCCGTAACCATTCGCTGCGTCTCCTGTGACACGTGTGTTTTCAAAGTCGACTGCGTTCCTTTACGCGACATCATTGAAATAGTAAAGCATTGAAATACCAGCAAGAAGCCATTGATACCCTTTCTGCACTGATAGCTAGAAAAAATATCATTCAAAAATTGAATTGTCATTCTATTAATTTTGGTACTGATTCTGGTTTGCTCCACTATCAAGTTGCTTTGAGCTTTGTCTGGAGAATCCTAACTGCCAGGCCCTGAACAGACTTCCCCATTCCATTCTATTCAGCCGCACCTAACTATAGAGGGTGAGGAGGTGGGGCAGCCAAGTTGAAAGGTCACATAAGTTAAATGTAATGAGGATGTCTGTTCAGTCCAAGGCAGTTTTCCAGACTCAGACAGGTAAAGACAGATATAGAGAAAAAATAATATTGGATTAACAGGACCCAGCTCTAACCCCTCCCCCCCACCCCTTTCCATCTGTATGAAGTATGAAGAGCCTAGAAATGCTAAACAGGGATAAGTGTTAATACTGCTGAGCTAAGAAAAGGGATTGTTTCAGAAGTGCAACAAAGCGCAATTTTTTGTTCACTTATAGGTATGAAAAATTAGAATTAGGCTTGCTCCAGTTTATGCATTTACATCAGGGGCTCACAAAATACTGCAACAAAATCACTCACTTTTCAGAGTGTTTGACTGGGGTTCTTCATTGGAACCCCATAAACCCTGTTAATGATACAACAGGTTTCAGCACTTTCTGTTCATGAGTCCTTTCTGAGCAGTTGAGCTGAGCTGTGATTTAGTGGAGATACTGGGATCCAAATTCAACAATTGGAAAGCGTCGGGTATAATTGACACCCGTTTCATTTGCTGTGATTTCGCTTGGATATCCCGGTTGCGTTTGGTCAGCTGCTGGTCAGAAGCAAAGAATGAATTGAAAATGATGGCATTGAGCAGCAAAGCCCCTGCAGCCTGGTGCACAGTTAACAGGTCTCATGATGTTTCACTAAAGAACCTGTCTATAATTACTCTAATGGGTGAGTGATTTATTACAGTATTTTGTGTGAAATGAAATGCTGAAAAGGAACAAACCTAAACATAATGACAATCATAATATGTGCGTATAGAAAAATGTTGGTGGTAATGCTGGTAAGTGGAGTTTAGCTCTAAGGTGTACCTCCTAAAGAACATGCACCCAGAAGTGCCACGGTGTACTAACCCCCTTGTTGTTATTCGCTTTGCTTATTGTTCGGGGCGCTCGCTCAGGAGAAAGAGGACAAAGCAAATCTGCAGGAGGAGCTCCAGAGCCTGAGACAGAACAACCAGCGTCTGCAGGAGGAGTCTCAGTGCACGGTCGCGCGGCTCATCAAAGTGACAGAGCTGCTGTGCAACGTCAACAAGCCCTACTAGGACCTCCGAACTGTGACCTTTCACCTGGGACCCCGCCGCGTGCATGCTCGGGGAGGGTGCATGCTGTCCATATCCTTCTTTATTTACGGGGTGTAGGGCGTGTTGTCAGGATGAACAACTTAAAGTGTTGGAATCGTTGAAAATAACCCACTGAGTTCCGTTAGGCATGAGAGATTCTCTGACGCAGCAATTCTCTGCTTTGAGTTGTTTATCCCAACTTTTCTAGTTAGACTCGAAACTTTTTAGTTCCAGTACTGCTGGTTAGTAAGGAGTGTTAACGAACCTGTTCTGAATATCATGTTGGTTTTCTAGTGATTGGCCTTCAGAAGACAAGCAGTGGTCTATTGTTTCTGCCGTATTCACAGTTCTCTGTCAAAAACCCACAGTTTCAGTTGACCTGGAAAATGAATCAACTAAAGATCAGAGGGTGTATCATAGAAATGTTTACTAAGGATACTGTGTGTGTGTCCCTTACACATGTTTTACAAGTTCTTTGTAGGTTATTCCCACGCACCCATAAGAGGTATTATGAAATATTATAAGTTGTACAAAAGAAAGCTGTCATTTTTTTATTTTTTTTTGTACATTTTGTCATCGCCAATGATTTTTACCCCGGTTTTCTCCCGAATTTGGAATGCCCATTTAATATTTTTATTCCGGTTCACCACTGCAACTCCCATGCCGACTCGGGAAACGGCAGCAGACACACGTGTCCTCCGAAATGTGTCCTGCCAAGCCGTCTTTTTTTTGTGCTGCAGGTCTACAGAGAAGCCACCAGACCCATAGTGCCGGAGGACAACACAGATCTGAGTGGCTTCTATTGCAGACCCGCAGGCAGCCTATCGGCCGCAGGAGTGAACTGAGGATTACCCTGCCAACCTGAGGCCTCCCCACCCGGGCGGCACGCGGCCAATTGAGCCCAGAAGCCCCAGAAAGCTGTATTTAAAGAAAAAAAGATCAAACCTGCAGAAATTATTATTATTATTATTATTATTATTATTATTATTATTATTATTATTATTATTAGTTGGTTTAATATTTTTCAGCTATATAGTACACTATATAATATGAAATGTTTACGAATAAGACATTTCAGGCCATATTTTCAAAGACTCCAATCTTTAATTAACTCCTATGTTTTGGAAAGGAGATAAACACCTGTTGACTTTACAAAAGTAGTATCAAATATTTAAATGTAATTCAAGGTATCTCCTTTTGTTTGTTTCTCAGTGCTGTACATTACTCTTGAATCTCCATCTTTGAAAAAAGAGAAGTTAATTTAAGACTAGAGTAAACGCCTTTCCTGTTTAACAATCATTCTTGCTGTTTCCGTTCAGGGTTTTTACCGGAAGGGTAACGGATTGTATGTTTAGGTTCCTATGTCTTCTTTGCAACCTTCTTAACAGATTTAAAGTGTTGTTTCTGCTTATGAGTTCTAATGGGGGTTTGTAATAGAAAATAAACGGTTATTAAGGATGTGGATTAGAAATTATACCCGGAGATACATGATTACCAGAAACCAATGCACTCCAAAACCATACTGAGCTAAATAAAAAAAACGTGGACTTAGACAGGATGGTACACCTCATTAAATCATACAGAAAAGAGTTACAAGACGTATATACAGCTATCTGAATTCAAACCCCATTTTAGTCTTTGCAGAGCTTGCAAAATGCAAGGGGTGTGCACCTACGGACTTTGTGTATTGTGATTGGGTGCCAGTAATGAGTCACACTCAATCAGAGGGGTGAGCTCTGAAATTCCAAAGCTGGGATCTACAGAGCTCCCTGATTGTGATTCCAAGTTTCAAGTCTTCCGTCCGGATCTAAACTGCAATGGGGAGAGGTGTGTGCGTGTGTGTGTGTGTGTGTGAGAGAGAGAGATGTGCTGTCTATCTGTTACTGTACAAGAGAAAAAGCCCAGCCTGATACACAAGACAGAGGCAGGCTGTGCAAAGTTTTAAAAGGAGAACTTCTCATTCCTGCTCAAGTGGACCAACCCCTGGGAATACGTCTCATAAGTAACACCATGAGGAGGGCATGCAGCCCACACTGCTCGCACAGGGCCTCGGAGCTTAATTACTCAACACAAAACCAAGCTTAGTGTTCCTTGTTCATGCACGCAGGGTAACAAAATAGCCCAGGTGAGAGCCCCAGGGGGTGTGCGTGGCTAACCTGAGTGAAACAAGCACAGCACTCCATGAGCGCTCATAGGGTATTCTGTTTATATTACAATGTACGGAAAGGAAATTGTGTTTCATCTTAACAGCTCAGTTCTCAGAATGACTTTCTTTAGCGCAAGCTCCTCGTCTTCTTTAAGCTGTGTAATTTGGAGTTCACCCTGTCGATCTGACATTGTATCTCAAAGAATGCCAGATGTTCCACTTATGCAATATACTGTATGCATTTTTTTGTAATAGTTTTAAAAAATAATAATGAAGATATATATTAAAAGCATCACACTGTGAAAAATTCTGATCCAACTTTTCTCAAGATGGATGAGGAGTTTATAGTATGATTAGTGAGTAGTTTAGTCCTTGTTCTTGTTAAGCAATGTACATAGCCTAGCGTTTAGGTTCTGAAGTCAATCTGTATTACCATATGCAATGGTACTGTATTTTTCTGTGACAATGTGACCTTTCAACTCCCCACCTACAGCTATATAGAGTGGTGGGCCTGACAGAGTTGACAGGAATGAAATGGAATGAGGAAGGCCGTTCTGTCCTGGCACTTAGGATTTTCCAGACAAGCTCAAAGCAGCTCTAATCCGGGTACAGGCAGGGTTAGAGAAACATGATAAGAATGCAATATTGGAGGAGCAGAACCCAGAACCACTCAGAATGGTTGCAAACACCATAAAATAGTCAGGTGGATCTACAAAAGTAATTAAAATGACATTCAAAGCTACTTGCTCTTTACAATTAGAATGTCCCTAAATTGTTTTCTGGTGGTGTAGCATTGCAAGCCATAATTGTGACTGTGCTGTCCGTGCAATACTGTTTCAATACTATATATCATGTTAGTGCAATGAAGGGAAGTATTTCATTATTGTATGCATACACAGTGTACACATTCTGACAGTGTTTATCATTTGAGTTGTAGTGTTTTTGTTGCAGCTGTGTAAGCAGCTTTAACACTTTCAATGCCAGCCCAGCGATGTCTCAGAACTCTCTGTGTATCTGTGTTACCCCCTGCGGGGAAATAATTGCAATATTTCATTGTTTGTAAATATTACTGTTTGTTTTTTGTTTTCATTTTATTTTTAAGACGTGTTAATATAATGATTTTTTTGTTTGTTTGTTTTTTCATAACTTTCTGAAAATATTCTTTAATAAAATTGAATGTACAAAGTGGAACTTCTCTTTTTGGTGCAATAAAAAAGAAGATTCTGTCATTGTGTTTATTATTATTATTATTATTATTATTATTATTATTATTATTATTATTATTATTATTATTGAAAATACACATTATTAAAATGGCCATGCTTAAGTATGTGCAGGATACGTTTCATCACAACTGAATAGGTGGTTAGACAAGAAATTGACAGATATATATTCTCAGATTCTGTTACTGTACTCTTAATAACTTGTGCTAAAATGTCCTGAGGTTTCATTACAATTAGACAAACTGTTCGCTTGATATATGCAAAACTCTAAAATGTCAAACAAAGTCTGATTGAGAGACAGCCTCCATACACCCACAGTTGTATACCCACGAGGTGCTATAATGGCCAATCACCCACCAGTGCAGACCAACATTTATGTAGGACCTTTATTATGTGTTATGACTGTCATCTAGTGGCTTACTACAGTAACCATAAGAAGAACCGCCTCCATAAGCACTAAAGTCGTTCCTAAAGAGTTACCTACACACCTACATAATACTTCTCAGCACGTGTAAAAACACCAGCTCTATGTAGTACTCATGGATGTCAAATCCCAAGGTTTACCCCTAAAATTTACGGTTTTTCACAATTTGGAGAGTCTCACGCCGTGCAATCTATTCTCACGTTCACACGTGATACAGCGGTAAATCCAATACAACTGTCCAAGCGTATTATTTCATTTTGGGGGGGGCATAAAGAGGTGTACATTACCATTCTGTATTCCTGTAGCTGCTACCCCCTTACTCCAAAGACAGAATTCTCTCAAGCTGACGATTTGTCTACGCGAGCCTTCTATGTTTCTGTACAAACACGTCGTTGCTCGGACAGAGCCGAAGGAGAGGCTGTCACTGTCTCGTTCACGCACATATTACCACAGAATTAAAAAGAGAAATGGACATCAATGGGAATGTAATTATTAAAGTCGAAAAATATAATGTTCTTTGTTTTGTGACGTTCATGTTAGTGTAGCGATTCTGACAGTCGCAATGCTGGGTAACCAAAAAACAAAGCACATATTAATTTAAATAATTGTTGACACAACTTTAGCATAGCACACAAACAACCGCTTAATAGAAATGTTAATAGAAACACGAAGCAAATAATTACATTCAACCGTCCTTGGAGATATTAAAAACCGCGCTGGCGACCCCTCAGGTGTTCGTGGTGTCCCTGGTGCATCGCCAGTTCTCAGCCCACTGTGTGGCTTCAGGAGTCTTCGTGAATCCAGCGTTTTGATTGGTTGAGACAGATATCATGTTTAATAGTAAGTGGTGGACAGAAAGACCGCGGTTGTGTTTTCATGCGCGAGCTAGCTGTTTTGGCGCGCAGTGCCTGGCTTCAACCTTCCTCGAGCTCAGTTACCTCAGAAAGAGAAACAGAGCTGAAGAAGACAGTGTAGTCGGCACATTAATTAATTCATCTTTTTTAAAAAAATTAAGTACCTTCAAGTTAGTGTAGCTTATCAATACCAGCATACCTAGGTAAGTTTAACTTAAAATCTTTGGTTTTTAACGAATCATTTGAGCCTTTTTATGTAGAAAATACTGTACACGGCAATCATAATCTAGGAAAACAACCATTGCCATTTATCATGTTACTGGAAGGAAATTATGGACGGTGGTTCGTTTCCAGTTTAAGCAAATAAAACTGGAACGTTTCTGTAATTTCACAGTCACTGTAAACACACTTTTAATCCAATGCGCGTTTAAATGTGTTGGTAAGTTGTTATAAAATATCAGCGTAACTGGTTCTCATTACCATAATAACACCCAGCGCTGCACCGAGGTTTGTTGTAAAATCGTATGATAAAAAAAAGCATAGGGGCAAGGATTTGTTTTTTTAAAGGAATTATAGCGCGACAGCCGTAGCGTGATACGATTTGAGAGAGAGAGAGAGAGAGAGAGAGAGAGAGAGAGAGAGAGAGAGAGAGAGAGGAGGAGGAGGGGGGGGGGGGGGTTCACAAAATAAATGTAAATTGCAGTCCTCTTGCAATATTTACAGTGTGTCCAACACCTGCTAGCTACACACCTGTTCAATTAATTATTGCTATCTGGCCATCAAAGCAGCGCGATTATTAACCAGCTGTTTCTCACAGTTTGGTTCATTCTGGTGGCGCCTGTTTCCTGTCCCAATGCCTATTTTCTATTTTAAAAATCGTTTTACATGCCATGCAAAAAAAATATTAGGAATAGAAAAATAATTAGTCTCTGCAAATTCTATGTTAAATTAAAATGTAACCGAATATGTGTATTTTAAACTAGATATTTTTTGTAAATATGAAAATATTTTCGTGCCCATCCCCAGCTGCAGTGTATTCACACCAGCGCAGTAAGATGCATGATTTTGTGCTGTGTATGTTTTGCGTGTTGCATGCGGTAACTTTCCCATTTGTATTTGTATTCCTTTTCTATGGTCCAGTGCAGTTCACTAAGGAGGTAAGACTGTTTGATTTGTCTTTCCCCTGAACCGCCGTGTTTGTTTTCCCACTTGGTGGAGCCTTGTATTACGACGTCACGGATTCTTCTTGGTACCAAAAGCCTAGAAATAAAGGCACTAGAGAATAATATTCGTGCCCTTCATGTAGCATTACTTCATATCGAATTGTGATCCAATTATACAGCGCTCCCCAGCCTCTGTACAATATTTAATCCTGTTCCATTATTTGTTAAAATATTGTAAAAAGGTTAAATACATTCTTTATTTCCTTCTTTTTGGTCTCATTATTATTATTATTATTATTATTATTATTATTATTATTATTATTATTATTATTATTATTATTATTATTATTATTGTTGTTATTATCATTATTATTATTATTATTATTATTATTATTATTATTATTATTATATTGTCTCTGTATCATATTTTTTCACCTGCGTTTGATCAAGATGAAAACGCTATACTTGTATAAACAAACGCTTAAATGATGTAAGGTTTGAGAACTAAAGGGGTAGGCTTATGCCGTGTAATTAATCACATATTTATATTATAATTTGTTTTAGTATAATAAAAATATAACATCATTTTTTAAATATATAGTAGCAAATAGTACATATATTGTTTCTTTAGTGAAGGACACGCGGGGGCTGTCTGCTCGTCTACAGATTATTTCAAATAATGTTTCGATCTCCTTCATGACCACTTGGTGGCGCACTGAAGCCGTGTTCAGTTCTCTAACCCCAGCTGTGGTCAAACGTTTTGCATCACCTAGAATTCTAGGATTGAGACATCATTAAAAAAAAAACAAAAAAAAAACTCTATGAACAAAATTTATATCTTTTATTTAATAATGTAATCTATATATATATATAGTTGGCCATAGTTGTTATACACAGCCATGGAACCCCAGTAGAACACATACCAGTAGACAGTGTTGTTGGATTTTAGAGTAACTGTAAAAAATCTAACTGTGCCTTAATAAATGTTGTGATTTGAATGCTTTAAATAAAACGTTATTACTGTATGTATAATAAACACAATAATGCCTCAACAAAATCTTCACCTGTTATGTTATGCATGCAGTCTTGTACTTTAATATTTTTTTCTGCACAGTATTGTCAAAAAAAAGAAAAAAATCTGAAAACGGCTCCTTTTATTTATTTTACTTTTAGGTTCCTTACCTACAGTGCATTCAAACTCTTTCTTCACCAAAGGAAAAAATGCATTACACTAAAATGCCTTTCATATTAAAGTTTGACCATAAACCTTCATTAAAAAAACAGCACTGTTAATAAAAGGTGAGGTTTTATTGTATTTCTTCAATTGTCACAGGTTGTTGTCTGCACAGTCATTCTTGTGGCACAATGTTTTTTCCAATCACTGCAGTCAGTCCATTAACATGCTGCAGCATATCTATGTGACGTCAGGACTGGTGTCTAGAATGTCTTCCTCAGACCCTTGAGTGTATGACCTGCCTCACTGAGTGATGCGGGTGGAGCTCCAGTTTCTTCAGTGTCTGTCTCTGCCTCCGGCTGTATTCAGGTGCTGTGCTGAAAGCTGCTGCTTCCTGTCATTCCCGTAGGTTTCCTCTATTGGAAACTTTCATCAGTGATCTGAATTCCATCACGCTCAGAGCTGTGGCAGCGAGTCTCATTCACAATAAGATCAGTGGGTTCAGTTTCAATTATCTCACTGCCTGTCTGTCCCCAATCCAGCTTTAGCAAAGCACATTGTGATGGCAGAGTCCTTTACCTGGGACCATGCTCATTCAATCCACTAGATGGCGCCCAGAACTGTGACTTTGACAGCTCGGTTTGCAATCAAGTGGCTGATCGTTTGCTTAGGGTAAAGCAGCTTCACAGTGTGAACAATGCCCAGATCCAGCGGTACAAAGCTGTCTGGAGGCAAAACCAGCATTTCGCACACTGCTCATTGCCTCGGTAATGTTTCTTTGCGCGCATCATTTTGATCACCGCATTGAGAGCCAGTCACACAAAGTACGGTAGTTGTCTACAGTAGTTCTTTCCAGTTGTAAGCCTCTCCTTTGCCTGCCTTATATTCATCAGTTTTCTGAGCTGGTGTTCTGTCAAAAAACAAAGGCCAGTTTCATCATAATTAAAAATGTCACAACCTGCACACAGTTCAGGCAGTTTTACTTTGAAGTCAGACAAACTATCTAAATTTATGCTGGAATGTCTTCTGAATTTATTATTATTATTATTTATTTATTAGCAGACACCCTTATCCAGGGTGACTTGCAATTGTTACAAGATATCACATTATTTTTACATACAATTACATTCTTTTTTTACACACCATTATCCATTTATAGAGTTGGGTTTTTACTGGAGCAATCTACTAGTTTGCAAATTGAATGCTTTGGTGTGAAGTTTTGGTTGAAAAATTGGCTTGTTTAAACCATTGCCTTATAAGGGTGTTCACTTGCTGGTGCCTGCATGTGGGATTGAGGCACTTTCTGCTGCATTCAGGTTTCTCCATGTTGCTTTAAATAGGCATCATTTGTTTTCAGAATGCCTCAGACGGTTTGTTGCGATTTAGAATTTTTCACTTAACTCTGTTTGTGTTGTTTTGGTAAACGTCAGCCTCTTTGATAAGCGCAATTTTTCTTTCAAATATTAGCTTGTTATACGGGCGTTTTGACATTTGAATTCCTGTTTAACCACTGTACAATTCATAATGGCACCGATGGGACATGTGATTATATACATGTCTTGCTTTTTAAATTTTTTTTTAAATACTTGTTTTAAACTTGGAAAAGAAAAAAAAAAACATGATCCTGAGTCAAACTGGACAGTCAGATGTGCATTGGTTTTAGGCAGACAAGATTTACAAACCATGCTGTATTGGAGAATAGACAGGTTCTGGTTTGTACCATTCAATCCAATAGGGATTTGGTTGAAAATGATGGTAAATTCTGCAGAATGCCGGTATGTAGAGGGGCTGGATTAGACATGCTTCACTGTACTGTTAAGGTTCAAATACTTTAAAATATTACAAAGAGCTGCAGGCATGCATTCATTATTTTCTATGAATGGCATATGAGTTAACGTTTTCTCAGATATTTCATTTGTCATTTCTCAATCATATTAGCTATGCTGAATCATACAGGATTTTGATATACTGGTTTTCCTATGTTTCTACATAGGCCATACATGTAATTAACAAAAACTATAACATTTAGACCGTATGCAGACAATAGACTTAAAACTATATAGCAAAACCATTCCATAAAAATAAGGTATTTTGGGAGGTGTTTTGCACTAAAATTCAGTCCATTTTACAAACTTGTAATTAGGTCTAGTTAGCAGGGGCTATAGAAAAGAGCCTCTAACGTGTGTGTTCTGCAGATAACTAACCGTTTTTTCTGAGTGATATACGACGTGGTTGTAAAATGTAAATTTAATTTTGGCCTAATGGATGAGCGATGACCTGCTCCAAAGCTGGGTGGGTGGCATGGCGTGTGTGCTGCTGGTTCCTTTGTAAACACGGTTGCTAGGAGGGCCCTTGGATACAGATAGAGAATGACAATGACTGCTGGTAAAGCGGGTTCAGAGTTACATAACAAAGATAAGAAGGCTGTGTACAGCCTACAAAACAGAACAAAAGAGTATTGATAAACAGTAGAGTGGATAAGGAGCATGTGTTTACAGGGCATACCCCTAAGCGTAAACGGGTATATTTAACCTTGGGCTCATTCTGTAACCTCACTTTGTGTAGGGTCTATAAATGAAATGGTTTTAATGGTTGTATGTGCTCTTCAGGCCTGCTCTGCATGGCACATACTGCGTGGCTGTATAACAGTTATAAGATGACACTGGGTATGTATTTGATATTGTATGTGATGGAACCAGTCTTTTAAAAAATAAATGCATATATAAATTCACTTTATCAACTATGAAGACTAAAAAAGGTCATTTTTGACTCAAGTACACTAGACTATGCTAATATTATTATTTGTTTATTTAGCAGACGCCTTTATCCAAGGCAACTTACAGAGACTAGGGTGTGTGAACTATGCATCAGCTGCAGAGTCACTTACAATTACATCTCACCCGAAAGACGGAGCACAAGGAGGTTAAGTGACTTGCTTAGGATCACACAATGAGTCAGTGGCTGAGGTAGGATTTGAACCAGGGACCTCCTGGTTACAAGCCATTTTCTTTAACCACTGGACCACACAGCCTCCTGTGTTGTTTTGTTCTTATGTTCTTATCATTAGCATGATATAATGGCAGGACGGTACTGCCATAGTTAAGGTTGCAATGTTCTTTCCATTATAAGCCCCTATTTTGTGCAACTCCAAAAGTGGGTTTAAGTTCAATCAATCTGCCTGCCGTTTTGTATTTCAGGTCTGATTTTTTCTACAAGTTTTGTGTTATTCTGTCAGGTAGTTTTTGAGCTACAGCACTTTTTAAAAACAGTTGGTTTTTCATGTAAGTTTGGTGCCGGGAGAGCGTTTTGTATTATTCACCTGTAGGTAAAAAACTACTGGACAGTTACTACTCCCATCTGGCAAGTTATTGCATCTAAGTAGTCTATAGTGCCTTTTGTGGGTGGGAGGGTTTAAAAATGTGTATTTTAATATAAAAAGTACTTTTAAAAACGAATGCTATGCATGCGCAGTTGTACGATTTGGTAACCGTTTTTGTGTAGTTCTGACTGGACTTGTAACAATACAATCACTTAGGAGTGCTCTCCAGTTTGAACTACAGATCCCAAAATGCACACCGAACGGCTGATCATAGCTAACATTTCAAGCTTTTCACAAACGTAACAAAGCATCATATTGTACTGTACAGAGAAACTGTGGAAATTCAGTAACAAAAACTTTGTTAAAATAACAGATATGACATCATACATGACATCAGTAATGACATCAGCAATGACTAATCACATGATAAATGCTCTACCAACACTGCCCAGAAGGACATTGCCAAAATAATAAACCTTTGGAGAGTATCTGTGATGTCATCATGCACTAGGAGACCTTTAGTTTACAGAGTCACAGAACCTGTAACTCACTGAAGTACATCTTTAATTTTTTTATAATACCTGGATATTAGTATATGTTAAAAAAAGACAATATAAAGGTGTCTTTGCTTAGGTCAGAGGTCAAATCTAATCGTCTAGAGGAATATGTCTTGTTTTTGTCATTAACAAATGCTCCACCAAGACTTCCCAGATGGACATTACACTGGAAAAAAAATTCTCTGTGCTGGACTGTAGCTATCATGCTTTTTGGCGTACGTGCCAACGTAGACACAATCATAGACAAAACAAGAACACTTTCATTGAGCTCACTGTCACTCGGGTCACTCTTTGCACTATTGTCTGTAGACGTGATATATAGGTGTTGCATAATTACTACTGTTACTTCCAATACAAAACTTTGCACACTTGCCAATATGCAATATGGCATTGCCACATATCTATCCAAGACCATTGGTTTACCAAATGCATTTGAATTTGTATCTCACTCAGTAAAAGGAATGTTTTTGTTTTTTTGTTGTTGTTTTTTTCTAGAACAGTGCCATGGAGAATGAGGACCAAACTGTGCTTCTTTGCCTTCTATGATGTCATTACTGATTTCATGTATGACGTCATATGATGCGATGCACAGGCATAAGAGGGGTGAGTTAAGGTTGCGTTCAAACCTTAACGTCCCATTTCCTGACTGATTTTGAACTACAACCTTAACGTTACTTTAAATAAGTTTTTGTTACTGAATATATATATATATATATGTGTGTGTGTGTGTGTGTGTGTGTGTGTGTGTGTGTGTGTGTGTGTGTGTGTGTGTAGTTTCGAATAAAACGTTTAAAATATAAAATAAACATTTTATAAGCATACAAATACTAAATACAGTTTAAGAAATTATTGTCTCTTAAATATTATTATTATTATTATTATTATTATTATTATTATTATTATTATTATTATTATTATTATTATTATTACTAGTACTACTACTACTAATATTTGGTAAGCGCCTATTGGAAACGACCATGCAATACAAATCTGTGTTGAGGCCTGCCACTTGTATCCTAATTGATCGCATTGCAGCTTTGCACCTTCCAACGCTCCATTCTCCACCCGATAGTTTAGTTTTGTTCAGCACTAGTATTTTAGATGGGAGGGGAGGGGGGTTGTCCATAGCAAGTCAGTACATTCTTCTCTTTTTTCTTGAAACGCATTGAAGCTTTTTTTTTTTTTCCGCGCCCGCTGGACTGGCTGCAGGCTCGGCGCCCAGCCGCGCAGCTGTATGCAAATAAGATGCTCGTCAAGGACAGGCTTGAGCTCGCTCAACAGAGTGGCACATGGCCGGCGAGCGCCTCCAACCAATCAGCGGCGCCCATTAGTTCCAGGCAGAACCCGAGGGCCCGTAGCAACAAGACCCCGATACGTGCTTACAAAGAAAGAAATTAAATTAGACATTTCAGGAGTAAAATTAGTTTTTGTGCGGCTCTGTGTGTTTTGGGGGAGGGTGGTGTTGCTGGTGTCAATTCCTTTATTTATGTACATTTGTACTGTACTTTAAAATGCCACGATCGCTACAAAGTCACACAACTTACAAATTCACGCGTGGAATGTTTACAACTCAAGTATAACGTAAAATAATAATAAACACATAAACTGAAATAATAATTTCATCAAAAATAATATGTAAACAAAGGAAGGAATGCAATGAAGTTACTAAACCATCAACAAATAATCCTGACATTTTCTTTCTCCAACATTTTTTTCCGAACTGTTTGGAAATACGTTTTGTAGACGTCATTAACCATCAAATAATATTTTATTTAAATAAAGTAATCCTTTGTTAGGATAGAAACAGGCCTGCGGTGAGATGTGCTATGAAGGTTTTGGTACATAGCTTACAGTTTGTAAATTGAATGTATCTTCAGGGGAGGAGTATATATATATATAGTAGCAGTAATCATTACATTTTCGGCAAACGAAAAAAATGTGTTTTGTTACATTCTTTCCATATTTTTTACTTTTTTAAACAATATATCCTATTCAAGACCATATACAGTGCTATTTTTTGGTTCAAGGGAAATTGGCCAACAATACATTTCTTAACGGTACAACATATCAGACAACGTAGAAAGTGAATTGAGCAGCTCAGTAAAAACGTGTATTTATTTAGCATGTAGCACACTAAAACAATGTTTTTTAAATAAACTGATAACGTTTCAAAACTTGCAAGAACTGCGAATTTAAAAGTAAAAATAAAAAGATAATTTAGCACAGTGGCATGTGTTATGTAAACACGGCCCTAGTTTTGTTCACCCACCAAAAAAAAAAAAAAAAAAAAAACACATCCGCTGAACTCGGTGAATGATTCCTGTGTGTTGGTGGTCGCTGCGGTTTTCAGCAATGGGATCTTGTGTACGATCTGCGAGGAAAGTACTGGCGAAGTGACTGCGCTGTCTGCCCGGACTTGCCCTCTCCGAATTACAGCACATTCCTTCACAAGATCAGAGACACCTTGACATTCTTCGAGTCGAAACTGCACGATTCCATCGAATCAAGAATCTAAAGCATTGGGGCAGCTTATGAAAACAAAACTAGAAAGCAACACAATACCGAGCCCTACCTCGCAAAAGCATGTCCCAAACATCAAGAAAGCACAACCCATCTTAACTATGAGAAAAGACCCGGCTTTACATTTAACCCTGTAATGCCCAAGGATTTTTTTTTAAATGAGAAACAAATTATGTAACTAGATTTGGTTACTTGTAAGAAACACTTGTTACCCCTGGTCCAGCAACACACAATGTACTGCATTTGAAAAACCCTGCTACAGGGGAGGCTAAGGATTGCACAGAAATGGGCATTACAGGGTTAAACACTAGCCATGCAGTTACCCACTTCTAAAGGTTTACCACAGCTCAATTCCACGGCCATTTTGCAGTTTTTGTTGCTTTTCCCATGGTTATACATTTACCATAGTTTACCACGATTCGCCATGCTTTTTAATATGCTTTAAGATAGGGCAGCAGTGTGGAGTAGTGGTTAGGGCTCTGAACTCTTGAGCGGAGGGTCGTGGGTTCAATCCCAGGTGGGGGACATTGCTGCTGTACTCTTGAGCAACGTACTGTACCTAGATTGCTCCAGTATAAACCCCACTATATAAATAGGTGATTGTATGTCAAAATAATGTGTATAATGTAATTGTATGTAAAAATAATAATTTGATATCTTGTAACAATTGTAAGTCGCCCTGGATAAGGGCGTCTGCTAAGAAATTAATAATACTAATAAGATACATCTCTTCAGTGCTTATGCTCTGCCTTCACTGTGCTTTATTACACTTTGCTGTGCTTTTGGGAAGCTGTTATAAAGGAAGCTTCAGAAGCACAAATGATGGAACACGTGTTGCTTCTATAGTGCCGTTTCGTTTATAATTATAAACAGCCGAGACATTTATATAAGGACGGTAGGCTGTGTAGAATCTAAAAAAATCAATTTATAAATCTCTACTTTGTGTTTGATCTTCAAATGCATTGCACGCATTCCCATAGGTGTCTGTCTGATAAAAAAAAAAGAAAAAAAGTTTACTCTATTTTGATGTAATACTGACAGAAATATATCTTTCATGTTTATGTTTAAAGTTGATTCCCCGCAATAGCCCTACTGAGTTCTAAAGTTTGCAGCTCATAAGCCATACGACCCGTTTTCAAAGGGTTTCCTCTTTTCTTGAATGGTTTTTTAAAGGGGAAAAAAATAATGTTGTTACAAAATAAAAATAAACGAAACACATTGAGTGCTGAAGAGGACTTGAGATATACAATGACGTTGTTTGTAAAATGATCAGGCGTTTTACCTCTTATAAAAAACAGGAGTTGTTTAAAGACTGGAGTGAAGGCTTTGAAAATACGACCCATAGGTGTAAGAAAGAGCGCTGCGTCTGCTGTGCGCCCGATGGAATGTCGCCCCTAGCAGGAGAGCACGGCCTCCTTACTAACCGGTCTGCGGGGACTACCTGCACAGAGTGCCCGGCGGCAGTTATAAGATCCCAGGTCTGCCTGCATCGCACAGATGTGCCCAGATCCGGACTGGATATCCACTGTGACACGGCCTCAGGCTATGTGAACAGCTAATTGCTTTTTTCATAAGTTCCTAGTGTCATCGATGCTAGTACTTCACCTGGTAGGCTGTCCCAGGCATTTGTGAAAAAAACTGCTTCAAAACATCTGCTCTAAACCAACTTTTACTCAGCTTCCATTTATGCCTACTTGATCAATCTTAAGTAGTGACTTAGATTAATTTATATTTATGATTTTACAGACATCAAGGGCGCTCTTTCCCTTTTTTTCTAGTCTGATTTTTTTTATCCTGGCCCCCTATGCCATTGAGGTCTGATCAGCCTCGTCGCCACCCTCTCAAAACTAGACACATCCAATTCAAAACGAGGTATTGTCTCGTCTTCTTTGCCATTTGTGTAAAGTAGGGCACGCTACGCAATTTAATATTTGAAGAAGCACTGTCAATTTTAGCGCATCAAATGGATTTTAGATAAAGCTAAAGTCGATATATAAAAACAATCCGCACTTATGGGACTAATTCTGGGCCAGCTATACCCACCGGTACACTTAAAACCAATTTAGATCGCTCGACTCGTCCAGACAGTTTCATATAACAAGTTAACGACCTGTTTGCACATTATACCTGTTTCCAAATATTAGAGGTGTGTTAAATACGATCGGGAGCTCACTGTTGCATCATTGTTTTTGAACAGAGTAGGCTGCAAGCGGACACAATCTGTTGGGGATCACACACCCGTGTAAACAGACATGTGCGCGTCTATTCGGAAAGATTTGTAGACCCTCCGGAACACTACGTGATTAGCTATGAGAGACAGCGACTCCTCCGAGAACCGTTTATAAATATATACAAAATAATAATTCATAGTCGTCTTTTTTATTACATTCTTCCACACTTTCACAAACAAACCAGACCTCAATGGCTGACCAGTTTCTTACATTCTCCAAGTTTCAGCCGAAAACTTCATAAAATAAAATACAATTTTGAAGTATGAGGGGGGTGAGTATTTTTAACTATGAAGCTCGACACATAGAAAATCATCTCTGTATAGGAACACAACAGGAAATGGATCATTTGTAGGCTTCAGTTTCTAATTTTCTATTGAGGCGTCAATAAAAGCATCTGAAAGCCTAGTATCTTTGGGGTGGATGAAATCCGACACAAAGTAGGCCACAGGATGACATTTTCACGAGAAGTCCTGTCTCCACCGCGACCTGTAGTTGTGGTGTTTAATAGTCAGCTAGGCTATATGTTGCTTCCAATCGGACTGTGCACAAATGTAACATAAATCTCCTTGAACAGATTGTAAACACAAAAATGTTAACAAAATAAACATTACCGTAGAGTAGTATCATATTTTTAACATTGGTCGCATGATATTTATGTGTAGGCCACTTCTTAAACTCTTAATTTTGAGCTGAACCCCAAACCTTCCATGCAATTATCAATACATCAAATTATTATTATTATTTATTTCTTAGCTGACGCCCTTATCCAGGGCGACTTACAATTGTTACAAGATATCACATTATTTTTACATACAATTACCCATTTATACAGTTGGGTTTTTACTGGAGCAATCTAGGTAAAGTACCTTGCTCAAGGGTACAGCAGCAGTGTCCCCACCGGGATTTAAACCCACGACCCTCCGGTCCAGAGCCCAGAGCCCTAACCACTACTCCACATTGCTGTCCTAGTAAATAATAGTGATATGCACTTTTACAAGAAAGTCTCCAATAAGCAAGTATGAGAATATCCACGAATTGCTCCTGTAAATATATTTCGATATGAATTCCATGGAAAAGAATGGTGAACTCTGCACTCGCATTCTGAAACTGGCGACATAATTGATGGTAATAGTTTCACCTGCTAGGGGCTGAACCTTGGACCCCCCCATTCCCCCCCGTACAGACACACGCTTCCGTCTTATCAATTAAGAACGTGGTGAATCCATTCAAACAACCACACGGCAGAATGCGAGCAAGCGGCGGTTTGTTTAATTTGAACACCTGTGCTGTTTAATTTATTATTCTCTCTCTCTCTCTCTCTCTCTCTCTCTCTCTCTCTCTCTCTCTCTCTCTCTCTCTCTCTGGAGCGATTTAATTGAATTTGAAACTTTTGAATGAATACATAAATATTGCTCACTAAATATCTTGGTATTCCTCGAGATATTTAAGTATCTTCTTCAAATCTTTAGATATAGCCCTAATAGAAATGATATAATATAAATTCTTAACATTATGACACGATAAATAGATGGTAAATGACAGTGCAGAGAATTCCATAAAATCATTTTGTATAGATGTTTTTACCTGACAGATTATTATTATTATTATTATTATTAGTAGTAGTAGTAGTAGTAGTAGTAGTAGTAGTAGTAGTAGTAGTAGTAGTAGTAGTAGTCGTGGTATGTCTTTAACATGGAACGTCAATTTAAATTCATTGAATGTGATTTAAACCTGTGTTGTTTCTGGGTAATCAATAACGCAGCAGTCTGTGTAATCCCCTTTGCCGCTATCAACCATTCAAGAATTCAACATGGATCTTATGTAGATTTCGAACACACCTTGTGTTAATTTGCATTGTTTGAGAATACTACACAAAAGGACAACCAAAACGAACGTTGCACAATAAATATTAAAATGTGCTGCATAAGATTCATAAACAGTGTCGAATTAGATATATAGACAGACAGACAGACAGACAGACAGACAGACAGACAGACAGACAGACAGACAGAGATAGATTTTGTTCGTACATTAAGACTATACGTATTAAATAAATAATCGTCTATTATAAATACTGGATGTGTTATTGTATGCAAATGTTTTAACTGGTTTAATATGTATTTTGATGTGCAACTAGAAAGAAAGAAAGAAAGAAAGAAAGAAAGAAAGAAAGAAAGAAAGAAAGAAGAAAAAACTTTAACGTGTGTGTGTGGATTACCAAAATCTAAAAACACTTTATAAAACAATTAGTAACAACTCAAATGATGAATATTATATTGTTACCCCTGCTTCAAACCCGAGGTCGAATACAGCGTCCCCTCGGCGGGCAGTAAAGAGTTAACCCACGCGCAGTGTTCACGGGGAATCCAGTCTCCAGCTTTATGTTAATGCGGGTTGGAGGGGTCAGGGTGGGCGCGTGGCTCTGCCGCTGAGGCACACTTTCAAAATTACAATAAAGTAAAGAAAGAAAGAAAGAAAGACCCCCCCTCCTTCCCTCTCCCCCCTCCCTCCCTCCCTCTCCCTACCCCCCCACTGAAATTCCAGTAACAATCAACACCGTCCCTCGAGACCACTACACAGCAGTTAGAGGGTGGGGGGTAGTAACTATATTCCTAACTGAAATACGAAAAAATAATGTATAAATTATACATGTCTTTGTTAACGTGTAATAGTGACACACGATATATAACATACACGTATTCTAATAATAATAATAATAATAATAATAATAATAATAATAATAATAATAATAATAATAATAATAATAATAATAATACAGAGGTATATGTTTGATTCTTCTTCTTAGTAGTATCATCCATTACTATTAAACACTTAATAGCGTTGAATTTGGAAATACTAAAAGACACTTAATAAATTCAGAAACGAACATTTTGACTGGAAGTTTTTTTTTTTCATGGTATTCAGTTGAATGTATTCTACTGCAGTATTTTTTGTAATAGTATAAATAATAATAATAATAATAATAATAATAATAATAATAATAATAATAATAAATGTTGATTACAATAGATTAGGAAAGAAAGAAAGAAAGAAAGAAAGAAAGAAAGAAAGAAAGAAAGAAAGAAAGAAAGAACGAAAGAATTATAATGTTGTTTTTTTTAGGTTTTACTGTGTGTAATTTTATTTCAGACTTTATTAATGTCTAAAGATTTAGATTTACGTGGCACTTGCCAACTGCTCCCGAACTCGGTGCTGAAATGAGCCCCCATTTCAGACCGTGCGCCTCTAAAGCCGCTGGGATTCGGATCGCTGCTCTCAATGCGTGCTCACGAATGCGGGCTGGACACAAATCCCTTGCGTTTAGCTCTTCCCACTTTGGTTTTGTGGAGCTTTGTTCCACAAATACGTGTCCTCGGTTCCTTCTTTTATTTTTTTGTCTTTTGTTTGTTCGAAACTGAAAGCATTTGCATGACGCTTATTGCATTCTAGAGGTTGCCAATGTAAATATATTCCTCCCTTAGTCTCTTTCTTTCGATCTGGGGTGAGGAATGACTGGGGGGTTGAAGGGATGCGATGAAAATGGTTAATTTCGTTCACAATGGCCCGGCAGACTGCATCTATTGTCCGGATCAGACGCCCTAGGGGCGCCCAGACTGATGGAGCAAGATTTTTAAACTTTTCTGCAGCATTCATTGGAGAGGCCCCATACCCCCCCCCTTACATCCCTAGAGGGTCTCTCTCTCCTCTCTTTTTGCTTTCATTCTTTTCTTATGTTCTGGTGAATCAAGACAAAGCCCGGCACGTGTGTACTCAATGGTCCCCCGAACAAAAAAAAAGCAAGGCGGACAAAAGGAGCGGAGCTTGGCGTGTGGCATCTAAGCGTCAATCTGCATAATTCTGAGGGACCACGCGCCGGGGACAAACTCACATCTGCTGCTGGCTCTGCTCCCCGGAGACACGAGCGGATCGGGTTGCGGCCGCTCCCATTGGCGCTTGGTTTGCAGCCATCTGCGGCCCCGCGGGCAAACAATGGGTGCCTGCTGCCTTTAAATACCGCGGCGTGGAGAGGGGTGTGAGTATCAGCGAGAGCTGCAAGGGACGAGAGCTCTACTTTCTAACAGGAGAACATACTACACGGCTACCTCGCTCTCCACAAGAGACACAGGCTGGTGACCAAATAAAAAAGACACTTTATTTTATTTGTTTATTTATTTATTTATTTATTGTTGGAATACGGGAAAAGAAGCCAAGATGCCGAGAGGGTTTTTGGTAAAGCGGACCAAGAAAGCCGGCCCCGTGTCTTACAGGGTACGCAGTAGTGTCGAGGATGAAACTGCAGTGCAAAAGTTTACTTCCGTCATCTCCTCGACGTGGGCTCGCTGCCCGGATACCTGGGAAAGAAGCGCCGCTGCTCCTACTGCCCCTTCCGCCGCGCCTTCTTCCCTCGCTAGTCGCGGCTTGGTTATGGCAAACACCCAGAGTGTGGAAAGCCGGATACACTTTGGGGGGATGCCAGAGGCCCCCTGCGCCCCGTCATTGAGTCCAAACCGACCGGTCAGCACAGAGTACCCGCCGCAGTACCCATCCACCGGGGGATACCTGGACAGAAAACGCAACTCCAGCTCGCCCGTACAAGCCGAGTCTTTCCCAGAGCCGAGCCCAAATTCATTCACATCGCTAGGCGGCGGACAAATGGCTTTCCTGCCTCCCCTAGCCGACATGGCCACCAAACTGGGCTCTGTATGCAGCCGCGCATCACTGTCAGAACACCCGCAATCACTGAAGAGACGAGCCGCCGATGAACCCAAAGCGAAACAGCCACATTCCAAAAAAGCCAAGACTACCGCCGCCCACAGCAGCAGCGAAAGAAAGCCGAAAGACGAGGTCACCACGTCTCCGGTTTTGGGTTTACGCATCAAGGAAGACCCCGAGGAGGATTCCAAGCCCCGCTCCAATACCAGCAGCCCGCTGGACAAGTTCATCTGTCAGCTGTGCAAAGAGGGGTACTCAGACCCGCTCTCCCTGGCGCAGCACAAGTGCTCACGCATCGTCCGAGTGGAGTACCGCTGCTCAGAGTGCGACAAGGTGTTCAGCTGTCCGGCTAACCTGGCTTCTCACAGGCGCTGGCACAAACCCCGCAGCGCCCAGCTGGCTGCCCCCTCAGATACCCACTCGAACACATCCTCTCCCGGGCGGCACAGCCCGCTCTTCCCGCACCCAATCAACAAGTCCAGCCGGGAAGCCAGCACGCCATCCCCGCAGCCTTCAGATTCGGGCTCTGATGAGGAGCTCGTATTCTTTGACTGCCCGCATTGCTCCAAGAAATTCCGCAGACAGGCTTACCTGAGGAAGCACCTTGCCCTCCACAACAGACCGAGCGCAGTCTCGCAACAGAGCCAGCAAGCGGCTGCTGAAAACATCTTGGAGAAGAAGCCCCGACTTAACCAGGGCACCCCCCAGTTCGCCACCGCCACGGCCGCTCCCGGTCCTATCTACCTCGGCAGAGACGCGGTACTGCAGCCCGCTGCGCCAATGAGAATTCTGTCTGCAGTAGTCGCAGCACAAATTGCAGAGGTGTACCCGTGCCGGTTCTGCTCTGAGAAGTTTTTCTCCTCTCCCGGATTAACACGGCATATCAACAAGTGCCACCCCACAGAAACCAGACAAGTGATTCTGCTATCGCAGTCTGCTATGTAAAACTATAGGTAAAACCAAAAAAAAAAAAAAAAAAAACACATTTAAGACGACGTTGTGTCTGTGTTACCCTGTAGAATTGTGTGAAACTTTCAAACACTGTTACAAAACTGCCTTAAACACAAAAAAAAAACCTTAAAAAAGAATAAGCGACATATTTTGTTTAGCTTTTTTTTATATTCGTGTGTGTGTTTGTGATGTGTATGGTTCCCCACGAAAAGCTGGGGGATATAAATTATATTATTTATTTATGCTGTGCTTTTTTTGTATGAAACATTGTGCTGCTTTTTTGTATTTATGAAAAAAAGAAAACTGTGTTTTTATTATTTTGAATAAGAAGCTCTTATTTATATACAACAAACAAGACAAAATACACCACCATCCAGATATTCTGTACTTCTGCACATCATGAAATGTTCTGGGATATTTAATCAATAAAACGAAAGATCCCTAATATAAGGTTGGCTGTCTGTGTGCTTTAATTGCTGTTCACTGTACTAGTGCTGAAAGCGGAATGCGATCAATAACCGACTCATTGATGCGCTGTTTCTAGAAGACCAGGAATGATTAACTGTAAAGGCGATTTGCCAATTGTTGCTGGGTTAATATTATTAAATCACAAGGCTACTTTTGTGATTCAAACGTTATTACTAGTTTTGTAACATTAATGGTGCACTTTCTCTTTAAGTTAAAAACTCCCACGCTTGGGGATTTTTTTCCAAGCCTTTACTTTAATGAACTCCTTCCTCTTCCTTTAAAGGAACACCTGCTCGTTTTACAAACCAGCCAAGCCTCTTCAGAACTGTCAATTTGTTTTTCTCTTATTCTGTGGCTATAACGTGACAGAAATTAATTAAAGACTGGGTAAAAGGCTTTAAGGTATCAGATAAACATCTAGGTTATTAATTAGAGAACTTCCGTTTGATGGAATTGTATTAATATTAAACGTTTTTCAGAAGAGAAAAAAATCAGACGTTAACCTGGGACAAATTGCTTCAGCGTAATGACGTGTCCCATTGAGCGCCGGCATCAGGAGGTTACTGACGTGCAAGCACGCACGCCATCTGTCTCGTGCGGCTTGCATTTCAGGGATCCACCACAGTTAATAATACAAAAATATGTACTTGAACTGTATACAACTACACCCGATAGTCTATAGCCTGCTATGCTCAGCAAAACTTTTTGTTTTAGCTTCAATTATTGCTTAACAAATACATAGCCTTGAAACCTTGCCTTGCGTCCTTTGTTACATCGGCACATTGATGTCTGAAGTGGACGCAGGTACCCCGGCATGCACTCGTCGGACTGTAGCCTGGTGAGCAAGTCCGGGGCGGACTTGAGGCTGCAGGGGAGAGTGTAGCGTGCACGGGGGAAGGCAGCAGCAGGGCTGGTAGGTGACGTAATCACACACGAAGACATCAATCCGATACACGCTCCTTGCAAAGGAGCCGGCTCTTTTGTTCAGCGGTATCGGCGCTATGCTTTAGTGCGACATTGTAAACTTTACTTTTCTTTTTTTATTTCTGTACAACTTTATGTACAAATCAGTTGAAACATCTGCTACACATTTATATTATAGGCTATATAAGTTTACTTTTAGATAAGGAATCAAACACACACAATAGACACCTGGCCTGCTATCAACGGGAATGCAGCAGTGAATCTGAATTCCCTTGACTAATCTGAATCTTTCATTCTGCTCAATATGGAACTGTCTTGTATACCTTATAAGTATTCAATCTCTGCCTCTCAAGATGAGAGTGTATTTATCCTGCACTCTTTGCTGTGTCATACAAAGAGCGCAACAGAAAGTACACTATCACCTTGATCAGAGGTAGACACTGAAGATCTGTAAACATATGAAGCCATTACATCTAAATGAAAAACAGACAAAACGTGATATGAATGCGCTGCATCTGTTTTTATAGAACCTGTTGTGGTTTAAATGTTTCAAATGCTTTGTCAGATCCACACTCTCAGTGACATTGTAAGTGAAGCTGCTGCTGCTGGGTTCCAATGGGGACGTGACCTATAATGTAATACAGTCACATCTTGCCTTGAGGTCATAAAGACCACCTCGGAATTAAGGGCATTGCTTTAAGACCCATGTGTTCCCATTGACGCAAAAGTCCTGTTAAATGGCCACTCCTGTATTTAGTATCAGGGCCGCCATCTGCACCTGCAGTTAAATGATGTCTTTAGAAGACATTTAAAACAACTGCGCCATGTGACTCCATGTGACTCCATGTGACTCCATGTGACTCCTCTAGCAATCTGATTAAGATACATTTTATTTACAGTATGTGAACCAAGGCTCAATATATAGAACACCAAAGAAACATCATTTTTTGTTACATTTGTTTTTATTACTTTTTGGAAAATAAAACACAACCACATCTGCACATGACATAAATAACAGAGATGAATACAAAGGCAAATAATAATAATAATAATAATAATAATAATAATAATAATAATAATAATAATAATAATAATAATAATAATAATAATAGAAAAACATCATTACAAATTAGACACTATAATTTCAAAGGAAAATAATGAATTCAGTAGTTGACTAAGTGTATTGTAAGACTCCATACAATGTTCTGAATGTGTTGTAATGTGAATGTTTACCTTTAATATAGAAAAGAACAAATATGCGTTTGACTTCCCTCTTCTATTGGCACATTAGCACTCACTTGTTATTTAAACAAGAATCATTTAAAATCCATTCACACATTTCTTACTAGCAACATTATCACTGACCCGCTTTCCTTGAGTTGAATATATATATATATATATATATATATATATATATATATATATATATAGCTCAATGATCAAATATATATCATTGTCTCATCTTTACATATATGCAAAATCATTTTTAAAAATCCAGTGGTACCCTGAATATTCTCATTTTACCCCCAATGCAGAATGTGTGGCCAATTGTTCTTCATTTAATATCTTTCTGTAATGCTGACTGCCAACACTGGTATCAAGGGGGGCAGCAGTGTGGAGTAGTGGTTAGGGCTCTGGACTCTTGACCGGAGGGTCGTGGGTTCAATCCCAGGTGGGGAGACACTGCTGCTGTACCCTTGAGCAAGGTACTTTACCTAGATTGCTCCAGTAAAAACCCAACTGTATAAATGTTTAATTGTATGTATAAAATAATGTGATATCTTGTAACAATAGTAAGTTGCCCTGGATAAGGGCATCTGCTAAGAAATAAATTATATATATATATATATATATATATATATATATTTTGTATACTCAAATTTAAGATATTTTAAAAACAAAACCATGAAAACATGTTGCTTCCTGGTAGCTAATCACTTCCGGTGTTGTAGTTCAAGTCCCTTGCAATGGTCTCGCTGCAACCAGACCATGTGATCTACAGCACAGGTACCAGGATGCATCAGTTAAACATAAGCGTTACGTTTGAAATATTTGTGTATCTTGAAAAGAGGAACAAGTGTTTTATATAAAGTTATTAAAGGATTAAGGCGCCCGTCTATGAATTGTTTCCATTATAAAGTAAATACATGCAGGTGAATCATATTGAAACACTGGCGATAGCATTGCAAGCGAGGTGCCTGCTCACAGTTAGGGTGCTGGATTCTTGTTGGAACTTGTTTGTCTGTTTAAACTATAGGCCTCAAATATGCAGTTTTTAAAGAAACACCCTTGATAGCAAACCTGCACTTTATATCCTGTAGCATATCCAAACCAAGTTTAATCACAATGGAATAAGTGCCCCTCTAACGATAGCCTCCATATTCTATAAGATAATCATGTGGTGTATGACTTGTGCTAAAGTTAGCAAGTTTCACGACAACTGGAAAAGAGATTGTTGAAATATCTGTAAAGTGTGACATACGAATGCCTCCGGGGGTAATAAGAGGTTTTAAAAAGGTGTTTTTTAGAGCTTTTTACAGCAGTGGGGAATTGATTTGCATCGACCTCCTATCTGGGGTTGTCAAGGGATTACCCCTAAATAGAAATGATTCAGCTGCCCACTAGGAGTGGAGTGTTGCAGGAGGACAGGTTAATGGTTACACTCTGGTGTACCGGTTGTGCTTAGAGAGATGACTGAAACAGACAATGATACAAAGTGAATCGAAGCAGCAGGAAGAATATAACAGTAATATTTCATCCCTGTACTACAGTAAGCTGCTCTTTAAGATGGCATTTTAAACATCTGGTACCACACTCGGTTAATGTTCTCAGTTTCCAAGCCTTATTTTCTGGAAGTCTGTTACTGTTTCACTTCCCAGGTCATTCGGGGTCTGGCTGCCAGCATGTCACTCAACGGGGAGATGTATTTAACCTCCTGTTTGCTATAGCATGTGGTTCTTTCAAAACTGCACATTTGAGCCCTATAGTGCTGAACAGAATAAGTTATTTTGTTAGCTACAAATGCTTTTATATTGTTGATCCATGCGTAGACAGACTGCTAGACTTGAATCAACAGGTCGCTAGGCTGCAGCAATACGGTTCATGTGTATGCAGAAAGATCTTGCAGACCAGGACTAGTTATAACAAGCCCCGCTTGTAGCATTGCTTAATATCTTTGGAGCTGACAGCACTGACACACACAACATGCCCATCTCAAAAGATCTTTTCAGGACCTTTTTTGTAATTTGCTATTTCAGAAAGGAGACATCCACCAAAGGTTGATCTGACCAAATCTTTATTGTGTTTTGACAAGGGACCAGAGAACGTAACATACTTTTTGGCCCGTGGCCTTGTCCATTGAGCTCTAGAGCTGCCCGTGTGCTGGCTGACTGAGATGAACGATCATTTCTTGATGACAGCTATTGTTTGTTTATTGATTAATGAGAGTCATGCCAGCGGCAGGACCAGTGGCACTCTGGGTGACGTTACCCCCCCTCGTGAGCTGGCTGAACTGAGGTGGATGCATGAGTATGATAGTTATAGCCAGTGGCAGGGCAAGTGGCACTCTGGGCAACATTACCCCTCCTCATAGTCAGTGGACCGCAGGAGGCACCATAGTTGACTATATTATATTAAAAGTACTGGTGATCTGTACACATGCCGCATTAATTAACAGGACACAGATTCTAGTTTAAAGTATACTGAACCAGCAAAATAATTCCTGTGAATCTTCTGCAATGTCAGTTCTCCCCTTTTCTGTATAAAAGATGCACAAGGTTATGGTAAACATGTCTTTGATTACTTTATTGTATTTTTTTCAAGCTATTAATGAACAAAATCTATTGATTGCATCTTAACCCTTTAAGGTACAAGGGACGTGTGTCCCACATTAAAATGATGCTAACTTTCTTATTTTTGCAATGAGGTGCACGAAACAGGTTTTAAAACATGCTGTCATCCAAATTGTCAGTTTCCTGATACTTGAGTCAGTCTCAAATGTATTTTAAGAAGAAACTGTTTGAACACGTGTTCAATTCCTTGTGTACCTTCAGGAGTTAAGGATGAATTCCCCTTCAACATCATATAAAGCAACGCAGAGACGCTGAAAACACAGAAACAGATTCCGTTCTGTTTAAACACCCCAAAACCAGTCCTCAGTAGCTCACTGCTTTTCCAATGACTGGCACGTTTTCAATGTCTGTGTCATTATCAAGGTATCTCTTGGAGTGGAGTGCAGGAATTCGACGGAGTGCAGCAGTGAAATATCTGCAAGGAGTGAGTGTTACATTTTTGTTCATTAATATCTCTTTAACACGGCTCCGGGATGTGATGAACTGAAACAGAAAATCACAATCTAAACAAGAAAGTACATTCGTTCAAGTAACTAGTGAACAAAACAATCCCATAAGTCTTAGCCCTTTTGCACTTCCGTTAGCAACAGACGTCTCTAATGTGCAGTTTTGAAAGAAACACATGTTAGAGCAGATAAGTATTTTCATTTTAAAACTTGATTTCTGCTACTACTTCTGGTTAGAAAGATTTCTGTTTCTTTGTCCTATTCTTGGTTTATATGTTTGCAGTTCCTGGATAAGTTTACCTCAGCAGTGTCTTCTAGATCATGTTACTGGCTGTAAGCATTTCAGAATAGGGGAAGCAGCTGATTGGTTATTGACAGGAAAGAAGCCAGTGAAGGGGTGGGGACAATTTCACCCTCCAGGTGAACCAGGAAGTCCTAGACAGGCTTGTAAATATATTTGTTCAACCTAGTGTAGCACCAGGTACCAGATGTTTTAAAATTAAAATGTGTTTCTTTCAAAACTGCACATTTGAGACCTAAATAATGAATGGAGACATTTCATGGAACTTTGTGTGTACCGATACAAAGTGGGCACTGAGATTCATTGTGCCAGAGTCCTTATCAGTATCCGGTCCTCTGATTGTTTATCAGCACATAGCAATGAGGGCGAGGGGTGAGGGAGGGAGTGTGTCTGTGTGCGTGTGTATCAAGGGAATGTTTGCGTTTGTCCTCTTACTCATGTGAATGAGTGGTTTTGTTAAAGCCAAGGAGATCACCTGGTGCTGAACAAGCAGCTTGCGAGGCAGGAGTGCTTGTGTTTACCAGGGAGCTCTGTCAGGGGAGGGGCGCTCAAGAGAACAGCTGTTTAGCGTAACAACATTGAAAGAAAGAAAAAGCATTAGCCCTGGGCTAAACCATTGCTGTATTGTTGCCATTCCCTTTGGATAGTGATAATTATCTATTATCTGTTATACTCCAAATAAAGGTATTGCAAATATATATATATATATAAATAATGTATTTCTTAGCAGACGCCCTTATCCAGGGCGACTTACAAGATATCACATTATTTTACATACAATTCCCCATTTATACAGTTGGGTTTTTCACTGGAGCAATCTAGGTAAAGTACCTTGCTCAAGGGTACAGCAGCAGTGTCCCCACCGGGGACTGAACCCATGACCCTCCGGTCAAGAGTCCAGAGCCCTAACCACTACTCCACACTGCAGTCCGTAAATATATACACTGGCGGTCAACTATGTCAGCCCTAAAAGTTTCCCATAGTAAACGCAAAGTGTAATTAAGCCTAATAAAAGCATGGTAAAGCATAGGTAAGCATGGTATAGCACAGAGATGTGCAGTAAAGCAGATTAAAATACATGGAAATAATGATAAACTGTGGTAAATGCATAATATAACCATGGGAAGACTGTACATTCACTTTGCAAATTTACTGTGGTCAGCTTTTTTAAGGGACCAGGCTTGAAAAATTGGGGTGGGACGTTCGTGCCCCTTTTATCCCACTAAGATCACTTACTCACTAAACAGCTTGGTATCCCTGAATAGATCATTGTCTCCACTTTAAATATGTGCAAGGTAATTTTAAAAAATCCATCCCACAGGTGCAGTGGTACCCTGAATATTCTCAAGTTACTCCCAATGCAGAATGTCTGTGTGGCCAATTGTTCTTCATTTAAACGTATTTCTGTAATGCTGACTGTCAACACTGGTATCACTGTGGTATTGACAGTCACCGTTGCAGAAACAACCTTCATTAGATTTGAGGAACTGAAAAACCGCTCAGGGTGATTGAAAACATCACAACTAATACGTAAGAAAATTCACAAAACTTTGAGTGCTGTTTTAATGAATGTTTTGATAAGGACTGTGTTTTAGAGGCCATTTTAATTAATGAAATCAAACCCTTTCAAATTGCTTAGGGTTTATACATGCATTCTTATTTAACATAAGAGAATAAGAACATAAGAACATTATATTTACAAACGAGAGGAGGCCATTCGGCCCATCTAAGCTCGTCTGGTTCCTAGCAGCTGATTGATCTCAGAACTTTGTCAAGTCGGGTCTTAAAGGATCCCAGTGGTTCTGCCTCAGCAACACGGCTAGGTAACCCATTCCATCCCCTCACCACTCTCTGTGTGAAGAAGCGTCTCCTTCCCTCTGTTCTAAGTCTAACCCCACTTAATTTCCAATAGTGCCCTCTGGTCCTGTTTTCTGTACTGTGCTTAAAGTATTAGTTCAGGTTAACTATGTCAACTCTTTTAAGATTGTAAAGACTTCAGTCATGTCCTTCCTTGTCCTTCTTTGTTCCAGGCTCAATAGATTCAATTATTTTAGTATTAGTTGTAGGAAGAGGGTTTATCTTCATCGCTCATAGAATCTTCATGGAATGTTTATAATCTCTTTAAAAACAAAACAAAAATCCTTAAGGATAGGGCCCAGTTTTAAGGATTGATGCCTCTTATATTTTTTTCACCTAGAAAACTAAAATGACAGTCACATGGAAAAAAGTATTTTTTTTTTCACCATCATGCAAACCCAATGCCTAGGAGTGTTGAGGCTGTCAGGCGGCAGGTGCTGGTGGTTGCTTATCTATGTGTGTTTCTGTGTTTGTGTTCTGGTGTGCTGTGAGCACATGTTTTTATATCATTTTCAATAGGAGTCATTCTGTCAAAGCACTGGCCATCACCTGGGGCTGAATAAACAAGTCTCAGAGGGTGGAGTGTGCTTGTGTTTACCAGGCGAGCGCTCTGAATAGAGAGGGTACTTAACTGAGCAGCTGTATGCAAGACACAAACAATGTGCAGCTTAAACACATAAAGCTGTAATATATGCATTACCTTTACTGTATGCTGTGTTGTCCGTATCACAGTGACATCTTTTCAACATTATCCTGATAGCTTTGATATTTTTTTTCACACATCATAAATCAACTAGGGAATTCAAATTACTTTTACTTGGGAACGTTCACCAGGAGAAAGAGAATTTGTCTTCTAAACCTTGCAGTGTATCCAGATCACGCTCCCTCCTCCTGCAACAATGCTGGTTTTCTGTTCCTACATCACGCCCCTCATTTCAATCGCCAGCATTGTTGCAGGATTATTGTTATTATTTATTTCTTAGCAGACGCCCTTATCCAGGGCGACTTACAATTTATTTTTTACATACAATTACCCATTTATACATTTGGGTTTTTACTGGAGCAATCTAGGTAAAGTACCTTGCTCAAGGGTACAGCAGCAGTGTCCCCTACCAGGGATTGAACCCACGACCCTCCGGTCAAGAGTCCAGAGCCTTAACCACTACTCCACACTGCTGCCCTAGAGATGGAGCGTGGTCTGGATGCACTGCGATGTGCAGAA
This sequence comes from Acipenser ruthenus, assembly GCF_902713425.1. Classification (NCBI taxonomy): domain Eukaryota; kingdom Metazoa; phylum Chordata; class Actinopteri; order Acipenseriformes; family Acipenseridae; genus Acipenser; species Acipenser ruthenus. The sequence continues at coordinate 2,791,727 of NC_081231.1, read as the reverse complement.
GAAAAATTATCTTTCTCATGAGTGCTGACAATCGCTCCTGATTAAAAAAGCTAATTCCCTTGTTGATTTGCCTTGTGTGAATAAAAAAATATCAAAACTATCAGGATTATGAGTTTCTTGTAAACACTGCACTGCAGTAAAGAGACCGCTTTGCAAAGCAAAACAAAGTGCAAAATACATTTGTCTGCTGGTTTGTACACTTTTAAAATTAATTTGGTGTTCCTCTTCTAAAAGTTTACCACAGTAACTATGCACAGTACATATTATACATTTACCACATATTACCATGTGTTTTTTTTATATACTTGACCATTCTTTCTGTGCTTTACAAAGTTTACCTATACTTTACCATGCTGTCACTGTGCTTTAGTACACTGCTTTGCTTTTACTATTGGAAACTTATATAAAGGACTGTGCTTTAAGTTTGTGTGTGTGTCAGTGTGTGTGTGTGTGTGTTTGAGTGTGTGCGTATCAGTGTGTGTGTGTTTCAGTCAGTGCATGTCAATGTGTGTGTGTTTGAGTGTATGTGTGTCAGTGTGTGTGTGTGTGTATGTGAGTGTGTGCGTTTGAGTGTGTGTGTGTGTGTGTGTCAGTGTGTGTTTCAGTGTGTACGTGTCAGTGTGTGCGCGTGTGTTTGAGTGTGTGTGTGTCAGTGTGTGTTTAAGTGTGTGTGTGCGTGTCAGTGTGTGTGTTTGAGTGTGTGCGTGTCAGTGTGTGTGTTTGAGTGTGTGCGTGTCTGTGTGTGTTTGAGTGTGTGCGTGTCAGTGTGTGTGTTTGAGTGTGTGCGTGTCAGTGTGTGTGTTTGAGTGTGTGCGTGTCAGTGTGTGTGTTTGAGTGTGTGCGTGTCAGTGTGTGTGTTTGAGTGTGTGCGTGTCAGTGTGTATGTGTTTGAGTGTGTGCGCATCAGTGTGTGTGTTTGAGTGTGTGTGTGACAGTGTGTGTGTTTGAGTGTGTGCTGCACTGTCCTGATACACCTTTCAATAGGCTCACCTGGGGCTGATCAAGCAGCTTGCGAGGCAGGAGTGCTTGTGTTTACCAGGAAACTCTGTCAAGAGAACAGCTGTTTAGCGTAACAACATTGAAAGAAAGAAAAAACATCAGCCCTGGGCTCGACTGGGCTTGACTGGGCTTGTCCCTTCTCTTCAATTCTTTAATTGTCAATATTATACCTGCCAACATATCATTCCTTCATTGGTATAAATCCAAGAGCAAAAATAAGCACATATGAAAAAGAATTATGAACTACAGTCCATTCAGCCCATCAGTGCTCGTCCAGATGCCAATAATTCAGCATCAACAACATGGCATGGTTGGCCATTCCATCCCCTCACCACTCTCTGTGTGAAGAAGTGTCTTTCCTAAGTATGTCTCCAATTGTGGATCCTGGTTTCTGTGCTGTGCTTAACGTATTAGTTAAGGTTTGTCAACTCCAAGATGTACAGCCTCGTCATAACCCCTTTGATTTATGCTCTACACTTTTGATTGTATACCCAAGCATTCTGTTTGTGTTTTTAATTGCTGTACGATACAAGCTGATATCCACCTCACAGCTGAGAGGTCAGTGGCTTTGCCACGAGTGGGCTTGCTGGCCACTCTGACCTTGAGGGGGTAAAACCAGCTTGTAACTTGCACAGCACTATACAATATATTTGTGTTATACTATATCATTAAATAAGAATGAACAGTAAGTGGTATCATTTCCATCTGATACAAACAATTTGATACAAAGACATTTCAGAGGGCTGGATCGCATCAATATCAGGGTCTAGTGCTATATATTATAAAGACATTTCAGAGGGCTGGATCGCATCAATATCAGGGTCTAGTGCTATATATTATAAAGACATTTCAGAGGGCTGGATCACATCAATATCAGGGTCTAGTGCTATATATTATAAAGACATTTCAGAGGGCTGGATCGCATCAATATCAGGGTCTAGTGCTATATATTATAAAGACATTTCAGAGGGCTGGATCGCATCAATATCAGGGTCTAGTGCTATATATTATAAAGACATTTCAGAGGGCTGGATCGCATCAGTATCAGGGTCTAGTGCTATATATTATAAAGACATTTCAGATGACTGCATTACATCAATATCAGGGCCTAGTGCTATATATTATAAAGACATTTCAGAGGGCTGGATCACATCAATATCAGGGTCTAGTGCTATATATTATAAAGACATTTCAGATGACTGCATTACATCAATATCAGGGCCTAGTGCTATATATTATAAAGACATTTCAGAGGGCTGGATCGCATCAATATCAGGGTCTAGTGCTATATATTATAAAGACATTTCAGAGGGCTGGATCGCATCAGTATCAGGGTCTAGTGCTATATATTATAAAGACATTTCAGATGACTGCATTACATCAATATCAGGGCCTAGTGCTATATATTATAAAGACATTTCAGAGGGCTGGATCGCATCAATATCAGGGTCTAGTGCTGTATATTATAAAGACATTTCAGAGGGCTGGATCGCATCAATATCAGGGTCTAGTGCTATATATTATAAAGACATTTCAGATGACTGCATTACATCAATATCAGGGCCTAGTGCTATATATTATAAAGACATTTCAGAGGGCTGGATCACATCAATATCAGGGTCTAGTGCTATATATTATAAAGACATTTCAGAGGGCTGGATCGCATCAGTATCAGGGTCTAGTGCTATATATTATAAAGACATTTCAGATGACTGCATTACATCAATATCAGGGCCTAGTGCTATATATTATAAAGACATTTCAGAGGGCTGGATCGCATCAATATCAGGGTCTAGTGCTGTATATTATAAAGACATTTCAGAGGGCTGGATCGCATCAATATCAGGGTCTAGTGCTATATATTATAAAGACATTTCAGATGACTGCATTACATCAATATCAGGGCCTAGTGCTATATATTATAAAGACATTTCAGAGGGCTGGATCGCATCAATATCAGGGTCTAGTGCTGTATATTATAAAGACATTTCAGAGGGCTGGATCGCATCAATATCAGGGTCTAGTGCTATATATTATAAAGACATTTCAGATGACTGCATTACATCAATATCAGGGCCTAGTGCTATATATTATAAAGACATTTCAGAGGGCTGGATCGCATCAATATCAGGGTCTAGTGCTATATATTATAAAGACATTTCAGATGACTGCATCACATCAATATCAGGGTCTAGTGCTATATATTCTAAAGACTTTTCAGAGGGCTGTATCGCATCAATATCAGGGTCTAGTGCTATATATTATAAAGACATTTCAGAGGGCTGGATCGCATCAATATCAGGGTCTAGTGCTATATATTATAAAGACATTTCAGATGACTGCATCACATCAATATCAGGGTCTAGTGCTATATATTCTAAAGACTTTTCAGAGGGCTGGATCGCATCAATATCAGGGTCTAGTGCTATATATTATAAAGACATTTCAGAGGGCTGGATCGCATCAATATCAGGGTCTAGTGCTATATATTATAAAGACATTTCAGATGACTGCATCACATCAATATCAGGGTCTAGTGCTATATATTCTAAAGACTTTTCAGAGGGCTGGATCGCATCAATATCAGGGTCTAGTGCTATATATTATAAAGACATTTCAGATGACTGCATCACATCAATATCAGGGTCTAGTGCTATATATTCTAAAGACTTTTCAGAGGGCTGTATCGCATCAATATCAGGGCCTAGTGCTATATATTATAAAGACATTTCAGAGGGCTGGATCGCATCAATATCAGGGTCTAGTGCTATATATTATAAAGACATTTCAGATGACTGCATCACATCAATATCAGGGTCTAGTGCTATATATTCTAAAGACTTTTCAGAGGGCTGTATCGCATCAATATCAGGGTCTAGTGCTATATATTATAAAGACATTTCAGAGGGCTGTATCGCATCAATATCAGGGTCTAGTGCTATATATTATAAAGACATTTCAAAGGGCTGGATTGCATCAATATCAGGGTCTAGTGCTATATATTATAAAGACATTTCAGAGGGCTGGATCGCATCAATATCAGGGTCTAGTGCTATATATTATAAAGACATTTCAGATGACTGCATTACATCAATATCAGGGCCTAGTGCTATATATTATAAAGACATTTCAGATGGCTGAATTGTATCAATATCAGGGTATGGTGCTATATATTATAAAGACATTTCAGAGGGCTGGATCGCATCAATATCAGGGTCTAGTGCTATATATTATAAAGTTATTTCAGAGGGCTGGATCGCATCAATATCAGGGTCTAGTGCTATATATTATAAAGACATTTCAGAGGGCTGGATCGCATCAATATCAGGGTCTAGTGCTATATATTATAAAGACATTTCAGATGACTGCATCACATCAATATCAGGGTCTAGTGCTATATATTCTAAAGACTTTTCAGAGGGCTGTATCGCATCAATATCAGGGTCTAGTGCTATATATTATAAAGACATTTCAGAGGGCTGTATCGCATCAATATCAGGGTCTAGTGCTATATATTATAAAGACATTTCAAAGGGCTGGATTGCATCAATATCAGGGTCTAGTGCTATATATTATAAAGACATTTCAGAGGGCTGGATCGCATCAATATCAGGGTCTAGTGCTATATATTATAAAGACATTTCAGATGACTGCATTACATCAATATCAGGGCCTAGTGCTATATATTATAAAGACATTTCAGATGGCTGAATTGTATCAATATCAGGGTATGGTGCTATATATTATAAAGACATTTCAGAGGGCTGGATCGCATCAATATCAGGGTCTAGTGCTATATATTATAAAGTTATTTCAGAGGGCTGGATCGCATCAATATCAGGGTCTGGTGCTATATATTATAAAGACATTTCAGAGGGCTGGATCGCATCAATATCAGGGTCTAGTGCTATATATTATAAAGACATTTCAGAGGGCTGGATCGCATCAATATCAGGGTCTAGTGCTATATATTATAAAGACATTTCAGAGGGCTGGATCGCATCAATATCAGGGTCTAGTGCTATATATTATAAAGACATTTCAGAGGGCTGGATCGCATCAATATCAGGGTCTAGTGCTATATATTATAAAGACATTTCAGAGGGCTGGATCGCATCAATATCAGGGTCTAGTGCTATATATTATAAAGACATTTCAGAGGGCTGGATCGCATCAATATCAGGGTCTAGTGCTGTATATTATAAAGACATTTCAGATGTCATTTTAATATACCCTGATACTAACACCTCATTCGCTTACCTAATGAAGGTCTTCTATACCACTCACCCCATGTTCATTAACCTATTTTTTGCTATTTCTTATGATCTACTATTCTGTGCAGTTGAACTACATCATGGTCTTGAGCTTTTACTGATAGCTCTATTTCCATGTTCCAGGCTATTGGTTTGTGTGTGTGTGTGTTACTGACACATTGTTAAAAGTAAGAATGACTCTACCTGCCTTAATTAACACAGCCTCTGACGTCTCTGTCACCAGAACACTGTCCCTCTCGCTCGCCATGCTGCAGGTGTTTAACAAACAAAACCAGATTAAATATGTTTGCTGGCGAGTTAATGACACACACACACACACTGACACACACACACAGACACACATACACACACACACACACACACACACTGACACTCACACACACACACACACTGAGACACACTCACACACACACACTGACACACACAGACACACACAAACACTCACACTCACACACAGACACACACTGAGACACACACACAGCCATGCTCCATGCTGTACCCATATCCCTGTTGTTTTTGTTTCTGTGTGTTCCTCTACTTTTTTGTTTCCTAATCTCCAGGCTTATCAAGGGCCCTGCCTAGCAGCTGCCTGCCCTCCTCCCCCTCCTGAATTGTCCCGTTCAGAGGAGAGGAGCGGGGGAGGGGGGGAGTGGTTGTTCCAGCTTGCCGTCTGCAGTGCAGGAATGTCTTTGATACGTTTCCTTTCAGACAGGAATGTGCTTCTTGCACCTGCTGGGACAGGGCAGAAATTCTTCAGCTGTGTCACTGTGACCCATCACCCCCTCACCCCCTCACCCCCCTCACCCCCCTGTAACAATGACAATGCCTAATCAACAACAGTGTCGTCAGGCCAGCTTCGGGGGACTGTGTAGATCTGCCTCTCTCTCTCTCCCTCCCCCTCCCTCCGTCTCCCTCTCCTTACAATGATTACAGCGAACAAAATAATTTCAACAAGTCTTACTTGTTTTGCACTTTTCAGTTTCCTTACTCTCAGCAATCTGCTACACCTGCACTTCCTGGGTCATGTCACCTCTGCATTGTCTTCAGGGTCGTGCTACTGGTTGAAAGCGGAAGCAGGTGGTTGGTTACTGACGGGAAGAAAGCCATTGAAGGGGTGGGGAGATTTCACCTTCCAGATGTAAGATTATCTGAAAAAAGGCCTGTTTGTGTGTGTGTGTGTGTCAGAGTGTCAGTGTGTGTGTGTGTGTGTGTGTGTGTCAGTGTGTGTGTGTGTCAGTGTGTGTGTGTCAGTGTGTGTCAGCATGTCAGTGTGTGTGTGTGTGTGTCAGCGTGTCAGAGTGTCAGTGTGTGTGTGTGTCAGTGTGTGTGTGTGTGTGTGTCAGTGTGTGTGTCAGCGTGTCAGTGTGTGTGTGTCAGCGTGTGTGTGTGTGTGTCAGTGTGTGTGTGTCAGCGTGTCAGTGTGTGTGTGTGTGTCAGCGTGTCAGTGTGTGTGTGTGTCAGCGTGTCAGTGTGTGTGTGTGTGTGTGTGTCAGTGTGTGTGTGTGTCAGCGTGTCAGTGTGTGTGTGTGTCAGCGTGTCAGTGTGTGTGTGTGTGTGTGTGTGTCTTTGTGTGTTTGTGTGTGTGTGTGTCAGCGTGTCAGTGTGTGTGTGTGTGTGTGTGTCAGCGTGTCAGTGTGTGTGTGTGTCAGCGTGTCAGTGTGTGTGTGTGTGTGTGTGTCAGTGTGTGTGTGTGTGTGTGTGTGTCAGCGTGTCAGTGTGTGTGTGTGTGTGTGTGTGTGTCAGCGTGTCAGTGTGTGTGTTTGTGTGTGTGTGTGTGTGTGTGTGTGTCGGTGTGTTTGTGTGTCAGTGTGTGTGTGTGTGTGTCGGTGTGTTTGTGTGTCAGTGTGTGTGTGTGTGTGTGTGTGTGTGTGTGTGTGTGTGTGTCAGCGTGTCAGTGTGTGTGTGTGTGTGTGTGTCAGCGTGTCAGTGTGTGTGTTTGTGTGTGTGTGTGTGTGTGTGTCGGTGTGTTTGTGTGTCAGTGTGTGTGTGTGTGTGTGTGTGTGTCAGTGTGTGTGTGCATGTTCTCAGTTTACTTGCCTTGCCTTCCAGGAAGTCTGTTGGACATGCACATGCACTTCCTGGGTCACCTCAGCAGGGTCAGAGTATCTTACTGGCTGAAAGCTTGTCAGTCATGAGGAGAAGCAGCTGGGGTTTCTTTACCAGATATTGTGTTTAAAATGAAGTTGCTTTTTCAAAACTGCAATTCTTTTGTTATCTGTGCTCATCTTAAACCAGAGTTTTACTGTGTTTCTTACCTTGACTAGGGGGCAGAGTCTTGCAAGCGCACTAGCAGGGTGATTATGTTCCACTAGGGGGCAGAGTCCTGCAGGCACACTGTCAGGGCAATCTTCTTAGGCAGTTCAGTGTTTGTGTTGCAGCCGGAGCAGTGCAGTGGGTAAGAGGTCAGTTTTTCTCTCTGGCCTGTCCAGCGTCACGGCAGTCACTCCGCTCCCAGTCTGGGTCAATGTCTGGCCTCCGGACTCCCTGACCGGCAGCTGCGAGGCCCCTGACCCTGGCGATGGCTAGCGAGGGGTGAGGGTCACAGTTCGGACGTCTGTCTTCTCCAAATACAATGAGCCTTCAACTTGACAGTTCAAAATGAGCAATCTTGACACTGAACTTGTTTCAGAGTTTCACCTCAGAAACTCAGCACTGTAATTTAGCAGCTTTCCTCCATGTTTTCTCCATGGTTATACTATGCATTTAACATGGTTTGTTTTTTTGATATGCTTTACCATACCACAGTATGCTTTACAGTGCTAACCTATGCGTTACCATAGGTTAGCCTTCACTATGATTTATTATGCTTTGCTGTGCTTTTACTATGGGAAACTGTTATAGGGGAACATCACTTTGGGAATACATGAGAAAGCTTATATGTAAGCTGTAAGTATTGAAATGACCTGATACGTTTTAGAAGAGATAACTCTGTACTGTGTAGATGTTTAGATGTTTATTACTCTGTGTGAAAGTCATTGAGAAAGTCAGTGAGAAAGATTTCCAGTCGAAACATTTATTATTACGTTTATTAAGAGCTTTCTTTTAGTATTTCTAAATTCAACAGCAAACAATAAATGTTACTGATATTGAAAAAATAAACATTGAATAAAGAAATAAAGAAGTCTAAAGAAGAAGTCTAACACTATATATATATATATTTAAAAAGCCAATATTGAATAAATACTGTATTGGTAAAATCATGTTGCTTTGGAAGAATTATTCCAACTACATAATACATTTAAATAATAGTTAAATAATACATTTGCAATATATATATATATATATATATATATATATATATATATATATATATATATATATACTGTATATTGAAAAATGTTTACAAGAAAGAAAGAAAGAAAATTGAAAGAAATGGAAAAAAATATAGAAGAAAGACAGTTAACCCATCCTGCTTGCTGCTGGAGCGTCCAGATTGGACAGCGTGTGGACAGATGTCTGCTTGGGCTCCAGGGACGGTGTCTCTCCTCTCTGGCCTCTCTGCTTTCCTCAGCCTGGAACCCAAGCCCCCCGGCTCCCTCCCCCGTGGCTCTCAGGTTAATCACTCTCTGACAGGGCAGCACGGCCTCGACAGAAACAGCCCTGCCGATACAGAGCCAGCTGTGAGGAGCAGGGATTGGGTTACAGGTGAGCTGGGGCTGGGGGGCTGGGGGGCTGGGGAGGTTTGCTGCTTCTAATAGCTTCTTTTTAGAGGGGTAATGGAATTTAGAGTTTCTGAAAGGTTCTGGATGAAAGAAGGAAAGAAAGAAAGAAATCCTTATGCAAATTAAATATATGACAATATATATGTCATAAATGTGTATCTAATATCTGGTTATATTAATATTTAATATCTGGTTATATTAATATCTAATATCTGGTAATATTTAAATCTATATTTGGTCAAAAACAGTAATAATGTGTATATTTTTAAAAAAAAGTAATATACTCCAATATATTATTTGAATGCATGTTTTGAAATATATTACATTTCTATTGAATATATGCTTTTTAAATATGTTATCCATGCAATTAATTTCCATAAGGGAAAGAAAAGTATGTCAGAACATTAGTTGAGAATAAATATCTTCGAAGTTATTTTAGAATTACAACATAATGTTGATAAACTTGTAATACTTCTATTAAAAGCAATCAATTCATTGGCAAACGTTTCGACTGCAAGTCGTATTTCTGAATTCAGAACCACTGAGTGTTTAATAGCTAGTGATATCACGTCTAAGTACCACAAATACATCCTTCAATAAATAATCTAAGAAGCAATGAGCTGGCGGAATGCAGGAGGGGCTGAATATTCCTTTCTTTTTCCATGGTGGAGACGGGAGGGGGGACAAACAAAGAGTCTCCCAACTGCCCAGTATTGTGGCTGGCAGGCCGCCCCCCCTGCCACCACCCCCCTCCCCGCTAAATAGATGAGCCCGCAGACAATGGGGCGCGTGTGCTATCAGCCCCAGGCCAGCAGAGCTGTATAATAATCTGACGAAGAGCTCCAGCCTGCTCTCACAATGCAGGGAGTCTGTGCAGCTGCCCTCTGTGTAAATACAGCCATATGGCTGGATCATTATCTCTCCAGCCCCGCTCTCTAATTCCTGTGTCATCACCATTTCAGATTCCTTCGGCAAATATTGACCGAGGAGAGCTAGCGGCCACAAGCCAGTCTGTAGCTCTGAACTCCAACATTGCAGAGTAATCCATTACTGTAATCTGATTACATCTTTCAGTAACTTGTAACTATAATGGGGGTTTTCAGATAGAAATGTGGTAATGCATTACATTATGGGTACCAATAATGTAGTTACTTTCAGTTATATTAAAAAAAATGCTCTGGCAATTGCATAGCTAAATCAGAAAGCGCTTCAACAGTGCAAGTCAAACCCTTTTGATATCATCCTGCGAGAAAACAGCATCTGAGTGGCTTCGATAGCTGGATCTTCAAAGAATATTTCCAGCTGCAGCCTGACCAAACCCAAAACAATATCTCTGTAAACTGTGCCTGAGAAGTAACTGTTTGTTACTGTAAATCATTACAATTGTGTTCAAGTAACTTGTAACTGTAACAGATAACTTTTTAAAAGTAACTTTCCCAACACTGTCCAACACACACTTCCTGAGACACACTGATGCACTCACACTGGCACACACACACACACACACACATTCCTATATTTGTGGGGACTTCTCATTGACTCTCACTATATTTTTATTGACTATTTCCAACTCCAGTCAGATAAAACTCCACACAGGGTGAAAGTCGACAACTAAATATTTTGGCACTTTTTTTTTTAAGGCATATTTACTTCTTAAAAAGGTGTTTTACAAAGTGGGGACGTCGCCACAGCATAATTTTTTCAGGAATTACTATCTTTGTAGGGACATTTTCTCAGTTTTTGTCCCCACATTGATAGTAATTCTAACCATACAAACACAGACACAGTCACACAGACACACACACACACAAATACCCACTGACACTCTCAGACAGATGGACACACACACACACAAACAGACAGACACACACACATGGACATACACAGAGACAGACAGACAGACATAGACACAGACACACACACACAAATACCCACTGACACTCTCACATGGACACACACACACACAAGCTCACGCATACACACACAGAAGCAGACACACACACACATACACACACACGGATAAGCAAACACACAGAGACACAAACACACATACAGAGACACAGACACACATCCACACATACACACACACACACAGACCCGTTGCTGCCCTTGTTTGATATTGGAGCCAGTGAGTTGTATAGACTGGTTTCATTGTGTGAATGGAAACGTGATATTGGTGTTCAAGTATTGACAATTCCCAAAAGAATCCCACTGTGAAGGATTCCAGATGTCTCCCTTGGAAAAGTCGGGATATTTGCTTCCACAGGGAGCATTGGCTCTGGCACAACAACAGGATAGGGAGTCAAAATGAGCAGGGGCTGTTTGTCCTCACCGCTCTACAGCGCCCCCCTACTGGCCAGGCACCCGGTGAGCTCAGACACCTGCAGGGCTGGCCTTTGTCCTCCAGGGGGCAGTAGCTCACATCAGCTGTGGAGCTCCTGGGTGTGAAGAGGCGATTGGCTTGGGGACTGGACTGAAGGTTCCAGGGTTGTCTCTCCCTGCAATGGAATGGACTGGAGGTTCCAGGGTTGCCCCTCCCTGCTCTAGACACCAAGGAGCTGGGCTCCTCCTTTGGCTTTGCCCTAATGAATGAATCTCGCTGTCGGCTCACAAGGGGAATGTTTTCTTCCAGTGGAATGGCTTTCCTTAGAAACAAGGGAAGGCTTCGGTCTCCCTGGATACAGGGCTGCTGGGGGAGGGTGTGTGTGTGTGTGGGGGGGGGGGCTCTTTGTCCAGACCTCTGCTTCCCAGCTGGCTTCCATTCCATTGCACCCCCACTGTTAAATTCAGATAGGCAGGACCGGTTTCCACATGGTGGGGGGGTGGACGGGGTGATAAGTTCCTATTTTGATAAGCACACTATTTGGTGTTTATATACAGGTAGAATCTTAAATACAGTTCAGTTTGAATATCTCTTCAAATGGACAGCTCTGCCAACAAGCCTGTAAGTAACATACAGCTCTGGCCAAACCTTCTGCATCCCCCTATAGACTTAACTCACGGTGCTTCATAAAGTCGAATGAAACCCGCTGAACAATGTTACGTTAACCTATCGAGTTACTATATGCTTAAAGAAAAACGGACATTTCGAAATCACAATTAGCGCTCTCAGTATGAAGAAGAACTTGACGACTTGAAATAGCAATGAAGAGCTTAGTGAACATTGGAGAAGTGGGGCATGCCATCCGATAAGCTAAGGAGATGTCAGTATCATGATAAAGTATATTAAAATGTAGTGTGGCATACCGACAGACGGATGTGTGACAATACAAACGGACAGACGGACACCTCTGTGTATCCCCAGACTTCATACTCTTAATAGCATGTGCTAAATAATGTTACTAATGCAATCGTATAACAGGATTACAGATACATGAAAGAAATATCACGTGTGGCATTCATTTAAAACAAGCTTGGCATTTTTATATGTATACATCCTAAAAATAAAAGAATCATTCATCTTCAAAAAACACATTTTATTCAACTTGCAATATAAATATAAATTGATACTGTATTTACAAACATACTAAAAAAAAAGTTTTATATAGTAAATTAGTAAAATCCATATTTGTACAGTTTTTAACATTAGTTGCTGACATTATTAAAAGTTATGATTTTAGTAAATGATCTTTAATATCTTTTAAAATTTAGAATTATAAAGTAGTTTTAAATTGCACACTGTTTACATTGTTAATGACTCTGAGTGTTTCTTACTGCAATTTCTCAAAATTGTGTTTACTCTGTTTAGAAGCAGCTCTCCAAGCGCAGTTGTCATTGAGGGAGCTTCCATGTGTGGTTATTTACATGTGAAGTGGCACGTTTGGGCGAGAAGATCAGGTTTGTGGCCACAGAGAGGGATAGTGTAAATCTCATTTACTCGTGAGCATAACGTAAAACACGAATAACTGAATTAAACTAAACTAAAATAAAGTGAGACAATGCAAACCCGAATGAATAGGGCCATTTTTCATTTGGCTCGAGCACAATGTCTCCAGTAAAATTAGAACACACATGGAAACTCCCCATTATCTTTCACTATGGGCAGGTATAACACAGGCTAGCTACATCCGTGTCTGTATAGTGGGGGGGATACAGCGCCATCTAGTGAACAGGCTTTGCATCTCAGGTATTCAACATAGACAGCAAAACAAACTAGATTCACTAGATGGGGCAGCTCTTTTCTAAGCCATTAGTGTGCTGATCTAGCTTGTGTTATTATTATAATTATTATTTATTTCTTAGCAGATGCCCTTATCCAGGGCGACTTACAATTGTTACAAGATATCACATTATTTTTACATACAATTCCCCATTTATACAGTTGGGTTTTTACTGGAGCAATCTAGGTAAAGTACCTTGCTCAAGGGTACAGCAGCAGTGTCCCCCCACCTGGGATTGAACCTACAACCCTCCGGTCAAGAGTCCAGAGCCCTAACCACTGCTGCCCTATATACATCAAAAATTGAATTAAACACAATATTTCAGTAATAACTATAATATCTTATATTATGTTTATTGAAATGTGTGTTAGTACCATAGCACAGAAAAAAATGAGTTTTACTGTTGAAGTTACAAAACTCTGAATAAAGAAGTGAGAAATTGTATTCAGACGAGAAGACCATAAGAAAGGAGGCCGTTCAGCCCATCAGTGCTGGCTGGTTCTCAAAACTTTGTCAAGTCGGGGCTTAAAGGATGCCAGTCCATAGCTGTAGAACTGTGTAAGACATATCTCGGCTTTCTGAATGCAAATCAACAGCCTTTTGCAACTTAATCAAAAGCTTCCTTAGACAGCAGCGCCACCTTCTGGTCAAATGTTGTAACACACTCCGTAAACCACTGATGGCTTTCAATAATTTCACCTTGTCACAGGCCACAGTGAACGTTCAGGAGCTGCTCTTCAGCTCTAGGTGTCTGCCATAGACATGTGTAGGGGAGATCTGCCCAAGTGTCTTTATATCAGTAAGCGCCAGCACCATCTAGTGCACAGTCTGTGTATTACCAGCAAAGCAAAAGGAAAGCAGATTCACAGTAGCTTGTCATTAGACTGCTACCTTGGCTGATCTAGACTGTGTTTTATACAGTTGGGTGTCGCGAGAATGTTTGATAATATGTGTTAATATCGGGTGGTCTCTCTGTTTCAGGTGTAAAATATGTTTAGAATTGCTAAATAACGACCTATAGCTTTTGTAAAAACCGGGACTGTTTCGATAAAAAAATGGTAAAAACTGAGATAAGGGGTCTTGTGTTCATGTAAGGGAAATTGCTACTATTCACTGAAACTTGCTGAAGACCTGATATCCCTGTTCGTCCTGTGAGCTGCAGGAAGCCATGCTGTCCTCTAGGGGTGCTGTAGTGGGGTTGGGCAGGTACAGGTTGCCCTGGGCTTTGTCCTCGTCTCCCCCCAGTCCCTGCACCGCGAGCTCCAGGCCCTGGTTGATGTACTGGGCCTCCTCCTTGGCATGGAGAGGAGGCAGGGAGGCCAGGAGCTCCTTCAGGCTGCCCTCGAGCTCTGAGAAGCTGGGTCTGTCCGAAGGGTCTGGGCTCCAGCACTCAGTCATCAGCTGGTACCTGAGAGGGGAGGAGATGTTAAAGGGATTGCAATACACTGCTGGACACTAGAGGGCGCTGACACTTACTGATTTAAACACACTTTGGCAGATTGAGCCTGCGTTTGATTTGTGATGTTTGCAGTCATTCTGAGAGGTTCTTTTTGCAGTTACTGAAATGAATGCTTTTGTGTTTCTTGCTCAGTCTGTGCTGCTTTGACTAGGAGTTCAGGAGCTGCTCTTCAGTTCTAGTTGCCTGCCATAGACATCTGTATTTTTAATTTGACCAATACTTTAAGCGCAGCTCAGAAACCAGGACCAGCAGAGTTGGAAATGAAATGACTTAAGACAGAGGGAAGGAGACACTTCTTCACACAGAGAGTGGTGAGGTGACAGAATGGGCTACCTTGTCATGTTGTTGAGGCAGAATCACTGGGATCCTTTATGACCTGACTTGACAAGGTTCTGAGATCAATCAGATGCTCGGAATCAGGGAGCTTTGATTTCCTTGCTGGTTAACAGCAGTCTCTTCACTGATCTTCACTTGCTTTTTTTCAAGAGTTTACATGCCGAGAATGATCAAAGAGGCCCAGTGAGCTTAACGGGCCGTTTTCAAACACAAACGTATTACCTTGGGTGTAGAGCCCTCTAGTGGAGAACATACTGTACTACATCCTGGTCAAGCACTAACTGTACCCTCAAAATAAAGTTTGAATAAAAGCAAAACTATTCTTTTCAAGGAAACTTGGTTCATCTGTAGGGTAGAACAGGATAAAAATAACAATAAACAATGCTTTCAAAATATTGAACTGGTAATGATCACTAGTAAGTGCTGTGTACTATGTAGTTCCCCATGAAAATTCCAGTTTCTGAAAGAATAGCGTAAATATACATATATTAAGATCGATCTGTTCAGTACAAGAAGAGAACATTTCACATATCTGTTGTTATTTTTACATGTATTTATGTTTTTATTTTGTTTGATAATTCACTGATCGTGAAAACAGAATGTCTTTAAAAGATGGACATAAAATTCAAAATAATAGTCTAAAATTTAGCATTTATTGTTTTTGAGGTAAGCATTTAAATATTTAAGAACATTTGTTGTCTAATTACTCTAGAGAAATTTATATATTTGTTCTGCTTTAATAAATATTATGTTTAATCATTAAATATCTTGCAATACCCATTTTTAGACTGTGAAATAAGACATTTTTTACTGTAAAAAAAATAAAGCCGTAACCATCAACGATATATCAAGAACAATGCATTATTCAAAGGAAAGTATATATATTATTTGTTTATTTATTTATTTATTTATTTGTTAAAATACTTTTTTTATCTAGGTCACTCACATGGAGACAAATGAAGTCTTTAAAATTTCAGAGACAAAAAACCTAACCCTGAACTGCCTGTCTATCAGTGTGGTTTGTGTGACATCATCACCTGTGAAGGGAGGAGCCCTCCCCAGAATTGGGGCCTCTTTGTAACTGTGCACAGTGATACAGAAGGATGTTCTACTCACAGCTTGGGGTCACAGTCGGCCGGTTGCTTCAGTCTATTCCCTGCTTCGAGGAACTCAAACATCTCGTGGTTCTGAACTCCAGGGTAAGGGCTCCGGCCACGAGACACGATCTCCCACATCGTCACCCCGAAGGACCACTGAAACCAGCAGAGGAGAGAGATGTTCGCTCGCCATGCCTCAAGCCTGCACTGGACAGGAGGGAGCACCCTTTCTCTTAGTGGAGTGAGGGAGGGAGAGAGCAGTTCAGTCTCCATGCCTCAAGCCTACCCTGGACTGGGGGGAACACCCTTTCTCTTAGGGGGTGAGGGAGGGAGCAGTTCAGTCTCCATGCCTCAAGCCTGCGCTGGACTGGAGGAAGCACCCTTTCTCTTAGTGGTGTGAGGAAGGGATAGAGCAGTTCAGTCTCCATGCCTCAAGCCTGCCCTGGACTGGAGGGAGCACCCTTTCTCTTAGGGGGTGAGGGAGGGAGCAGTTCAGTCTCCATGAGAAGTGATTGGATTAGCCTGCGGTCTATCTGCTCTCTTAGCGCCTCACTGCCTCTCTTTCTCCTCACTGCCTCTCTTTCTCCTCACTGCCTCTCTTTCTCCTAACTGCCTCTCTTTCTCCTCACCACATCGCTCTTGCTTGTGTAGACAGACTCTGCCATGCTCTCGATTGCCATCCACTTGACAGGCATCCGGATCGCCACCTTCTGTCTGTAGTAGTTGCTGCTGTAGATCTTCTTAGAGAGGCCGAAGTCAGCCACACAGACCCTGAGATCATCTCCCAGCCTGCCCGGAGACAATGGACATGTTAATAAAGACACTCAGGTCTCAAGAAAGGGCCACATTTTCTCCCAGTCTCTCAGCTGAAACCACTATAGCCACACTGCGTCCCTCCCAGTCCCTGAGCTCTAACCACTATAGCCACACTGCCTCCCTCCCAGTCCCTCAGCTCTAACCACTAGAGCTACACTGCTTCCCTCCCTCCCTCCCTCCCAGTCTCTCAGCTCTCAAGAATAGGCCACACTGCTTCCCTCCCAGTTTCTCAGCTCCAACTACTAGAGACTACCCTTCTTTCCTCCCAATCCCCACTCTCCAGGGTGTTGAGGGGAGAGGGAGGGGTTCATTCAAGGGTTCAGGACTCACATGCAGTTGCGTGCTGCCAGGTCCCGGTGTAGAAACCCTCTGCTACTGAGGTATTGCATCCCGGAGGAGATGTGAATCATGAAGCGCAGCAGAGTCTGAGAGGGAACAAACTGTAAGAGAGGAGAGCAGAGTGAGAGAGGAACACACTGGAAGAGATGAGAGCAGAGTGAGAGAGGAACACACTGGAAGAGAGGAGAGCAGAGTGAGAGAGGAACACACTGGAAGAGAGGAGAGCAGAGTGAGAGAGGAACACACTGGAAGAGAGGAGAGCAGAGAGAGAGAGAGGAACACACTAGAAGAGAGGAGAGCAGAGTGAGAGAGGAACACACTGGAAGAGAGGAGAGCAGAGTGAGAGAGGAACACACTGGAAGAGAGGAGAGCAGAGTGAGAGAGGAACACACTGGAAGAGAGGAGAGCAGAGTGAGAGAGGAACACACTGGAAGAGAGGAGAGCAGAGAGAGAGAGAGGAACACACTAGAAGAGAGGAGAGCAGAGTGAGAGAGGAACACACTGGAAGAGAGGAGAGCAGAGTGAGAGAGGAACACACTGGAAGAGAGGAGGGCAGAGTGAGAGAGGAACACACTGGAAGAGAGGAGGGCAGAGTGAGAGAGGAACACACTGGAAGAGAGGAGGGCAGAGTGAGAGAGGAACACACTGGAAGAGAGGAGGGCAGAGTGAGAGAGGAACACACTGGAAGAGAGGAGAGCAGAGTGAGAGAGGAACACACTGGAAGAGAGGAGAGCAGAGTGAGCGAGGAACACACTGGAAGAGAGGAGAGCAGAATGAGAGAGGAACACACTGGAAGAGAGGAGAGCAGAGTGAGAGAGGAACACACTGGAAGAGAGGAGAGCAGAGTGAGAGGGGAACACACTGGAAGAGAGGAGAGCAGAGTGAGAGAGGAACACACTGGAAGAGAGGAGAGCAGAGTGAGAGAGGAACACACTGTAAGAGAGGAGAGCAGAGTGAGAGAGGAACACACTGGAAGAGAGGAGAGCAGAGTGAGAGAGGAACACACTGGAAGAGAGGAGAGCAGAGTGAGAGAGGAACACACTGGAAGAGAGGAGAGCAGAGTGAGAGAGGAACACACTGGAAGAGAGGAGAGCAGAGAGAGAGAGGAACACACTGGAAGAGAGGAGAGCAGAATGAGAGAGTAACACACTGGAAGAGAGGAGAGCAGAGTGAGAGAGGAACACACTGGAAGAGAGGAGAGCAGAGTGAGAGAGGAACACACTGGAAGAGAGGAGAGCAGAGAGAGAGAGGAACACACTGGAAGAGAGGAGAGCAGAGTGAGAGAGGAACACACTGGAAGAGAGGAGAGCAGAGTGAGAGAGGAACACACTGGAAGAGAGGAGAGCAGAGAGAGAGAACCCTTATAACAAGAACTCCAGATTCTGTTTCCTCCTGTTGGTTATTAAACAAGTAAGAAACGAAACATTAAGAAGCTGCAGATGATATAAACGTGTGGACTTCCCATTCACAGCCTTATTACAGTTTGATTACAGTTTGATTACAATCTGATTACAGTCTGATTACAATCTGATTACAGTCTGATTACAATCTGATTACAGTCTCACCATGGGGATCTCTCCGTGCCGTGTAGCCAATAGGAATCTCCGTAGGTCTCCGTGCTTCATGAAGGGCAGGATGACCATCGGCGAGGGGATGCGTGACTCAGGGTTGGACTCCAGAGCGACCCCTACAGGACAGAGCGGTCACTTCACCAGCACAGGAGCCACAACACTTTGAACTGGTTCACTTTCTAAAGTCTCCTTCCTGCTCTGATCTCACAGCGATAAACTGAACAGCAGCACAGACAGGCCTGGATACAGCTTCTTCTTGGATTGTGATCATCTTCTTCTTCCAGCCCTGCCCTGCCCTGCCCTGCCCTGCCCTGCCTAGCCCTGCCCTGCCCTGCCCTGCTCACATACCCTCTGCTGTATCTGCAGGCTGCTTGCTTCTTACCTAACAGTCGGACGACGTTGGTGTGGTTGAAGTTCTGCATGATCTCTGCTTCCTTCAGGAAAGACTCCAGGTCCTCTTGACTGTAGAGCCCCACTACAATGACAGACAGACAGCCTCTTACATACAGTACTGCTCGTAGTTATGATTGGGCTTCCTCCTTTACTACACCTTTCAGAGTGTTTGACTGGGGTTCTTCATTGGAACCCCATGAACCCTGTTAATGATACAACAGGTTTCAGCACTTTCAGTTCATGAGTCGTTTCTGAGCAGCTGAGCTGAGCTGTGATTGAGTGGGGCGGAGATACTGGGATCCAAAGCCAACAATAGGAAAGCGTCAGGTATGATTGACACCCGTTTCATTTGCTGTGATTGCGCTTGGATATCCCGGTTGCGTTTGGTCAGCTGCTGGTCAGAAGCAAAGAATGAATTGAAAATGATGGCATTGAGCAGCAAAGCCCCTGCAGCCTGGTGCACAGTTAACAGGTCCCATGATGTTACAATAAACTTGAGTCAACTCAAAAATAAATATTTTACACTAAAAGGTGAGTAATTTATTATTTATTGTTTTGTGAGCCCCAGAAAAAATGTATGTTGAAAATAAGAAGGCTTAAAGTTAGCACCTGGTAAAGACACGACCGCGTGGTGTGGAAGGTGAGTCATACAGTCAGGGGAGCACAGGGGTTCCCAAGGATATCCCCTGGTAAAGACACGACCACATGGTGTGGAAGGTGAGTCATACAGTCAGTGGGGTGCAGGTTCCTGGCTGTGCCAACTTGGCGATCTTCGCTGGGGATTCCACAGGGAGCATTGACTCTGGTGCTGGGTTAGGGAGGCAATACCAACAGGGACTGTTTTGCCTCACCGCTCTGCAGCGGCCCCTACTGGCCAGGTGAGCTCAAACACCTGCAGGGTGTGTCCTCCAGGGGGCAGTAGCTCACAGCCGCTGTGGAGCTCCGGGGTGTAAAGAGGCGGTTGGCTTGGGGATCGGAGGACACCGCTGACCTTCAGTTCTCCTGAGCTGTTGTGGGGAGTTGCTGTGGTGAGGGAGCGGAGTTGGGCTTTTTAAATTGAGGAGAAAACTTGGGGGGGAAGTAAATGGACACTCTAAATTGTTGTGCCCCATGTTTGTTAACTATGGGCTGCTTCAAACTAAGGGGGGTATGTTTCCGTGTTACACACCTCTCATCGTTTTCACCGCCACTTTGATCTCTGGCCCGTCCGTTGGTCTGAAGTAACCCTCATACACGGCACCGAACTCCCCTGCAGGAAAGAGAGAGCCCAGTGAGACACAGACCCCAGTGAGACACAAACCCAGTGAGACACATACCCAGTGAGACACAGACCCCAGTGAGACACAGACCCTAGTGAGACACAAACCCAGTGAGACACATACCCAGGGCAGCAGTGTGGAGTAGTGGTTAGGGCTCTGGACTCTTGACCAGAGGGTTGTGGGTTCAATCCCCAGTGAGGGACACTGCTGCTGTACCCTTGAGCAAGGTACTTTACCTAGATTGCTCCAGTAAAAACCCAACTGTATAAATGGGTAATTGTATGTAAAAAAAAAAAAAAATAATAATGTAATTGTATGTAAAAATAATGTGATATCTTGTAACAATTGTAAGTCGCTCTGGATAAGGGCGTCTGCTAAGAAATAAATAATAATAATAATAATAATAATACCCAGTGAGACACAGCAGCAGTGTGGAGTAGTGGTTAGGGCTCTGGACTCTTGACCGGAGGGTCGTGGGTTCAATCCCAGCTGAGGGACACTGCTGCTGTACCCTTGAGCAAGGTACTTTACCTAGATTGCTCCAGTAAAAACCCAACTGTATAAATGGGTACTTGTATGTAAAAAATAATGTGATAACTTGTAACAATTGTAAGTCGCCCTGGATAAGGGCGTCTGCTAAAAAAATAAATAATAATAATAATAATAAAATAATAATAATAACACAGATCCCAGTGAGACACAGACCCCAGTGAGACACAAATCCCAGTGAGACACAGACCCAGTGAGACACAGACCCAGTGGGTTCCTTTGCTTATTTTAACTATTCAGAATTTGATATAGTACATATTGCTTCAAGATAACAGGATATTCTTTAATTCATTTTTGAAAGCAGAAAAAAAACCTGTTATGTTACAAAATAAAAAACAAAACTCATTCAAGAGAACTTGAAGTATACAGCTCTGGACAAAGGTTTTGCATCACCTAGAATTTTAGGATTAAGACATAATTAAAAAAATATATATTAGAACGTAATTTAGATATTTTATTTAACATCATGTAATCAAGGAAATTACAAAATGATATCGCAAAAGCCATAATCATTGTACAGTATTTCATGTTAGATTCTGAAAGCTACAAAGCTGTAATTCAACATGTTAACGTAACATTATTAAGCAGATTTCATTCGACTTCATGAAGCAAAACTAGTTCTTTCTATAGAGGAGGATGCAAAACTTTTGGCCAAGCTAAATTAAACCAGCTTTGTGAATATGAGTTCCTAACACTTGGGTTATTAAGACACTGCGGTTATTATCTCTGAGGAGAGACTCACCTGAACCCAAGTCCCGACCCAGACTCAGCTCACTGCGTTCCACCAGGACATCCTTCAGACTGGACTTCAACTGCTCACTGACCTCCAGAAGCTGCCCTGAGAGAGGGGGGAGAGGGGGAGAGAAAGAGACTGAGTACCTGATACTGACCCCCAGACACTGCCCTGAGAGAGGGGGGAGAGGGGGAGAGGAAGAGACTGAGTACCTGATACTGACCCCCAGACACTGCCCTGAGAGACGGGGGAGAGGGGGAGAGGAAGAGACTGAGTACCTGATACTGACCCCCAGACACTGCCCTGAGAGACGGGGGAGAGGGGGAGAGGAAGAGACTGAGTACCTGATACTGACCCCCAGACACTGCCCTGAGAGAGGGGGGAGAGGGGAAGAGGAAGAGACTGAGTACCTGATACTGACCCCCAGACACTGCCCTGAGAGAGGGAGGAGAGGGGGAGAAGAAGAGACTGAGTACTTCTGATATTGTGGCTCCAGTTAAAACTCAAACTTTTCTAAGCATGCTGCACCATGGGTAAACAGTGCCCTATGTAAAATGAAAAGGAAATGTCGCAAATCAGAACACAGATAGATGGCTACTGAATTGCACATTCACTGTGATATTTGGAAACAACATCTATTAAAGTACAATGAGCTCTGAGGACAGCCAGACGTTGCTATTTCTCAAATCGTATCATCTGCTGTACTTCCTTGTACTGAAGCCCCTCCCACTCAAGTGTGAAGAATTCCAAACTATTTTCAAAACAATTCCTATTAGGGATCAGATGGAGAGAGCAAGGGAAGAAGGAAAGAGGAGGGGAGGATAAGAAACAGGAAAGAGGTGAGAGAGACAGGAAAGAGGGGAAGAGAGACAGGAAAGAGGGGACAGAGAAAGGAGAGAGGAATAAGGGGGAGAAAGTAGAGGGTGGAGGGGGAGAGAGAAGGAGAGGGTAGATGGTGGAGGGTGAGAGGGAGAAGGGAAGAGGAGAAAACGAGGGGAGAGAGAGAGAAGGTGATCAGTGGTCAATATGGTTCACACTCACAGGTCACCCCCTCTGATACAGACGTCACCTCCTCAGTCTGTCGCTTGTAGGTTCGGCCAGAATTGACGGGCAGCAACTCCACCTCCTGTTCTCTACTGGAGAGGAGAGAGGGGGTGTGAGAGAGGAGAGGGGGGGTGTGAGAGGGGAGAGAGGGGGGAAAGTGGGTAAGAGGAGGGGGGAGAGGAGGAGAGGAGAGGGGGGAGTGGAGGATAGAGGGGGAGACAGAGGAGAGAGGGGAGAGAGGGAAGGAGAATGGGTAGAGCAGAGATAGGGGGAGGGAGGAGAGGGTAAAGTTAATTTGTTACTATTAAACACTCTGACACTTTAAAATTGCTGCCTCTTTGCTAATGGAAGTAATCTGAACTCACGCTAGTTTTTTGTATTTGTTCCGCGTGGCAATCAGCACTATAACAATGAGAGCGATGAGCACAGCGACCCCTAGTGCTGCCCCCAGCACCACATAGTGCTGCACTGAGCTCGGCTTCTCAGACACAGGGAGGGTGGTGATCAGGGGAGGCTGGGGTTCCCCTGGGAAAAGAAATTCACAAACCTTTAAAAACACTGAGTCACCCCCCTGGCAGGGCTGTAACATCAAGAAACATGAGAAAGTAACCATGACCTACACTGAGGGGCGGACAGGAGAATAGGGAGAAAGAGAGCTAAAGAAAGGGGTGAAGAGAGATAGAGAAGAGGGGACAAGAGAAGGGGATGGAGAATGGGGAGGAGGAGAGAGAAAGGGGGAAACAGAATGGGGAAAGAGAGGAGAAAGGAAAGAGGGAGGGACTATAGAATATAGATGAATGTGAAAGAAGAAAAAGAAGAAGGAAGAGGGGGAGCGAGGCTAGCAGGAGAAGAGGAAAGAGGGAGTCATATAGAGAGAAAGGGGGATAGAAAGGAGAAAAGAGAAAAGGGGAGAGAAAAAGAGGCGATCATCACAGAGACAGAAGACAATAGAAAACAACGGACATGTGGATACAATACTGTGAAGAAGGGCTCACACTTGGTGATGCTGACTGCACTGGTAGCCCGAGCTGCTCCGCTGGTTGCCGACACCGCGTTGCTGGCTTCGACATGGAACCGGTACTGGAGCGCCCCCTGCAGGCCGGTCACAGTGACCGTGGTGTTGGTCAGTCTGCTAGTCCGTGGGTAGTGGACAGTATCTCCACAGCGCTCCCAGTCCTTACTTCCTGCCCTCTCCCAGCACCCCACTGCATACTGGACATCGCCCCGGCCCCCCAGATCACCAGGGGGGTCCCAGGACAGAGTCACCGAGGACTGGTGGAGAGAGAATGTGAGGTTCTGGGGGGCAGAGGGGGGCTCTGTTGGGGGGAGTTCAGAAATACCAATTCAATCATGTGAATAATCAACCATGGAGCAAGGAAAGAAAATCATGATGTCACCAGCCTTGGAACTATGCAAAAAGATTTTAATGCACAAGCCATCCCACAAAAAGCAGCGGTACCACAAAATATTCTCAATTTACTCTCAATGCAGAATGACTGTGTGGGACAATTGTTCTTCGTTTTCAGCATGTTTCTGCAGTGGCGCCTGCCAAGGCTTTTATCTTTAGTCTCACACTGGTGACGCAACAAAATGTGTGGAACTAACTAGAAGCATCTTGTCATGGTCTTTAACAGACATTGCCATGAACCCTGCTGAACGTTTTAAAAAAAGAAGGACGTGATGATAAAACTAAATAAGAACAGGAAATACAATGCATGATTGAGAGAATCATTTCAATTTGTACACGCTGCTCATTCTGCCTTTAATACTGCCTAGTGGTTTCACTGGGTTTGTTTTTTGCAGTGTGACAGTGGAGGTGTATTATATGCTGGCAGGGACTCTGTACATACTGGTGCAGCCCAGCTCCACTGGATCACTGTCCAACCGGAAGTATCCCATCATGCACTGGCACGACTCTGCTCCCTCTGCCTCTGTCTTGCTATTGGGCGGACACTGCTGACACCCCTCACTGCGATTGGCCGGCTTGTAGTATCCAATCCTACAGGCTAGAGAGGGGAGCGGAAAATGAGAGAATTCAAGATTTGAAATTGTGTACGTTGATCCGCCATTCAAAATTATTTCTGTATAATAAGAGAGGCCCCCCCACACAATATATTAACTAAGATTTCAAAGGGGGACCTAATTTAATAGGACAGAATCAAGTGTTATTTTTTTAAAATGTTCCCAGTGTTTTAGATCCTACTACATCACCCGATAGGCTGTTCCATGCATTTGTAACTCTCTGTGTCGCAAAGTGCTTCCTACCTTCCATTCATGCCCGCTTGTTCTCTCTGTGCTGAGTTTGAAGTCGTGTCTTGGGTTGACTTTATCTAGACCATTTATGATTTTAAAGATTTCAATCAAGTCCCCTGTTTCCCTTCTTTTTCTAAGTTGAAGAGATTTCATTCTTTTAACCTGTCCTCATAGCTCATTGAGTCCTGGGATCAGCCTAGTTATTTTATCTAATGCATTCTTCTCGCAGTTCATATGATGTATTTTCGTTTCTGTTTTTTCAGTATTACTGTTGTGGTTTTTGTTTTCCGGGGTTTCTTTTTCTGTAGGACACTCTTTTGTTGGGTAGTCTGTTGTATTGTATATCCAGGACAGCACACGGCCACACTGCTGGATTTCCTGAAGCTGCTGCTGACTGGTTGTAGTAATCAGCTGATTATATAAACGCTGCAATCCTACCTGGATTGATCCCTACCTTCAGTGTCTATGTTCTTAATAAACACTGTGGCTTTTTATTCTTGCCTGTGATTATACCCCAGTTATTCACCACTGTGACTTAGCTGGGTGTGTTGACCATGTATTTAATTCTGCTGGTAGTGTTGTAGTTAGGCTACTGATTTGAACCCTGCATCGCTCCCTGAAAACCCTAGGAGGCGCTACATTCCACTGGGCAGAGTGTTCTACCAGATGTAGAACGAAGACCTGTTTGAGAGCTCTATTGAGGGGTGCTTTAAACCTTTCTAAAAAGCCCCCAGGATGTGCTGACTAAAAGAGCCAGTGCTATAGAGAGGTCCCCTTTAGTCCCCTCTGCGCAGGTATTGCTTTAGACAACCCTTACCTTCGCAGTGATGCCCAGTTTCTTGGTATCCTCTGTCACACACACACTGCCCCTCCAAGTCCCCCCAAATCCCGTCTGCGCCGCACTCCCTGAGTGGGGGAGACACTTCAATGGAATTCTCAACGCAGGCCCCCCTTATCTGGCCGGCCCCCCCAGCCGCACCAGGGAAATCGGCCCGGCCCTCAGAAAAGCCTGGGCATTTCCTGAAATACACCCTGACCCTGGAGAGGAAGATGCAGGGGCCGGAATAACCGAAGCCCAGGTGGAACCCGGCTTGAGAGAGGGGGCCCAAGTCTAAAGCAGAGACTGAGTTTGTGCTCTCTGCTTTCGTCTGAGGGCTTGAATCGTGGTGGAAATGCTTTGTGGAGTTCACTGGGATGGGCTCGGAGGCTTGGTACACGCTGAGCCCTCTATGTGATAAAGGCTCCTCTGATTCCAGTAAGTAGACTTCTAGCTGGCAGACGGGCTCTTCTCTGTCACACTCCTCCTGAGCGAATCCCAGATCCACAAGCAGGTGATTGGCGTCTCCTCGTGCAATCCAGTTGGTCCACAGCAGCTTGTAGGTGTTTCTCTTGTCGTAGCTGCAAGCTTGGTAGACTGGGTGAGGAGTGTTCAGCTCAAAGGGAAGTGAGTTCAAGTTCCACTGAAATCAGACAGACAGTCACGTAACATAATTGTAGTTAAGAAAACAATTCTGTAAATCGTACCTGTTTTGCACTTCCATTGACTGCATGAGATAAATGTGCAGTTTTGAAAGAAACACTTGTTATAATACACATGTGGTTTTCTGTTTTAAACCTGATCTCTGGTACTGCTTTAGGTTAAAGGAAGTTCTCAGTTTCTATGTCCTTTTTCCCTGGGTCATTGCACCCCAGCAATGTACCCTGGGTCATGTTACCGGCTGAAAGCATGTCAGTCAACAGAGGAAGCAGCTGATTGGTTAAGGATAAAGAAAGAAGCCGGGTATCATTTATGACATATAGTTTCCAATTCTTGTTTTGTTTTTCATCAAATCCTTGAAACTTATTTTGAAAACGTTTGAGCTCAGCAGGGCTCATAGAAATATCTATTAAAGATGACTATTTTTTTTACAGGCGTTAAAGGTGAGACTAATAATCATATTAGCCTCTCTCTGTTCCTTTAGTCTCACACTGATGATGCAGAAAGCCTACAATCAATAAAAGAAAGGTTTAACAGGCATGAGGTGTCCAATCACGATCCTGGAGGTCCATTCCACTCCGTGTTTAACACCTAAAATGATATCATGATCTATTTCAGGGTCTGGGTGGAGGTTTACTTGGTTCAATTAAACTATTTAGAATAGGTTGGAACAAAGACCAGGAGTGGAAGGGCCACCTTCGGCCTGCCCTGACCTAACACTGAAAGAGGCGCCCCAACAAGATGATTGATAAATGGGGTGCACATTACAACACAACTCACTGTCTTTTCCTTCGCTGGGATCCACTCCAGTTTCGTCTCTTTCAGGGTGTTCAGGAGTTCCACTGGAAGAACAAAAAAGTAAAGAAAAATAATTGAACCCCTTTTCAAACTGTATCACCCCGGACAACGACTTCTGGACATTGGTCACAATATACTGTGATGTATTTTTGACCTTTGTCAGATATTTTGTTTCTTAAAATAGAGAAATGTCTGTTTTGTTTTTCCCCCAGACCTTGTTTCTCCTGCTGAATACAAACATGGCTTTGTGAGGATTAAAGTTTCTGATATTTTTATTGTCTTACTCTTTTCTAAAAAGCCTCTCTGAATGAGTCTCTTGTTGATATGAAGCTGGTTGTTTCCAGTAAATCCTTGGTTTCCATGGCTTTTTTTCCCAGGGTATTTTTCTACAATTTTGCTTGAAAAAAAGGTCTGTGTTTTGTTTATAAAACTTGCAGATAAGAGAGCCTTATGATGCAGACAGGTATCCATTACAGGAATGCATTTCTGTGCTTCCCACATATGAACATGCTTGACAAAAGCATGTTAAACATGCCGAAACATGTCTATATATACACGTATGTATATATATATATATACACATCCTACCATGCAGTTTAGGGGAGAGCAAACTGACCAGGAGGGAGAGGGTCAGTGACTAAGTGAGTTGTCTGTTGTGAGTTTCTGCATATTTTTAGCGCTCTGATTCAGATGGTCGGTTATGCAATCCCCTGTGCCCTGTGATATCTTCTCATCTCTCAGCAGAAACTAACTTCCTCTGATCCCTAATATAAACCAAAGTGACTCATCAGTGCATCTGTGCACCAAAATGAAGGAAACTCAGAAAAAGACGACAAATTCCCCCAATCCTCCCAAACTCAGATTGTATCAGGGTGGGTCCTGTGGTTATCTAGTGGGGTTTGAGATAAACTTCAAGTAAACAAATGTCTTGTGAGGAAACAGTTCTGATTGTGATCCACAAATACTTCCACAGCTGCTCTGAGCAGATGACAATCCAACTTCCTAACATTACATCTACTCAAGACTCGGAGCCCCTCGACACACACTGTTTGAGTAATTATAACAAGACACACTCCAACACTTCAGAAACACTTTACATTAAGTGTCTCTAATCACTGTGTATTTACATAGTACTTATTTAGTAAATACATGTGTACTTACACATAATTACAATGTTATTATGCATAGTTACAATGTACTTAATGTCTATTTTTTTTTGCATGATCTAACCCTAACCCTAACACTAACCATAACCCTAACACTAAGCCTAACCCTAACCCTAACCCTAACACTAACCATAACCCTAACACTAACCCTAACCCTAACCCTAACACTAACCCTAACACTAACCCTAACCCTAACCCTAACACTAACCATAACCCTAACACTAAGCCTAACCCTAACACTAACCCTAACACTAACCATAACCCTAACACTAACCCTAACACTAACCATAACCCTAACACTAACCCTAACACTAACCATAACCCTAACACTAACCCTAACACTAACCATAACCATAACCCTAACCCTAACACTAACCATAACCCTAACACTAACCCTAACCCTAACCCTAACACTAACCATAACCCTAACCCTAACACTAACCATAACCCTAACACTAACCCTAACCCTAACACTAACCCTAACCCTAAGCCTAAGGTACAAAATACCAGGGCATCTGAACAGAAGGATGCTAAAATTTGAAACTCTCTAGAAATTCTACACTCATCCAATAGGTAACATTGATAATATTACTATTATAGTACTGACCATAGTCTATTGCAGTAATATCACCTTGATTTATTTAACCTGTGCTCAGCTAACAGTGCTTGCATTGTGGTGCTGTTGATTTAGATAGATTAAACATGGGATAAGATTAAAAACTGGATAAGATTAAAAACCAAGATCTTTCAGTGTCCCGGGAAGGCATATTGAAATCCCGGGACACCTTCCTCAGAACCAGGACGACCCAGGGAATTTCAGGCAGAGAATTAAGCTGTTCCGTGAGAACAACAAAACAGTGCATTTGTGTTTGACCTAGACTTCAAACATGTGTATCGTACAGGCACTGGGCTCCCTGCCTCCAGTCATGCTGCTCTATGAACAGTGCAGGCTGTCCTCTCTGTCACACGCACTGAAACAGAGAGTCTGAAGCTGCATACAAACTGGAAGCACCAAAAGTCAGAAATCATCTGTTCTTGATGTCCGGACTTCCGTTGGGGGCAGTGAAGGAGGAAATGAAAACCCATCTCTGTACAACCCATCCCTGCCTCTCTCACTGCCTGAGGAATGTCTCAGAGCCTTGTTTCCTTCTTGTTTGAATCAGATCTAGATCTTGAATGTTTCTGCTAACAAAATGAGATGCGTCTGAAATGAAAGATTTCACCCAAAGCGCTGTCAAAAAATAGTTATTAACATCATTTGCACTGCTGTTATAGATCATGTCTACTTTCTTAAACATCCTGTCTGAAAGTATAGAAAATATTTTAAAAAGTCCCCAGAATGTTTCTTCTTAACTGCATTTAGGACAAAATTATTCTGAGTGCATATTCCCATAACTAACAAAACAATTCCATACATTTGAGCCCTTTTGGTCTTCCCTTAGCTACACAGGTCTCAAGTGTGCAGTTTTGAAAGAAACACGTGTTATAGCTCACATGATTTCTGGTACAGCGTTAGGTTAAAGGAAGCTCTCAGTTTCTGTGCCTTATCATCAGGTTATCTGTTTGAACTTTGTTACTGTCTGACAGCATGTCATTGAACAGGGGAAGCAGCTGATTGGTTATTGACAGACAAGCCAGTGAAGGGGTGGGGACAATTCCACCCTCCAGGTTAATGACCCAGGAACTGAAAGAGTCTAAAAGCATGGCTTGTAACAGAGATTTGTTCAACCTAGTGTAGTACCAGAGCTCATGTTTCAATATGAAAATGTTTGCTATAATAGTTGCTCCTTTCAAAGCTGCACATTTGAGACCTGTGTAATGAATGGATGTGACTGGCGGAGAACACATGTGGAACTATTTTGTGAGCTACAAGTGTTCAAACTATATCTGCAGTTCTCTGTATTTTGTTAAAAAGAGAATTTGGAGAATTTATTTTTGTGCAATACGTCTTGACGTAAGTTTGTTTGTCCTTTTGGTTCTCCAGCAGTATAGGAGAAACGTTCCAGTGACCTTTTCAAACTTACATTTAGGGGTAGGTGCAGTGCAAATAATTCTGGATGCAAAATTCAAATTGCATTGCAGCCAGGCAATTATTTTGCACTGCGCCCTATGTCGGCTTAAGAGCAATGCAAATTACTCAACACACACAAACAATGATCTGCAATTATGACAATGAGGGTCTCAATGAGCGCATCGGTCTCACTGCAGAGTTAGGAGTACAGAGAGCAGCAGGCGCTGTGTCACATTTGTGGAGCACGAAAATACAAAGCAAAAAAATGTCAGATGAAGGGCAGCAAAGTCCTCTTGGCTCACACTCTGGAAAAGGTGGATTGGGCTCTCCCTCCAGACATTCCAACTGTGGTCTCAAGGAACCACAGTCTAAGTAGTGCAGAGAAAAACAGCACTTTCACATGTGCAGGGATAGCGGTCCCTAGATTTACGCTAGGGTCTAGCTAATCCCTCAATTCAGCTATTAGGTCTAGGATGACCTGCGGAGTGAGATGATAACCCTGGGATTGAATATGCAGGGTCTCTTCGTCTTGCCCTTCTCAGAACGTGTTCCTGTCTCTCCTCAACAAGTGTCGCCGCATCAGGAAGTGTACCACACACCATCGGAATTGTAAATTATAAACTACAAAAAAAATAATAATTTCTTCCTGCTTATTTGTGTAATAATTAGTGTTGCATGTAATCCGTTACTGTAATCTGATTACATTGTTCAGTAACTTGTAACTGTAATGGTTGCTTTTTCATGCAGGTAAATGTGGCAACGGATTACATTTTACATTAAAAAATAACATGGATACTTTTCATTACTGTGACGTAGAAGGAATGAATCTTGGTTATAAATCTCCCTCCCGACCTGTGAGGGCGCTGTGTAAAGGGAACAGTGTGCCCCGGACTGGATGGCCCGACAATTAATTCCAGGGAAAGGTGGAAGTCGGCCATCTAGAAAGGGGGCGGAGCTACGGTACACCAAGTCATCGCCCCAGAAGGGAAGCGATGTGGCAACCGTGGATTGGAGGAGAAACGGTTGCACTCGCTAACCAAGGGGGCGTGACTGACGGTACAAAAGGGGGCGTGGCTAAGCGATCTGTTCCTTTGTTATGGTCGCGAGCGAAACAAAAGGAGAACCAAAAAACATCATAACGACCTGGATTATAAACAGGATCAAATAAAACGTTGTTATTACTTGTCATTACTTGAGCACCGCATCACCTCTACACCTGCGCACTGCAACCCACCCAAATGAAAAGTTGTGTGCATTAAACTGTTCATGAAAATCAAACTGTAATTAAACATACCACTACTATTAGAAATAATAATAATAATAATAATAATAATAATAATAATAATAATAATAATAATAATAATAATTCTATTCGATGTGTTTTTCCATTGTTGACCCCAAGTCTCTTCAGAGGGCTGTGACTGACCCCAGGTCTCTTCAGAGGGCTGTATCTGACCCCAGGTCTCTTCAGAGGGCTGTGTCTGACCCCAAGTCTCTTCAGAGGGCTGTGTCTGACCCCAAGTCTCTTCAGAGGGCTGTGACTGACCCCAGGTCTCTTCAGAGGGCTGTATCTGACCCCAGGTCTCTTCAGAGGGCTGTGTCTGACCCCAAGTCTCTTCAGAGGGCTGTGACTGACCCCAAGTCTCTTCAGAGAGCTGTGACTGACCCCAGGTCTCGTCAGAGGGCTGTATCTGACCCCAGGTCTCTTCAGAGGGCTGTGTCTGACCCCAGGTCTCTTCAGAGGGCTGTGTCTGACCCCAGGTCTCTTCAGAGGGCTGTGTCTGACCCCAGGTCTCTTCAGAGGGCTGTGTCTGACCCCAGGTCTCTTCAGAGGGCTGTGTCTGACCCCAGGTCTCTTCAGAGGGCTGTATCTGACCCCAGGTCTCTTCAGAGGGCTGTGTCTGACCCCAAGTCTCTTCAGAGGGCTGTGACTGACCCCAGGTCTCTTCAGAGGGCTGTATCTGACCCCAGGTCTCTTCAGAGGGCTGTGTCTGACCCCAAGTCTCTTCAGAGGGCTGTGACTGACCCCAAGTCTCTTCAGAGAGCTGTGACTGACCCCAGGTCTCGTCAGAGGGCTGTATCTGACCCCAGGTCTCTTCAGAGGGCTGTGTCTGACCCCAGGTCTCTTCAGAGGGCTGTGTCTGACCCCAGGTCTCTTCAGAGGGCTGTGTCTGACCCCAGGTCTCTTCAGAGGGCTGTGTCTGACCCCAGGTCTCTTCAGAGGGCTGTGTCTGACCCCAGGTCTCTTCAGAGGGCTGTGTCTGACCTCAGGTCTCTTCAGAGGGCTGTGTCTGACCCCAGGTCTCTTCAGAGGGCTGTGTCTGACCCCAGGTCTCTTCAGAGGGCTGTGTCTGACCCCAGGTCTCTTCAGAGGGCTGTGTCTGACCCCAGGTCTCTTCAGAGGGCTGTGACTGACCTCAGGTATCTTACCTTCAGAGGGCTGTGTCTGACCCCAGGTCTCTTACCTTCAGAGGGCTGTATCTGACCCCAGGTCTCTCGCACTCCCAAGACCCACAGTGTGACTGGCAGCAGGTAGCCAAGGAGCTTCTTCAGTCCCATCTCTCCAGCTCGCAGTCTGCTGCTACTGAGCTGGAAGCATTGCAGATTGATTGTATTCCAGCAAAGAGGGCAGGGCTGACAGGGTTGACATGGCTACACCCCCTCTCCCTCTCCCTCTCCCTCCCTCTCTCTCTCTCTCTCTCTCTCTCTCTCTCTCTCTCTCCCTCCCTCCCTCTCTCTCCCTCTCTCTCTCTCTCTCTCTCTCCCTCTCTCTCCCTCTCTCTCTCTCTCTCTCCCTCTCTCTCCCTCTCTCTCTCCCTCTCTCTCTCTCTCTCTCTCTCTCTCTCTCTCTCTCTCTAGCCTCACAGGCTGGATTGCACTCTGTTCATTTTATAGAACAGGTTCTTTTAGAATATAGAGCTTCACTTTTTCTAGGCTTGTACTCTTTACTTTTTTTTTTTTAGCAAAGCAGCAGCCAGTGTTTCCTCCTCTGATAGCGACTCCCTCGGTCTGTGAGGGGAATGGAGAGACAGGGAAGCTTTTAAAAGTGCATACTTTAGTGAAGAAGCAGCTGTACAGTGTGTGTGTGTGGAGGTGTGCGTATTCAGACAGCTCAAAGACACACCTGTCTGTATCCCCAACTTGGAGAATGCTGTTAAACCACCCATTGCAAAACGCTCTGGCGTCTGCAGTGGTGGATCCTGCACAGTATTATTGCTGAAATAGTACAGCTATGGCCAAAGGTTTTGCATCACCCTGTAGAATGAACACATTTTGCTTCATAAAGTGGAATGAAACCTGCTGAATAATGTTACGTTAGCATATTGAATTATATACTACTTTCCATATACTTAATGAAAAAACTGACAAATTGAAAAATGTGACATTTCGAAAGCTAACATGAAATACTGTGCTGCTACAATGGCTTCTGGTAGACTTTTGCGATATCATTGTGTAGTTTATTTGATTACATGATGTTAAGTATGTCTCAGTCCTAAAATTCCAGGTAAACTTTTGGCCATAGCTGTAGATCAGTGCCCATTCTGTTTAGAACAGGACGCGGTTTACCATTTATTGTGTGATGATTCAGGTTGGTTCCCTTGTTCGACCTGCTCAAAAACGTAACGCCATTGGAATATGTTTCTCAAAAGAAGGTTTTATTTTTGAAGTAAAGCATACTGCTAATAAATATCTGTCTGTTGCTTGGCTAACTTTATTGTGAGTCAATACCCTGATGAAGACTCTGCAGCCGAAACATTGTTTTCTTTCTCGCTGATCGTCACTGGGTTTAGTGTATGAGATTAGCTGTGGTGTATGAGATTAGCTGTAGTGTATGAGATTAGCTGTGGTGTATGAGATTATCTGTAGTGTATGAGATTAGCTGTAGTGTATGAGATTAGCTGTGGTGTATGAGATTAGCTGTGGTGTATGAGATTAGCTGTAGTGTATGAGATTAGCTGTGGTGTATGAGATTAGCTGTGGTGTATGAGATTAGCCGTGGTGTATGAGATTAGCTGTAGTGTATGAGATTATCTGTGGTGTATGAGATTATCTGTAGTGTATGAGATTAGCTGTAGTGTATGAGATTATCTGTAGTGTATGAGATTAGCTGTAGTGTATGAGATTATCTGTATTGTATGAGATTATCTGTGGTGTATGAGATTATCTGTAGTGTATGAGATTAGCTGTGGTGTATGAGATTAGCCGTGGTGTATGAGATTAGCTGTGGTGTATGAGATTAGCTGTAGTGTATGAGATTATCTGTGGTGTATGAGATTAGCTGTGGTGTATGAGATTATCTGTAGTGTATGAGATTAGCTGTGGTGTATGAGATTAGCTGTGGTGTATGAGATTAGCTGTGGTGTATGAGATTAGCTGTGGTGTATGAGATTAGCTGTAGTGTATGAGATTATCTGTGGTGTATATTTGGTGCTCACTCTTTGAACTGGATTCTTTCAGTCTCTCACTATCAGCTGATCTCTCTGATAAATGGTTTATTAAGGCAATAAAATCCTGGCGTGGAGTTTGTACTTGACCATGTGAGTTTGATTGTCTCCATCATGTGAGGAAACAAATTAACTCTTCAGTAAGAAATTGCACAAAGAACAAATGTCATATTTATTACATCCACTGGGGGCAGTGTGTTGCGGGAGGACAGGTTAATGGTTACACTATTGAGGTCAGAGGTGAGCAGAAGAAAATCTACGAACGAGAGGAGGCCGTTCGGCCCATCTCAGCCCGTCCGGTTCCTAGTAGCTGATTGATCTCAAAACTTTGTCAAGTCGGGTCTTAAAGGATCCCAGTGATTCTGCCTCACCAACATGACTAGGTAACCCATTCCATCCCCTCACCACTCTCTGTGTGAAGAAGCGTCTCCTTCCCTCTGTCCTAGGTCTGTCATGAACTTTTTAAAGTCACCACGATGTGACGACTCAAACCAATAATTATATACAAAGAAGAATAAATGAATTAGAGTAACTGGGATACCTAAGGCTGTGTGGTCCAGTGGTTAAAGGGCTTGGAACCAGGAGGTCCCCGGTTCAAATCCCACCTCAGCCACTGACTCATTGTGTGACCCTGAGCAAGTCACTTAACCTCCTTGTGCTCCGTCTTTCGGGTGAGACGTAGTTGTAAGTGACTCTGCAGCTGATGCATAGTTCACACACCCTGGTCTCTGTAAGTCGCCTTGGATAAAGGCGTCTGCTAAATAAACAAATAATAATACCTCCCACCCTACAAATCTTAAGTATAGTGTTGCTCTAAATGGGAAGTCTAAACTCCAAAAGATGAACTGATTCAATGAAAGAGGATTCAAGTACAGTGGTTGTGGTTTGTGGTGTCGCCTCAAAATATGAAATTCTCAAGGTACTGCAGCTTGCGTAATGCCTTTTACCTTTGAAAAAAATAGCTGTTCTTAAACCCTTTCAAAGAAACACATTACCTATATGCTGTGCTCTCTGATATCTTTCCATCATAATCCTGATTGCTTTCATATTGGTGAAACGAGGGGCGTATTGTGGGAACAGAAATTGAAAAGCAGTGTTGCAGGAGGGAGCTTAATAGGGACACACTACAGTTTTTACAAGAGAAATCTTTCTCCTGGCGAACGATCTTGGATTACCTTAACTAATGTATTCTTCCTGTTGTGTAGATTCACTTTGCATGTCATTTTCAGTCATCTTATCTTGGCGACTTAGAGCTTAGACGTTTAAAGCACCCCCTTGGCCCCTATAGAGCTCTCAAACATGTCTTCAAGCACAGCTGGTACACCAGAGTGCAACCATAAACCTGTCCCCCTGCAACACGCTGCCCCTAGTGGATGTTAGAAATACCATATTTGTTCTATGTAGTATCTTAATGCTGTATTTATTTCATCCACTAGGGGCAGTGCTGCAGGGGAGGGGATAGGTTAATGGTTACACTCTGGTGTGCCAGCTGTAGAAAGAAGGCATGTTTGAGAGCTGCAGTGAGGTCACAGAGGTGATTTAAACTTCTCAGTTTTGAAGTCCCCAGGATGTGATGACTGAAACAAAAAATGAGATCATGATTTTCAAATGACATAGAACTAACAAAATAAATCAATTTTCTAGGAAATCTTACCCAATATTAATTGTTATCATTTCATAGGTCCCACATTTCCTGTATAAAGATGCATGCATTTATGGTAAACGTGTATTGGATTTTTTTTTAATCATATTTTTTACAAAGCTATAATGAACAAAATCTCTATTTGCCGAAGGTACAGAATAATTCCAGTACATCTTACCGAACATCACTTTCTATGAAAGAAATCTGTTTTAGTAATTTCATTTTAAACACGATATCTGGTAAAGAAACCCCAGCTACTTCTCCTCATGACTGACAAGCTTTCAGCCATTAAGATGCTCTGACCCTGCAGAGGTGACCCAGGAAGTGCATGTGTAACAGACTTCCTGAAAAGCAAGACAAGCAAACTGAGAACTTCCTTTAAACAGGTGTAGTACCACCTGTTTAGAAATTAAAATACATGTTTGCCAAACGGTTCTGTAACACTGTTACATACATTTTACTTAGTTAACAAGAAAAAAAAGATAAAACAAAAGGTCAATGTTCCTTTAAGAGAACCCAGTGGTTTCTAGTACTTTTCTTCATTCTCCTCTTGTCTGACAGCAGGTATGGTGATTAAGGGAAGAACTTGCTTTTCCAGTTTTCACCTTGTTAAAGGGCTGTTAGGCAGCTGTGTAAATAGCTAGCTTTCAATCCTGGCCTGGTTTCTGGTCTCTCTGTTCTTAGAATTGTTATGTAAAAAACTAAAACTTGAATTATTTAGCTGAATAGCTTGCTGAACCTGAGCCAGGTAATTGTAGACACTTTACTGTGGTTGTTCAATAGGGGTGTTCTTTGGAAGGGGCTCAATGCAACTTGGACTATTTGTTAATAAGAACATAAGAACATAAGAAAGGTTACAAACGAGAGGAGGCAATTCAGCCCATCTTGCTCGTTTAGTTGTTAGTAGCTTATTGATCCCAGAATTTCATCAAGCAGCGTCTTGAAGGATCCCAGGGTGTCAACTTCAACAACATTACTGGGGAGCTGGTTCCAGACCCTCACAATTCTACGTGTAAAAAAGTGCCTCCTATTTTCTGTTCTGAATGCCCCTTTATCTAATCTCCATTTGTGAACCCTTGTTTCTTTTTTCAGGTCAAAAAAGTCCCCTGGGTCAACATTGTCTATACCGTTTAGGATTTTGAATACTTGAATACAGATCACCGCATAGTCTTCTTTGTTCAAGACTGAATAGATTCAATTATTTTAGCCTGTCTGCATACGATATGCCTTTTAAACCCAGGATAATTCTGGTTGCTCTTCTTTGCACTCTTTCTAGAGCAGCAATATCCTTTTTGTAACGAAGTGACCATAATGCATATATGGTAGATAGGATGTGTTGTTTCTTTATAAGTCTAAACTGTGTTTGCTGTTATTCAGTTATATTATTATTATTTGTTTATTTAGCAGACGCCTTTATCCAAGGTGACTTACAGAGACTAGGGTGTGTGAACTATGCATCAGCTGCAGAGTCACTTACAACTACGTCTCATCCAAAAGACGGAGCACAAGGAGGTTAATTGACTTGCTCAGGGTCACACAATGAGTCAGTGGCTGAGGTGGGATTTGAACCGGGGACCTCCTGGTTACAAGCCCTTTTCTTTAACCACTGGACCACACAGCCTATATAAGGAAGAAGTCAACATGAATGAGTTCTCTTCTGTGCTGTCTGCTGGAGGTGAGGTTTAGAAGTGTCTGCAGTGTATTGGTGTTGATGCCCGTGTGGGTGCAATGCACTTGCTTGTTTGTTTATTGAAATTCTGTGTCCTGAACCTCTTTGGATTTTGCTGATGATTATACTGCGGTTAATTCCCTAATCGTTCCGGTTGTTTCTTTTGAAACGGCACACCGCACGGCAGGTAAGGTTCAGAAACAATTGTGTTTGTTACAATCACTTTAAAACTCCCACAAGTGAACCCTCAGCAGCCAATCGCTGCGTTTCCTGCAGGTCACATGTCTTCAATGTCTGTGTAATCTTCATGAGACCTTTTGAAGTGGATGCAGGAACGCAACGGAAATGCAGCAATGAAAAAGGAGCAGGAAGTCAATTCTGTTCTTAAAAAGCTTTGAAAAAACACCATTAGAAAACAAAGGCATGAAGTGAAGGCAATGCATATTAGTTAAGCTGCACTGGAAACATTTTCACACCTCTATGAGTTTTAATATCCAGCAGTGCCATTAACATCCTTATAAAAGTTTCCCATAGTAAAAGCACAGGAAAGTGTAATAAAGTACAGTGAAAGCATGGTAAAGCATAGGGAAGCATTGTAAAGCACAGAGAGGTCTGGTAAAGCATAGGGAAGCATTGTAAAGCACAGAGAGGTATGGTAAAGCAAGGGAAGCATTGTAAAGCACAGAGAGGGATGGTAAAGCATAGGGAAGCATTGTAAAGCACAGAGAGGTCTGGTAAAGCACAGGGAAGCATTGTAAAGCACAGAGAGGTATGGTAAAGCAAAGGGAAGCATTGTAAAGCAAAGAGAGGTATGGTAAAGCATAGGGAAGCATTGTAAAGCACAGAAAGGTATGGTAAAGCATAGGGAAGCATTGTAAAGCACAGAGAGGTGTGGTAAAGCATAGGGAAGCATTGTAAAGCACAGAGGGGTATGGTAAAGCATAGGGAAGCATTATAAAGCACAGAGGGGTATGGTAAAGCATAGGCAAGCATTGTAAAGCACAGAGAGGTCTGGTAAAGCATAGTGAAGCATTGTAAAGCACAGAGAGGTCTGGTAAAGCATAGGGAAGCATTGTAAAGCACAGAGGGGTATGGTAAAGCATAGGGAAGCATTGTAAATCACAGAGAGGTCTGGTAAAGCATAGGGAAGCATTGTAAAGCACAGAGAGGTCTGGTAAAGCATAGGGAAGCATTGTAAAGCACAGAGAGGTATGGCAAAGCATAGGGAAGCATTGTAAAGCACAGAGAGGTCTGGTAAAGCATAGGGAAGCATTGTAAAGCACAGAGAGGTATGGCAAAGCATAGGGAAGCATTGTAAATCACAGAGAGGTCTGGTAAAGCATGTTAAAAAAAACACACCATGGTAAACTAACACTTATAAAAGTGTCCCATAGTAAAAGCACAGCACGGTGTAATAAAGCACAGTGAAAGCATGGTAATGCATAGATGTGCATTAAAAAGCTAAGATAGGTATAGCATATAGAAAAAGCAAACCAGGACATGGGAAAACGTTCAGCATGGTAAACTCTTCTAAGGGCATGCGTTTTTTATTCCTTATTTATTGAGTTTGATGTTGTTTGGTGTGAGCCTCTTGCCAGGTCGTCGTTGTAAATGAGAATTTGATCTCACTGATAAAGGTTTGTGTTGACTGACTCGATATTCTCCAGGGATTGCTTATTGTAGTCTCACAGTATGTTGGCTTTGAGTTTGTGCCTTGGATCCGGTCCGGGGCTGGCATCGAGGGCAGAGTCAGCCAGCAGACTGTTTACAGCAGGAGGATGCGGTTCATCAGGCAATCTGCGAGGAATTTGAATGAGTGGCGGAGAAACAGCAAGACAAACAAGCTCTGAAAGCCTTCTCGAAGCACAGCAGACATCATCTATAAAAGGAAGAGGCTCAGAGAGACTCCGCTTTACTTACTGAAGACACTCAAGTGTAAAATCTGGACGCATGCAATTCCTGTGTTTAACAGACAGACTTCTCACCAAAGATGGGCTTTTTCATTGTTCGTATTGCCTCTAATTTATCTGTCATCAAGATAAATCAGAGAAAAAACTAAATGCAAGCGAAATTAAACTAAATAGATTTATATATATATATGGGCAGCAGTGTGGCGTAGTGGTTAGGGCTCTGGACTCTTGACCAGAGGGTCGTGGGTTCAATCCCAGGTGGGGGACACTGCTGCTGTACCCTTGAGCAAGGTACTTTACCTAGATTGCTCCAGTAAAAACCCAACTGTATAAATGGGGAATTGTATGTAAAAATAATGCGATATCTTGTAACAATTGTAAGTCGCCCTGGATAAGGGCGTCTGCTAAGAAATAAATAATAATAATATATGTGTGTGTGTGTGTGTTTTCAGAGTGGTTATTTCTGCAATAACTCAACTGACCTTTTTTATGGTTCATCCAAAACTATAAAACAGCTAAATAGTAGTAAATTTAGATATACTAAAAGAAACTTTGTAACATTTTTTGTCAGTGAATTTACAAAGTTTATTTTA
Source organism: Acipenser ruthenus (assembly GCF_902713425.1). NCBI lineage: Eukaryota > Metazoa > Chordata > Actinopteri > Acipenseriformes > Acipenseridae > Acipenser > Acipenser ruthenus. The sequence goes on along the minus strand of NC_081231.1, from coordinate 2,751,072 downwards.
GTAATTTATGGATGCTTTTCAGCTGTAGTTGCCTTCCATAGATACATGTAACACAGGCTAGATCAGCCGTTTCTTGCCAGTTAAAAAACTGAAAACTAAACTGTTTCCAAAGTGGCAGATACATTGAGCTGGCTCTTCCTCTATAGAGACACTGAGTTATCTAGACTGTGTTACACATGCCAGTCAGCCAGAACTGAAGAGCAGCTCCTGAACTCAGGAGAACACCGAAACACAGGGCTATAGACAACAAACAATTCACTTTCAGATGCATTGGAAATATGAACCAGCATACAACTGGCATCTTAAACCACCGTGGCCAGTTAAAAACCATTCAAACAGGCAGCTCTGAGTAACCCGTGCTGGCAACTGCTTTCGTTCCAGTAAGCTGTTTGTCTTTCCAACATCCGAAACTATTGAAGGAATTACTCAACCCTGCTCCAGTTCACCACTTCCCTCTCAAAGCCACCACGTACTCTTAGCTCAGCTGTTTTCTGTTTGGTTTATTTTTACTTGCAGATATTTTGGTGGAAATAATGACGATATACTCTTTCTGAGAAGATATTTCTGCTTTTTCTGTTTGTTTTTCCATGTTAGTAAACACTTGGCTAACTGCAAAATCTGTCAACCTAGAAGGACTGACATTTGAACCCTGCTACAGTTCACAGTGGGGTATTAGAGCAAGTTCCTTGAACACAATTCTAACTAGCTTTGGCTGTGTGCTTTGGGTCATTGTCATGCTGAAAGGTGAACTTCCGTCCCAGTTTCAGCTTTCTTGCAGAGGGCAGCAGGTTTTCCTCAAGGACTTCTCTGTACTTTGCTCCATTCATTTTCCCTTCTATCCTGACAAGTGCCCCATGTCCCGCCGATGAGAAACATCCCCATAACATGATGCTGCCACCACCATGCTTCACAGTAGGGATGGTGTTCTTTGGGTGATGCACTGTGTTGGGTTTGCGCCAAACATAATTTAGGCCAAAAAGTTCCATTTTAGTTTCGTCAGACCACAAAACATTTTATATAAAAGTATTCATTTGATTCCTCCAGTAAAGCGTGCTAAAGAATGTCCTAACCAAGGCCCATCACAATTAGATAGGCGGTTCTTGGGATCTATGTAAAAAGTGTACCACAGAGAGACAGACCCCAGCACTACTGAAAGAGTCTGCCTTTACCATGTTTCATCACTATGGGAAAAGTGGTGGACATGCTGGCTGACAGACAGAAACCCTTCCTCCAGATTCTGATACTCTCACAAACTTCTAGAATGCCCTCCGTGGGTTTTATGAAAGTGGAATATGATTAAACAGCTGTGTAAAAAGAAACATGTGACTGTGCTCCATGTTTGTTCTACCAGAGTTATCTGCTAATCATCCTGCTTCCTGTTATTCTGTAATTAAGAGGAGAGTTTCCGAGAGCACGCCAGCTTTTAACAATACTAAACCGGCAAATCTGAGCCAAGCACCCCTGTGCCTAGCTGCAAATTCACAGTCAGAGCTATCAGTATCATGAAAAAGTTCATCAGCCATGCCTATATACACCTGCACAGGTAAACATGTAAGTTAGTAGGGGGCCTCCACAAACCCCCAGTTTGTGATACTCCGAATACCTTGTGCTAAAGAATGTCCTTACCAAGTTCCAAAGGGTGCCATTTTGAAGTATATTCAACAAACCATTCTTTTGCTGTGCTTTAATACACTTCTATGAGATATACAGTATTTTTTTTTGAGAAGGGGCTGGTTCATTATCTTCTCTGTGCTTTACTACACTGTGCTGTGCTTTTACCCTAGGATTTTACAATACACGTTTAACAGGGGCTGGTTCTTTGTCCTTGCTGTACTTTCTCCATACTAGTAAATGGGTGGGGTGATGTTTTGTGGAATGTTCCTCGTACACACAATACAATACCGGTTGCGTAACAGGAAAAGAGAGTCAGGAACCATTTAAACGAGCTCAGTTTCAGTATGAGCACTCAGGAGCTCTGAGTCACACTGAAGCCCGATCTTCATCTCACAGCAGTGAGCCGCTCCTGCCCCCGGGGCTGAGGGGTCAGGGGGAGTCCTAGCGATTGAATCTCAAACTCCTGAGCTGCCTTCATTCGCTGGCTCCATTTGGAAAGACACACACTTTATGCATTTATAAAACTGATCCAACAGACAATCAAACACCTGACACCTTTCTTCAGTACACTTTGGTCATGTCCAGTTCTACACAGATGTAGGCTGGACATGAAATCGCACTTCAGTATCAGATTGTTTCAATATATGAATTTGGATACTAGGTGACATGTCAAGTGATCAAATTAGGCACAGGCATGACCAAAAAAAAACCACTGCAGTGTTATTTTCTTTGGTTGCAAAGAAGATTATTCTTCAACACTGGATGAATCCGCGTTTTGAATGCATGAATGAAAATGAATAGTACTTTTTATGTGTTTATGAAAATGTCACCCACACTGTTGTATAGGTCTTCATTACACCGCCTTTAAATCCATAAATCTTAAATCCATTGTGAACTTCCATTGGCTACATAGCTCTCAAATGTGCAGTTTTGAAAGAAGCACATGTTAGAGCAAATATGTATTTTTAAAAAATGATATCTGATACTACTTTAGGTTAAGGAATTTCTCAGTCTATTTTTAATCACTAATGTTGTTTTATAAGACATTTATAGATGCAGTATTTTTTGGATCTTAAAAAGTAAAGTGTTAGCACATTTTGCACCATAACGAGAATTGAAACCTGCTTTTATGTGTGTGTGCATTTCCTGTCAAAGCTCTCCAGAAACCCAGCTCAGGATCAAAAACAGAAGGAAGTGCAGCTCTCGCTAACTGCTGTGAAATACCACAACGTGACTTTATTATTCACGAGATAAAACTACTCATCAGAAACGCCTACATTCTACAGTTTGCCCTTACATCAGGGCTAATAAGAGGAACCTCTCTTTGCAGCAGCGTGAGATTATCATGTGTCACTGACACTGGGCTTGGGAAACGAAAGGTGGCAGAGCTAGTGTCTGCGATAGAAATGTGGCTCTGAAGGTAATGGAAGTATCCTCTGTCCATGTTAGCAACCCTGTACAGATGTGATATCTACATGGGCCAAGTTATATGGGCCACAGAGAATTGTGAGGGTCTGGAACCAACTCCCCAGTAATGTTGTTGAAGCTGACACCTTGGGATCCTTCAAGAAGCTGCTTGATGAGATTCTGGGATCAATAAGCTACTAACAACCAAACGAGCAAGATGGGCCGAGTGGCCTCCTCTCGTTTGGAAACTTTCTAATGTTCTTATATACAAAAAAGTGTCAGCCCTGGAAAGGCTGTACTGTAAAAGCGCACTGGAGAGAGCTATCATGTTGAGTTGACGGCCAGCTTTGTGGGTAGGAGGGGATGGAGAGAGAGAAGTTGAAGGAATGAAGGAGAGGAAGGAATCTGGCAGAGTGGATGGGGTTGGAGAGATGGATATTGAAATCACCTAACAGACAGTTGGGGTAGACAGAGAGGGGAGGGAGGAGAGTAGATAGTCGAGTTCATCGAGAAAGTGAGCGAGAGGTCCAGGGGGACGGTACAGTACAATTAGCAGGAGTTGACAGGGAGAGGTTAGTTAGACAGCATGAAATTCAAAGGTGTTAACAGAGAGTGAGGAGAGGGGACAGAAAAGAGTAAGGAGGGAGAGAGGAGAAGACCCGTCCCACCTCCCCATCCAGTGAGACAAGGAGTATGGGACAGGACGTGGAGAGAGGACAGGGCAGCAGGAGTTACAGTGTTATCAGGAGAGAACCAGGTTTCAGTGAGAGCAAGGAAATCGAGAGAGAGAGGTGGGAGGCAGAGATGAAAACCGCTTTGTTAGCAGAAGAGTAACAGTTGTAATCTGGATAAATGTAATCCAGCAGTGACATTTTCTGAAAACCCAGATCAAAATGATCCAGATAAACGTAATCTCAATCACAAAATATAGGATTACAAAATCCAGGTCACTTTGATCCAGATTAAAATTAAGTTTTGAAAAAACGGCCCCTGGTGACAAGCCCCTTTCTTCACCACTGGACCACCAAGCCTCCTTGTGTGACAGATATCACGTTTCTTTTTAATGAAATATTTCAGAGACTTGACCCCGGTGTTTCATAACATGCTTTCTTCTCAGATTTATTTTTTATTTTATACATCTGACGTTTGGTTGAATCTCAAATTGGGATCCTGACACTCTACTGCCCCTAGTGTCCATGTGATGTTACTGCACATGTTGGTTCCATCAAAAAAATAAATATGGGAACATTAATAAAAAATAAATACAAGTGGTACAGAGCTCAGTTGTATTCCCGAGTTCATCTCGGCACCTACGAGTATGCAGAGTTTCATGGTCTTAGTTTACTTTAAACTGAACTGGAATAACAATGAGATTTCCTCCACTCTTTGCTGCCTCTCTCTCCTGATCTATCCAGATCCATCGTTACACTGGAGCTGAAGCAGCTGGCCTGGCTGTGGCAATAGCCTGGATTTCCTCTGCAGTGTGGTCCTGTACAGAGAGCCACTGGAGATTTCATCCATTGTATTCCCTGTTTAATATAGTCATTCCATGCATGATTAGAAAACACTTGACAGTGCTACATTCACAAAGGCTAAACGAAATCAATTCAATTACAAACATAATTAATTTCCCGTGATTGTCATGCTTCTAGTCTTGTGCAGCTATGTCCAAAAGTTTTGCATCACCTAGAATTTTAGGATTGAGAGAAAAAAACAACTATATGAACATAATTTAGATATATAAAATCATGTAATCAGAGAAGCTACTGAACACATTTTTGCTCATAGCTGTATACATGTATATGTGTGGCAGGGCCTCTTCTATAACTAGGCTTGCTGTGACTGTGTACTGTGGGTTATTATTCTGAATCAACATGAGAAATGCACAACAGGTCAACATTCTGTGTGATTCGAAGTTATTTTGTCGTGTGTACAGAGTGTCTTCTAACAGAAAGCATTCCGTTCCATGAGCTCACTGTCACTCTTTGCTGTTGATCGTTTTTGTTTAATTTTTACATTGACTCCTATAGCCGATTAATCCAATCAGCACCACACTATATCTGAGACCTACAGCAGTGTGCAAATATATAAGAACATCACATTGCTTCTGTATTGATGCGCTGTGCGTATGAAATCAAACCACTGGAACTGAAAACACTGGAAAATTATCAAAATAGGCAAATTAGTGATTTTAATTGATGACTTTAATAAGCCACACATGCAATTCATTTAAAATAGTAAGAGAAAATGAACACAGAGCCACATATGGTAAATGCAGGAGACTTTTTAGAAGTTGTTTAAGATGTCTAATTAAAGCACAAAGCAGTCTAACATTTTCACACATGAATGCCTGTTGTTTCTATATCACTGATTACTGAGCGGAAATTGAAATTCTCACACCCAGAGGTTTTCATGCAGGTAGGTATATAAATCCCAATTCTTGAGCTGTTCCAATATATTTGCACGCCACTGTATGTTATTAGTGTGTTAGTAAGTGGATTTTACAAAAAGCAGACTCGCTGAAAAGAGAAGTGTTTTTGGAGTGTCCAAAATGGCTTTATTCCCAAACATAAGTATTACATATAGTGCAAATACAGGGAGTAGCAATACAATAAAACTTAATGCATAAACTCTGTGCAGTGCTCTCCAGAGACACGCATGGGCTGCCTCGCACAGTGAGTGGACAGTGCTCTCCAGAGACACGCATGGGCTGCCTCGCACAGTGAGTGGACAGTGCTCTCCAGAGACACGCATGGGCTGCCTCGCACAGTGAGTGGACAGTGCTCTCCAGAGACACGCATGGGCTGCATCGCACAGTGAGTGGACAGTGCTCTCCAGAGACACGCATGGGCTGCCTCGCACAGTGAGTGGACAGTGCTCTCCAGAGACACGCATGGGCTGCCTCGCACAGTGAGTGGACAGTGCTCTCCAGAGACACACATGGGCTGCCTCGCACAGTGAGTGGACAGTGCTCTCCAGAGACACGCATGGGCTGCCACGCACAGTGAGTGGACAGTGCTCTCCAGAGACACGCATGGGCTGCCTTGCACAGTGAGTGGATTTCGTACCACAGCCCAGCATCTCCAGGTACTGGAGAGAAGGGGGTTGTGTTTCTACACTGAAATAATTCATTGAACATCAGAGGTTCAAACTGTAGCCTGCCTTTGCATTAGGCCTGAGCATTTCTTTTGGCAATTCAAACTGACAATAACAAACAGTAATTGACAACTCGAAGTTGACAATAAAAGGATCTAGATGGAAATATTTGCTATGGAAGTGGTTTCACCTTTAATGGAACTACTAATATATTGGGGGGCCATTTGCATTAATGAACTTTTCTATTGACTCTTATTTTTTGCATTTGTGTCAAATCCTATCCATTTCTTAGGTCCTATTTTGCATCTGTTTTTTTATGTGAGTGTGTCTTTAAACAACCTCAGTAAATATGAAAAGATGATATTGATTAAAGTTGAATTTAATATATGGATGTAAAACTAACCTCAAAATGAGCACAGGTGAGCCAACAACACAACCTCCATAGCAAATATTTCATTTTCGCACGCCACTTGTAGGATTTACAGGCAGTACCTTTTAACGCAAACGTGACGAAACAGAATAAATAAAAATGAAAATAAATCCTAAAAACAACAAACACGCAAGACGTTGGCAGGATTCTTGTGTTGAGACAGTAAAGTTTGATGTTGCTGGTGTGGATTTGGGGATGGCTTCACTGTGTCTCCTGTGTTGCTCTGTCTCATACAGCCGTGTTTCAGGGTTACAAATACAATATTTAAAAGAAAAAAACCTAAAAACAAAGCTCACAGTCAAGGCACTTCTTATGAAAACACACACACACACACACACACACACACACACACACACACACGCACACACGCTCACAGGGGGTGTGCGGTCCTGCAGGGTGGTGTTGAGAAGCCCTGGTTCTGAACTGACCCAGACCCCTCCCCTCTCACTGGATCACACACTTCTCTTTCCGGCTGTACTTCCTCCTCCTCTGCTCCAATCCTCTCTCCAGCCGCTCGTCTTCCTCCAGAGCCCTGCAATCAACACACAGCACAGCCAGTTACTCTTCACAATCACCCCACAGCACAGCCAGCTACTCTCCACACCCTGCTCTGCACCTTCACTGCTTTACAGCTGAACTGACTGAATCAGACTTGGAAAGTTTAGCAGAACAACTGACTTTGTGACTGAGAAAGAGATCGGATGGGCTCAACGGCCTCCTCTCATTTTTCACTTCTGTTACAGTGCTAACAAAATAATTCCAGTAAATCTTACATAATATATAATGCCACCATTTCGCTGGTTTTCCTGTTTGAAAAACGCACACATTGTGGTAAAGGTGAATTCGATTTGTAATGGTCATTTCTTTGAAGCTTCTTTGAATATTTATCGCTCGCTCCTTGCAGACACTTCAATGCTACACTTCCACTTTGAGAGGTGGCATGACGGAACTGACATTGAAAACACGCCAGTCACAGGAAGAGCAGGGAGTGGAGCTCAGAGGAGAGCCAAAGCTCTAGAATCTCTGGGAGTTCTTTTAAAGAAAATAAATGGCATTTTAAACTGTTTTTTCTGGCAAAATATATGTTTAAAAAAAATATACTCCCAGAAGCAGCTCTCGTGTGTCAGCAGAGTTCCTTCAACAGGAAGTGCAGCGTGGAAGAGACGCTCACCAGGAAACATGCCATTAAAAATCAAACACATGTTTAACATGGCGTGTGCCTCCCTTGTGAGATCTACAGAGTGACTGCGATACATATTAGACAAGATTCAGTGGAATTATTTTGCTAGCTCTGTGTACTTTAAAGGGATATACTACTAGGCAGGGTTACATTGAAGATATGGTGCACAAAGACCATTGCAAGATGCTTCTCGTTAGTTCCACACAAGGGCTTGCTGCATCATCATGTGACACTCAAGGGAAGACACTAATTTAATAAGCCTGGTTTATCTTCTAGTGTCTTTCAACACATTCCTGATTGCTTTTCGATTTTTTTTATTCACAAATCAGAGGCAAAATCAACAAGGGAATTGCTTTTCTTGTGACTTTTACTTGGGAACGATCGCCAGGAGAAAGATTTTTTGGATCTGGATACGCTGCGATCCTCAGAAGAGATTTTTCTTTCCTTGCGAACGCTCCTGAGTAAATGTTGAGAATGTGTTGCCCAACTGACTTATGACGTGCGATTAAAAAAGTCGGCAATATGTTTAAAAATGTAATACGGAAGGGCTCCCGAGTGGCACATCCAGTAAAGGCGCTCCGCGCAGAGTGCAGGATGCGCCCTTTAGCCTGGAGATCTCGGGTTCGAATCCAGGCTATGTCACTGCCGACCATGACTAGGGGCTCCTAGGGGGCGGTGCACAATTGGCCGAACGCCGCCCGGGTAGGGAGGGCTTAGGTCGGCAGGGGAATCCACGGTTCACCGCGCACCAGCGACCCCTGTGGCTGATAGGGCGCCTGTGGCTCTGCAGTGGAGCCGCCAGATCTGTGTTGTCCTCCGGCACTATAGGTCTGGTGGCCTCGCTGTGGATCCGCAGTGTGAAAAATGACGGATTGGCAGGAGCACGTTTCGGAGGACAGGTGTTTCAGCCTTCGTTTCCCGAGTTGCCGGGGGGTTGCAGCCGTGAACCGGGATACAAATAATAATTGGGCGTTCCAAATTGGGGTGAAAAACCGGGGTAGAAAACCATGTGTGACAACTAAATTAAAAGAAAAATGTACACAGGACACAGCAAAAGTAATGCGTTTCTTTTAAACACTGCTGGGGGGGTCTGGAACAGTAAGTGGAGTTCAGTTAAATGTAGATGTTGTTTCAGACCAGTAAGAAACCAGTAAAAAGGAAGAGGTGTAGCAGTGCAGTGCTGCCCTGCGTTCTCACCCTCTCTCCCGGGCGTCCATGTCTCGCACCAGCTCGTCACGCTTGTTCACCAGGGAGATGAGTTCCTGCAGCAGCAGCTGCTCTCTGTGCTGCTGGGCCTCCGTCTTCATCCAGTCTACAGGGAGGAGCCAACAGCACTGCTTAGAGACCACACACACTCACTGTATAGAGACCACACACACTCACTGTATAGAGACCACACACTCACTGTATAGAGACCACACACTCACTGTATAGAGACCACACACACACACACTCACTGTATAGAGACCACACTCACTGTATAGAGACCACACACACTCACTGTAGAGACCACACACACTGTATAGAGACCACACACACTCACTGTATAGAGATCACACACACTCACTGTATAGAGATCACACACTCACTGTATAGAGACCACACACTCACTGTATAGAGACCACACACTCACTGTATAGAGACCACACACACTCACTGTAGAGACCACACACACTGCATAGAGATCACACACACTCACTGTATAGAGACCACACACACTCACTGTAGAGACCACACACACTGTATAGAGATCACACACACTCACCGTATAGAGATCACACACACTCACTGTATAGAGACCACACACACACACACACACTGTATAGAGATCACACACACTCACTGTATAGAGATTACACACACTCACTGTATAGAGATCACACACACTCACTGAATAGAGACCACACACACACTCACTGTATAGAGATCACACACACTCACTGTATAGAGACCACACACACACACACACTGTATATAGATCACACACACTCACTGTATAGAGATCACACACACTCACTGTATAGAGATCACACACACTCACTGAATAGAGACCACACACACACTCACTGTATAGAGATCACACACACTCACTGTATAGAGACCACACACACACTCACTGTATAGAGATCACACACACTCATTGAATAGAGATCACACACACTCACTGTATAGAGATCACACACACTCACTGTATAGAGATCACACACACTCACTGAATAGAGACCTCACACACACTCACTGTATAGAGACCACACACACTCACTGAATAGAGACCTCACACACACTCACTGTATAGAGACCACACACACATTCACTGTATAGAGATCACACACACTCACTGTATAGAGATCACACACACTCACTGTATAGAGACCACACACACACTCACTGTATAGAGATCACACACACACTCACTGTATAGAGACCACGCACACTCACTGTATAGAGATCACACACACTCACTGAATAGAGACCACACACACTCACTGTATAGAGATCACACACACTCACTGAATAGAGATCACACACACACTCACTGTATAGAGATCACACACTCACTCACTCCTTAGAAACTTGACTTTCTCTTTCCATGACCTGCTGCAATGAATTCCATTCACACCTCTGCAAGGCTAGTGTCTGACACATGCAAACTCAGGAACGCCACTCAAAACATCTGTCATTGAACATACTACGTTTCTTTAGTATTTCTATTGAAGGCACCGAGAAAGACTTCCAGTTGAAATCTTTGTCATGGGGTTTATTACGTTTCCTTCAGTATTTCTAAGCTCAGCACTATGCTGTGTTTAGTAGTTGTGGAGGAGGCGTGGTATTGAAGCCAGTTCTTCGTTCGGCATGCTGGGTGACTCACCTTCGATTCCCATCATGGCTCGCAGCTCCCGGTTCAGCAGCTCGAACCTGCGCTCCAGGTCCTGCTCTTCCTCACTGAGGGGACAGAGAACAGTCCAAGAGTGAAAGATCTGAACTAATCTGTTCTCCTTCTGGTTTAAATGCACTTTGTAGATCATGTTCTGTTACAGTCGTCACATGCTGGGGACTTCTTAAAGTTCAAAGCTCCCTTGCGGTCTCAACAGAGCCCCTTGAATCATGTCTGTACTCTACAGCTGGCACACCAGAATGTAACCATTAACATGTCCCCCCTGCAACACCCTAGTGTGACATACCACGTCTGGTAACAGGTTAACAGTGTTTCTGATCTACTTAAGACATGAATCTGGGAGCTGTGTTGAGGGTCCTTCTGACTTTTAAAAACTGCCCAGGATGTGATGACCTGAAACGCACACAGTCAGTGTAAATAAAAAGAACAAAACTGTGATATTTCTGTGATATTATTTTGTATTATTCCTGTGATATTATTTTGTATTATTCCTGTCTGTCACCAACTCACTTAAGTGTGCCCGAGCTGCCTCTCTCTCCTCTGTCCTAATTCTCCTCGACCTCTCTGCTGCCTTTGACACTGTTGATCACTCTATTCTACTATCATCTCTTGCTGACCTGGGGATCTCTGGCACTGCTCTGGCCTGGTTCTCCTCCTACCTCTCCAACCGCACTTACCAGGTAACCTGGCGTGGAGCAACCTCCACACCTCACCCTCTCTTAACTGGAGTCCCCCAAGGGTCAGTCTTGGGTCCTCTCCTGTTCTCTCTCTACACCCGCTCCCTTGGCCCCCTCATCGCATCCTATGGTTTCTCATACCATTTCTATGCTGATGATGCTCAGATTTTCCTCTCCTTCCCCACCTCTGACTCCACCATCTCCTCCCGTATCTCTACCTGTCTGTCTGCTATTTCCTCCTGGATGCACTCGCATCACCTCAAACTCAACCTCTCTAAATCTGACCTCCTTTTCTTTCCCTCCTCCTCCCCCTCCTCTGATCTCTCTATCTCTGTTCCTCTGGAATCTACCACACTCTCTCCCTCTTCCTCAGCTAAGAACCTTGGAGTCACCCTGGACCCCTGCCTCTCTTATTCCCAGCACATCTCCACTCTGGCACGCACTTGCCGATTCTTCCTGAGCAACATCCGAAGAATCCGACCCTTCCTCACCAACTATGCTACCCAGCTCCTGGTCCAGGCCCTGGTACTCTCCCGCCTAGACTACTGCAACTCCTTCCTGGCTGGCCTCCCTGCGTCCGCCACCTGTCCGCTCCAGCTCATCCAGAACTCTGCTGCCCGCCTGGTGTTCTCTCTGCCTCGCTTCGCCCACGCTACTCCACTACTCCGCTCGCTCCACTGGCTCCCGATCACCGCTCGCATCCAGTTCAAGACTCTTGTACTAGCCTACAGATGCCTTGACCAGACTGCACCCAGCTACCTCCAGACCCTCATCTCTCCCTACACCCCCACTCGACCTCTCCGCTCCGCCTGCACTAGAAGACTGGTTCTACCTCCGCTACGCTCCCCTGCCTCCAGAGCCCGCTCCTTCTCCACCCTTGCTCCGCAGTGGTGGAATGACCTTCCTACAGATGTCAGGACTGCCCAGTCCCTGACCACATTCCGGCGCCTCCTCAAGACTCACCTCTCAAAGAGCACCTGTAGAACTCCTCTGTTTGTATCCTGGGACACTATCACCCTTCATGTAAATGTGCTTTATTTTGCTATTATCTGCCCCTATTTTACTGCATTTAATCCTGTACTTCAGAATACTGTAATCTGCCAAGTGTTTAACCTGTAGTACTTTGTATTTAATCATATCCTGATGTAACTATCACTATTTAATCATATCCTGATGTAACTATCACTATTATCTGCTGTATTATTGAATTGTGGTTGTCATACTTATACTTTGCTTGAACAAAAGTTATTGTATTTCTTGCTCTTATTGTATTACTTGTATTGTAACACTTAAAATGTATTTGCTTACGATTGTAAGTCGCCCTGGATAAGGGTGTCTGCTAAGAAATAAATAATAATAATAATAATAATTATTGCAATTGCTCAAATACTGTATTTTCATTTATTTATGTATTTATAGTTTTGATAAGTCTAAGGTGCTTTTAAGTTAAGGAGCTGTTCTTCAGATCAGTAGAGAGTTATACATGCGTGGGATAGGCTACCAGGTGAAGTGTCTCACACAACAGGAACACTAAAACTTTTCTTCTGTTCTCTGTGATACATCAGCATGGCATTGATAAGAGACACATCAAAGCATTGGAACTGAATAATAGATTCAAGCCCCTGTGCTTTTCTTGCACTCCCAGATGGGGGGAGCCTGGTCGCTGGACTCACAGAAGCTGCAGGTGGTCCTGCCTCCTGATCAGAGCGTTTTTCTTGTTCACCAGAATGAACCACTCCTGGATCAGATCCTCTTCCTCCAGCCTGTTCGTACCTAACAACGAGGGGTTAAACTTTAGGACACTGGTGTACAACATCTCCCCATCCCCTCTCTCTCCCTACCTGAGCCCATGATCTCTGTTTCCCCTCTGTCTACCTCAACCCATGATCTCTCTTTCCTCTCTTCTCTCTCCACACCTGAGCCCATGATCATTGTTTCCCCTCTCCCTACCTGAGCCCATGATCTCTCTGTTTCCCCTCTCCCTACCTGAGCCCATGATCTCTCTGTTTCCCCTCTCCCTACCTGAGCCCATGGTCTCTCTGTTTCACCTCTCCCTACCTGAGCCCATGGTCTCTCTGTTTCACCTCTCCCTACCTGAGCCCAAGGTCTCTCTGTTTCACCTCTCCCTACCTGAGCCCATGGTCTCTCTGTTTCACCTCTCCCTACCTGAGCCCATGGTCTCTCTGTTTCACCTCTCCCTACCTGAGCCCATGGTCTCTCTGTTTCACCTCTCCCTACCTGAGCCCATGGTCTCTCTGTTTCACCTCTCCCTACCTGAGCCCATGGTCTCTCTGTTTCACCTCTCCCTACCTGAGCCCATGGTCTCTCTGTTTCACCTCTCCCTACCTGAGCCCATGGTCTCTCTGTTTCACCTCTCCCTACCTGAGCCCATGGTCTCTCTGTTTCACCTCTCCCTACCTGAGCCCATGGTCTCTCTGTTTCACCTCTCCCTAACTGAGCCCATGGTCTCTCTGTTTCACCTCTCCCTACCTGAGCCCAAGGTCTCTCTGTTTCACCTCTCCCTACCTGAGCCCATGGTCTCTCTGTTTCACCTCTCCCTACCTGAGCCCATGATCTCTGTTTCCCCTCTCCCTACCTGAGCCCATGATCTCTGTTTCCCCTCTCCCTACCTGAGCCCATGATCTCTGTTTCCCCTCTCCCTACCTGAGCCCATGATCTCTCGGTTTCCTCTCTCCCTGCTTGAGCCTATGATCTCTCTGTTTCCCCTCCTCTCTCTCCCTACCTGAGCCCATGGTCTCTCTCAGTTTCCTCTCTACAACGCTGGCTCTGCTGTCAATATGTTTCTGTTCGTTCTCCAATGCTTGCAGTTCGCTCAGCACGTACTGACTGGTGTCTTTCAGCTTCTGTAAAACACAAGCAGCAGCTTTACAACATCATGTCTGCTGGCACTGGGACACGTATTCAAATCCTCACACACACACGCACACACACACACACTGCTGGAAATGCATTCAGTGGCAATGATGACCCTGTTTGTATTTGATGATGTAACAGAATCTATAAAATGGTCATTTGATGGGGTACCGGATTTAATTTACTCCTGATAAAAACGTATTTGCTGTAATACAGTACGAATTTGACTTTTGGTTTCCAGCTAATTCAAAATAAAAGACTATTTGAAGGCGAGACATTTGTTTTGTAACTTCAGAAAAGGTGAGAATGACCCCACTGTATTGATCTCGAGGTAAGTGATATTGAACACATCCTCAGACCATCAGGATGCACAACTCCAGGTCGTTATCGTAGTGTAAACATTTCAATAAGCAAGATCAATCTGCTTTCATTAAGAAAGTAATCAAAAAGATGACCTGGACTATTGGGTATATAGAAAGTTAGCATGGGACTTTTCAACCTGAAAAAAGAAACAAGGACCAGGGGTCACAAGTGGAGATTAGATAAAGGGGCATTCAGAACAGAAAATAGGAGGCACTTTTTTACACAGAGAATTGTGAGGGTCTGGAACCAACTCCCCAGTAATGTTGTTGAAGCTGACACCCTGGGATCCTTCAAGAAGCTGCTTGATGAGATTCTGGGATCAGTAAGCTACTAACAACCAAACGAGCAAGATGGGCCGAATGGCCTCCTCTCGTTTGTAAACTTTCTTATGTTCTTATGTTCTGTTGTAAATACTATTGCAATGTTATTCATCCCAGACCAATCTTAATAACTGCAGGTCTCCTCCTCACCTCCCTGAATTGCATACACCCCCCAGTTTAATATTTCAATAATAATGATCCCACAGGTTGCAAGGGGCTCCACATCACCTGGTATGAGAACCCCCCCACCCCCACCCTACAGAACCCCTGGCAGGGCTCCCGCTCTCCGCGGGCAGGGCTCCCGATCTCCGCGGGCAGGGCTCCCGATCTCCGCGGGCAGGGCTCCCGCTCTCCGCGGGCAGGCTGCTGGCTCATGGATCTTACCAGGTACTCCTCGTCTGCCTGCTTGTGTTCCTCAGCGATGTCTCTCCTCTGCTCTGCTGCGGCTGGTTTTGGAGCCTTCCCTTCTGTACACAACACAGATACACGTGCTATTGATAGGGCTCAGAGTAATTGCCTTTGAGAAGTATTTCTTGGTAGGTACAGCAGTGTGCAAATATATTAAAACACCCCATTATTTCTGTATTAGAACACCCTATTGCTTCTGTATTAGAACACCCCATTGCTTCTGTATTAGAACACCCCATTGCTTCTGTATTAGAACACCCCATTGCTTCTGTATCAGAACACCCCGTTGCTTCTGTATTAGAACACCCCATTGCTTCTGTATTAGAACACCCCATTGCTTCTGTATTAGAACACCCCATTGCTTCTGTATCAGAACACCCCATTGCTTCTGTATTAGAACACCCCATTGCTTCTGTATTAGAACACCCTGTTGCTTCTGTATTAGAACACCCCATTGCTTCTGTATCAGAACACCCCATTGCTTCTGTATTACAACACCCCATTGCTTCTGTATTAGAACACCCCATTGCTTCTGTATTAGAACACCCCATTGCTTCTGTATTAGAACACCCTGTTGCTTCTGTAGTTGCGATTTGTTACGCAGATGAAATCAAACCACTGTAACTAAAAAGGACAAATTATCAAAATAGGGACATTAGCGATTGTCTAATTTAATTGATGACTTTAATAGGCCACACATGCAATTAATTTGAAATAGTAAGAGAAAAGGAACACAGAGCCACACATGGTCAAATGCAGGAGACTTTTTAGAAGTTGTTCAAGACGCCTAATTAAAGCACAAAGCGGTCTGACATTTTCACACGAGTGCTTATTGCTTCTATATCACTGATTACTAAGCGGAAATTAATATTCTTACAGCCAGAGGTTTTCATGCAGGTGGGTATATAAAGGAGATCAATGACAAAGCGTGGGGTGTTCTAATACATTTGCACACGACTATTAAATAAATCAAAACACACATATTTATTAAAGCAATACAAGTAGTCCTTCCCTCACCTTTACAATTGGGTACCACTCAATGGCAATTCATTTCAGCACTCAGTGATTTAGAAGCCAATTGGAAGCTAATTTTCCTTTCCACTGAGATGCTGACATTTTTACTGCTGTACCGAGACTGTAAACAGGCAATGAAAATATGCTGCAAAGCTAGCAAATGCAACTGATTTGTCACAAACGCACCCTTTCCTTAACCCTTAGTGGTCCATTTATTCAGCGCGTCTCAGGCGCGTCAGGTCCAATTTATTTTCACACGAGCAGTTTATTTTAGATGTGCTGTTTAAAAGTATTTTTTTTCACAGTAAAACAGGTTTAAAAGTCACTGCATATCAACAGGACACTCAGTACTGCATCTCCAGCCCCGCCCCACCCCTTGTTCGAAATATTTTTCAAATGCCTCTTAATAATAGTACATACCGATAAATCATCTCTTGATCAGTCGTTTTATCACCAAACTCCTCAATAATCCAAGTCGTTATTTTATTACTATAACATCTAAAAAAAGCTCTGTAAATGTCTGTGATATTCTTTGAGCGCTGGATGCAGAAGCAGCTATCTTGTTTGTTTATGTCCGTGTTATTTATGTGGTGTCGGGGCTATCTGTATTCATGAGATACGCCCTTTTTTTTCGGCTTCTATCGGTCTCACTCTGCCATTGAATGGTTTTCTCGGCTTTTTCCGGAGAAAAAACGACTAGAGACCTGTTTTTTGCGTCTTTTTGATGATGTCGGACAGGGTCCGACATAGGACCGCAAAGGGTTAAAGCTCTCAGGGACCGGTATTCCTTTGTGGAGTTTAATCAGAGATTACATCTTGCCCAAATCTTCCCCCAGATTCTGATACTCTCAATAACATGTACTACAGGTGGTCCTTTTCATGTTTAATCACAATTGAATCAGTGGTTCTGGAGATATTGAAGATGTAACACTGTCAGCGTGCCAGACAGAGAGACTGACTCACCTCCCTCTGTCTCCTGGCTCTGCCGTCTCACAGGTGACGCTGATCCAGCTTCAGAAAGGGGGGTCTGTGGCAAACACAAAACAGAGCACTGTGAACAAAAACACAGCATCCCCCGGCGCTGGGGAAACGGTTATCTTTTACCTGACGACTTCCACAACCAAACACTGAATCCAATAACTCAAAGCCTCACTGATGGCATGCTGATTTTTAATCACGGCTTGAAAAGTCATAGCTAAGGCACTGCAGAGGCCATTCAAAACAGTGACATCACAATTGGACACATACTACAGCCACGTAAGGAAATTCTCTTCCAAAGATAGGACATATCTTGTGGACTGTATGCCACTAATGTGTAGCTATAAATATCATTAAGAATATTCTGTAGCTCTCCAAACTCATTTGAAGGTACTGTATGGTAATCTATTACTGTTTGCAAGGCTTCTTAAATCTCTTGGAGAAAGGATTATTTTTATTTTATATGTATTTATTTATTTAAACCAGTAGATTTACCCATTAAGGTCAAGGCCCAATTGCCACTGTTTCCTGATAGACTGAATTCACAGCTGCGTAAGTTAGGCTAAGAATGTTCTTCAAATGCTTGTGATGATATCTGATTCCTCAGCATGTGTAAATAACATTTGATGTTTATAATGTTTCTCAAAGTGTTGTCATATCCTGGTTAGTAGTATTTTAATTATGCAAAGCATGTCATTTCTGTATAAACTAATACATTGTGTTTTCAGCACTGTAACAATAAGTAAAATAAGTAAAAATATAGGTTTATAGCTGGCCAGGAACCTTCAAATAGGTTCCTGGCCAGCTATAAACAGTGTGGAGGCAGCAGTGTGGAGTAGTGGTTAGGGCTGTGGACTCTTGACCGGAGGGTTGTGGGTTCAATCCCCAGTGGGGGACACTGCTGTTGTACCCTTGAGCAAGGTACTTTACCTAGATTGCTCCAGTAAAAACCCAACTGTATAAATGGGTAATTGTATGTAAAATACTGTTATATCTGTATAATGTGAAATAATGTATAATGTGATATCTTGTAACAATTGTAAGTCGCCCTGGATAAGGGCGTCTGCTAAGAAATAAATAATAATAATAATAATAAATAAGAACTGAATTTGTACTTTCAATGTCAAGTTTTAAATGCAAATATATGTTTGTTATTTGAGACCAATGTAGTGAATGGAAGTGAAAGGATTCTGTTAGCTACAATGACTTCAAACCAAATCTTTTGGTAATAAAACCTCTCTGTGCTTGTATGTATTGGTGGGGTGTCAGTGAGTTCCTGTCCAGCTCTCTCTACCTCAGTTCTCCCCTGGGGGCTGGATTCCGTGACCTCGGACTCGTCCATGGACTGCGAGTCGCTCTTCAGACGAGACCGCCGCTTCTTCACCAGGTCCGCATCTCTCACGTGAGAGAAGCCCGACTTGGCGGCAGTGTGTGTGCGTGGCGGCGCCACGGGGCCCCCCTGACTCCCCTGACTCCCCAGCCTCTCCCTCTCCCCCTCCACTCTCTCCTCCAAGCCCTCCACCTTCAGTAGAGTCCGTTTGGTCCGGGGGGGCGGCACTAAGTCCCCCGGTTTCACCTCGGCGCCGTTAGCTTTCCCATTAGAGGCCGGTTGAGAATCCTTTGCAGTGGAGTCCAGCATTCCCCCAGGACTCTCCTTCTCCTCCTGGGTACAGCACTTGTTGAGCTCCCTCTCCTTGTCCACGGCCCCTCGGAAGGTCTTGGGCTCTTCGGGCCGGGGTTTGAGCCCCGAAGCCTGGATGCGGTCGGCGTAGAACTGGGCTGGCTCAACGGAGCAGTGGGTGTCTGTGTCGAAGCTTCCCACCTTGTAAGTGCTCTGGCTGCTGTTGTGTTCGATCTGAATCACGTTGAGCTCCTGGCCTGTGAAGTGGGCGCGGATCTGGCACAGGTAGGTCATGACTATCAGCTTGTCCGGCACCGACAGAAGGACCATGTCGGCGGGCTCCAGGAGACGGGAAATCCCCAGGCTTTCAAAGCCGTTGAAGGCCTAGGTAAAAGGAGAGAGGCAGAGGGTCACAACGGCAGAACCATTGAGAAACTTCAACTGTAACCCTTTGGTATTCATTCCAAGACAGTGGTTCTCAAACTGGGGTCCAAAAAAGGTTGCACCAGGGGGAGGTCCCAGTAAATTCTGGAAATTTCTGGAAAACAACATATAAATGTAATGTACAGAACAGTGGTGAGAGACGGAGAGACGGCTTTATGATACGCACAGACACTATATAGAGGACTCCTGCTTTCATTGCAGTTTTTATTGTTGGTTTGGATTCGCCTTCCTCAGTATTCAGCTGGGGGGTCCTGATTCAACTCTGTGGTTAAAACCCCAGTGAAGAGTTTGACAGCCTCTGTTTTAGGAAGTTCCTTCTAGTTTTTAAAACATGTGCTTAATTGTTTAACCATCGTCATAAACATGCCTGTCAAAGTAGTAAAATATCCGATCTGATTCAAACATTCAAAATCCTAAAAGGTATAGACAATGTTGACCCAGGGGACTTTTTTGACCTGAAAAAAGAAACAAGGACCAGGGGAGACAAATGGAGATTAGATAAAGGGGCATTCAGAACAGAAAATAGGAGGCACTTTTTTTTACACAGAATTGTGAGGGTCTGGAACCAACTCCCCATTAATGTTGTTGAAGCTAACACCCTGGGATCCTTCAAGAAGCTGCTTGATGAGATTCTGGGATCAATAAGCTACTAACAACCAAACGAGCAAGATGGGCCGAATGGCCTCCTCTCGTTTGTAAATGTTCTTATGTTCTTATGTTCCACAGCAATGGACCACGAGGTCCACATATTAGGACCATAGATCTCGTATCAGAGGGTTACAGACCTGCCAGTGCCTGTGTGGCAGAATGACGCCTCCGTGCTGTTCTCCAGCACAGTACACAGTGGAAGTGCCGCGGCTCACGTCATGGATAGGGATTCTCCGTGATGTTTTGTGGCATACAGAAGGTGAAACGTGCACTCTGATTGGCTCAAAGATCCTGAGCAGTCCAGTGCTACATCACATTTAAAAGGAGATTTCCTTCCACCCCCCCTCCCAGTCATATTGGTTTTGTGTGTGTTTTGACTGCCACCTAGTGGAGATGCCAAAGTCTTAGCCTTAAACATAGAAACCGTACCTTCCTGTTGTTGTTTTTGATGTCCTGGGGGTCTAAAGCATCATAGTCTCTGGGGAAGAACAAGAAAATATGATAAATCATTTAAACATTTAAATTAACATCGTCATAAACTGTATATGAACTGTACATTACAGTGTATACTGTTGCAGTAGTGATGTTCATTAAGGTAAATGAATAGTTAAATAAAATGGTCCCTTCCCCCTTACCTCTTTATGATATTTGCAATCGCTCTGAGTAGTTCCGAATGTTTTTTTTTTTCGTATGAAAACTATTTTGAAAAGCCCAGCTCCTGATGGAAGTCTCCAGCACTCCTAGGTTCTCTTCTTCATTCCAGTATGAATTTCCACGGCTCCCTGTCGTGTCCTTTTAGTCTGACCCCTCACTGCACCCGCTTTGTGTTTCCGAAGTGGAGCCTCTGCTGTTTTCACTGCAGGTTTACTCAAGTCATTCTCAGACCTGTCAATTTAATGTGTTATCAGAACACTGGTCCATACAGATATTCATATATTCTGAGATGCCCATACAGTCTGATTGACTGCCCGGTCCGTGTTGTTCTGGTTAGATCAGAAACCGGAATACCTGACAGAATCGGATTGTTTTTAGAGTGACGTCACTGAGGAGTCCAGGGACTACAGGTCGCCATGGAGATACCGGAATGAGGAAGAGAAACTGGAAGTTCCGGATCATGAGCTGTGCTTTTCAAAATGGGTTAGATCATACGAATAATGGGAACAAAACTTCGGGCAACAGGACTCAGCAATGCCAATTTCTGCCTATAACTGCAGACTGTCCTTGCTGTCTTCCAAAGGGAAACTTCAAAAGAGCCGGATTGTGGAGCTCACAGAGAGATACAGGGCTCAAGAGCCCCCTGTTGGACAGCCCTGGTGTAGATCATTAAACAGACAATCTCAATAGCGTTCTGTCCCTTAGAAAAGCTTACAGCAGTAAGTTTGCACTATAGTTTTCCCATGCATATACAATGCATATACCATAAATTACCAAGGTTTGTCATGTTTGTTAATATGCTTTACCTCTCTGGTCTTTCCTGTGCTTTCACTGTGCTTTACTACACTTTGCTGTGCTTTTCTTATGGGAATCATTCTAAGCGGTACCAGGAATCTTACATCTTTTCTGGGTGGAAGTGGTGCAGGATGGCACAGAAGCCCATGCCAGTGCGCCAGGATGTGGTGTAGTTAGTGATGCGTACAGCACGGTAACCCTTGGTAACCTCCTGGCACCATTCCAGAAGAGACTGGCTCGAACTGACCAGCCCTGGACTGGGGAGAGGACTCGGGTGCTGAGGGTGAAAAACACACAACACAAAGTCAATACAAATTTGAAGTTGATACGATTTACAATACAGCCTACAATACAATAAGGATAACAGATGAAGTAGCTTGTGTCTCAGTGTTTTTGAATGAATCATCCAACTACTGAACAATCAGTATGACTAACTTTTCCACTAGAAGTCGTTCTCAATGCCTAATGTTTATTCGGTACAACTAAAAGAAATCACTTCATTAACTTTATCATAATAAGTAAATGGTTAATTCTGCGTGGTGTAAACAGAACACACCATGGTTCACTGTGGGTAACTCAAATAATCAATTCATGAGCAAAGACATAAACAGCTCGGGACTACCCTCAATCTTACTCTTAAACACACTTAGAATGGAGTGTGAATCCTCTTTAGGTACAGAAAGTGTCGTACCACTGCTGCGGCCTCGCTCCTCTCACTCTGCTCCCATCTCTCTGGGGTCTCCGCGATCGACACAGGAGGGGGCGGGACCTTCTTCTTGGTGCGCTTGGGTGCTACGAGGGGATTGGCTGCGGGGGGCTGTGCCGGGCTCTGACTGGCTGGTGCCGGGACTCCGTTGCTGTGGGCTCGCTTGGTCTCGGGGCTCCCTGTGCAGGATGACTCTGTAGAGCGGGGCGGGGTGCTGTCCTCTGATTGGGTGAAGCTCAGTCTCTTCTTCAGACGAATTGCTGGGACTGGAAGATCCGCTTTGGGCTTCAGCACCCCCTTCTGCAGTGGAATGGAACTGCAACAGTCATTGAGAGAGAGAGACAGAGAGAGCAAAGGTGATTAAGGATACAGTAAACCCTGATTATCTGAACCCCCCCTGGTATCCTGTCTTGTTGTGTGCTGTGCTCTTCTGCCCTGCTGCCCTAGAGAATTCACCAGCCAGCCCTCGATCTCTGCTATTTACACAATGCTTCAGTGCTGTACGTTATATATTTACAAGTAAAGGAGTTTAATTATTTATTTCAGGAGGGCTCTTAATTGGGAAAGTTGTAAAAGCTGTAATTCGATGATCCTGGTCCCATTTAGCTTGGATCCCCATTGAGTTGAAAGCATTAAACAAATCTGATTCTGGGCTTGGCTGGATCCACGAGAAGGGAACTGGTGAAACAGGTTGCTTTGGTCGCAGTTCACACAGGTTTTAGGAACGAAAGAAAAACCGATCCGCTTTTTAATGGAGCTATTCCGGGTTTCTATTGCGCTCCATTGTGCAGCGTGGAGCTCCCTGATACAGCATTGAGATTGCAATCGGCTCTGTGGAACATTTAGAATTGATCTGAAAAGCCTTCAATGAGACCTTGAAACAACCGCGATAGAAATCTGGACGAAGAGCAAGGCTTGCTGTGACTGAATCAAATAAAAACGGGACTGTTTATTTATCAGTTCATTTATTTACATAAACAGAAGAGTGCACCTTGAGGTTATAGCCCTGACAAGACCAACACAGAGTTCACAGACACTAACAAGCACAGACATTGTACTGCAGCTGTGGCCAAATATCGGACATCACCTAAATTTTAGGATTGAGACAGAATTTTAAAAATAAAACTATATGAACATCACTTTGATGTTTTATTTAACATCATGTAAACAAAATGATATTGCAAAACTACCGGAAGCCATAATAGTCGTACAGCATTTCAGGTTAGATTTCGAAATGTCTGATTTCACGTTAAGAATATGGAAAACTAGAAAACGGCACGTAATTCAATATGTTAACGTAACATTATTCAGCAGCTTTCATGCGACTTTATGAAGCAAAATTAGTTCATTCTAAAGGGTGACGCAAGACGTTTGGCCATAGCTGTAATACAAATATGAGAAAGCTATGCAGCCCATGCACACAAACACACAGACACTGGTTATTTGTGCATTTTGATTATTAAAAGAGCAATTCCACATGGACTGTTTGCATCATTCAAGTGGCCTCAAGTTACATGATCTTATTCTTTTTAATGTTTGCAAAGAGTGGTTCTTATCAAATTATTGTTTTAACTTTTGATTTCTGGATAAATCTGTGTTAAGCTGCCTTGAGTTCTGGGAGCTGCTCGTCAGTTATAATTTAGGGATAGATCAGACAATCTAGCCTCAATCTAGTGCACAGCAAGAGGATCGCCATCAAATCAGAAGTGTCAGATCACTAGCTGCTGCTGGATCTCACTTCTATCAAGACGCTTTGGCCCATCCAGCCAGTGTTACACATATCTATGGCAGTTTAATGGCAAAACTGATGAAAAATTAAGTACCTCACAACGCATGGTTGTTTTACATTGGTTTTTATTGTTATACTTTTATGGGTATTTTTTGCATATAAACTTACAAGAAGACAAACAGTTGTCTCCACAGATTCAGCACAACACAGGGGTGTGTTCACAAGCATAATACAAGCTAAAGACAGCACCTGAGCAGTTTTTGTCAGTGCTTCCCATGCTTTTCCTGTGCTTAAACTAGGCTTTTACGATAGTTTTCCGTATATCCATTACTATGCTTCACTTTAACTCTCCGGGCTTTTCAATGCTTACCTGTCACTGTGTCTATGCTTTTACTCTGGGAAACGTTGCTAAGGGCGATGCTGTTTTACAGGGAATATTGTGGGAGGACATTCCCCTCAGAACAGCATCTATATCCCAGCTAGAATTCTCCAACTCGACTCCAACACGTTTTGAAGCAGTTAAAAGAAACTGGATTAAAACCAGGCACGCTAGAAGCACACATCAGGGGTGTATCTCTGTTTAGAGTAAGTAGCAGGGTTCTGAAAATATATATATGTTGTAAATAATGTGTTTAAATGATGAATTAAGTACCTGACGCTCCTGGGAGAGGCTGCCTGCTGTGTGAGATTCCACAGCTGACAATCACACACTCTCCCAAGAGCATCACGTACCTCCATCCAGAATTCCAGGATCCTTTAAGACAGGTCGGGTTTTTTAACTCGCCTCTAGCAACGGATTGAAATCCTACTGCTTGAAATGTTATATGGCAATCAATATCTATCAAAACTGTGCAATCCCATCATTCTAGAGAACTTTACACTCACCAGCACTCTTTTTCATAAACGTTGTGGTCCAGTTTCTATTTATTTAATATTTCATCCTGCTTCACAGTCCCGCCCAATCAGACAAATAAACCAATCAGCATGCTGCATAGGTCTGATTGATGGAAACGATCCTGGCAGGAAGTAATCACCCCAGGCGGAAGTGTGCTTTTGGTAACTAGTAAGTGAAACAATTCAATTGATTTAGCGAGGCATCATGCAATTCACACTCACCTGACATGTTGATCAGAATCCACTCATTTTTGGTTTTGATGGGGGTTAAAAAGCATGCTTGTCTTAAAGGGGCCAGGTGGTAACCCTGCCTCCACCCCTGTTTATAAATGACTGCAACATGTGCACAACTGCGTAGACGGGGCAAACAAGTCAATCTTTTTTTTATTATTTTCTCCCAATTTGGCATATCCAATTATTTTTTTAGGCTCAGCTCACCGCTACCACCCCTTCGCTCCACTCCCAAGTACACGCTGTTCTCCGACCGCTTTTTTTCACACTACAGACTCACCGTGCAGCCACCTCAGAGCTACAGCGTCGAGGACAACGCAGCTCTGGGCAGCTTACAGGCAGGCCCGCAGGCACCCGGCCAGACTACAGGGGTCGCTGGTGAGCGGTGCGGCGAGGACACCCTGGCCGACCTAAGCCCTCCTCCCCTGGTTGGGGCTTGGCCAATTGTGCGCCGCCCCCTGGGAGCTCCTGTCTATGGTCGGCAACACAATAGCCTGGACTTGAACCGGTGACCTCCAGACTATAGGGTGCACCCTAAGGGCAATCATTGTTTTGTGCAGTTAACAGGTTTCTAAGATGTTGTATTATTATTATTTATTTCTTAGCAGACACCCTTATCCAGAGCGACTTACAATTGTTACAAGTTATCACATTAATTTTACATACAATTACCCATTTATACAGTTGGGTTTTTACTGGAGCAATCTAGGTAAAGTACCTTGCTCAAGGGTACAGCAGCAGTGTCCCCATCTGGGATTGAACCCACGACCCTCCGGTCAAGAGTCCAGAGTCCTAACCACTACTCCACCACTGCTGCATTCCTTTATAAATTAATTCCTAACAACTTAAAACACGTTGAAGGGATTTACTCAGAAAACCAGACAACCAACACCTCAGGCCTGGAAACCTGCCTTGTATTGGTTAATGCTTTACTATTGCTGCAAATGGGTTACTAATGTTGTGCCTGACTGTATTAAAATAACACAGGGCAGCTGTCAATACAAATTTCTATAGGCTTGTAAAGATAACTTGACATTTACGTAAAGGTGCACAGTAAACCAGAATTGAACATTATTTGAACTACTGTCTTACAGGATAAAAGAGATGTCTCAATGGACATGCACATGAATAGAAGTCAAATCCCAGAATTGTTTGGTTGCTGAAACATTATAGACATTATTGCTCATCAGTGCTCAGAGCAAACTAAACATTCAAAGAGTTCCTGATCCCCCTGCAGTGTTTACAAGAAACTATGCCTTTGCTGCACCCTCTGTTATCCAAATCTCAGCAATTTATTTCAACATAATCCTGATTGCTTTGATATTTTTATTCACACATCACAGGTAAATCGCAGTGGATCCTTCTTGTAACAATGATAATGATTGAATTGAGGGGCGTGTTGTGGGAACAGGGAGTGTGACTGGATACACTGCGATCTGGAGACGGGAAATTCTCTTATTCCAAGCAAACGCTCCCGAGTAAATGTTGAATAATGTATTGTCCCAGAAGACGTGATTAAAAATGTCGGTATTATATTCTATTTAGAAATATAACACTGCGATACGGACGACACGAGACACAGCAAACACTACACTTCTACCACAGGGCTAAAGAAAAGCTTGTTACACTCATTACATATTCAAGGAAAAGAGTGTGTTTGTAAATGATTAATTATGAGGAGAATACAGTTGAGTTTGAAAAGTTCTGTGCATCTCTTAGTTCGAGTTATGTTTCAAGCTATGCTGACATTTGATAACATACTTAAGTATGTGGGATTCACAAGGTAAAACAAAGCAGTACAAGTTAGTGCTGTTAATAAATAACGTACAAATTGCTTGAAACGGACATTGAAAACACTTCACAGGGTCCATGCAAAGGTAGATCTACCAAAACAGACTTGGCAAAGCGTGCATATTTACCAAGAGTTGGTGATCCAACGTATGCTGGCTATTCCACTCCAACACTTACCCCCTGTCCCCTTTCCCTGCTGCAGCCTCCACTTTGCGCATGGGCCCCTCCTCTGCAGGCCTCTCCACCTCCTTCCCTGCTGGAGACCCCTCCCCCTTCTTCAGACCTTCCAATCCCCTTCCTGACTGGAGGCTCTCCTCCTTTTGATTGGCCCCCTTCTCAGGTGTGGCAGTGGTGGCAGCCAATGGCATGGGTTCTTTCATTTCCACCAAGGGCTTCTTGCCCACCCCTGCCTGGGCTTGGGGCTCCTTAGCAGGGCCCGAGGAAGCAGCAGCATCAGCAGGGGCCTCCATCGTGGGTGTGGCATCTCCAGGCTTCACGAGAAGTGGCAGTGGGGGGGTGGCTTCTTGGCTTTCTTTAGCGGCGGTCGCCTGTCTGTCTGCTTTGTCTGTCGCTGCTCTGTCCTCTGGTTTGGCTGGAGGTACAGACTGGGACGCACTCCCTGAGATTTGGGCTCTCTTTAATCTGGGCAGCTGTGTGGACGGGTCAGCAGGGGCAACGACTGCTTCTGGTCTAGATGGCTGCACAGTGTTGCCTAAACTCTCCGTTCTAGAGCATAGGAAAGCATGGTCAAATTGAGGGGAAAGAATGGGAAAGCAGAGGGAGATGCAAGCATGCGAAAACATGGTACAGCATGGGGGAGCATTGTCAAGCACAGGGAATATTGCAATGCTTGGTAAAAAGATGGTAAAGCCTAAAGATGCATAGTAAATCATAGGGAGATACAAGCAAACTTGGTACAGCAAAGAGGAGCACGGTCAGAGATGGGGAGGCATAACAAATGCTAGAGAAGCATGGTAAAGCATTAGGAAGAATAGTAACAGGGTATTCATGTGGAATCAGCCACAGTAGACGTGGATATGAGGTAGTCAAGATGCTATGCATGTTGATTGCAGCTATGCAGAACTCTCTCTCTATTTAATGAGCGTTATCTCGGAAGAATGCTGAGTATAAACTGAACATTGCTCTCACTAGAACAGAGACAGGGCAGACAGCATTGAAGACAGAGCTCCTGAATTCATGAATCAGTTGCCGTTAGATATTCAGAATACATCTTCACTGTGTGCAATGAAAGATTCGATCTGCAATCACTGACTTCCTCAAAGCAGGTATCACTCACTAGGAAGTGAACAAGGTCTGTATTGTAAGTAACATACAACTAATAAAATAATCCAGGTGTCAGTTCGATTATAATCTAGATCACCACGACCTGTATCCAAAAATTGTGGAATAGCATCTTCTAACAAATGCACAGGCAGAACTTCATCACAACCAGACAAGCAGTTTCCAACATACAGCATTCAATAGCTCAGCCAATATCATGTCGCTGCTAAGAGAGAAGTTAGCCTTGACCTACTGTCACAGTATGTAACAGAAGTCCATGCAAAGTTTCATCAAATTTGGACAATTGGTTCTGAAGATATCTCTGAAGACTAACCCATCATTGACCCGACCAATCAAGAGATTAAAACAGGCTGAAGTGGGAATGCCCATACCAAGTTTCATCAAGACTGGGAGAGCTGTCCTCAAGGTATATCTAAAAAACGTCAGTGTGACACACGTGCATAGAGACGTACCCTCCACTATAACTCCTTCAGCAAGGATAGAAATCCCTGTGATGGATATTTAAAGCACAGAGAAGCCTGGTAGAAGCCTGGTAAAGCACAGGCAAGCATGGCGATGGATTGGAAAAGCACAGGGAACTCCATTCCACTCCAACACTTACCCCCTGTCCCCTTTCCCTGCCGCAGCCTCCACTTTGCGCATGGGCCCCTCCTCTGCAGGCCTCTCCACCTCCTTCCCTGCTGGAGACCCCTCACCCTTCTTCAGACCCTCCAATCCCCTTCCTGACTGGAGGCTCTCCTCCTTTTGATTGGCCCCCTTCTCAGGTGTGGCAGTGGGGGCGGCCAATGGCATGGGTTCTTTCATTTCCACCAAGGGCTTCTTGACCACCCCTGCCTGGGCCTGGGGCTCCTTAGCAGGGTCCGAGGAAGCAGCAGCAGCAGCAGGGGCCTCCATCGTGGGTGTGGCATCTCCAGGCTTCACGAGAAGTGTCAGTGGGGGGGTGGCTTCTTGGCTTTCTTTAGCGGCGGTCGCCTGTCTGTCTGCTTTGTCTGTCGCTGCTCTGTCCTCTGGTTTGGCTGGAGGTACAGACTGGGCCACACTCCCTGAGATTTGGGCTCCCTCTAATCTGGGCAGCTGTGTGGATGGGTCAGCAGGGGCAACAGCTGCTTCTGGTCTAGATGGCTGCACAGTGTTGGCTAAAGTCTCCGTTCTAGAGCATAGGGAAGCATGGTCAAATTGAGG
Source organism: Acipenser ruthenus (assembly GCF_902713425.1). Lineage (NCBI taxonomy): Eukaryota > Metazoa > Chordata > Actinopteri > Acipenseriformes > Acipenseridae > Acipenser > Acipenser ruthenus. The sequence continues at coordinate 2,721,818 of NC_081231.1, read as the reverse complement.
GGAAAGAATGAGAAAGCAGAGGGAGATGCAAGCATGCGAAAACATGGTACAGCATGGGGGAGCATTGTCAAGCACAGGGAATATTGCAATGCTTGGTAAAAAGATGGTAAAGCCTAAAGATGCATAGTAAATCATAGGGAGATACAAGCAAACTTGGTACAGCAAAGAGGAGCACGTCAGAGATGGGGAGGCATAACAAATGCTAGAGAAGCATGGTAAAGCATTAGGAAGAATAGTAACAGGGTATTCATGTGGAATCAGCCACAGAAGACGTGGATATGAGGTAGTCAAGATGCTATGCATGTTGATCGCAGCTATGCAGAACTCTCTCTCTATATAATGAGCGTTATCTCGGAAGAATGCTGAGTGTAAACTGAACATTGCTCTCACTAGAACAGAGACAGAGCAGACAGCATTGAAGATAGAGCTCCTGAATTCAGGAATCGGTTGCCGTTAGATATTCAGAATACATCTTCACTGCGTGCAATGAAAGAATTGATCTGCAATCACGGACTTCCTCAAAGCAGGTAAACACTCACTACGAAGTGAACAAGGTCTGTATTGTAAGTAACATACAACCAATAAAATAATCCAGGTGTCAGTTCGATTATAATCTAGATCACCACGACCTATATCCAAAGATTGTGGAATAGCATCTCCTAACAAATGCACAGGCAGAACTTCATCACACCCAGACAAGCAGTTTCCAACATACAGCCTTCAATAGCTCAGCCAATATCATGTCGCTGCTAAAAAATAAGGGAGCCTTGAACTACAGTCACAGTATGTGGAATAGCTTCATGTAACAGAAGGCCATGCAAAGTTTCATCAAATTTGGACGAGCGGTTCTGAAGATATTTCTGAAGACTAACCCATCACTGACATGACCAATCAAGACATTAAAACTCAGGCTGAAATGGGTCACCATGCCCTGGATGATGGCATAACAAGATACTGAGTAAGGAAATGCCCATACCAAGTTTCACTGGGAGAGCCGTCCTCAAGGTATATCTAAAAATCGTCAGTGTGACACACGTGCATAGAGACGTACCCTCCACTATAACTCCTTCAGCAAGGATAGAAATCCCTGTGATGGATATTTAAAGCACAGGGAGGCATGGCAGAAAACTGATAAAGCACAGGCAAGCATGGCGATGGCTTGGAAAAGCACAGGAAACTCCATTCCACTCCAAAACTTACCCCCTGTCCCCTTTCCCTGCCGCAGCCTCCACTTTGCGCATGGGCCCCTCCTCTGCAGGCCTCTCCACCTCCTTCCCTGCTGAAGACCCCTCACCCTTCGTCAGACCCTCCAATCCCCTTCCTGACTGGAGGCTCTCCTCCTTTTGATTGGCCCCCTTCTCAGTTGTGGCAGTGGGGGCAGCCAATGGCATGGGTTCTTTCATTTCCACCAAGGGCTTCTTGCCCACCCCTGCCTTGGCCTGGGGCTCCTTAGCAGGGCCCGAGGAAGCAGCAGCAGCAGGGGCCTCCATCGTGGGTGTGGCATCTCCAGGCTTCACGAGAAGTGGCAGTGGGGGGGTGGCTTCTTGGCTTTCTTTAGCGGCGGTCGCCTGTCTGTCTGCTTTGTCTGTCGCTGCTCTGTCCTCTGGTTTGGCTGGAGGTACAGACTGGGCCACACTCCCTGAGATTTGGGCTCCCTCTAATCTGGGCAGCTGTGTGGACGGGTCAGCAGGGGCAACGGCTGCTTCTGGTCTAGATGGCGGCACAGTGTTGGCTAAAGTCTCCGTTCTAGAGCATAGGGAAGCATGGTCAAATTGAGGGGAAAGAATGGGAAAGCAGAAGGAGATGCAAGCATGCGAAAACATGGTACAGCATGGGGGAGCATTGTCAAGCACAGGGAATATTGCAATGCTTGGTAAAAAGATGGTAAAGCCTAAAGATGCATAGTAAATCATAGGGAGATACAAGCAAACTTGGTACAGCAAAGAGGAGCACGGTCAGAGATGGGGAGGCATAACAAATGCTAGAGAAGCATGGTAAAGCATTAGGAAGAATAGTAACAGGGTATTCATGTGGAATCAGCCACAGTAGACGTGGATATGAGGTAGTCAAGATGCTATGCATGTTGATCGCAGCTATGCAGAACTTTCTCTCTATTTAATGAGCGTTATCTCAGAGGAACGCTGAGTGTAAACTGAACATTCCTCTCACTAGAACAGAGACAGGGCAGACAGCATTCAAGACCAGAGCTTCTAAATTCATGAATCGGTTACCGTTAAATATTCAGAATACATCTTCACTGTGTGCAATGAAAGATTTGATCTGCAATCACTGACTTCCTCAAAGCAGGTATCACTCATTACAAAGTGAACAAGGTCTGTATTGTAAGTAACATACAACCAACAAAATAATCCAGGTGTCAGTCCAATAAACATCTAGATCACTACGACCTATATCCAAAGATTGTGGAATAGCATCTCCTAACAAATGCACAGGAAGAACTTCATCACACCCAGACAAGCAGTTTCCAACATACAGCCTTCAATAGCTCAGCCAATATCATTATTATTATTTATTTCTTAGCAGACGCCCTTATCCAGGACGACTTACAATTGCTACAAGATATCATATTATTTTTACATACAATTACCCATTTATACATTTGGGTTTTTACTGGAGCAATCTAGGTAAAGTACCATGATCAAGGGTACAACAGCAGTGTCCCCCACCTGGGATTGAACCCACGACCCTCCGGTCAAGAGTCCAGAGCCCTAACCACTACTCCACACTGCTGCTCCTATCATGTCGCTGCTAAAAAATAAGGGAGCCTTGAACTACAGTCACAGTATGTGGAATAGCTTCATGTAACAAAAGTCCATGCAAAGTTTCATCAAATTTGGACGAGCGGTTCTGAAGATATTTCTGAAGACTAACCCATCATTGACCCAACCAATCAAGACATTAAAACTCAGGCTGAAGTGGGTCACCATGCCCTGGATGATGGCATAACAAGATACTGAGTAAGGGAATGCCCATACCTAGTTTCATCAAGACTGGGAGAGCCGTCCTCAAGGTATATCTAAATCAGCAAGGATAGAAATCCCTGTGATGGATATCTAAAGCACAGGGAAGCCTGGTAGAAGCCTGGTAAAGCACAGGCAAGCATGGCGATGGCTTGGAAAAGCACAGGGAACTCCATTCCACTCCAACACTTACCCCCTGTCCCCTTTCCCTGCCGCAGCCTCCACTTTGAGCATGGGCCCCTCCTCTGCAGGCCTCTCCACCTCCTTCCCTGCTGGAGACCCCTCACCCTTCTTCAGACCCTCCAATCCCCTTCCTGACTTCAGGCTCTCCTCCTTTTGATTGGCCCCCTTCTCAGTTGTGGCAGTGGGGGCAGCCAATGGCATGGGTTCTTTCATTTCCACCAAGGGCTTCTTGCCCACCACTGCCTGGGCTTGGGGCTCCTTAGCAGGGCCCGAGGAAGCAGCAGCAGCAGCAGGGGCCTCCATCGTGGGTGTGGCATCTCCAGGCTTCACGAGAAGTGGCAGTGGGGGGGTGGCTTCTTGGCTTTCTTTAGCGGCGGTCGCCTGTCTGTCTGCTTTGTCTGTCGCTGCTCTGTCCACTGGTTTGGCTGGAGGTAAAGACTGGGCCACACTCCCTGAGATTTGGGCTCCCTCTAATCTGGGCAGCTGTGTGGACGGGTCAGCAGGGGCAACGGCTGTTTCTGGTCTAGATGGCTGCACAGTGTTGGCTAAACTCTCCGTTCTAGAGCATACAAAAGCATGGTCAAATTTAGAGGAAAGAATGGGAAAGCAGAGGGAGATGCAAGCATGTGAAAACATGGTACAGCATGGGGAGCATTGTCAAGCACAGGGAATATTGCACGCACTAGAACAGAGACAGGGCAGATAGCATTCAAGACCAGAGCGCCTGAATTCAGGAATCAGTCGCCGTTAGATTTTCAGAATACATCTTTACTGCGAGGACTGAAAGATTTGATCTGCAATGATTTACTTACTCAAAGCAGGTAGTCACTCACTATGAAGTGAATAAGGTCTGTATTTTAAGTAACATATAACTAATAAAATAATCCAGGTGTCAGTTCAATTATAAACTAGATCACCACGACCAATATTCAAAGATCGTGAAATAGCATCTTCTAACAAATGCACAGGCAGAACTTCATCACACCCAGACAAGCAGTTTCCAACATACAGCCTTCAATAGCTCAGCCAATATGATATTGCTGCTAAAAGACAAGTTAGCCTTGACCTACAGTCACAGTATGTGGAACAGCTTCTTGTAACCGAAGTCCATGCAAAGTTTAATCAAATTTGGACAAGTGGTTCTGAAGATATTTCGGAAGACTAACCCACCATTGACCAGACCAATCAAGACATTAAAACAGACTGAAGTGGGAATGCCCATACCAAGTTTCATCAAGACTGTGAGAGCTGTCCTCAAGGTATATCTAAAAAACGTCAGTGTGACACACGTGCAAAGATAGTACCCTCCACTATAAGTCCTTCAGCAAGGATAGAAATCCCTGTGATGGATATTTAAAGCACAGAGAAGCCTGGTAGAAGACTGGCAAAGCACAGGCAAGCATGGCGATGGCTTGGAAAAGCACAGGGAACTCCATTCCACTCCAACACTTACCCCCTGTCCCCTTTCCCTGCCGCAGCCTCCACTTTGCGCATGGGCCCCTCCTCTGCAGGCCTCTCCTCCTCCTTCTGTGCTGGAGGCCTCTCCACCTTCAGACCATCCAATCCCGAACCAGACTGGAGGCTTTCCTTCTTTTGATTGGCCCCTGTCTTCAGTATGGCAATGGGGGCGGCCAATGGCATGGGTTCTTTCACCTCCACCAAGGGTTTCTTGCCCACCCATGCCTGGGCTTGGGGCTCCTTAGTAGGGCCCGAGGAAGCAGCAGCAGCAGCAGCAGGGGCCTCCATCGTGGGTGTGGCATCTCCAGGCTTCACGAGAAGTGGCAGTGGGGGGGTGGCTTCTTGGCTTTCTTTAGCGGCGGTCGCCTGTCTGTCTGCTTTGTCTGTCGCTGCTCTGTCCTCCGTTTTGGCTGGAGGTACAGACTTGGCCGCACTCCCTGAGATTTGGGCTCCGTTTAATCTGGGCAGCTGTGTGGACGGGTCAGCAGGGGCAACAGCTGCTTCTGGTCTAGATGGCTGCACAGTGTTGGCTAAAGTCTCCGTTCTAGAGCATACGAAAGCATGGTCAAATTGAGGGGAAAGAATGAGAAAGCAGAGGGAGATGCAAGCATGCGAAAACATGGTACAGCATGGGGGAGCATTGTCAAGCACAGGGAATATTGCACGCACTAGCACAGAGACAGGGCAGACAGCATTCCAGACCAGAGCACCTGAATTCAAGAATCAGTTTACGTTAGCTATTCAGAATACATCTTCACTGTGTGGACTGAAAGATTTGATCTGCAATCATTTACTTACTGAAAGCAGGTAATCACTCATTACCAAGTGAACAAGGTCTGTATTTTAAGTAACACACAACCAATAAAATAATCCAGGTGTCAGTTTGATTATAATCTAGATCACCACGACCTATATCCAAAGATTGTGGAATAGCATCTCCTAACAAATGCACAGGCAGAACTTCATCACACCCAGACAAGCAGTTTCCAACATATAGCCTTCAATAGCTCAGCCAATATCATGATGCTGCTAAAAGAGAAGTTAGCCTTGACCTACTGTCACAGTATGTAACAGAAGTCCATGCAAAGTTTCATCAAATTTGGACAAGTGGTTCTGAAGATATTTCTGAAGACTAACCCATCATTGACCCGACCAATCAATGCATTAAAACAGGCTGAAGTGGGAATGCCCATACCAAGCTTCATCAAGACTGTGAGTGCCGTCCTCAAGGTATATATAAAAAACGTCAGTGTGACACACGTGCATAGAGACATACCCTCCACTATAACTCCTTCAGCAAGGATAGAAATCCCTGTGATGGATATTTAAAGCACAGGGAAGCCTGGTAGAAGCCTGGTAAAGCACAGGCAAGCATGGTGATGGCTTGGAAAAGCACAGGGAACTCCATTCCACTCCAACACTTACCCCCTGTCCCCTTTCCCTGCCGCAGCCTCCACTTTGCGCATGGGCCCCTCCTCTGCAGCCATCTCCATCTCCTTCTGTGCTGGAGACCCCTCCCCCTTCTTCAGACCATCCAATCCCCTTCCTGACTGGAGGCTCTCCTCCTTTTGATTGGCTCCCTTCTCAGGTGTGGCAGTGGGGGCGGCCAATGGCATGGGTTCTTTCACCTCCACCAAGGGTTTCTTGCCCACCCCTGCCTGGGTTTGGGGCTCCTTAGCAGGGCCCGAGGAAGCAGCAGCAGCAGCAGGGGCCTCCATCTTGGGTGTGGCACCTCCAGGCTTCACGAGAAGTGGCAGTGGGGGGGTGGCTTCTTGGCTTTCTTTAGCGGCGGTCACCTGTCTGTCTGCTTTGTCTGTCGCTGCTCTGTCCTCTGGTTTGGCTGGAGGTACAGACTGGGCCACACTCCCCGAGATTTGGGCTCCCTCTAATCTGGGCAGCTGTGTGGATGGGTCAGCAGGGGCAAAGGCTGCTTCTGGTCTAGATGGCTGCACAGTGTTGGCTAAACTCTCCGTTCTAGAGCATACGAAAGCATGGTCAAATTGAGGGGAAAGAATGAAGCACTGCTGTCACTGTTTACTTCAGTGATTATTGCTACATGGTTCTGAAGAATCTGGCATATCAAATATCTAGAAAATATTTTAAACACTTAGAGGATGCAGTGTAAGATATACAACACTGATGACAAGTAGATGTGAAACAGCTAGTCATTTAACCGATAACTGATCGACAAAGCTTTTACTTTGCAAGCCTCAATTAAGCATCCTTTGAAAGCTTTGTGAAGAGGTGTCTTTCCATTGAATAAAAAAGTGTTCTCGATACACAGATTATTCCCTGTGCAATACACCACTAAGAAATTCTAATGACAGTACTTTGTCATCTCTGAAAACATTGAGTCAGCTTTCAAAGCAGGAATAACACCAATTCTAACCACAGGCACATCATTAATTAGAATATTATATTTACATAATGTACTCGGGTAGAACAAGTATTATTTTGACAGCGTTGAATAAGTAGAAATAGTCGAATAGGCTGAGCTACTGAATACATCTATAGGTTCCCATTTCTTTACTAGGTGTAGCAATGGTAGCAAAGTATGGGACCATGCATGTTGTTCATCTATCAAAATAGAATTCATTTTTATTCATTTGTAGATATTTATACTGCAACTCCCCAAAGGAAAATCATGCTAAAGCAAGGAGGAAGCGTATGGGAGTATGATAAGACCAAGATCATACATAGTGAACAAGGCATTATATATCACACAGATCCCCCACAAAGGATTCAAATGACAGAATACAGTTTAGTCAACGGTTCTGTAGCAATCACGCTGGTCTACATCCATGATGCAGTTTCATCAACATCAGAGAAGCCATATCTATGATACTGAAGTCAGTTGTGACCTGGTTAGGATTTGTGTGCTTTCTAAGTTGAATGACAATAGGATGAGCGTTTCTGCTACTGACTGGCCACTTTATTAGGACCTGTCTGTCTCCCTGATTGGGTTTGGCATGGCCCTGGTGTGGGGCATGTTCTCCCTGTACACCCTGGGTCCCTTGATTACTCTGGAAGGCTAAATAAATAACTTAGGCATCAGATCAAATCCACCCAACAGTGCTGAACCCTGATGGCCACTTTCAAGGCGATGATGCCCTCAACTCCACATCCCCTTCACAAGGTATAACACTGGCCCCCCTGCCTCTCCTAGTAAACACAGCACTGCCCTTTGCACTCCCGCAGGGTTAGGGAGGAGAGAGGGGATCGTGCACCTCCTCCCGTTAGTGTCCCTTACTGGTCATGCGGACACTATCGGTTCAGTGGCTGAAAAGATTGGGTTGATAAAAAAGAAAATACAGTCTACGCAACTGGTTTCTCACATTAGTATGTAAAAATGAGCCTTAGACAGCAGGCCAAGACCACATAGCACCTTTCCCAAAGGCGTATGTTATATCTACAAACACAAAGTTAAAAGTGGAGTCCCAGCAACACTTACCTCTTGCCCCCTTTCTCTGTCGCAGCCTCCACTTTGCGCATGGGCCCCTCCTCCTTCTTCAGACCCACCAATCCCGATCCAGACTGCAGGCTCTCCTTTTGATTGGCACCCTTCTTCGGGGTAGCAGTGGGGCCGGCCAATGGCGCGGTTTCTTCCATATCGTCTTCAAATGGGTTCTTGCCCACCCCTGCCTGCGCCTGGGGCTCCTTAGTAGGGCCCGAGGAAGCAGCAGCAGCAGCAGCAGGGGCCTTCATCTTGGGTGTGGCATCTCCAGGCTTCACGAGAAGTGGCAGTGGGGGGGTGGCTTCTTGGCTTTCTTTAGCGGCGGTCGCCTGTCTGTCTGCTCTGCCTGTCGCTGCTCTGTCCTCTGGTGTCAGACCTCGTTCTCCTCCAGGCTGGGCGGCGCTCTGCTTGGATATGCTCACACTGCCTGCGGCCCTGGTTGTCCTCAGGAAGTCCTCTGGCTTGCCAGTGCTCACAGCTCTGGGTTGAGCCTCCACGGCTGACTTCGATGTTGGCTTCATCTGGTTTTCTGGTAGCCTGCCGCCGGACTGCTGGTCCTTAATCTTTGGAACTATGTGGGAAAGCAAAGCAAAAACACACAATGATTGCAGTTCTGATGTGTATTATAACTAGGCTTGCTACTATTATTTTTTACGAGCCCACAAAATATCATAATAAAATTCACCCACCCCTTTAAGAGTATTGTTCTTTATTGAATCATGGGACCTGTTAACTGTGCACCGGGCTGCAGGGGCTTTGCTGCTCAATGCCATCATTTTCAATTCATTCTTTGCTTCTGACCAGCAGCTGACCAAACGCACCCGGGATATCCAAGCGCAATCACAGCAAATGAAACGGGTGTCAATCATACCTGACGCTTTCCTATTGTTGGCTTTGGATCCCAGTATCTCCGCCCCACTCAATCACAGATCAGCTCAGCTGCTCAGAAACAACTCATGAACTGAAAGTGCTGAAACCTGCTGTATCATTAACAGGGTTCATGGGGTTCCAATGAAGAACAAATAGCTACTAGAAAAAGCTGAGTGATTAATGATATTTTGAGAGCCCCCGAAACAAAACTGTTGAAAAGGAGCAAGGCTAATTATAAATCACACATGAGAAATCAACAAACCCAGTTAAGGCCCTTATCTTGTGTAGAGATGCCAACTCTTCCATAGACATACATTCTAAATACAATACTTACACAGTCCTGCTTTGTTTTTGTGATTTATGATAAGTTAGTGTCAGGCGTCTTGGAGAAGTGGTTCTCTATCAGAGTTTATCGGAGTACAGCAATCCAAAACATCAATAGGAGGCTAGGAGTGTGTGATAAATCAAGGCAGTTATCATGTAGTGCATCTATACAGCTAATCACGCCTTCCTTTCCAAGACCTTCTCAAGAGAGCTGCCAGCAAAGCCCAGAAGCAATGGCAGTACAGCCCCGCCCCCAGACTGGAGCTCCGCCCCCCAGTACTCACAGCTGAACCCTGCCCCGCCCCCAGACTGGAGCGCCCCCCCAAGGTACTCACAGCTGAACCCTGCCCCGCCCCCAGAGTGGAGCCCCGGTACTCACAGCTGAGGCCCCGCACCCAGACTGGTACTCACAGCTGAACCCTGCCCCGCCCCCAGAATGGAGCCCCGCCCCACGGTACACACAGCTGAACCCTGCCCCGCCCCCAGACTGGAGCCCCTCCCCCGGTACTCACAGCTGAACCCTGCCCCGCCCCCAGACTGGAGCCCCGCCCCACGGTACTCACAGCTGAACCCTGCCCCGCCCCCAGACTGGAGCCCCGCCCCCAGTACTCACAGCTGAAGGCAGTGTCTCCGAGATCGTCCGCCTCTTCTTGCAGGGTGCCCAGCTGTCTCTGGGTCTCTAAACACAATCACAGAAAAGCAGGTGTCACTACAGACTGAAGGTATTCAATTGAGAACAACTGAGAGCATAAGAACGCCTCTGTGCAGAGTCCTAAGAAAACGTGTGAAGATTTCTCTGCTCAGTAACATCCACTCCACGCCGCGGCTGTAAATTCACAATCAGAGCTGTCAGTATTATCATCATGTCGGAAATCGACAGTACAGAACAGTATAGAATATGAAATAGCAACGAATAGTTTAATGAAAATCAGATAAGTGGTATTTAAGACCTAGATGTCATTAGATAAGCAAATGAGGTGTCAGTATCAGGGTATATTAAAATGACTGATTTACAGAACAGGGGGAAAGCTATTGTGTTCTCCAGATATATGCAACAATGTGAGTGTGACGGATGTGCAGACTGACAGACACTCCCCTGTATCCCAGAATCTGATACGCCCAGACAGCTGCATAGGCCAAATTACAATTAAAAAAAAAAACAAAGGCAGCACCTGAGAGAGGGGTGAACTCAGAGGGGCGAGGGGGCACTGAAGCGGGCACTGCAGCTGAGAGAGAGCGAGAGGGAGAGGGAGAGAGAGAGAGGGAGAGAGAGAGAGAGAGAGGGAGAGAGAGAGAGAGAGAGGGAGAGAGCAAGAGGGAGAGAGAGAGAGAGTCAGCACAGCAAACACTGGAGAAACCCACAAGAAAAAGATGAGAGAGAGAGAGAGTGGAAAGAAGTCAGGAGGCATGCTGTCTGTCTGTACCGCTGGGATGGGGGCTCCTCTCCTTGAACCCTGAAGCAATGACAGGCACAGGGGCCACAGGTACAGGGACCTCACGCACAGGTGTCACATGTACAGGGGCCACATGCCCAGAGGTCACACACACAGGGGCCACAGGTACAGGGCCCTCAGGCACAGTGTCCGGGACTGGAACAGAGACACAGGGAGAGAGTGAGCAGAGCCAGCACAGGAGGAGAAACACACTGTCACACAGAGTCACACACATACACACACACAGAGTCACACACACGCACACAGTCACACACACACACACACGCACACACACAGTCACACACACACACACAGTCACACACACACACGCACACACACAGTCACACACACATACACAGTCACACAGAGTCACACACACAGTCACACACACACTCACACACACACATACAGCCACACACACAGTCACACACACACACAGTCACACAGAGTCACACACACAGAGTCACACACACAGAGTCACACAGTCACACACACACACAGAGTCACACACACACACACAGTCAGAATTACAGTTCAGTATGACCTTGCAGTGTATCAACAACATGAAATTGAGTAAGATGGTCAAAGAATACAGCTGTATAGCAAACAGTAAATTAATAACACAAAGTGTACTGTCTCTGTGCGGCTGTAATTTCACTTGACCTCAATATGGGAGTCATATTAGGTCAGAGGTGAATTTCATGCTCAGCAACATATTTATCATACATTTTTCATAAAACCCAGCAAATACGACGTCACTGCCTCAAATGTTTTTAGAGATGCAAGGGTTTGGCACTCTGGCAGCGTTAGATTTGCAAATAAACTAGCAGGAAAGGGTTTGTTTTTCTTGTATGACACCCAGGGTCAAACCTGATCCAGAGAATCACAGAATACAGCTGTGTACCGAGTATGAAGACACTATCTCAAAGAGTTAGGCCTTTATCATCCGGACAACACAAGGTCACATGACCCCAAAATGACAACCATCTTAGGCCATAGGTCAAAGAGAAGGGTGCCTTTAGAGTTCACAACACGGGGCATATGAAGATCCAGCGTGAATGCTGGTAGTGTGACAGACTCACACAAGCTCCCCTGAGCAGGAAGATTAAAAACAATGAGAATGTGACATGAAGCAGAGTCACCCTCCACACAACAACACAGTGTCACTGTGGGAATGAACAAAGTACCTGAGAGAGGGGTGAACTCAGAGGGGCGAGGGGGCACTGAAGCAGGCACAGGGGCAGGCACTGCAGCTGAGAGAGAGAGAGAGAGAGAGAGAGAGAGAGAGAGAGAGAGAGAGAGAGAGAGAGAGTCAGCACAGCAAACACGGAGAAACGCACAAGAGAAAGATGAGAGAGAGAGAGTGGAAAGAAGTCAGGAGGCATGCTGTCTGTCTGTACCGCTGGGAGGGGGGCTCCTCTCCTTGAACCCTGAAGCAATGTCAGTCACAGGGGCCACAGGCACAGGGGCCTCACGCACACGGGACACACGGCAAGGGGCCACAGGCACAGGGCCCGGGACTGGAACAGAGAGACACAGGGAGAGAGTGAGCAGAGAGAGCACAGGAGGAGAAACATACAGTCACACAGAGTCATACACACACACATACACTCACACAGAGTCACACACACTCACAATTACAGCTATCTGTATGACCATGAAGTGTATCAATAACATTGAATTAAGTACAAAAATCCAAGAATATAGCTGTACAGCAAACAATAAGTTCATAACACAAAGTGTACTGTCTCTGTGCGGCTGTAATTTCACTTGATCTCAATATGGGAGCCATATTAGGTCAGAGGTGAATTTCAAGCTCAGCAACATACTTATCATACATTTTTCCTAAAACACAGCAAATATGACACAGCTGTGTGGCGAGTATGAAGACACTATCTCAAAGCGTTAGGCCTTTATCATCCAGACAGCACAAGATCACATGACCCCAAAATGACAACCATCTTAGGTCAAAGAGAAGGGTGCCTTTAGAGTTCACAACACGGGACATATGAAGATCCAGCGTGAATGCTGGTAGTGTGACAGACTCACACAAGCTCCCCTGAGCAGGAAGATTAAAAACAATGAGAATGTGACATGAAGCAGAGTCACCCTCCACACAACAACACAATCTCACTGTGGGAATGAACAAAGTACCTGAGAGAGGGGTGAACTCAGAGGGGCGAGGGGGCACTGAAGCAGGCACAGGGGCTGGCACTGCAGCTGAGAGAGAGAGAGAGAGTCAGCACAGCAAACACTGGAGAAACGCACAGGAGAAAGATGAGAGATGAGAGAGAGAGTGCAAAGAAGTCAGGAGGCATGCTGTCTGTCTGTACCGCTGGGAGGGGGGCTCCTCTCCTTGAACCCTGAAGCAATGTCGGGCACAGGGGCCACAGGCACAGGGGCCTCACGCACACGGGACACACGGCAAGGGGCCACAGGCACAGGGCCCGGGACTGGAACAGAGAGACACAGGGAGAGAGTGAGCAGAGCCAGCACAGGAGGAGAAACATACAGTCACACAGAGTCTCACACACACACACACACAGAGTCACACACACACACACACAGTCACACAGCGTCACACACACACACACAGCATCACACACAGTCACACACACTCACACACTTACACAGCGTCACACACAGAGTCACACACTCACAGTTTCACACATTCACACAGCATCACACTCACAGTCACACACAGTCACACACTCACACAGCATCACACAGCGTCACACACAACAGTCACACACTCACACAGCGTCACACACAACAGTCACACACTCACACAGCGTCACACAGTCACACTCTCACACAGCAACACACACTCAGTCACACACAGTCTCACACACACTCACACAGCATCACAGTCACACAGTCACACAGTGTCTCACATACACACACACTCAGTCACACACACAGTCACACAAAGAGTTTCACATACACACACACTCAGTCACACACACAGTCACACACACACTCACAGAGTCACACACTCACACAGCATCACACACACACACACTCACACAGAGTCACACACACTCAGAATTACAGCTATCTGTATGACCATGAAGCGTATCAACAACAATGAATTAAGTACAAAAATCCAAGAATATAGCTGTATAGCAAACAATAAGTCCATAAAACAAAGTGTACTGTCTCTGTGCGGCTGTAATTTCACTTGACCTCAATATGGGAGCCATATTAGGTCTGGGGTGAATTTCAAGCTCAGCAACATACTTATCATACATTTTTCCTAAAACACAGCAAATATGACACAGCTGTGTGGCAAGTATGAAGACACTATCTCAAAGCGTTAGGCCTTTATCATCCAGACAGCACAAGATCACATGACCCCAAAATGACAACCATCTTAGGTCAAAGAGAAGGGTGCCTGTAGAGTTCACAACATGGGGCATATGAAGATCCAGCGTGAATGCTGGCAGCGTGACAGACTCACACAAGCTCCCCTGAGCAGGAAGATTAAAAACAATGAGAATGTGACATGAAGCAGAGTCACCCTCCACACAACAACACAGTGTCACTGTGGGAATGAACAAAGTACCTGAGAGAGGGGTGAACTCAGAGGGGCGAGGGGGCACTGAAGCAGGCACAGGGGCTGGCACTGCAGCTGAGAGAGAGAGAGAGAGAGAGAGAGAGAGAGAGAGAGAGAGAGAGTCAGCACAGCAAACACTGGAGAAACCCACAAGAAAAAGATGAGAGAGAGTGGAAAGAAGTCAGGAGGCATGCTGTCTGTCTGTACCGCTGGGAGGGGGGCTCCTCTCCTTGAACCCTGAAGCAATGACAGGCACAGGGGCCTCACGCACAGGGCCCTCAGGCACAGGGGCCACAGGGGCCACACGGCAAGGGGTAAGATGCCCAGGGGCCACACGCACAGGGGCTACACGCACAGGGGCCACACGGCAAGGGACCACATGCCCAGGGGCCACAGGCACAGAGGCTGGGAATGGAACAGAGAGACACGGGAGAAAGTGAACAGAGCCAAAGAAAGCAGCCGTTAGTTAAAGAGGTCTCAAGTGTGCAGTTTTGAAAGAAACACGTGTTTTAGCTCACATGATATGTGGTACAGCTTTAGGTTAAAGGAAGCTCTCAGTTTCTATCATCACGTTATCTGTTTGAACTTTGTTACTGGCTGAAAGCATGTCAGTCAATAGGGAAAGCAGCTGGTTGGTTACTGACAGGAAAGAAGCCAGTGAAGGGGTGGGGACAATTTAACCCTCCAAGTGACCAAGGATAACTGAAAGTATGGCTAGCAAACAGAGATTTATTTAACCAAGTGCAGTACCAGAATCATGATTTAAAATACAAATACAAGTTTACTATAACATGTGTTTCTTTCGAAACTGGACATTTGAGACCTATAGAACAAACACAATCGGTAAGAGTCATAGACTTTAAGAGGGGTGATATTGAGCGGGTTTGACTGCAGTAAGGAAGAGCAGCAGCGCAGTGTTTGTACCGATAGCAGCAGTGCTGTGAGGAGGGGGGAGGCAGGTAGCCGTGTAGAGCCGTCTCTCCTTGAACCCCGAAGAAAAGACAGGGGGGTGAGCTGGAAGAGAGAGGGGACAGAAGTGAGAGAGAGAGGGAGAGGGAGACAGGGAGAGGGAGGGAGGGAGAGACAGAGGGAGAGGGAGACAGGGAGAGGGAGGGAGAGTGAGAGAGAGAGAGGGAGGTAGAGAGAGAGAGGGAGAGAGAGGGAGAGAGAGAGGGAGAGAGAGGGAGAGAGGGCAGGAGAGAGAGGGAGGGAGAGACAGGGAGAGGGAGGGAGAGACAGGGGGAGAGAGAGAGAGGGAGAGACAGGGAGAGGGAGTGAGAGAGGGAGGGAGAGACAGAGGGGGAGAGAGAGAGAGAGGGAGGTAGAGAGAGAGAGGGAGTGAGAGAGGGAGGGGACAGAGAGAGTACGTGAGAGAGAGGGAGAGAGAGAGAAAGCGTGTGGCTCCAGTGTACCCATACCTGTGGCTCCGGAGGCCCTCCTGTCCTCTTCCTCGTCGCTGTCCGCGAAATCGTCCAGGTTGCCGATGTCCGTTGGCTTCACGCTCATCAGACTGGCCAGACTCTGCATGTCCTCATCCCTGCGGCACAAACACAGGCTGACTCACTGCCAGGGCGCACACACCCAGCAATGCTAATGGGATGTACTGTGCAGCAACTAAACTGAGCTAAACTGGACCGTTTACATGTGCATGCCAAACTCACAGAGAGAGATCACAATATAAGAATCAACTCAAGCAATGAAAGA
Source organism: Acipenser ruthenus (assembly GCF_902713425.1). Classification (NCBI taxonomy): domain Eukaryota; kingdom Metazoa; phylum Chordata; class Actinopteri; order Acipenseriformes; family Acipenseridae; genus Acipenser; species Acipenser ruthenus. Next base: position 2,705,855 of record NC_081231.1, on the reverse strand, counting down.
AAGCAATCCGAGAACACAGCACTGCTTTCTTTTAGAGCTAGCACATCTGTGTGTTTGTAAGAAGGGTCAGAGTGGATTTTAAAGAGGGGGCAGGGGTGATGTTGCTAGTGCTACTAACAGCTAAGAAGATGTATTATAAAGCCTTGACTAGCACTCCTTTAAAAGGGGGCAGTGAGATCAGTATAGAGCTACTGCTCATGTATAGGGGCACCAGTGATGATGTTATCATGTTAATAAGAGGTAAGAAAATAGATTTTAAAGCCTTGGTTGCACTCCTTTAAAGGGAGCAGAGATAATGTTGCTAGTATGAGTGTAATAGTTTAAACGTTATCCAAACATTAGACACATTTCTTATCAGAAAAAAAAATGTTTGACTTAGTGTATATACAGGAATAACTAAACAGAGTAAGGCTATTTATTTAATATACCGTATTCCTTCATTATTATTATTATTATTTATTTCTTAGCAGACGCCCTTATCCAGGGCGACTTCAATTGTTACAAGATATCACATTATTTTTACATACAATTACATTATTTTTTACACATTACTTTTACATACAATTACCCATTTATACAGTTGGGTTTTTACTGGAGCAATCTAGGTAAAGTACCTTGCTCAAGGGTACAGCAGCAGTGTCCCCCACCTGGGATTGAACCCACGACCATCTGGTCAAGAGTCCAGAGCCCTAATCACTACTCCGCACTGGTGCCCTTCATTCAAGCATTGTTCCCATAGCAGAAGTATATCAAAGTGTAATAAAGCAAAGTGACCACATGTTAAAGTAAAGGTACTGTAAAGCTCAGAGAAGTATGGTTAACTAAAGCACATAGTAAACCATGGCATACTATGGTAAATGCATAACCATGTGAATCGTGCAACGTGAATGTGCCTGACTCCTCTAAGGGTGTTGTTTGTGGCTGTGCTCCAGTCTTCACTCACGTGGCTTTGCCCTCCCTCAGGAAGACGCAGGACAAGGACAGCTTCAGCGTGGCCTCCACCACCTTGACAGACAGCGGCTTGAGTCTGAGTGTGAGGTCGGTCTGGGTGGGCATGGCGCTGGCGTACTTGCGCATGTTCACATCCACCGAGGCCAGGACCTTGCGGTGTCCCTTCGACTCCTGCAGAGCAATCACACAGCGGCCTCAGAAACAGGGCTGTACAATGCAGACTGTTCTGGGTGCCGGCTTACTTACTGTTCCCCAGATCCAGAAAAAGAACACAGGTGGCAGAGCTTTCAGATATAAAGCACCTGAACTGTGGAATGATCTGTAAGGCAAGCACCAACTGCTGCTGCTTTTAAAACTAGACTAGAAACACTTTTGCTACAACTGTTTAAATAACAGACCTGTAATTTATCTTTTCTTTGTTAACATCCTGATAACTTTTTACACTTCTAACTTTAATGTCTGTTTCAAAGCTCTTTTCAAAATGTCCGCTCTAGTGCACTGGGGGTTTGAGATCTGTCCTCCATATCACTGCAGGAAGAATGTTTAAAAAATAAATACAAAAGTAAAAAACATAACAACAAGTGCTCTGGCTTTTCTGTTCTGTGCCACATCACGGATTGTTGTTGCTGTATTATATGTTTAACAATGTGGGCAATAATCCTGACGCTATCAGGGCACTAGAGCAGACATTTTGAAAAAAGCTTTGAAACAGACTTTAAAGTTATAAGTGTAAAAAGTTGTCAGGATGTTAACAATGAAAAGATAAGTGACAGGTAAGTTATTTAAACAGTTATAGCAGCACCTGGGGATGGGTAACGCTAGATTTTTCAGAACCTCGCTACTTACTGTTTAAGACCTAAAGCGTTGCATCCAAGGGGCAAAGTGATCACAAACTGCAGTACAGTGTGAACCAGAGGGAAGTGAACACAGGAGACTCACGTTTTCAATGACGAAGGTCCAGTCCTTGTCTTCAAACTCATCTGTATGTGCGTCCTGCAAACAGAGTGATCTTGTTAGCTGTATATAGATGATCATGCTGTGAGGACTGTATGATACAAGCTGATCTCCACTACACTACTGTGGGCTTCCTGTCCGCTCCGACCTTGAAAATCAGCTTGTTTCCCACACAGCACCCTGTACTGTGTATTCCTTTTTATATCTAGTTAAATAAGAATAATTCAACAGTATCGCAATTTTTAATGTGTAGTTATTTCCATCCGATATCTGATATGACAATGTTTCAGATGGACGCTGGGTGACTCGTTTCCTTAGTTAAAGTGAGAGTGTTTGCTTGGTGCCCTGGCAGGAACGCTAAGGAAATGACTCCGCACAGCTGGATCCAGAACACAGGGAGAGAGAGCGGGGGTGACAGAGTGCTTAATGATCCCATTCCCATTATTCCCATCCGATATCCGACAACTAACTGATACGACAAAGTTTCAGATGGATGTATCCTTTATAAAAGTTTACCACTGTACTGTTGCACTGCATTTTTACACTTTTTCCATGTTTATACTGTGCATTTACCATACAGCAGTTTACCCTGGTTTACCAGACCTCTCTGTGCTTTACAATGCTTCCCTATGCTTTACCACACCTCTCTGTGCTTTACAATGCTTCCCTATGCTTTACCAGACCTCTCTGTGCTTTACAATGCTTACCTATGTTTTACCAGACCTCTCTGTGCTTTACAATGCTTGCCTGTGCTTTACCATAGCATTTAGATTTAGATTCTGGTATAGTAAGCAAACTTGTTAAATTTGCAGACGACACAAAAATAGGAGGAGTGGCAAACACTGTTGCAGCATCAAAGGTCATTCAAAATGATCTAGACAGCATTCAGAACTGGGCAGACACATGGCAAATGACATTTAATAGAGAAAAGTGTAAAGTACTGCACGCAGGCAATAAAAATGTGCATTATAAATATAATATGGGAGATACTGAAATTGAAGAAGGAATCCCTGTGATGAAAGGCGCTATTGCAGTGTGTATTGTGAGGTACCTTGTACAGCGTGACAGTGATGTCCACGTTCTCTGGCACTGGCCACACCACCATGCCCCTATAAGGGTTCTTAATGCCCGGCTGCCATCCGTGAGGCTGAAACAAACAGACAGCGGTCAGTGAGGATGACTACACTGCAAAACAAACAGACAGCGGTCAGTGAGGGGGACTACACTGCAAAACAAACAGACAGCGGTCAGTGAGGGGGACTCAACTGCAAAACAAACAGACAGCGGTCAGTGAGGGGGACTCAACTGCAAAACAAACAGCTTGCATGCAAAACTCAATGGGGATCAGAGGAGGCAATGCTTCTGAAGCTTTACTGCTTTACATGCAGGGTACACAGTCAGTACTCGTTTACTGCTTTACATGCAGGGTACACAGTCAGCATCCGTTTACTGCTTTACATGCAGGGTACACAGTCAGTGCTCGTTTACTGCTTTACATGCAGGGTACACAGTCAGCATCCGTTTACTGCTTTACATGCAGGGAACACAGTCAGTACTCGTTTACTGCTTTACATGCAGGGTACACAGTCAGCATCCGTTTACTGCTTTACATGCAGGGTACACAGTCAGTACTCGTTTACTGCTTTACATGCAGGGTACACAGTCAGTGCTCGTTTACTGCTTTACATGCAGGGTACACAGTCAGCATCCGTTTACTGCTTTACATGCAGGGTACACAGTCAGCATCCGTTTACTGCTTTACATGCAGGGAACACAGTCAGTACTCGTTTACTGCTTTACATGCAGGGTACACAGTCAGCATCCGTTTACTGCTTTACATGCAGGGTACACAGTCAGTACTCGTTTACTGCTTTACATGCAGGGTACACAGTCAGCATCCGTTTACTGCTTTACATGCAGGGTACACAGTCAGTACTCGTTTACTGCTTTACATGCAGGGTACACAGTCAGCATCCGTTTACTGCTTTACATGCAGGGTACACAGTCAGTACTCGTTTACTGCTTTACATGCAGGGTACACAGTCAGTACTTGTTTACTGCTTTACATGCAGGGTACACAGTCAGCATCCGTTTACCTGTCTCTCATTAATTCCTCTCTCACCTTTCAAATGTTATGAATGTTTTTTAATAGACTATTTTTAATTGTTCTATTTCTACAAACTAGCTTTTTTATTTTTTATAAGTTTACGTTTAAAACCACATTTTGATCTCTTTTTAAATTTCTGTTTAATCAAATTCTGCATTAGACAGTTTTTAATTTATTTTAATTTTTACAGGAAGCTAACCAAACCAGATTCCTAAATTAAGTGATTAAGTGTAGCAGGTAGTGCATCAAGGCAAACGTTTGCTTTATTTCTTTCTAAGTGATACTATATATATATATATATATATATATATATATATATATATATATATATATACTTTCAGAAATAGGAACTGCCTCGGGGGACTACGTATTACACAGCAATGATAACCGTGAAAAAAAATAGAGCCTTCAAATCCAATCATTGTGAAAACGTTATGATGAAAAAAACAAGACACTTGACTAAAGCCTTCCAATGTAAGTGAAAAGGTCAGTGCTGGTAATATAGCATACAGGGATGTGAGGCACCCGGGTGATTCGTCCATCAGTGAATGTTTAACTGTTTAATTCAGGCTTGTAAAATAACAGCCATGGCAAATCAGTGATCAAGCGATCCATGAATCGCTGCATGTGTAGTATTTTCTGTTTGTAAGTCACACACCTTGGAGCAGATGCGTCTGTTTCTCCGAGTCCACACAACAATCAGCTTGTCTGGCTGCCTGCAAAGAGAAGACCCAGATGTTCACATTAGCGCCGGGATCCAGTACTGGAACAAACACTGTGTGAAATGCATTCAGCAGCAAGCAGGACTGTGCTCATGTTGGGTCATGTAACAGAGATGATAAATGGCAAACGCAAAGAGGTCTGAAATAATCCACACCCTTTCTACAGAGGAACTCTCCTTTCTTTAAGGTGATGGGGTACCGGTTTTATTTTATGACAGAGATTTAAAAAATATTAACTATAATTATACTTGAAACTGACCTGAAAGATTTAGCCTGGCTCAGGGAAAAATACATCAATTTTTTTTTACAATACATGTCTATATTTTGTACAGTATACATGTATATTTTCACATTTCCCCCGCATTTTTGTCCATATTCTATTTGAAATGACATATCACTTGTACTACTGTACCTGTTTTGTTTTAAAATGGTCTGCAATGTCAAAGTTCTACCAGTAGATGGCAACCTTACAAGCACCCATACATACGAATACATGCTGCTAGAATAAGAAACCCCTTGTATTAAACCTCCTAGGAGTCCAGGAACCTCAGCAAGCGACATACATCCCCTTTCAGAACAGTAAATACCAAACAGACCCTGACGACTGTGCCTCCCTAACCCACAGGAGTGCCACAGCCATCACAGCCATGCTCTCCCTGTGGAATAACCAGCGAAGATTGGGAACTTGGAACCTGCGCTCCCGACTGTATGACTCCCCCTGCACACCACACAGCCGTGCCTTTACCAGGGGAGACCCTCAGGGACCCCTGCGCTCCCCTGACTGTATGACTCCCCCTGCACACCACACAGCCGTGCCTTTACCAGGGGAGACCCTCAGGGACCCCTGCGCTCCCCTGACTGTATGACTCCCCCTGCACACCACGCGGCCGTGCCTTTACCAGGGGAGACCCTCAGGGACCCCTGCGCTCCCCTGACTGTATGACTCCCCCTGCACACCACACAGCCGTGCCTTTACCAGGGGAGACCCTCAGGGACCCCTGCGCTCCCCTGACTGTATGACTCCCCCTGCACACCACGCGGCCGTGCCTTTACCAGGGGAGACCCTCGGGGAGACCCTCGGGGAGCCCCCTGCGCTCCCCTGACTGTATCACACCCTGCACACCATGCGGCCATGCCTTTGCCAGGGCAGACTCTCGGGGACCCCTGCACTCCCCTTTCAGCAAAAAATGATGAAAAAGTTGTGTATATCAACAGCATGTACAGAACAGTACAGAAACAGAAATGCAACGAAGTGTTTCATCTCAACTGGATAAGCGGATCTTCACCAGATACAGGCAATAAAAAAGGGTGACATACAGATGGACGTATGAACAGACAGACGCCTCTGTGAACCTCCAGAATCGGAGACTCTCAACAGATGGTGCTAAATAATGTTGATACCAAGTTTCATAACAACTGGATAAGCGGTTCAACAGATAGATGCAAAAATGTAAGAGTGACGGGGTGATGGGCAGATGTACAGACAGCCAGACACCCTCTGATATTGTCAGTAACTAAATAATGTTAACATTGAATTCCATGAAAACTGTATCAGCGGTCTCTAGATATATGGAAACATGTGCTGTTTGTACGAGCGCCTCCACTATATCAACTTAATAATAATAATTACAGCATGGGCATGGCAAATGCACTTAGTGTACCTAAACACAGACACACAGGAATCTCACTGCAGCTCCAGCTTGAAATACTCTCAGTGCTAAAGAATGTCCTCTGACACACACACAGGCGCCTCCACTTACCCCTGATCATAGACACTGCAGAATTAGCCTGTGCTTATATTGGGACAGGCCCAGGACTGAGCAGCAGACAGGGCAGGATTGAGGTGTGCTGCACTGCGCTCGACTCTCGGCAGTCTGATCGGGTTTAAATGTAGCTTCATTACCACCAGTGAGGTCAATAGGAATTAGCAACGGATTGTTTAATTACAATTTGACAAGCGATTCTCCAGATGAATGTAAAAATGTAACTGTGTCATACAGACACCCCCTATATCACCAGGGCAGCAGTGTGGAGTAGTGGTTAGGGCTCTGGACTCTTGACCGGAGGGTCGTGGGTTCAATCCCAGGTGGGGGACACTGCTGCTGTACCCTTGAGCAAGGTACTTTACCTAGATTGCTCCAATATAAACCCAACTGTATAAATGGGTAATTGTATAAAAAATAATGTAATTGTATGTAAAAATAATGTGATATCTTGTAACAATTGTAAGTCGCCCTGGATAAGGGTGTCTGCTAAGAAATAAATAATAAGAAGAATCTAATATTCTCAGTAACTTATGCTATCTTAATCAATCACCTGCAAAAGTGTTGTGGGTGTATCTGGAGTTGTTTTATCCTGGTTCAACTCTTATCTTTCCGATAGGTCTCAATTTGTTTTAATTGGGAATGAAAAATCTGCATTGTCTGAATAGTTTGTGCTGTTCCACAGGGCTCTATTTTAGGTCCTTTATTATTTTCCATGTATACCCTCCCTCTGGGAGATATTATAAGCAAACATAGAGTGAATGTCCATTTTTATGCAGATGACACCCAGCTGTATTTGTGTCTAAATCTGGCGATGCCTCTTTTGAGACCAATATAGTATCTTGTCTTACTGACATTAAGGGCTGGCTGTGTCAACATATCTTAATGTTGAATGCAGAAAAAACTGAGGTTTTGTTAGTGGATTCATCAAACCAGCTAGATAAGCCTGAATCATTTGGCCTGGATTTCAGCAGACTATCTTCTGAACCTGTACTAGAAATGAGAAATGTAGGTGTGATCTAAAGACTAGAACATGCCTTTGTATCCTCCAGAATTGATTATTGGAATGCGTTATTTTCTGGCATTCCAAAACGTCTCGTTTGCAACTGGTTCAGAATGCTGCTTCTAGAATCTCAACTAAAACCAGAAAAAGGGAACCTATCACCCCAGTGTTCTTATTTGCATTGGCTTCCTGTACATCTTAAGAGTTGATTTTAAAATACTGTTATTAACTTATAAGGCCCTAAATAACTTGGCACCAACCTATTTTGGAGAACTGCTTTGAGATACACCTGTATGAAGGATGCTACATAAATAAACTTTGATTTGATTGATTTGAGTATTGCTAACACAAAGTTTAGCATTTCCATTCGTTATATACAGTAGGGCTCAAATGTCACGTTTTGAACGGAACATACAGTGAAGACGTCTTTTTATTTTCTGGTGCAACACTTAAAGAAATCTTTGTTTGCAAGTCTTGCTTTCACTTCCTGGAGGGTGAAATTGCCCCCACCTCTTCACTGGCTTCTTTCCTGTCCTTAACCAATCAGCTGCTTCCCCTATTGACTGACATGCCTTCAGCCAGTAACCCTGAAGACACTGCTGAGGAAGGGCACATGTAACAGATATCCTGTGGGAAAAGGCACAGAAACTTTCTTTAACCTAAAATGGCACCAGATATGATGTTTTAAGATATAACGTGTGTTTCTTTCAGAACTGCACATTTGAGACCTGTGTAGTTAATGGGGTGTAAAGCAAAGTGGGTGAGATTGATTATCTTGCCAGCTGCAATCCCTTTAACATCATATTATTATATATATCACCTTCGGCTTATTATCACCACAGTGGAATGTCACAGCCACATTTATAATGGGAGTCAATGGGCACATAGGCAGTTACTCTCACACTGCACTTAATAGCACTCATGTTATCAGTCATAGCACTGAGCCCACTTAAGGGAAACAGAAGCATAATACTAGAAGCTTTACATGTAACTGTCCAGTAATATAAAGGCTGGACGCACAGTGTAGCATACAGAACAATGTGACGTTACAGTGTGCTTTAATTATTACACTGAGTTGTACATACAGTAGACTGTCTATTCAAAAGAATGTTAGAGTTTTACAAGGATTACTGGTTATGGGCTCAAAATCAAATTTCAACTCATTAATTGTGACTTTCTTCCTCCCTAGTTCTTAGTTCTTCCTCTCTCTCTCTCTCTCTCTCTCTCTTTTTAACTTCGTTCTGCTTTTCGCTCGGTGGCAGCTGATCCTTCTCAGCTTCACTGTCAGGAACACGACTACTGCAGAGAACACCAGGAGCCACAATCACTTTTACTGCAATACATGCTCAAGACTAAACAGACTGGCTCAGACCGCTCTACACTGCCCATGTCTGCTGTAGACAGAGTCACTGCCCCGGCCCTCTCATCTATTCTCTATTAATTACAATGGATACATCTGCCGAAAGCAAACATGTTGCAATGCAATGTGTATTTAAAAACTTAAATGTATGTCCTGGCACTGAAATACAGAGCTAGCTATACATTCAAAAGTCATTCTGTCACAGGGAATAAGAACAGTTAACGAACGAGAGGAGGACATTCAGAACTGTGTCCAGTAGGGTTTTAAAGGATCCCTGGGATTCAGCATCAACAACACTCTGTGTGAAGAAGTGTCTCCTTCCCTCTGTCCTGAGTCTGTCTCCACTTGATTTCCGGTGTGTCCCCTGGTCCTGGTTCTGTGCTCATTCTACCTCATTCTAGTGTTACATGAACAAACATCGGAAATTGTTTGTTTAACTACCAGAAATTGTGTATTTTGGTCTTTGTCATATTAACCAGTGGCTGATGTTCACTAATTGTTTGTATTTTCTTGAATTATCTTATAGTAAGTGTAGGGTGCCAATTTTATTTAGCAGACGCCTTTATCCAAGGCAACTTACAGAGACTAGGGTGTGTGAACTATGCATCAGCTGCAGAGTCACTTACAATTACGTCTCACCCAAAAGACGGAGCACAAGGAGGTTAAGTGACGCTCAGGGTCACACAAGTCAGTGGCTGAGGTGGGATTTGAACCGGGGACCTCCTGCTTACATGTCCTTTTCTTTAACCACTGGACCACACAGCCTCACAGCCTCCCTCACAGCCAATACTTTTATCTGGACTGTATGTCTGCGGCAGGCCTAGAACTGAACAGCAGCTCCTGAACTTAGGTGAAGCCCCTTATCACTGACTTATCAACAGCAGTGTGGAGTAGTGGTTAGGGCTCTGGACTCTTGACCGGAGGGTCGTGGGTTCAATCCCAGGTGGGGGGATACTGCTGCTGTACCCTTGAGCAAGGTACTTTACCTAGATTGCTCCACTAAAAACCCAACTGTATAAATGGTAATTGTATGTAAAAATAATGTGATATCTTGTAACAATTGTAAGTTGCCCTGGATAAGGGTGTCTGCCAAGAAATTAATAATATAACCACATTTTATTGGTTATTTGGACCCCAAAACAACACATGCTGCTCCTGTCACACTAAGGCTCCATTACTTCCTTTTGACGTGCGACAGCATATTTGTTTTCACTGGCCGAGTATTCTAATACAAAAGACTAACTTTTTCCTGAGCTGTGCCCAGGATTAAGATCAAGGAGGCAAGCTGGATCCTACTGCTGCACTGTACAGGACTGTAGACTCACTGATTTGCTGTGATGTTTTTCTTCCCAATTTCAAAAGGCCAATTTAGCTCCCTCACCGCAGCAATTCTGTCCTCCAATCCCCAAGCCAGTCGCCTCTTTACACCCAGGAGCTCCACAGCGGATGTGAGCTACCGCCCCCTGGAGGACAAAGACATGCCCTGACTGTATGACTCACCCTGCACACCACGCGGTCGTGCCTTTAACAGGGGACTGTGGGACCCCTGTGCTCCCGACTGTACGACTCGCCTCAATCCTAAAATTCTAGGTGATGCAAAACTTTTGGCCATAGCTGTACAGTACCTTTCAACTCTGTTAAAGGAGTTTCAAATGACTTCTTAGCTCTTTTTCTATTGCAATCATTCAGTATGAGTTGTTCTCATTGCGATGACTCAATGGGAGGCTGCTGGTCGAAATGAACACACTCTCTCTGCCAGTCCAGCCTCTTATCTCATCTCTCCAGCTCTGCTGCTGATGCCTATGGCTGCCACACCCTTCAACCTTTCACTCTGAGCCGTCGCCATGGCGATCAATAGGGCTGACAGGGAACCAGGGCAACAGGGCGTACTAGGCCGGGTTTACTGTCAAACGTGGTTTTAAAAAATATTACTTTTCCCATAGTTACCTCAAAAGCCCCTGTTGAAAATTGTATTCTTGTCAAATATTGTGACACCAAAAAATAAAAGTAAATCTTTTTTTTTTATTTTCTTTGTGTGTACATTTTTGTTTTGCTTCTCTGAGTCACAACATACATGGAGGCCTGTACACTAAACTTAAGAGACGACTGTTTATAAACACTGTCTTAGGTTAAAAAAAAAAAAAACTGCTTTGAAAAATGAGAATAAACTTCTTTTATCCCTCTCTAAAAGAGCTGAAAACCGGTTTCATGATCTGCAAACTTGATTTAATTCAAATGGACTTGAGTCACAGAAAGCCTGTGTGCCTGCAGCTCAGCCTCCCCTGGGGAATGACAACAAACTGCAGCCTAGCAGAGTCATCCACATACATGTGAGGGTCCTGATGGGCTACCTGTACGACGAATAATAAGAACCATTTACTGATGGACTATTTTGGAAAAGACCAACATTTAGTTAGGGAGGGTATACATTCATACCAACTATAAAACACCCTCTTCCTCATTCAAGAGCGACTCGGTGAACTACAGTGAGCTGTGCTGCTGTGCTTTTTGTATAACGATACAAACGATACACACCCCTATCGCGATACGATATATAAAGTCTAGAAAGGATCAAGAGCAATCATTTCTGATGCAAGGGGATGACCTTATAAAGTTAACCAGAAGAAATCTGCACAGCAAATTAGCAGCTTTTCCCATGGTTATACTCTGCATTTACCATAGTTTAGCATGTTTGGTTTTTTTTTTAAATATACTTTACAATGCTCGCCTTTGCTTTCACTGTGCTTTCTTACACTTCGCTATGCTTCTAATGGAAAATCTTTATGAGGGACGCTCTGGTTGCACAGGGGTTAATGAAAGTTGGTAAGAAATCTAATCAGTTGTTTTTTTTTTCCCACAGTTTTCCACAGCAGGAACAAAGCCACAGGATTAGCCTGCTAGCGCTGCTTTATTTCGGTAGGAAACGCGAGCAATCTAGTGCAGCATACAAGTATTGACTGGTTGAATGAAGCCTCCATGTGAACTAAACTGTGGTCTGGTGCCTCATCACACAGTGCTTCATCACAAAATAATGAACCAGAGACAAACTCCTCCCTCTACACAAACATCTATCAATCAATCAATCTTTATTTTATATAGCGCCTTTCATAGTGGACCACCATCACAAAGCGCTTTACAAGATACAGTAAAAAACAATGCATAATACATTAAATACACTGAAAAACAATGCATAATGCATTAAATACAGTGAAAAACAATGCATAATGCATTAAATACAAGGCTAGGATGTAGCTCTTGGGTGGCTGCACGGTGAGTCTGCATTGTGAAAAAAAGCGGTCGGCTAACGGCAGACGCTTCGGAGGACAGCGTGTGTTCATCTTCACCCCTCCCGAGTCAGCGCGGGGGTGGTAGCGGTGAGCTGAGCCTAAAATAATTGCACACTACTAAATTTAAAAAATCAGCTAATAACAGACATCAGAAATCAATCTGCACCATCCTCTCTCAATAACATCACAGCAATCGCATCTTTAGCAACTCTTCTTAATAATCAGTCCAATATTGTCCAGTTAAAATATTAAAAATACACATGGGATTAATAGCTAGTATTACTATTTGTAGAATAATAAATATAGTACCTCTCTCTGTCACTCACACACACACACTCTTTTTTGAAAACAGCAAAAAGACAACCCAATGAAAATTATTATCAGCAGTATCCTAATAGGCATGTGAGTAAGTAACGATGATAAATGCTGTTTTATAATCAAGTTACGTTGCTCCAGGATGTTGTGATGTGGTGTGAGGTTATTATATTGCAACACCTCATGACACCCTGTTGTATCATAATTCTTAAATATTTACTTGTGCGTGCAGGAATCATGCGAGCACTGTTAAACCAATGCATATTTTCTGTAATGAATGCATTGGTACCAATATGTGTGCATTTTCAATAATTGATCAGAGGCTACAAATGATAGTGTGATGATAATAAATATCTTAAATGAATTGTGACTTTCTTTCCCCCTTTTTAGTAGATCTTCCTCTCTCACGCACTCTTTTTCTGGGTTTGCTTTTTGGCTTTTTATGATAAAGCCAAACCACTGTTCTCACTTATAGCAGAGGGATGAATTAAAATATTTTTCTGCATGTCAGCGACATCATCCCCCGCCCCGTCTGTACATTATAAATGAAAAGCATCAGTAAGATCCATTTGAGTGGATGAGTTTGACATGCAGATATACAGATGCCTTCATGAACCCCCAGATTATGCTACTCTATATATATATATATATATATATATATATATATATATATATATATATATATATATATATATATATATATATATATATATATATATATATATATATATATATATATATATATATATATATATATATATATAACAAATGAGAATGAGGCTGTGTGGTCCAGTGGTTAAAGAAACGGGCTTGTAACCAGGAGGTCCCCGGTTCAAATCCCACCTCAGCCACTGACTCATTGTGTGACCCTGAGCAAGTCACTTAACCTCCTTGTGCTCTGTCTTTCGGGCGAGACGTAGTTGTAAGTGACTCTGCAGCTGATGCATAGTTCACACACCCTCGTCTCTGTAAGTTGCCTTGGATAAAGGAGTCTGCTAAATAAACAAATAATAATAATAATAATATTGTGACAGGATGGCTTGGTGGGCAACATCACCAGACTAGGAAATAGACACACAACAGTACTGTGGGGTGAGTCACCAATGCACTCGCATTTATTAAACAAATAACCACAAATAACAAAACATGAACACACCAACGAAAACACACAAACATGAACACAAACATGAACACACAAACATGAACACACATACATAGACACACAAACATGAACACACATACATAGACACACAAACATGAACACACAAACATGAACACACAAACAAAAAAGCCACGCTAGCCAAACAAACAAATACAACACGAAAAATAAAACAAACATCGTCTGGAATGCAGCCAGCCGGGTGGCAGTTGTTTATCTTGCTTTGTGACGGATCTCTCTCACTCTCGCGTTCCTCTTAATTCCTGCAGCGCTCAGCTGCTACACTTTTTAACCAATCTGAAGACGGACGCATTGTGCACGTGTTCTCTTTGGCAGGGAAGATAATTGCCTGCTTCCTCTGCCAACCCAAAACCACAACAACAATAATACAAAATACATTTTAATAACAAATAAACATAGGAGCGGGCCTACCCCATCACAGAACATCATGTAGATCTTTTATTTAACATCATGAAATCAAAGAAACTAAAAAATCGCAAAAGTCTACCGGAAGCCATAATAGTAGTACAGTATTTCATATTAGATTTCGAAATGTCATATTTTAAAATTTGACCGTTTTTTTTGTTATGTGTGTAGAAAACTACAAGGCGAGTGTGTAATTCACTATGTTAACGTAACATTATTCCGCACATTTCATTCGACTTTATGAAGCAAAATGAGTTAATTCTATTGGGGGATGCAAAACTTTTGGCCACAGCTGTAGTGTTTGTGCTTCTCTTTTCAAGCTGAAAGCTTCCTCCTGTAGGAACAAGCCCCCCCCCCCAGGACTTTCTTTTTTTTTGTTTGTGTCACAAGATCTGCACTACACTCCTAACCTAAAATTACCTCCCTCTTATTTGATGAGCCAGCCTTTCACAGGCCTAGTGACAGCTCCATGTGTGTGTCCCTGCCTCCCTGCCTCCCTGCCTCCCTGCCTCTCCTCACACCTCAATAGATCTGTTCTGGATTACATATCAAGAATCGGGGTCGAGCAGTAGCAGACTAAATAGCTCTGCCCTGAACTAGTAACTGAGAGAAAAGGAACGTTACATACAAAACCTCTCCCAAAAGCACAGCAGAGTGTAGTAATGGTACAGCATGGTAAAGCATGGGACAGCATAGGTACGCATTGTAAAGCATAGAGAGGTACAGTAAAGATAGTAAAAAGCATGGCAAACTGTGGTGAGCTATGCATATAGTATGACACTGGGAAAAGCATGGGGGTAAAACTGGGAAATGACCGTGGGAAGCTTTTAGAAGGGTTTTAACATCACTTCGGAAGAGAGTGGACAGAAACAACGAGCCTGTGAGTAACACCAACCCCTCGCCACGGCTGTAATCACAGCTCTCAGTGTGACGGCCATGACGGGTACCAACAGCACACAATTAGAATTAGCATCGACATGCTTCATCACAATGTCAGAGTCCCCAAAACTGAAAGTGTAAGATACAGATACACAGACAGACAGAAACCCCCTATCATCCCCACAGTACTCGTAATAACTCAAACTAAATCATGTTAATACCAGGTTTCACCACAATCAGATAAGCGGTTCTCCAGATAGGCCTATATGCAGAATGTGTGAAGTATGGCAAGCGAGTGGATTTCATCTGCAGTGGGGGATAAAAACAGATAAGTGACACACAGACAGACTCCATGTCCACAAATTTTCTGATAAACTCAATAACTAGAGCTAGAGAAGGTGCCATCCCAATGGGACCAGTGATTCTCTATGTATAGTAGATACGCTATATAGATCAGGCGCAGATTAGGAACTGAAAGAAACGCTTTGATATCAAGAGAGACTGGACAAAAAGAGCGACGAAAAGTGCAGAACATAGGAGAGGAGGCCGTTCAGCCCAGCAAGGCTCGTCCTTTCATTATTATTTGTTTATTTAGCAGACGCCTTTACCCAAGGCGACTCACAGGATGTGTGAACTATGCATCAGCTGCAGAGTCACTTACAACTACGTCTCACCCGAAAGACGGAGCACAAGGAGGTTAAGTGACTTGCTCAGGGTCACACAATGAGTCAGTGGCTGAGGTGGGATTTGAACCGGGGACCTCCTAGTTACAAGCCCTTTTCTTTAACCACTGGACCACACAGCCTCCTTCATAGCACCCCATTCACCGGGCTAGGGGGACCTCGTTTACCAGGACAGACTCGCTGTGTTTTTAATGTCCCCAGTGTTGCAGACACTTCTCCTGGGAGGCTGTTCTGTTCATAACTATTTAAAAGGGTTTCCTCCCTTCTGTTCTAAGCTTACTTCCATCGATGTCCTCACATCCGAATCTCTGTGCTAAGTTTAAATGTCTAGTCACAGAAAGAGCAGGGATTGGTGCTCAGAGGAGAGCCAAAGAATTGTTTTCCTACAAGGACTCAGACTCCCAGAAGCACCTCCCGTGTGCCAGCTGTGTTAACAAAATAAGAAACATTACAAACGAGAGGAGGCCATTCGGCCCATCTTGCTCGTTTGGTTGTTAGTAGCTTATTGATCCCAGAATCTCATCAAGCAGCTTCTTGAAGGATCCCAGAGTGTTGGTCCAGACTCCCACAATTCTCTGTGTAAAAAAGTGCCTCCTATTTTCTGTTTTGAATGCCCCTTTACCTAATCTCCATTTGTGACCCCTGGTCCTTGTTTCTTTTTTCAGGTCGAAAAAGTCCCCTGGGTCGACACTGTCAATACCTTTTAGAATTTTGAATGCTTGAATCAGATCGCCGCATAGTCTTATTCGTTCAAGACTGAATAGATTCAATTCTTTCAGCCTGTCTTTTAAACCCGGAATAATTCTGGTTGCTCTTCTTTGCACTAGTTCTAGAGCAGCAATATCCTAGCTGAGGTCTTACTAATGCATTGTTTTAACATTACTTCCCTTGATTTAAATGCAACTATTATTTTTTTATTATTATTATTTATTTCTTAACAGACGCCCTTATCCAGGGCAACTTACAATTGTTACAAGATATCACATTATTTTTACATACAATTACATTATTTTTTACACATTATTTTTACATACAATTACCCATTTATACAGTTGGGTTTTTACTGGAGCAATCTAGGTAAAGTACCTTGCTCAAGGGTACAGCAGCAGTGTCCCCAAGTTAAATACTTTAGAGTGTATTTAATCAACCTATAACCAGATATTAAGCACTAAAGGGTGAAGCATGATTAGAGCATTTTACAGCACTGGGGACTCCCGCTGAACTGCACCAATGATCTAGCCAAGGTTATCCTGACAAAACATTATGGAATCCACACAGAGTCACCAGTGGTGTGAAATGCTCTAAAAATCAAGCAGTGGTCAGTCTGTATCCTGGATTGCATTAACCAGCTATCTGTGGTTTTCCTTGAAATACAACTAAAAGCACGTCTGATGCAATCCAGGGGGTCCCTGGTGTTGTAAAATGCTCTAATGTGGTTTAAGAGGGTATTGGTTAATTAAGTACCAAACAAAAAAATCTGCTTGTCTCACGGGGCGCCACGCCAGTAGGGGCCGCTGCAGAGCGGTGAGGAGAAACAGTCCCTGCTGGTTTTGCCTCCCTCACCCAGCGCCAGAGTCAATGCTCCCTGTGGAATCCCCAGTGAAGAACTTCACACAGCCAGGAACCTGCGCTCCCCTGACTGTATGACTCCCTCAATCTGTACCTTTACATACTGAAACAGAACCCCCAGCTCTGCCTCAATCTGTACCCCTCTATACTGTAACAGAGCCCCCAACTCTCCCTCAATCTGTATTATACTGTAACAGAGCCCCCAACTCTCCCTCAATCTGTACCCCTCTATACTGTAACAGAGCCCCCGACTCTCCCTCAATCTGTACCCCTCTATACTGTAACAGAGCCCCCGACTCTCCCTCGATCTGTACCCCTCTATACTGTAACAGAGCCCCCGACTCTCCCTCGATCTGTACCCCTCTATATAGTAACAGAGCCCCCGACTCTCCCTCGATCTGTACCCCTCTATACTGTAACAGAGCCCCCGACTCTCCCTCGATCTGTACCTCTCTATATAGTAACAGAGCCCGCGTCTCTCCCTCGATCTGTACCCCTCTATACTGTAACAGAGCCCCCGACTCTCCCTCGATCTGTACCCCTCTATACTGTAACAGAGCCCCCGACTCTCCCTCGATCTGTACCCCTCTATACTGTAACAGAGCCCCTGTCTCTCCCTCAATCTGTACCTCTCTATACTGTATCATAGGAACTTCCCTAAATACTAGACCATCCGATCATCAACAACATGTTTGGAAGTTCCCTATATTTCCCACCCTTCTCTCTTACATCAGTTTATATTGCACAGCCAAAATAAATAATCAGAGACTAAAATAAGTTTGAAGAAAACATTGCTTTGTGTTTCTTTTTTACAAGTTGTATAAGATGTATATTACACGGTCTAGTGTGTGATATTAAATGACACATGTAGTGTCTGCTACTGTATGTCTTGGGCTTAAATCCAAGACAGGCATGGAGACTGAACTGCTCCCTCCCTCACCCCCTAAGAGAAAGGGTGCTCCCTCCAGCCCAGGGCAGGCTTGAGGCATGGAGACTGAACTGTTCCCTCCCTCGCCCCCTAAGAGAAAGGGTGCTCCCTCCAGTGCAGGGCAGGCTTGAGGCATGGAGACTGAACTTTTCCCTCCCTCGCCCCCTAAGAGAAAGGGTGCTCCCTCCAGTCCAGGGCAGGTTTGAGGCATGGAGACTGAACTACACCCTCCCTCACCCCCTAAGAGAAAGGGTGCTCCCTCCAGTCCAGGGCAGGCTTGAGGCACGGAGACTGAACTGCTCCCTCCCTCCCTCCCTCACCCCCTCCAGTTCAGGGCAGGCATGAATATATGCTTTTTCTACATTAATAATAATAAACACTGCTGTACCAACACAATATGAGCTCCGGTTCTGTTGAAATTATTAAAAATGCATTTTAATCTGCACGACTTTTAACCTGCTCCAGAATGCTACGAAGGTGGCAACTGTGCCAGCGCAATGCGGAAATGGTTCAGCTTGTCAATATAAATACTAATAACAATACTTTTGTTTAATACAGTAACATCACACGAATCAGATAAACAGATAAACAGCCAAACCCCGCCCTAACTACACCCTGTGTTAGCAATATCAGAACTTCCTTAAGAAACACCACAACGACACGAGTCTGGCCTCCTAAACCAAAAACACAGCTAAGGGTACAGACAGTATAGTTACGCCCTCTAGCAGACAACGAACAAAGCTGTTGCTGACTGAAGGAGCGAAGTACCTTTGTATAATAATAATAATAATAACAATAATAATAATAATAATAATAATATACCGGTGTTATGAAAACTAAAAATTAACTTACCACTTTTTTGTACACTCTACCACCAGTTCTTGGTAGGACGCCACGAACTGAAACTTAGATGCTCGCTTTCCAACTCGCTGAAGTCTTTTCCAAACCGAAGTCATTTTAAAAAAATATATATATATTATTATTACTATTATCTAATTGACTTTTTCAGGAACATTAATTTTCTGTTAATAAAAAATAATTAAAAAATAAAAACTTTTTTTTCCTCCCCTCCAAGTATTGACGCCGCGTTCATGTTAATGCAATGAGTTGATGGAAAAATAAACCTTTTTTTTTTTTTTTTAAAAGCACTTGTTGAGTTCTTTTGAAGCCGCCGAGGAGGTTGTGGTCCACCTTGATCCCTCCATATCAACACCTGCACGAAGAAATCCAGCTGCAAACACTTTTTTTTTTTAGAATAAGAGGAACCATGGAAAAATCAAAGGCACCTTAAATGCTAGTGCCACTAAAAAAATATCTGTCCTCGACGTGGTCACAGAGCAAGGGCGGCGAGATTAGCAAACTATTCCCCTGTGTTCTGTGCTGGTAGGATTTCTGCAAATTACAAACTGCAACAGGGCACCGCGGCTCGCCATAAAGCTGTCAGATGAGTGTCCCCGAAAGGGTTAACCAGAAGACGAAGAGGGTGCCCATGTCTCCGCCCCTCCCGTTCACAGATTTGATTATCTTTGCTTGTAATTTTTGTGTTCGTCTTGTTACAGCAAGCAAGAGGAAGTTCTTGTGAGTACACAATTCGAGCCAACAATGTGAAGTGTCTCTGTGACAGAGCGCTGCACCGCCCAGAGAGAGAGAGAGAGAGAGAGAGAGAGAGAGAGAGAGAGAGAGAGAGAGAGAGAGAGAGAGAGAGAGAATATAATATACTGCTCCTGAGACTTAGTTCTTTGTGAAAACTAAACTCTGAGCGGCCTGCAAACTAACTCCTACTCCGACTGCCTGACATCATTCAAATCCGGAGCTACCGTGACTCGACATACACAACAGTCATCCATAATTTAAAACATTATTATGACGACACAGTTTAACAAGACTTCTAATCCAGTTCAGAGTTTAAAATAAGTTGTTCGTAAAGAATGGTAAATTCATAGTAATATCATTTTATTATTATTATTATTATTATTATTATTATTATTATTATTATTATTATTATTAGATAAAGTTTGATAAAGACCTAAGGATGGCATGCTAATGCTTCTTCTGTTAATACCCTCCCATTTTATATTTGTATAATTGTGTCTGATTAATTAATTTTCTTAGCTACTGTACCTGCTTATTAATGGTCTGCTGTGTACTGCCTGGTATAATATATACATCCATTTTAAATACAATGTCAAAATGCTCGGTCATTCTGTAATATACAAAAGATGCATCTCCATGGTGTCAGTTTCAGTCACAATGGGCTAGACAGCAGATTGGAGCTGCTGATGTTTCAGAATGGCTCTATGGTGCTATTGCAAGGGTCGTCAGTGCTGTGTAGCACTTACAAACACACTGGCCCTCCCTTCCTGAACCTTTAACTGCAGTTCAGAGTGGAACTCATACTCTCTCAAATGACTGAGAAAGAGGAACTGCAACTGGTGTGGATTTGTAGATCGCAACAGTATCTATTCAGGGATACCAAGATCCGTAGTGGGAATACATCTGTATTATAAGGGTCTAACAGAGGCTCTTGTGGGCTGCATTCAGAGTCTAGCTGCACGAACAGCATGCATTTCACGTGGAGAGTGGGGAGCAGTGCCGAGTTTGCGAATACTACAAGTTGATCTGAAACTTCCCTTTAAGAAGCCGCCGCCCCTAGGTTTACAGGAAATGATGTATGGTGCTTGTCAGTCTAAAAGCAGCACACAGCTGCACATTTGCACAGTACTTTATAAATCAACTTCATTGTCAAACTCGGGGTTTAAAAGATATATAAACAGGATTGCTGTTTTTCAATGTTTATTTTTCAGGGGCTACAGACTGTAAACCACTCAGCTTTCAGAGTGTTTGACTGGGGCCCTTCGTTGGAACCCCATGGACCCTGTTAATCATACAACAGGTTTCAGCACTTTTCCGACCAGCTGAGCGGACGACGCGCTGCGGTTGTATTTGAAATATTTGCATTTAAAAAACAAATGAAGGACCAAAAGATTTTAATCACAATAAGAGTAAAGCGGATGTGAACTACTGCCCCCTGGAGGACAAGGACAAGGGCTCACCAGATACCTGGCCAGTAGGAGCCACTGTAGTGCGGTGAGGAGAAACAGTCCCTGTTTTTGCCTCCCTTACTGAACACAAGAATGCGACACTACCTCTGGAATCAAAGATTTGAAACTATCTGAATATAAACTAAGCTGTTATATATATATATATATATATATATATATATATATATATATATATATATATATATATATATATATATAGCTGAGTGCATAACTGCCCTAAACCTGTAAAGACATTGTCTTTTCAATACAGCGAATGTCTTTCAGAGTTTACATGGCCCCTTCAAGTTTGTCCCAAGCCTGTTTCACAATGGAGAGAGCAGTGCTTTCACCCTGCATTGTGTGTGCTCCAAAGTCTAGAGTTCAGCCTGAGTCAGCTCTATTAAGAATGATAATGCGCTGAACTTAATTTTAGGAAACAACAGCAGCGATTTGCTGATATTTCATTATAGAACTACCATGGAATGTAGTTGCTGAAATCGCCACAGTCTTATTTTGTGCTCTTTGAATAGTCACTGAGTCACTGAGCAGGCAGTGACAGGAATAGCCAGCCCTGCCCAGAATGTCACCATCGCACAGGAAACTGTATACTGTACTTGAGCTAATAAATACAGAGCTGCACCTCAACAGGGTACTGTCTCTTCAACGAGAGGCAGATAGAGGGCTAGCCTGGGGATCGGTTACCCTGTTTACCCCACTCGGACTCCTCGCTCACTCAATACCTAGGGTACATCAATATTAATACAACATACAGGAGACTGCACCCTGGAGGGGAGGGGAGGGGAGGGGAGGGGAGGGGAGGGGAGGAGGGGAGGGGAGGGGAGGGGGGGAAGTGAACAGAATTATCTCTTTTGGCAACTCTACTTCAGTTTATAGCATTAGTATGATAAAGAACACAGAAATAGAAGTCAATTTGAAAATAAGAACTCATTAAAACTTGAGTTGGATAATATACAGATATGGCCAAAAGTTTTGTGTCACCAAATAGAATTAACTGATTTTGCTTCATGTAGTCGAATGAACACCTGCTGAATAATGTTACGTTAAGATATTGAATTAGATACTGCTTTGTAGTATCCCATAGTCTTAAGGAAAAACTGACAACAATTGAAAAACGTGACATTTCGAAATGTAACATGAAATACTGTACTACTATTATGGCTTCCGGTAGACTTTTGTGATACCATTTTGTAGTTTCTTTGATAACATGTTGTTAAATAAAAGATCTAAATTATGTTCATATAGTTTTTTATTTTATTTTATTTTATTAATTATGTCTCATTCCTAAAACTGTAGGCGATGCAAAACTTTTGGCCAGAGCTGTATAATCTACTCCATGCACTTCTGACTTACGATTTAATTTCTTAAATGCTGGAGTCCCATTCTCTTGAGGTCTCAGTTTGGCAGTTTCTCCTGAGTTCGGAAGCTGTTCATAGGCACTTGTAACCAAGTCTTTATGGAAGAGCGAGCCAGCGCCATCTAGTGCTGTGCCACTTTGGATCAAGTTACCTTTTGCTTTGCTGGTAATACACTAGCTGTGCACTAGATAGTGCTGGCGCTTACTGATATATGAACACTGATCTAGCCTACATTATGTAGGGCAGCCGACTAGAACTGAAGAGAGGGGGGGAGGCTGACAGAGTTGAAAGGTCACATTGTCACATGATTTGAATGGAATGAGAAAGGCTGTTCAGTCTCCAGAAAAGCTCCAAGCAGCAATAAGCCAGGTACAGGCAGGGATGGAGAAACATGATATGAAGGCAATACGAGAGCAACAGAAACCAGAACCACTCAGAATGATTGCAGACTCCATTAAATAGTCATTGTTAAAAGTAATGACGTACTCTTTAATGTTCAAGTATTAAACTTGCCTGTGTGTGTGTGTGTGTGTCTGCTGGTCTGTCTCTGTCTTTAGGTGTGTTTATAATTAAACATTAGCAAAGTGTTTAAGGTTTTAACAGTTATAAAAAGTATACATGTCAAACATATTCATGTTGATTGTTAGTGTTTACATAGCCAGTCAGTGTAGAGTGGAGCTCGTTTATTCAAGGTTCGAATCCTTGTACACAAATAACATACTGCAGTATTTATAGAAACTGCAAGAGAGAAGTTTTTAAGAGCCAGTGAGAGGTGAGTGCACTGCGTTCTTCCATGGGGAGCGCAGCGGGGAGCAGAAGGGGTGCAGGAGGGGAGGAGGGGGAGAGAGGGAGGGGGGTGAGGGGGCGGGGCTAGGGGGAGAGGGGAGGGGTTTCCTGTTCTCACAGTTTTGCCTTTGCAGGAATTTCCTGTAATTTTAAGAAAATCTGTGTGAGCCTGAGGAAGATATACTGCTTCGTGGGAACTGTCTGTCTGTCTGTCTGTGACTCTCTCTCTTTGTCTGTATGTGTTTCTGTGCGTCTGTCTGTGTGTTCATCTGTCCATGACGCTGTATCTGTGGGTGTGTGTTTAGTGCTGTACTCACAAAAACAACGCATCAGCAATTGTGAGCCGATTGTCGCTCCCATTTCCTTCCTGTTTCTTCCATTATTAGGCGTGCCTGGTCACAGGTTTGCAAAGCACATGGAATTGAAGGGAGAGGGAGGGCGGAGGGGGGGGGGGGAGTGTTGGTGACACAGACAGTGAGGTAATGAGGAATGACTTTCAGCAGGCTTTCACATGAATTTCTGCACAACTTTAAAACAGAATCCAATTGAATGGAGAGGCCAGGGCTGGACACAAACATCAGGGTTCAAAGAACAGCGCCTTACCATCCAACTGGAGAGCCAGCTCTGAATGAGAGCTCAGTCGCGAGGAGGAGATCCACACAGAATGTAATATTGAGACTACAGCACTTCAGATCTGCTCAAAGAAACCTCATAAATTCATTGAGAAAGACTTCTAGCTGAATCGTTTGTCATTGAATTTTATTAAGTCTCTTTTAGTATTAAAGTACAGCTCTGGCCAAAGGTTTAGCATCACCCTATAGAATTGTATCTAATTTTGCTTCATAAAGTCGAATGGAAGCTGCTGAATAATGTTGCGTTCACATATTGAATTACACACCTCTTTGTAGTTTTCCATATACTTCACGAAAAACGGACAAACTGAAAAATGTGACATTTCAAAATCTAACATGAAATACTGCACTATTATCAGGGCTTCCGGTAGACTTTTGCGATATCATTTTGTAGTTTCTTGATGTTAAATAAAATATCTAAATTATGTTCATATATATTTTTTATTTTTTAATTATGTCTCAAACTTAAATTCTAAGGTGCTGCTAACTTGTGGTCACAGCTGTAAGCACTGTTGAGTAGTTATGAATAAAATACAGGACTTACACAATTTACTGTTGACAGTGCCTAAAAGTGAGCTCAGCTAATTCATGGCTTATGGAATAACGAATCTGGAGGGCTCTGAACGATGACTGCAATGCCACAGGCCGGTGTGCCGCAGGGCTGGTTATTTCAGCGTGCCAGCGGTGTGCGCTGTCCTGGGGTGATGACACAGTTAAATATAGCGAGGCCCGCTCACCCCACAGGTGCAGGGTATTTCCAGGGAGGGGAAGGGCTGAGATCAGAGGGGACAGCTGGTTGCTGCATTTAGAAAAAAACATTTGAGCTGGACAGCTTCCTGAAGTCAAGGACAGAACACTGTGGAAGAGAGAGAGAGAGAGAGAGAGAGAGAGAGAGAGAGAGAGAGAGAGAGAGAGAGAGAGAGAGAGAGAGAGAGAGAGAGAGCTGACATTCACACACACACTGAGACAGACATACTGACATGCACACACACACACATACACACACCAGGGGCAAACACTTTTTCATCAAAAGTTCCATAATGACAGCATTACAAGCCCACACGCAGACGTACCAGGTGAAACAACATGTTTATGAAACCTGTGATGTCAGAGGTTAATAGTGTTTTGACTGTTGAAAACGATATAATAAATCATGTTAAAGTCATTTTCACGTTGAGCTAGTCAGTCTTACTGACCTGTCCTGCACTTCCATTGGCTACATAGGTCTCAAATGTGCAGTTTTGAAAGAAACACATGTTATAGTATAGCACATTAAAGGAGTGTTAACCCATGCAGTTCCTCGCTTCGTATTAGGATCAATAAGATATCCCTGCCCCCCCAACGGCTGTGAGTCTTTGAGTTCTATAACTGGGATCCCCTCTATGTGATTGACAGTCCAGTTCAGGCCTCTCACTGCCTTATAAGCTGAGATATCACAGGAATGGAAAGCCAGGCCATGTGTTTATGTGAGCGCAGTGCAGAACTTGGGAATGAAACCAAAACCAACAACCACTTACTGGGAATAAAATAAACCCTGCCTCCCTTTCACACTGGAGCCTCTTAAAGGCAAAGGGTCCTTTCAAGTAAGAACATGCATTACATTATTACATTGCATTTACATCATTATTACTATTTCAGTAAAAGCCATCCCTGCCACGGCTGTAAATCCAGCGTTAGAGCCATCAGTATGGCGTGGGTGACCCTAATGTGCTGTATATCAACATCATGTGCAACGAAGCAGAACATATGAAATGCCAAAGCGAAGTATCCCGAAAAGTCATTCTCAGTGTAAATGGGACATACAGACAGACGGATGTACGGACGCCTCCATATCACAAGCATCTGATACTGTCAATAACTTCTGTGAAATCATATTTATACCAAGTTTCATTACAATTGGATGAGGACCCCTGCGCTACCCTGACTGTGTGACTCCCCCCTGCACACCCCACAGCAATGCCATTACCAGGGGAGACCCTAGGGGACCCCTGCGCTCCCCTGACTGTGTGACTCCCCCTGCACGCCACGCGGCCGTGCCTTTACCAGGGGAGACCCTCGGGGACCCCTGCGCTCCCCTGACTGTATGACTCTCCCTGCACAACACGCAGCCGTGCCTTTACCAGGGGAGACCCTCGGGGACCCCTGCGCTCCCGACTGTATCTCACCCTGCGGCCGTGCCTTTACCAGGGGAGACCCTCGGGGACCCCTGCGCTCCCGACTGTATGACTCACCCTGCAGCCGTGCCTTTACCAGGGTAGACCCTTGAGAACCTTTATTTTTAACAGCACATTCAGGGCTGTGTTGAGTTAGAACATTAGGAGAGCCAGTATAATGCTAAGACCTCTGACACAGATTCCAGTCTTCCTTTTGCCATGCAAGTCTTAGAACCAGAAAGATTTATCTGCATGTAAAACGTCCCTGACAACCTTGCTCCTCCCTCCCCTTCCCCAAGGGAGTCTGCAGCGTGTGTCCTGTATGTACTTGAACAAGGACAGCTGATCCTGCACAGTACTGCCGGTCAGGGCCAAGTGAATACACATCACCACCTGCTGGTGGAAAAGCACAATAACGCCTAAAAAAATTATTGTAGTCACTTCTTGACATTTAAAAAAGGACCACGGCTAACGCAGAACGCAGAAACCAGAAAGCGCTTCAACAGTGCAAGTCAAACCCTACACGTCACACGACCGCGCTTTTCAGATCATCCTGCTAGAAAACAGCATCAGAGGAGGGAGGGAGTGGCTTCGATAGCTGGATCTTCAAAGAATATTTCCAGCTGCAGCCTGACCAAACCCAAAGCTGTATCTCTGTAAAATGCAAACTGTGCCTGAGAAACTGTTTCTAACTGTAACTGGTTGTTTTTTTTCAAAGTTATCAATTACTGTAACTCGTTACAAATTTGTTCAAGTAACTTGTAACTGTAACAGATTCATTTTTAAATGAAACTTCCCCACACAGTGTTTCAGTGACATTTCTTTGAGCACTACGTTGTTTCAGAGATTTTATACAACATTACCAGCAGCAGCAGATCCATATCAAAAAGGACTCAATTTATTTGACCGTGAAAAAACATGTTTGGAATGATCAGACAGGAAAATTTGAAATGCATAATTAATTTATTTGGTTAAAAAACTAAAACACATGAAAAAAGACACACACACTCTAATAATAATAATAATAATAATAATAATAATACCGTGATGTGTTTAAAAGTGCAGCAGCATATAAAAGTGAAGACCCTTTATTCTCTGTTTTTACCGAAATATTCCTGGATTTTACAAAAGCCACAGGTCTGCTTCAAGCAGGTGAATCCACGATGAAATCCCATGACTTTCCATTCAGAGCATACGTTTACAGGCATGTGAAGATGAGGGAGTGGCAGTGTGATACAGGTGTGTGTGTTTAACATTATTACTGGCACAGGCTGACTGTACCAGCTGCACATGGTTTGCACTCACAGAGAATAGAGGAAGCAGGTGGAGCTGCTTTTTCGATAGTCTCAGTACTACCCCCAGGATTTACCTGGAAAGCTCAGAAATTAAATTATTTTCATCAATACTGATCAGTTTTCTTTTTTTCATTAACACTGATAAATTCCCAGATGTTACACTCAATTAAAAATAATAATAATAATAATAATAATAATAATAATAATAATAATAATAATAATAATAATAATAATAATAATAATAATATTGGGTCCTGTTTTCATTAATCCTGCTTCTCTATCCCACCTTGTTGATAATTTGCCCCTTTCTGAAAATAATCACTAGATATTTGATTCAGTGGATTGGGGTCAGTCAGAGTGGGTTGTGGCAGGATCCACTGGTCCCGAGAGCTGTGTGGGGCTGCGTGGGGCTACGTGGTGCTGCGTGGGGCTGTGTGGGAATGCGTGGGGCTGCGTGGGGCTGCGTGGGGCTGCGTTTAAAGTTCTGGTGTATGTAGAGAAGGAGAGATGAAGGCTTGGCTCTGGCCTGTAATCTGAGTCCTACAGCAGGATGTGGAAGGATCCTGGTTAACAATCCTTTGTCTGGAGTTGTGTGGCTGGGCTGGCTTCAAATTGTATAGAGCAAGGCAGGAGAGATGGATGGATGAAGGCTGGTGTCTCGTTTGGGTCTGCAGTCCTACAGAGGGATGTGGAAGGATTCCTGTATCCACTGGTCCCGGGAGTTGTGTGCGGGCTGGGGCAGGCTGAGGGGGGTCCCGGGCGGGGGGCTGAAGTCCTCGTCCTCTTCCTCGTCCTCAGAGAAGCCGTTCTCGGTGGTGAAGGAGCCCTCAGACATCAGGGAGGAGGACAGGTCCTGGAAAGCCCCCTTGTACTCCTGGACGGACTCGTACAGGGACCACAGCTGGCACAGTAGGGACATGTCCAGCTGTCTCAGACCCACCTGGCAGGGACAGAGGGACAGACAAGCATTCAGAAATCAAAACCACATTTACAGCAAGCTTGTGTCAGCGTTGAAGTTTTTTTTAGTAATAGCAAACAGATGTGATTATATATAAAAAAACGAAGAATGCACAATTTTCTCTGAAATAATTTGAAACTGACAAAAGTAACTGGCATCCGCCATTGTTTATTCCATATTTAATAGAAATCAGACATTGCTTTTGATTTTTTATTCAACATAATATTGTAAATAAGAAAACAAATGAAAATGGCATGGACAAAAATGATGGGACCGCTAACCTAATATTTTGTTGCACCTGGTAACAGGTAGTTTGGCCCACTCTTCCTGTGCGAACTGCTCCAGCTGTCTCAGGTTTGATGGGTGCCTTCTCCAGACTGCAAGTTTCAGCTCTTTCCATAGATGTTCGATAGGATTCAGATCAGGACTCATAGAAGGCCACTTCAGAATAGTCCAATGTTTTGTTCTTATCCATTCTTGGGTGCTTTTAGCTGTGTGTTTTGGGTCATTATCCTGTTGGAGGACCCATGACCTGCAACTGAGACACAGCTTTCTGACACTGGGCAGTACGTTTCGCTCCAGAATGCCTTGATAGTCTTGAGATTTCATTGTGCCCTGCACAGATTCAAGGCACCCTGTGCCAGGTGCAGCAAAGCAGCCCCAAAACATAACCGAGCCTCCTCCATGTTTCACTGTAGGTATGGTGTTCTTTTCTTTGAAAACTTCATTTTTTCATCTGTGAACATAGAGCTGATGTGACTTGCCAAAAAGCTCCAGTTTTGACTCATCTGTACAAAGGACAGTCTCCCAGAAGGATTGTGGTTTGTCAATATGCATTTTAGCAAATTCCAGTCTGGCTTTTTTATGTTTTTCTTTCAAAACTGGAGTCCTCCTGGGTCTTCTTCCATGGAGCCCACTTTCGCTCAAAAAGCGACGGATGGTGCGATCAGAAACTGACGTACCTTCACCTTGGAGTTCAGCTTGTATCTCTTTGGCAGTTATCCTTGGTTCTTTTTCTACCATTCGCACTATCCTTCTGTTCACTCTGGGGTCGATTTTCCTCTTGCGGCCGCGCCCAGGGAGGTTGGCTACAGTTCCATGGACCTTAAACTTCTTAATAATATTTGCAACTGTTGTCACAGGAACATCAAGCTGCTTGGAGATGGTCTTGTAGCCTTTACCTTTACCATGCTCGTCTATTATTTTCTTTCTGATCTCCTC
This sequence comes from Acipenser ruthenus, assembly GCF_902713425.1. Classification (NCBI taxonomy): domain Eukaryota; kingdom Metazoa; phylum Chordata; class Actinopteri; order Acipenseriformes; family Acipenseridae; genus Acipenser; species Acipenser ruthenus. The sequence continues at coordinate 2,676,287 of NC_081231.1, read as the reverse complement.
AGACAACTCTCTCCTTTGCTTTCTCTGGTCCATGTTCAGTGTGGTGCACACAATGGTACCAAACAGCACAGTGACTACTTTTCTCCATTTAAATAGGCTGAATGACTGATTACAAGATTGGAGACATGTGTGATACTAATTAAAGAAACTAATTAGTTTGAAACATCACTATAATCCAATTCTTTATTATCTTTTCTAAGGGGTACAAACAAATGTGTCCAGGCCATTTTAGAATATCTTTGTAGAATAAGCAATAATTCATCTCTTCACAGCTTCTTTGCTTTATTCTAGGGCAGCAGTGTGGAGTAGTGGTTAGGGCTCTGGACTCTTGACCGGAGGGTTGTGGGTTCAATCCCCAGTGGGGGACACTGCTGTTGTACCCTTGAGCAAGGGACTTTACCTAGATTGCTCCAGTAAAAGCCCAACTGTATAAATGGGGAATTGTATGTAAAATAATGTGATATCTGTATAATGTGATATAATGTATAATGTGCTATCTTGTAACAATTGTAAGTCGCCCTGGATAAGGGCGTCTGCTAAGAAATAAATAATAATAATAATAATAATAATAATAATAATATTCTATGACATACCAAAGGCATGCAAGTATACATGATAAAATAGCTTTTAATTTCATCACTTTTCAGGAGGAATGAAGCATTATTTCAATGAGCTGTAAGGGTACCAACAAATTTGAGCACGTCTGTATATATATATATATATATATATATATATATATATATGGAAATATGTCAAATGTGACTTAGAGTATTCTCACAGACACATCCATCCACACCATCTTATTGGAAATGGATAAAGACTGCAATTGGATTTTTAAAACCACACTTCAGTATAACTACGTGTTTTAAACACGGCGTTTCGTTTCTTACCATTTCTTTTCGTAGAATGGCGAGGGCTGCGTCGAGGTTGGCCGGCTTGTCCCTGCCCAGTTTGTCGGTGCTGCTGTGCCGGGACTTGCTCAGGTCGTCCTGGATGCGAGTTTTCTTGCTGTAGACCTTCTCAATGTCGCGCCAGGAGCCGCCGCTCGAGTTCAGGATGCCGCTGAGCCCTTTGGGGAGCGGGGGGAGACCCTCAATCGAGCAAGTAGACCCGGCCGGGCCGTCCTGCGGACTGGACTGGAACCCGTTCATACTGGGCGATGGAAATACCTGAGTTCGGCTTTACAATTCTGAGACAAAAAATAGGTCTGTGTTCTCTTTAAAAAAAATAAAAAATAATAAAAAGTGTTGTGTTAAAATATTCAGCTAAAAAAAAACCTTGTGTTATTTAAAAATAGTTTCAAAATCAGATTCAATTTTTTTTTTAGCTCAAATGAATACAAACTTTTCTTTTTTCTTTTAGGAGGGCTACCCTTTACTTAATGACGTGCTTATTATTATTATTATTATTATTATTATTATTATTATTATTATTATTATTATTATTATTAGAAACAGCAAGCCGGTTGTCGGAATGTTAGAATTTCTTTTTCCAAATTTAGCAAGCAGAAAAGGACTTAAACAAGGTTTATATTTTAAATATAACCATGATAAATACAGGTTTGCACAGCAAACTATTAAATAAACAAGTATAAATATATTGTTGTTTTTAATTTTAAATAGCAATTTTAAACGGCTTGCAAAGAACACAACCCGATTTACAATGACTGCTGTAAAAGTATTACCATTAACGTCTTGTCTTAAAATAACGACAGAGACGTCTTACAGTTCTGTGAAAACAGTAGCATCGATTTATTTATATTTTTACCAAACTACCTGGTTACAGGCCGTGTTTTCCAAGCAGATTGCAGACGGACTAATCGTACTATAGTATACTTAAATCAGTAGCCTGTCTAATCTCCTTTGCATCAACGGAAAATCTGCAATACTCTTATACTAACAGACACACGCGAACGCAAATGCATTTGCTGAGAATTTAGCACCAGGTACAGTAATTAAGGATTATGACGCTGGTAATACAAACAATTATTTTAATAGCCTGCAGACGTGTTGTGATTTTTTAAAGGAAATTAGCAGTAGGAATCATACATCGCGGTCCGATATTTGACCGACAACTTCGACACAAAAAAACGTATTAATTTTCAAAATCCATTATTTTGTTTGCGTATTTTTAAATGTTCGCTGCGTTTTTCAGAGGTCACTAATAGACTGTAGTTTGTATTCTCGTGTCCTCAACGCGACTCCTTTTTGTACGATATTGTACAGTTGCTGTATATTTGATTCAGTTATGTATATTTTTTTTTACGCCAGCTCTGCTTAATAATTCCTCTTCCTGGTGTGTTGGATATCCAGCGGGGCTGTCGCCGCTCTCGTCCCCAGCTTCCAGCTCTGCTTCCCGGCAGCGTCCTTTCTTTGTCCCCCTCTGCAGCCAAACCCCTCCCCGGTCTCAGAGAGCTACTCCAGTCCTTCACAATAAGGGCGATCCACCTTCGTGTTAGGGACAATCAAGATGTTATTGTCTCACTCTTTAACGAACCTGCGACATCTACGACAAGGGTCTATAAATGGGAATTTTGCCTAAAAGTGAGGGCCAGAAATGAAATATTTACCTTGGAAGCTTTTTTTCCTTTATTATAACGACTACGCGACAGTTATTATTTCCTCCATGTGTATCGAATCCTATTGCTCTTACGTGTCTCTAAGAATTTGACCGAAAAAGTAGGTCTCTTCAGATATGCCCCGTGGTAGTTAAATTAAAGTTTCCGTAGCTAACATCTCGTTGTAGTGCCGTCACGTGTTGGGAAATTCATCTTACAGACCCTTGCGCTTTCTTTCATCTTAAAACCGCAATTGAAAGTAGTTAACCTGATGTTGGTTATTAGTTGAGGAAGGTAATTTTAAGACTATCCCTAAAGCCAGCTGGAAAAAAAAAGAGCAAAAGAGGATTAATACTGCAGCAGCTGTCAAGTGAAGGTAGCTACACAGACATGTGCACAGGCGTGACCGATAAACACAAGGCTGTGTCAGGAACCCCCATTCACCGAAAACGGGGCTAAATTCAAAATGAGTGGGTGACAATGACGTCATATATGAACAGTGAACAGTTTAATTAAAATTGGATAAGTGGTGTTGAAGTCATTAGGGAAGCAAACGAGGTGTCAGTCTCAGGGTATATTAAAATGACTGATTTACAGAAGTACTTCTGCTCTCAAGATATGTGAAAAAAGGCGAGTGTGACACACAGATAGACACCGCCGTACATCCCCACAATCTGCTACGCTCACAATAACTTCTGCTAAATAATGTTAATGACAAGTTTCATCACAATTTATTAAGCGTTTTCTTTTTCAGATGTATGCAAAATATAAGTGCCGCATGTGTGAATCTGGAGGAGACAGTGGTTATTATTTCATAATGATATCATTAAATCTGACTAATCTCTCCACAGCGAGGGAAGCACGCACAATTCAAGATTTTTAATCTGCCACTATTGTTAAATATGAGCACAAAAACGCAACCTTAATAATAATTTAGTTTTTCTTGGCTCAGTGACCGTATCCTTCCAGAAGTATAGAATCAGTGTGACAGACAGACACCCCTCTTATATAAGTTAACAGGTCTTCTTGTGGAAGTAGCTGTTGTGAGAGATGTTTACTCAGTTTGGAGAGGACCGCGTGAAGCGAAGCAAAATTATTAAAGAGAGACACTGTGCACACAACGTATTACCTGATTACCAGAACACCCCCTGGCATGGAACAGCATCGTGCAAAAGCAGACCATCCCGACTCCTGGAAAACCACAGCTCTACACATGCCAGTCAGATCAAGCATTTCTCTAGATCTATGTAAAAATCTAAGTGTGCCATACAGACAGTCAGTCTCCATATACCCTCTCAATAGCAAAATAAGGACCTTAGCAAGATTCAACACAATTGGACAAGTGGTTCTCTAGAGAACATAAAGTTTACAAGCGAGAGGAGGCCATTCAGCCCATCTTGCTCGTTTGGTTGTTAGTAGCTTATTGATCCTAGAATCTCATCAAGCAGCTTCTTGAAGGATCCCAGGGTGTCAGCTTCAACAACATTACTGGGGAGTAGATGCATGTAGGAAAGGACAAGGGTCTACACAGGAAGTTGTTTAAAGGCATTGCCCCTTCGATCCAACGCTATGAATACAGCTTTATTCAGAACAGAAGGGAGTTTATTATTTTCCCCTTTACTCTTTGTATGCATGCTGCTTTTCTGTTTTGTACTGCAGCCCCAACCTGTCAGCTCTGGAAACACACACTGTTTATTTGTAATTCATTTGCAGCATTTAAAAGTTTCTTTTAAAATGTAAGCTAAAACCAAACAGTGCAAACATATCATACCTGATAGCTTCTATAAACAAGCTTCAGTTACAATCTGTATTATAAAGCTATAAACGTCACTGTCTGGGTATGTATTTACACACGACTAACATACATTCGTCCTGCCAGCTGCAACACAAACGCAGTGAACCCCAGAAGTATCAACAGGGCACCGGGTCCCTAACAGTAATGAGCCAGGGTAACATGCCAATCACAAGTTTAATAAATTAATGCCTACAGAGGAGCATCTCACACATGCGCAGGGACAGAGAAAGGCAAATATTTGGAATACAGGGTTTAGAGCTGACATTCCACATGTCTCATTGTGAATATGCAGTTGACATGACTGGATTGCATAAGATGGAATATTAGCCTGCATGTAATCATACTGAAAGAGAAACAAGACCACAGGATTCCTTCAAACCCCCCAAACTAACCAAACCAGTCTTGATTGTCTTCAAACGTAATTTATTCTCATTGAACATTTTTAACAACACTTTCTGTTCAATCTGGGATGGCGTTTCCCCCCAAAGCTGTCAAATACAATGTACAACCAAAGCCTTGTGACTGTAGGGAGCTGAAGTATGAAAACAATAAAAAAAAATACCGCCTGCATCGCTGTGGCTCAAGAATAGCTGCTGAATTGGAAAGAACCCGGGGCAATTCTCATGTGAACAGAACTGATCCTTTTTCAAGAGCAAATGCCATTTCCTTGTTTATATTAGTTCCGATCCTCTTAACTTTCATGACGTTTGTAATCATTGTGAGTGCTGCTCACTGCAATTACACAAATACTGTGAGTCTAATAGTTTGTTCTGAGCTGCTCTTCAGTTCTAGATGCCTGCCACAGACATGTGTAATGTAGGCTAGATCAGTCAAAGCGACTTTGTATTTGTATTGCAAAACTACAGGAAACTTGCTCCAGTGGCAGATCACTTGCTTCTATAAAGCCACGTTAGCCGATACCGCCCATGTAATATGGCTACGGCAAGCAACTAGAACTGAAGAGCCGCTCCAGAACTCAGATGATGCGTTTGAGCTCAGGGAATAACACAAAGACAGAGAATTGACTGTAGCTACCAAAATGATTCCAAGCCTGATGACTGACGGGCTTTCATCCGTGAACACGAAGGCACTCCTGAGGTGACCTAGCCAGGAAGTGGAAGCATAGCAGGCTTCCAGAGAGAAAGGCATGGAAACTGAGAGCTTCTTTAAGCTAGTGTTGTGTCTTCAAAGGAGAATACAAACCGCTCATTGGAGACCTGTGTAGCCAATGGAAGAGGTAAGATCAATGGAATTGCTTTGTTAAAAACATATAGGGGCCATATTGGGTTCTTGTTGAAATGTCTGTTTGTTTCTCTGGATTTGTGATCGAGTAAAGTTTGGGGTGTTGTTCTTGGCTTTTTCTTCTTCAAGCTGAAAGGATGATTTGAAAAGTTTTGTTCAATAATATTACAATATGAATAATAGCAGCCTGTTCACAGCGGGTGCTGGGGTTGATGCAAGACCTACAATACAGTGTATGTTTTAACAGAACACACCAGATAATATTTCAAAGAGAGATCTGCAGCAGATCAGACAACAGCAATGGGAAATTCAGGTTTAAAACAACACATCACGTTTCAACTCCAATGGTGCTGTCTGGAGCTGTCAGCAGATCTCAAGTAATCCAGTTATTTAATGATCATATAACTGTTCATTAACCAGGTTTTATTTTTTATATGCATGCAAGCAAGCTCACCCTCAAGTATAAGCATTAACTCCCAAACTAGTTATTTCACTATCACACCCCGATCACAGGAAGAGAGAGTGGAACAAACCATCTCGACAGCAGGGGTGCTTACAGGACAAGAGTGTGGAACAAACCATCTCGATAGCAGGGGTGCTTATCCCTTCAGCTTAATGAAGAATCATTTCCAGTACAATAAATAATCAAGACACTAAATACTAATATTTTGATAATTGACCATTCCAACTCTACTCAAGCCTTTTGCAATACTAGCTGATGATGTGTTTGTTTAAAACACAAAAGACGTTTAAGGCTCTTTAGTATATTTACCAGAACATTTCCCAGGGTTTACTAAAGCCATCATTTCATCACTGCTTCCTTTATAAAAGTTTACCAAAGATAATTTGCACAGTAACTTTGCAATATTCCTATTGTTATACTATACATTTAGCACAGTTTGGCAGAATATCTATCTATCTATCTATCTATATATATATATAGATATAGATATAGATATAGATAGGCTTTTACCACATCTCTCTGTGCTTTACAATGCTTACCTATGCTTTACCATGCTTGTCTGGAGAATCCTAACTGCCACATAATTTGAGTGGAATGGGGAAGGCTGTTCAGTCCTGGCAGTTAGGAATGTCCAGACAAGCTCAAAGCAGCTCTAAGTTGGGTACAGGCAGATCTAGAGAAAAATGATAACTTTAATATTGAAGAAAATGTTATTATTTTAATAAACACTTATAAAATCCTGGGAAATGTTACATAAAATACTGTAATAAATCACTCACCAGGGGTTAGTTATACAACAGGTTTCAGCACTTTCAGTTCATGAGTTGTTTCTGAGCAGCTGAGCTGAGCTGTGATTGAGTGGGGAGGAGATACTGGGATCCAAAGCCAACAATAGGAAAGCGTCGGGTATGATTGACACCCGTTTCATTTGCTGTGATTGCGCTTGGATATCCTGGGTGCGTTTGGTCAGCTGCTGGTCAGAAGCAAAGAATGAATTGAAAATGATGGCATTGAGCAGCAAAGCCCCTGCAGCCTGGTGCACAGTTAACAGGTCTCATGATGTTTCAATAAAGAACCTGTCTATAATTACTCTAAAGGGTGAGTGATTTATTACGGTATTTTGTGTGAAAATGAAATGCTGAAAAGGAGCAAGCCTACATAAACTCTAGCGAGTTAATAGCTGTCCCACCACCACGCTTCATAGGGGTGCAATGGAGAATAGCACAGCTCACAGCTGCAGTTCTTTGATGCTGCGGAGAGACTCTGCACAGCTGCGAATCAGATTGCAAAGCTGCACGCTGCTCTCTATTGACGTTGCATGCTGCAGTTCACGCGTCGCCCATTGCAACTTCTGCAGCAACGCATCTTCTGCGCTTTCCAGAGCATTGGGGAAGGGGCCAACATTATTGGGGGAGGGGCTTGCCACTACAGGGATGGGGATAGGGGCGGGGACTTGTGGCACAGAGGCAGGGACAGTGGAAGAGGGGGCGGGGGCAGGGGCAGGGTTAATGAGGACAGGAGGCAAGGCTCGCAGTCCGGAGGCAGCGCCCTCGCAGTGCTCAGGTCTTGGTTGGATGCTTGTTGCAGAAGGGGAGGGGACAGAAGGTGGAGTCCCGTTATGATTGGTTTGGAGGTTTGAAGCTAGCTGGCGTTCTCGAACCTGGGAGAGGGCAGCTTGGGCATTCAGAGCTGCAGGAGAGAGAGAAGAGATAGAATTATATCTTTTGAATTCATTAAAAAAATGAATGACATGTGCGACCAGCACTTTCATGACCTCAGCAGTAAAATTCTGTCAGCTCCAAATATAAACAAGGTTTTCTGGAGAAGTTCAAACTCGATTCAGCGATTGTAGTCCATTGTATTATTATTTCTATTGCTAGCAAGGCTCTAAAAACTACATATCCCACACAACACTGCTGTTACTGCTCAGTGTTCATAAGTTGCAAGAGAGTTTTAAATCATCCCATATCCAGTCAGGATTGAGCTTTTATTTTATGCAGTTTCAGAAGGACGTAAAAAGGTCTCACAGTACCATGTTGCAGGGTGTTGGCCCCGCCCCCTCCTCACAGTACCATGTTGCAGGGTGTTGGCCCCGCCCCCTCCTCACAGTACCATGTTGCAGGGTGTTGGCCCCGCCCCCTCCTCACAGTACCATGTTGCAGGGTGTTGGCCCCGCCCCCTCCTCACAGTACCATGTTGCAGGGTGTTGGCCCCACCCCCCACCCCCTGTCTCAGTACCATGTTGCAGGGTGTTGGCCCCGCCCCCTCCTCACAGTACCATGTTGCAGGGTGTTGGCCCCACCCCCCACCCCCTGTCTCAGTACCATGTTGCAGGGTGTTGGCCCCGCCCCCTCCTCATAGTACCATGTTGCAGGGTGTTGGCCCCGCCCCCTCCTCACAGTACCATGTTGCAGGGTGTTGGCCCCGCCCCCTCCTCACAGTACCATGTTGCAGGGTATGGGCCCCACCCCCTCCTCACAGTACCATGTTGCAGGGTGTTGGCCCCGCCCCCTCCTCACAGTACCATGTTGCAGGGTGTTGGCCCCGCCCCTGTCTCAGTCTCACAGTACCTGGGTTGTCCTTGTCCATGTCAGAGTCCAGCTCCTGGCACGCCACGCAGTAATTCTTCTTCTGCTTGTCTTGCATCAGGATCGTCTGAAACCAGAGACACAGAGAGAGATCAGGGTGAGGAGAGCAGACTGACACACAGAGAGAGATCAGGGTGAGGAGAGCAGACTGACATACAGAGACATCAGAACTATGCATCAACAACTGCTACTGCTGCTGCTGCAGAGTCACTTACAATAGGACCTCGGTTTTAAGTCTCATCAGAAGGGTATATTAAAATGACTGATTTACAGTATGTGGATCTTATGTTCTCCAGATACATGACAGATGTACAGATAGACACACCTCCATATAGCCCTACAATCTGTATTCCTCATAACCTGAACATGAGTAAATTCACTGACACACATTTTGACTAGTGGCTGGTTTCACAGACCCTGATTATCACTAATCTTGGGATAACTGATGTTTTTTTGTGTAAAGCAGCGCAAGACTAGTGCTAATGAGGGTCTGCGAAACCAGCCGATGAAGTCTCTCTCAATGCTGAGTTTTGATTCACATTTTTATATCACTGGGTGATGTGGACTCCACCCCAGCACTGATAAAGTGTGAAGGATCTCCTCACGGGCCCATGAGGAGGGATGGGTGTGTGTGCTGGCTATGTACGAGGCACTGTGAATTATTCACACGTTCACAAACACTTTAGTTAGTGCGGTGATGAACATGTATTTTTTTTTTAAATTGAAATGTAAAATATTCTTTAATTCTGACTTTGGAAAAGTACAATGGCTATGACCAAAAGTTTTACATCACCTAGGATTGAGACAATTAAAAAAAAAAACTATACAAGCAGTTTAGATATTTTATTTAACATTGTGTAATCAAAGAAACTACACAAGGATATCGCAAACGTCTACCGGAAGCCATAACTGTAGTGCAGTATTTCATGTTAGACTTCGAAATGTCACATTTAAATTTGTCAGTTTTTCATGAAGTATATGGAAAACTACAAAGAGGTGTGTAAATCAAGATGTGAACGTAACATTATTCAGCAGGTTTCATTCGAATTATAAAATAAACCTGGTACCCCATCAAAGAAAGGAGCGTTCAACACTCTCCTGTGGAATGGGTGAGATTGTATTTCAGACCTCATGCTCATTTTTGTCACTGAATTCTGAATGCAGTGAATGCAGTTTGTTCAAAGTACTGGAGTCCCTGCACTGCTTCTAGTCCGTTTCTCTTTGAATTGACTACCTTTCTTTGAGCAGTTCTAGTCTTGCATTCAGGGTTAAAGGATCTGGGTCTAGGGTCAGAGGTCAGGAAGGCAGGAGCGCCAGCTGGCTTTTATAAGGAAGGAATTCGATACTGTCACCCCCATTCCAACACGGGCCGTCCCAAGAAGGGACCATCTGCCCCTATTGTTCCGAGATGAGAGAGGAAAAGGGGTGGGGCTCTGTTGATCAAAGCCCATTGTGTGCAGAAGGGCAGAGGACAACAGTGGGGCCGACTTCCTTAAAACCAGCGTTAGTAAGAGCAACAGCATAATGGTGAATGTGAATCAGTATTTCATAAAGCTCATATGATAATGTATAATGCCAATGGGAAAATGGAAACTGGATAACACAGATTTCACTATTATTTTTCAAGCGATTTTAGTCAGCTAGCCTACATGTATGAAATAGATGAGACCAAACTGTAGATATTTTCACAGTCAGAAAAAAAAATAATTTAATTTCCTAAACTTTAACATATTGGGAATGGTTGTAAGCAGTGAGTAAAGCCATTGTAAAAAGCCATCTTATTAAATTATTGCACATGTACCTGTGTGTAAGACTGTGTGTGCACAGGACTTAACTGTACATGGGCAGCAGTGTGATTTAATATTGAATATGGAATAAATTGACCTGTGCACCGACTACAATGTAAACACCAAGGATAAAACCGACAAAATATATATATATTTTTTATTCAGTGTGTCCAATTATAATTTTTTCCTCAATTTGGAATGCCTTTTCTCCTCACAGCAGGAATTCCCCACATGGCTCAGGAGACCCGATCCCACGACAGAGCCAGCTTCCTCTTCTACACCCAGGGACTCGAGAGCGGATGTCAGTGAGTTACCAGCCTCTGGAGGACAAGCCCTGCAGATGTCCGCTCTGAGCTCACTGGACGCCTGACCAGCAGGGATCACTGTATAGCGATGAGGAGAAACAGTCCCTGACGGTTTAACCTCCCTAACCCCCACGGCAGCGACAGAGCCAATGCGATGCTCCCTTCAGTGTCCCCAGCGAAGACCGGTGACTCCGTACAGCCAGGACACGAACCTGCGCTGTACGACTCGCCCTGCGCACCACGCGGCTGAGATTCTACCAGGTGAGCCACTCAGGGATCCCTAACACTGGATAACTTTTCAAGTACACAGAGCTAACAAAATAATTCCTATAAATCTTGTCTAATATGTATCACCTTTGTAGATCTCAAGTTTTCCATCATGATAAATGCACACATTACGTTAGTATTTTTTAAATACAGATTCATTCAGAAAATAACCCAAAAAGAACTCCCAGAGATTCTAGAGCTTTGGCTCTCCTCTGAGCTCCAATCCCTGCTCTTCCTGTGACTGGCGTGTTTTCAATGTCAGTTCCGTCATGCCACCTCTCGAAGTGGAAGTGTAGCATTGAAGTGTCTGCAAGGAGCGAGCGATAAATATTCTTCACTAACAGCTTCAAAGAAATGACCATTACAAATCGAATTCACCTTTACCACAATGTGTGCGTTTTTCATACAGGACCTATGAAATGATGATAATATTATTTCGTTAGCACCATGTACTTTAGACATTTAAACTCTAGACCAGGGGAAATGCGCAAATAAAGATCAAAGCAGAAAATAATGACCTTGAATTGATTTTGTTAACATTATTATACAGGCTTGTTACTTTTCGATATTAAATTAGTAAAGCTTGTTAAACTTCGAATTCCACAAAAATACGTAATAGAATAAATTTATATACGATAAACGTCGGTAGAACCTACTTGCTATTTTTTATTTTCTTACCAAAAATAATCATTTCCTCTAGTCTGTGTAGTTTTCATACATGCTGTCTGTCCCATCTCCGTTCCGCTCTGAATGGCTGGGCGTCGCTGTCAGTCATCTCAACGGTCCGTTAGTACTGTAGTTTCACCCTGTTCTGACAGATCTCACTGACTGAAGCAGTGCAAGAATGCTCTCATTTGCCAGCTACAGCGCCTGGCATTCAAAGCGCCTACTTTGAAATTAGCGGGTTAAGGTGTATGTAAGCATTTGCTTTAGGTGTACGGTGACTGTCTGCCTTCCAGTGACTCTGTCCGGCTGTGCTGAAGCAGGAGAGGGGTGGAGCTCAGACTCTGAATGATAAGTGCAAGTTCAACTATCTAATGTTTTGTTCTGTGCATATTATTTTACTAAATGTATGCTATAAAGGTCTGTGTAATACCCTTTTATATGCTGCGTTTACTACGGTATATTTGAGACAATGTTTAAATGTATAGCTCAGTTGTGACCAAACGTTATTTCAATTAGAATGTTAGTAACCTTGGTTTGGATGCATGTTGAAGATGATAAAGGGGGTTCGCTTATGGCATAAAAGTCTTTTTTTTTTTTTTAAAGCATAAAGGTCGATTTCACCCATTCTCTGCTTGAATTGAAAAATAAAGAAAGAATTTCATGGTAAATTCTTTCTAAAATAAATGTCAATACTAAATCGCCGAGTTGATAAACATATACATGTTTATGTATATGTGCGCTTTTTTGAAAAAAAAATAAGAAAAAAAAGTTTAATTTTCAATGTAAATACTGAGTTTCTGCTCTGAAAATGTTATGTATGATGTTCATAAATATTAAGTTGTATCCGATTGTTTTTCATTTTCGAATGGAAGCTGTTTAAAATGCAGCCTCACATTTTGCGGGTGCGGTGGTTGTATGTGGTCCGACATCTCGCCGGTTCTAGTGTTAATCAATTCCAGCACACCATTGATCAAAACTGCAATTCACAGTATTCTGCTAAAACGAGCTTCTCACAGTGGCAACAACAAATCACTTCAGTTGAAGTCGCTGCTTGCGAGTCAATTAAAACTGGCTTCGAAAGAAAGCAGATCAACAACCACAACAATTACAATCTCTAAAATCTCAATTCCTTAAAGGAAAACAAAAAAAAACAAACGTAATGTTTTTAAAGAACGCATTCTCTAATAGCAACATAAGAGGTCTGGTAAGGCAAGGCAGACAGTAAGGTCCTTTTCTTGTGGTTCTGTTGCCGATTCTGTGTGTGTGTGTGCGTGGGGGTGGACGGGATGGACGGACGGACGGTGACTCACGGAACACTCCTCGCAGCACTCCCCCAGCATCCTGTAACCCTTCAGCAGGTAGCCTCCCATCAGCTTGCTGATCTTGTCCTGCCTCTCGCGCCGGGCCTGGATCACCTTCATCTCCGACTGCGAGGGGGGCTCCCAGTCATCCTCTGAGAGAGCAAGGAGAAGCAGCACAGCGTTACAGCAGAGTCACTGAACCAACACGAGGGCAGCTCGGGACAGAGTCACATCCCCTAGAACTTTAGGATTGAGACCATTTAAAAAATATATAAATATATATATATATATGTGCACTAATATGCAGGAAAAGAAAAGAAATGTGATTTCCCCCTTAGAATGTGAGCTAATATTCAATACGTAACTGTGCGAATAAGTAACTAACTTCAGCCCTCGAATCAGGAATCAGTACTTAACTTCAGCCTCGAATCAGGAATCAGTACTTAACTTCAGCCCTCGAATCAGGAATCAGTACCTTAACTTCAGTCCTCGAATCAGGAATCAGTAACTAACTTCAGCCCTCGAATCAGGAATCTGTAACTAACTTCAGCCCTCGAATCAGGAATCAGTACCTAACTTCAGCCCTCGAATCATGAATCAGTACCTAAGTTCAGCCCTTGAATCAGGAATCAGTACTTAACTTCAGCCCGGTCCTTCTGTAAAGCTCAGAGCCCCCATCCAGAACTCGTCTGCTTAGAGTCAGTTTTGGGTTCCTACTAAAGTTAGCTGTGATTGGCTGAACGTGTCAGCAGACAGTAAGCCCCGATTTCCTCGATGGAAGTGGACGAGGCTGAGGGGAATGATTGACACTTTGTGCTTACACAGTTCAAATACAACATATTTAAATATTTAAATAAACTGTGGAGCAGAAGTACACAGCTCAAATAAAGATCTTGCGCACCCTAGCGTAAATTGGATTTCAATTCAAGGGAAGCTGTTTTTTGTCCTTGAGTAAATTCAATTTCAATTTAAGGTATGCTGTTTTGTTGTTAATAGATGAGTTTTTTGTTATAGATGAGTTTGCATTACATTATTTTTTGTTACTTTCCCCTCTCATACAAAACGGGTACATCTCTGTGAAAGCACAGGTGTAGCTCCCTTTAAACTGGTGACATGAAAGGAATAGACAGGTATTTTATAGTAAAGTAAGTAGAGATAGTTAATATGTTACAATGTTAAGATATATCTAGACCACTAGAGAAAGCTACCACGCTGTACAGCCTATTTTATAAACTCAATCTGTGGAGAACGGATAGATATCGGAAGAGTGTGAGAGAGTCAGGTGACACAGGCAGTAGGCAAAGGACAAACACTTGCGGGTTCAGGTCGGGTCACAAGTCTTATTAAAGCATGTCGGGTCGCGGGTAAGAAGAAGGTGCTGCAGCGGGTTGCGGGTTTGGGTCGGGTCCTGTAGTAGCGGGTCCGGGTCACGGTGCCCAGATCAATAAATGACATTTCTCTTCAGTAATTTCATGTTAATCAATCAAATTATTTAAATCACATACAAAACAATGTAATATAAATGTACTCTTGTATTGTACTTCTGCCTGCATTTAGTGCTGCTAAATATTCATTTGGGCAGTTGAAAAAAACAAATGCAATTGAATGTAAGAGAGTGGTAAAACAGTGTGCAGCAGTGGTGGAGTAGTGGTTAGGGCTCTGGACTCTTGACCGGAGAGTCGTGGGTTCAATCCCCAGTGGGGACACTGCTGCTGTACCCTTGAGCAAGGTACTTTACCTAGATTGCTCCTGTAAAATCCCAACTGTATAAAAGGGTATTTGTATGTAAAAATAATGTGATATCTTGTTACCATTGTAATTCGCCCTGGATAAGGGCGTTTGCTAAGAAATAAATAATAATAATAAAACATATTTAGGCCAGAAAGTTATGATCTGGCGTCTAGTTTGGGAACTAAAAACCTACTGTACATTTGACACTGTATTATTTTAAATTGGTCACTTAATACATTTAACATTGGCAACATCTTAAGCAATTGATAAAATTGTAGTTTGATATTTACTGCACCCTTAGAACATACCAAAATCGTGTTAGGGTTAATTGATTATTACCAAGCAAAATCTGAACTTTAAAACCACAAAATGTCAAAGTTCATTGAAACTCAGTTTTGAAGGTTCACTTTCTGGCTCTTGTCTCCACGTGTTTACCTATTTCATTATGATCCACTAAACACAGCCCAGCTCCCTCCATACATGACTTACAGAAGATTCATTTGATTTCAACATTATCGAGTCCCATGAAGGTAGGACGCGTGTACTGGCAGGACCCCTGTTTAGAAACTGCACACACATTCAGTGACATATTTCTCCCCTTCAAGTCAGTGCTGGGGTTTGGTCAAACGCACAGCATAATAGAACACATGGTCGATGAAAGCAACTCTGCTTACTCTCTGTCTAAATGGCTCTCTATGGAGGGAGCGGTAGGTTTCTGATACACTTACCCAAATTAATGATCTAATGCATATTTTTTCAGCTTGACTAGCACCAGTTGAAATCTACTGGTATCAGCTTTTTTATGTTTCATTTTCCCAGTACAAAATCTAGTACACCAGTAGCAGTGCTAGTTGTCCAGAGGCTAGGTCAGGGTCTGAGCAAGCAGGGTGAGAACAGTTATACTATATTTTGGACAGATACTGACAGCAGCGAAACCTACGCCCTCTAATCGTGCTGTAAGGGCAGATACAACTGGCTGTCACCCTACGTAGCCTGAACGCAGTGATATTTAGAGTTGCACAGTCGCAAAGCAGGTTTTTATTTTCCTGTGTTGGCGATACGGGTCAGACCGTTCCCGGAACGGACAAGCAATTAGGTTACACAGAGCTGAAGTATGAGGTAATTACTCCCGTTCTCTGTTAATAACACGCTGTCGTATTTTTCAGGATTTCAAATACCAGATTTAATCACGTTTATTATTAGTAGTATTCTGTCTCCAATCCACCCATACACATTCCAAAGTGCAAAATACTTTTATTTAATTCGGTACGGTACGAGTCGTGACAGAAATGTGTGACGTTTCTTGCAATTCAATGCAGTGTTGTGTGTAAATAAAGTCGGCATAACTGTCCCGATTGCCTCACTCAAATACCGCTAATGTGTAGTTATGCGGTTCAGACCACGCTACGAGAATATAACATTCACAAAACTGTCATAATTACCTGCATTTAACGCCATGCTGTTGCGCCGTCGGTTTCCAATGCCAGAAGCACAAGCCTGCCAGATCGTTAGAGGAAGTGACCTCATTGAGAGGCAGCTTCCTGCCGGAGCTCCGTTTCCCTGGAAACGCAAAAGCTAGTTGGTGACAAATTGCGCAATTTGAGGGGCAGAAATAGGAGTTGCACACACATCCTTAAACTGTTATTTGGTGTGATCTGTGCTGTTAGCTGTTTTGGGGCGATAAACTAGATTGCAGCTAAAGCTGTGTGAGAGACAGAAAATAGGAGGCACTTTTTTACACAGAGAATTGTGAGGGTCTGGAACCAACTCCCCAGTAATGTTGTTGAAGCTGACACCCTGGGATCCTTCAAGCAGCTGCTTGATGAGATTCTGGGATCAACAGTATCTTTTAGGGTCTGCCTATTTAAAGAGAAGTATTTAATTAGATTTTCAAACAACTGTGTTAGAACAAAAGTGAATTCCTAACCCTTGTTAATTAAACACTCCTAATTTCACAAGTGTCATGTTTTTGGTTTTTGGTTCCTAAGTTACTTACGCGTGTATTATTCACTTACCGGCTGTGTGTTCTATTTAATAGTAATTATTGTTGGCTTTGATTATTAGTTAATTGGCACTTCTAGTAACAGTTAAATGTCTATTGAAGCTGGTCTTTAAGCCATTTTCAGGGGACAGTAATTAAGGTTATAAGCAGGAGATAGACTTCATCTACCTCTTTCAAAATACTAGATTAGATTTTCTTATTTTAATATAAAAGTTTTAGCTCAGGGAACAAGGAAACACCTTTCTGAAAGAGATATTATGTACAGAGTTTGGCCCTTAAAGTGTATCACTTTCTGATGATATACCACTTTCTGATGATGTACCACTTTCTGATGATGTACCACTCTCTGGCCCTACGCTGGGTCTTTAAAGGTAGTGGCAACAAACATGTTACCAATGTTATTCCAGGTGCCAACCACCTCTTTGTATCCAATAGGGTTTGTAACACAATAACCCCTGGTTTCCATTACATGAGAGTAGATGTTAAAACTTCATGCTGATTTGAACTCGGCTCTCGCCAAGATAAGCACCAACTAAGACGTAGCTTTACAGTAAACTAATGTCGTCTCCATCCATTTGCGTTTCCTTCCATCTGATGATGTAGATATCCTTCTGTCAGGTGTTGATGGCTGAAGTGTAATGCAGGCTCCAGGGATCAGCTTATTTTGCCTCCCCAGCGCATCAGCACACAACGACTGCGATGCTGGCTCTGGGGATCAACCACAGTGCGTTTAATAGGGAAATAGGGTGAAACTGACTGATGCTTGTAGAATCTTTTTCTTTAGGTATAAAGACTCCACCTGCTCGGCGACATGCTCTTGGTACAACCTGTTTTTCCCATGCCACTTTCATCAATTTCCACAGAATTCGTAGAACTCCTGAAGCACTCTTGTACACTCTGTACGGAACTCCATTAGGCCCTGGAGATGATGAAGCCCTTGCTTTTTTCACAGCTTGCTCTACTTCTTTCCACTTAGGTGCACAGTCCTCCATTTGGTATTCTGGTGGATTGATAGGTGGGATGTCTGAAGGAATTGACATAGGCTCCTGCCTTTTTGAATCTGTATGTGTTTCCTCTAAATATCTCTCCAGCTCAAACTTAGATGCTTTTAGTGTGCCATTTTTCTCACTGGTGGATAACTTCTTTACAAATCTGAACGGGTCTTTATAAAAGTTAGTTCTCCCACGCTCCTTCTTTTTGTAGCATTTCCGTAGGCGCTCAGCTCTGCGCAATGTTTGTCTTTTATGACCGTTTGTATATTGGCAATATAATTACACGATTTACTATTGAAAAGACAGGGTGTGTCAACAAGTTCTATACATTCAACGTCATTACAAGCCCTAATTTATAAATATCAACCGGTACAGTTAACCAGTCAAACCTGTACGTTTTGCTGTTGGCACTTCTTTTCTGATTGGCTGGTCAGGTATTTAAAACAAAGAAGTGGTCTGATGTCAGAGGAAAGCTTGTTTAAGAACACACCCCTTTCAGACTGGCCCCTCCCACCCCAGGTATGTTATCTGCAGACTTTGACACCAGCTGAAGTACCAGCCTGTCAGCTGAGTCTTATAGGAAAAGGAGTAAACAGAGAAGGAGGAACTCCCAGGGCTGAAGGAGGAAAAGACAAGTTTGGATACAACTTGGGGAGAAAAAAACACAGGTATTATTTAACACTGCTCTTAATTGTAAGAGGTCTACACTGTTAAAACATTCTAGAAAATGTAAGAATGGTTAGTCCTGGATCATAAATGATCATGTATTTCTTTAACTTTGAATAGACAAAGAGAAGGAGAAGTGATACCTTTTATTGGACTGACTAAACAACTATTAATCACAAGCTTTCACAAGACAAAGGTCTGAATAAGCTCAAAGTTAGACTCTTAGAAAAGTTTACCTGTAAACTACCTTTGGTAATGCATTTTTTCTCATGCTGTTTTCACAGCTGTTCAGGCAAGAACACTGGCCCTGCCTGCCACAACAAAATCTAAGCTAGCTTTTACCTCCTCGATGTTGTTTCGAACTACAGCCCCGACCCCACCCCCCCCCCCCCCACCCCCCAAGGCTCCCCTCTCACATTGTGAAGTCATTGTGAAGCGAGCATTTTCAGATGGACCGCACGTCACATGATTGTGAAGTCATTGAGGAGCGAGCGTTTTCAGATGGACCGCACGTCACATGA
Source organism: Acipenser ruthenus (assembly GCF_902713425.1). Lineage (NCBI taxonomy): Eukaryota > Metazoa > Chordata > Actinopteri > Acipenseriformes > Acipenseridae > Acipenser > Acipenser ruthenus. The sequence goes on along the minus strand of NC_081231.1, from coordinate 2,657,404 downwards.
TTGTGAAGTCATTGTGAAGCGAGCGTTTTCAGATGGACCACACATCACATGATTGTGAAATCATTGTGAAGCGAGCGTTTTCAGATGGACCACACATCACATGATTGTGAAATCATTGTGAAGCGAGCGTTTTCAGATGGACCACACGTCACATGATTGTGAAATCATTGTGAAGCGAGCGTTTTCCGATGGCCCACACGTCACATGATTGTGAAGTCATTGTGAAGCGAGCGTTTTCCGATGGCCCACACATCACATGATTGTGAAATCATTGTGAAGCGAGCGTTTTCAGATGGACCACACGTCACATGATTGTGAAATCATTGTGAAGCGAGCGTTTTCCGATGGCCCACACGTCACATGATTGTGAAGTCATTGTGAAGCGAGCGTTTTCCGATGGCCCACACGTCACATGATTGTGAAGTCATTGTGAAGCAGGCGTTTTTCAGATGGACCACACGTCACATGATTGTGAAGTCATTGTGAAGCGAGCGTTTTCAGATGGACCACACGTCACATGATTGTGAAGTCATTGTGAAGCGAGCGTTTTCAGATGGACCGCATGTCACATGATTGTGAAGTCATTGTGAAGCAGGCGTTTTCAGATGGACCACACGTCACATGATTGTGAAGTCATTGTGAAGCAGGCGTTTTCAGATGGACCACACGTCACATGATTGTGAAGTCATTGAGGAGCGTGTGTTTCAGATGGACCGCATGTCACATGATTGTGAAGTCATTGTGAAGCAGGCGTTTTCAGATGGACCACACGTCACATGATTGTGAAGTCATTGTGAAGCGAGCGTTTTCCGATGGCCCACACGTCACATGATTGTGAAGTCATTGTGAAGCAGGCGTTTTTCAGATGGACCACACGTCACATGATTGTGAAGTCATTGTGAAGCGAGCGTTTTCAGATGGACCACACGTCACATGATTGTGAAGTCATTGTGAAGCGAGCGTTTTTAGATGGACCGCATGTCACATGATTGTGAAGTCATTGTGAAGCAGGCGTTTTCAGATGGACCACACGTCACATGATTGTGAAGTCATTGTGAAGCAGGCGTTTTCAGATGGACCACACGTCACATGATTGTGAAGTCATTGAGGAGCGTGTGTTTCAGACGGGATGAAGTGCAGTTGTAGTTCCAATCCATTAATATAGAAAATTACATCCTATATTACATTCACTTTTCTATTTGACTAGTCTACTGTTCTCAACATGATTAGAGGTAACAGCCACACTTAGAAACACACATAAGAGTAGAGCTGAATGGGTTAATACAATATTGGCTGAACTCTTAAGCTTGGCTTCCGAGGACCTCCTTGTGTGTTTTGGCATCATGCTATTTCCTTATGAGATTTAATCTCGGTAACCAAGCAATCCAGATAAAATGTGACTCATTAAACTGACAGCCTGAAGCTGGGTGTGGGACACTCCCTTTACAAATCTGTATCACGTTTAGCACTGAGTTAGGCAGAGATACAGACAGGCCCAATCTCCAGCACTGACTGTATCAGTTTTCAGAGGTAAAACTAAGAAGCATGTAAATGGCTAGAGCAGTCTGTTTGGGTTTGAGATTAGAGATTAGGTTGGATTAGAGATTGAAGATGGGAGTTATGGTTTTACAAACTTTATTGGTTCTGAAGATAACAACTATAATCATGATGGAAAAACTAAAGCATTAGAAAAAGCGTGTGTTGGATTTCACAACGTGAAAGGGACAGAGAGATTGCTAGTTTGGATACCCCTCAAAATTACCCTTATTTACTTGATTGGGCTACAGAAGAGTGGCGTAATGTAAAAGCTGTTGCAATAAATCATTTTGAAGGAGGACAAGATTCATTTTTTTGAAGTGCACTGAAGTGTAAAAGTATTCGAGGTGGTTTGCAGTATAAAAAGCCGAACTGTAAGCAATGTGTTGCCTATGAACCCAAAGACAAGCCTGAGAGATGTGTGGTAAGACTGTATGAGAAATAGAGAAGTCTGTTTCAATGTCTTCATCCTCTCTGGAATGATGTGCTGATGCTGGCTTGCTGTAGCTTTGAGAATTTAGCTCCAGTCCTCAATCGCCAGCAGTGTGAAGTAGTGGTTAGGGCTCTGGACTCTTGACCGGAGGGTTGTGGGTTCAATCCCCAGTGGGGGACACTGCTGTTGTACCCTTGAGCAAGGTACTTTACCTAGATTGCTCCAGTAAAAACCCAACTGTATAAATGGGTAATTGTATGTAAAAATAATGTGATATCTTGTAACAATTGTAAGTCGCCCTGGATAAGGGCGTCTGCTAAGAAATAAATAATAATAATAATAATTACAGTGTGGTACACATCACAAGCTTGTCTGTTGACTTCTTGAGTTTCCTCCCAGTTTATCACAGACAGGCTGGTATTTTATAATGTGAATCAAGCCCAGTTTATCACTGACAGGCTGGTATTTTATAATGTGAATCAAGCCCAGTTTATCACTGACAGGCTGGTATTTTATAATGTGAATCAAGCCCAGTTTATCACAGACAGGCTGGTATTTTATAATGTGAATCAAGCCCAGTTTATCACTGACAGGCTGGTATTTTGAAGCCCCTTGTGTTTTGTCCACTGGCAGTGTTGGATATGATCCGCCCGGCCCGTGAGCCCATCTCTCAGAGACAGACCCAAGCCTGTCCGGAGCTGCCCGGCTCGCTGGAGACTGAACTGGAGCAGCTGCTGGAATCGGAGACCCTCGAACAAGCTCAGGTAGCACTGGGTACAAACCTCATGCACTGTCTGCACACTATATATATATTTATATTTATTGCATTTATATAGTGCTTTTTATACAAAAGTATCGCAAAGCACTGTACAGTACATAGCAGAAAAAAAGAACAAACCACAATACATGTGTATAGCATGTCACGCATACAACTGCCATAATCAGACAATTTAAATAACATACACACACACACTGACACACCGGCAGGATTAAGGGGGGGGGGCACTTGCACCCCCATTCTTTAAAGCTACCTTCTTTAACGTGTCAATCTAGGACTGCACATACTTTTAAGAAGTAATATCAATATTCAACACTGTGAGAATATGAGATGAAATCTAAGGAAGAATGGTCTTGCTTATTTATTTGTTTGAATTAATGAACAAAAATGACTGGATCCCTAAGAAGAGATTGTGGTAAAGCAATAAATGTTAGATATGAAGGCGAATCACGTCTTTAAACCAAAGCAGCAAACTGCTCAATGATGCTCTTCCAGCTTGGGTACATTTCCAGTAAATGAATGTGCAGATAGAAACAACACAGTCATTCAAGCTAAACAGGTTCTCTTGAATGTCATCTGCAAACTTTGTTGTGAAGTTTATTGCGAAGCAATAAACTTCAGATAGAAATGTATATATCAAACGTAAATGGCTGACATGATAGCATTGAAATCATTTTTACAAACCAAGAATACTAAATGAAGAGCTGACGAGTATTTTTCGTTGACTTCCAGTTAAATAAATCAGCAACTATTAACAGATATCTCACTGTATCCTATGATTAAGCATATAGTTCAACCTTCCGTGAATGTACAGAAACTGGGACAGCAACAACGTCGTCTTTCTAATAAACTGGAATAATGTATCTCTAAGTAAAACTGTGTAGCCATACAAGGTATAAAAAATCGCTGCCACCTGAAGTGGGTAAGCGTTCACAGGAGCCCTGGTTACAGGAGATTGTTTGAAGTTGGGGTGTAGTCGTCTTCACACCAATTCAGGAATTACGCCTCAAGAAAACTAGATACAGATACATTTTTTAAACTTTGTATTGGGCAAGTGGAGTAGCTTCACAACACACACACATCATCCCTTGACATACAGTTGTGCCATGTTAACAACCTTACTTTCTATACTTCAACCCTTAACGATCCCTGTCAGCCTTAAGGTCAGTGTGTCGACTTTATCACATAGGTCCCGCGCTGCTGTGGACATGCATGTAGTATCAGGGTTGTATAGCTGCTATTTAAAATGTGTAAGCATTAACTACATCAGTGCTTACAGGGATATCAGTAGCTTTGAGAGAGCAAATGGACAATCACACTTTAGTGACTGGAAAGTGTTCTTCCAGGTCATCTCTGTCAATTTACTAAAGTCAGCTAATTTTGCATCCCTTCTAAAAGCTACGTTCGGTGCTTTCGGAAATATTTATTTATATTCATAATTATGAAGTATACGTGAATGCTTCCAAACTATTTTTGAAATGTTGGGTAATAATTTAGACTGTCATTATTAATGGTTCTCTCTCAACCCTCTCTTCTCTTTTCTTATCATCAAGGAGTTCATTTCTATTGAATATAGGGATATAAAAATACCAACACATACAGTTTATGTTTTTAGCTTGACTATTGACTGTAGTTTACCATACCGGGCTGGGTTTTCCAATGCTGGTTACATGTTGCTAGACTGTGGTGCACTTCTATACTGGAATAACCTCAGGTATCTTTCTGGAGCACAGGCTCTGAGGAGAGACTGGCAGGACTTCAAGCAGCTCCACAAGCGCTTTTTCCAGAGGGAGACTCTGTCAGTGCAGTGGGACAGGATTTTCAAACCCCCGCAGGAGGCAGTGAGTATTCCTCAATACTGCAGGACCGAGGCCAGGCTGAGACAGGCCCTGATAGGTAAGGTACAGGGTCTGAGACCAGCCGCGCCCTTGCTGTGTCCTGTGATACATTCCCTTGTTCATGAGGCTAATGAACATTTCTCTTAGAAACATTGCAGTGGGTCCAGATCATGAGTGGAGTATTGTGGGAACAAACCCAGTAACGGGGAGTCCCCAAGGGTATCCCCAAGTAACGGCAGGAACACGTGGTGTGCAGGGTCAGTCATACAGTCAAGGGATTCCACAGGGAGCATTGACTCTGGCGCTGGGTTAGGGAGGCAAAACCAGCAGGGACTGTTTCTCCTCGCCACTCTGCAGCGGCCCCTACTGGCCAGGTGAGCTCAGACACCTGCAGGGCGTGTCCTCCAGGGGGCGGTAGCTCACATATGACTAAACTGGGGAGAAAAATGGGGGTTAATTAATTGAGCACACTGAATTAAAAAAAGAAGAAAGGGAACTAGCATGTTTTTTGACTGAAGATCTCAGGACTGTTTACAGAATTGATGATGTCATTTATGGCTGGTATTGTTTGATCAGTGTAGCATTTAAAGTCATTGAACAGGATGTTTATTGATAGTGACTTTGGCCGGGTGCTCCTGACACTTTTATATAGTAGTGTTATACCGGGGCTTGAGAAATGCTGGAGATAAAACATTAAGGAGTTGAATTTGAATCAACTGCCTTTCAAATCAATTTTCAATTGTAACTGTATAATACTAGCAAGAAAGCATATCCATTAGTTCCAGGTCTAGCAGTTCATGTAATACCCTGTGTAGTTTGTTGTTAGTTTTAGATTATTGAAATTGTTATATTCCTTACACATAGGGCTCTTTAAGATGAGATATTTGCTTACAAGTGATGGCCAAAAATTAAATATTTGCCATAGGGTACATTTGCAGAAATGAACTTGTCTATTGACCATGTGTATCAAATCCTATGTGCTTGTGCTAGCTCATTTGAAGGTCATTTTTCCTGTTTTTTTTTTTTTTTTAAGGGAACTTTTGGCTGAAATGTCATTCCTCTTCAGGCTCCCTGAACTTAAAATACACAATTGAACGTAATTATCGAGAGACATTTACTCTTCTGTTTCTCCTCAAAACAGATACAGGCCTACGAGACTCTCCAAGCCAGGGCCTTGCCTGAAGACGTCTCCTCCTTGCTGAACAAGCTGGTGGTGGTGAAGCTCAATGGAGGGCTGGGGACCAGCATGGGCGTGCAGGGCCCCAAAGGGCTGATGGAAGTGCGTGATGACAACACCTTCCTGGACCTGACTATCCAGCAGATTGCGGTGAGCCTGAAACTACAGAGAAACACGGAGGGCAATAATAATCAAATAATAACCTCTTCATAGCCGGTGGTCCTGAATGCAGCGTTAACAGATTCCTTTTTTTTTTCTTTCTTCAATTCATTGATGTCGTAGCCACCCTAAAGCCATTAAAATAACAGTATATAATAACACAATCATCATTTAAACATTAAACAGCGGGTGTGTTTATTGCAGATCATAACAACTCACTGTCGTCTAATCAAAACTAAATGTACAAAAAGCTGGTTTAGAAGAAAAAATCGGCTGTTATCATTTAAACATGTGATGTGCATATAATCAGAATTATTAAACAAATAATCCAGGGAAGTGTTTACTTGATATGAGAGAATCTCTGACACCTTGCTTTCTTCTCCACCCTGGTTGTATAAACCGTGATCGTTCACAGAGCGGCGCTGTGCTGCTTTCACTCGGGAGGATTGTGGCTAAGCGGTTTGCAGTGTGCAGGTGTAGAGGTGATGCAGTGCTCAGGAATGATTTGAAACAACACAGTTAAAAAGCTCTTTATTTGGCTGGGTTGCTTGTTTAGCAACCTTAAATAATAATACCTGGCTCTACACAACAATGTCTATCGCGCAGGTAAACCATGGGGTTCAGTCCCGAAATAATAATAGACACACACAAACACAACACGGCCACAACTCCAGAGGGAGTGCTCTCAGTGAAAGTGGTGGTTTACAGGTTTATTCATGCACAATGGTGAAGTGGAGTCCGGGTTTAATTGCTGGCTGTTTAGCTACAGCCCCCAGATATTAACCTCCTATAAACGACAAACGTAAGACTTTAATAGAGAAACAAAACAACACACAAAAACTCATGGTTTCTTTATAGCACAGTACTCCTTCACTGGTCCTTTCATAACCATAACAAAGGAACAGATTGCTTTGTCACACCCCCTCAGTCATGCCTCCTTGGGTAGTGAGTCCAATCACGTAGCCTCCAATCCATGACTGACACTGCCTACCGTATTAAGGCGATGACCTCTGGTATTGTGGCTCCGCCCCCTTCCTGGATGGCCGACTTCCAACTGACCCTGGAATGAACTGTCAAACCATCCAGTCCGGGGCACACTGTTCCTGTTATACAGCGCCCTCACAGGTCTGGAGGGAGATTGTTGACTCAGATTCATTCGCTCTCTGTCACAAGGATGCACAGCCCTTCAGGGCTCACTCGGGTTATTCAGCCTCATCCTTATTCGTTATTTACTTGAATTGAGGTGAGCAGGTGACACGCCATCCCAGATTGCTCTGCGGTTTGTATAGTTTTTATTTCCGGGTCAAGAGAATAAAAACCACAGCATGAAAACTTTAAGGTAAATTTGTCATAATGAAAAAGGATATTTGTTCACCGAGGGTTTAATTCCGATCCTGGCTCTTTATTCATCTCTCTATGGCTCTATGGCCTGTCTCCTGTTGCAGCACCTCAATAAGACTCACAGCTGTGACGTGCCCCTCGTCCTGATGAACTCCTCCCTCACTGAGGAGGACACGCAGAGAAGCCTACAGAGATACAGCCACTGCCCCGTCAAGATCCACACCTTCCTGCAGAGCAGGTGAGACCTCTTAGAGCTGCACTCCAACCTCCCACTCCTTTACATTCAGGGACTCTCACCTGAGATTCATCTTCTACACATCGCAGTGCACCCAGATCGCGCAGCAGCGCTGACTGAGTGGGGTGTTGTGGGAACAGAAAACCAGAGCTGTTGCAGGGGGGAGCGTGATCTGGATACGCTGAGATCCCGAGAAGAGATTTTTTTTTTTAAACTCCTTTTCATCAACAAGGAAATTCAAATTAAAATGCCGAATAAACTTCTTAAACATCTTGGCGACTCCAGCAGTATCTACACACACACTGCTACACACCAGCGCTGTTCCAACAATCTTCTTGGAAGGAATTACTCAGAGTATCGGGCACACCTTAATATTGATAGAATGAAATGACAGCCTCATTATTTACATTGTACAAGATGTACATTTTTCCTATACAGTGGCATACAGTCCACAAACTTAACAGCACTTCAGGTAATAGAAACAGAAGATATGGCCTTGTACGTGGATCACGCATTTCTCACGCTGGTGTCTGTCCCCCTCCAGATACCCTCTAGTGCGGAAGGACACCATGCTGCCCCTGCTCCACCCTGCAGGGTGGGCCCTGTCTGGCCACGGGGACGTGTACGCCAGCCTGTGCCGCTCAGGCCTGGCGGAGCTCTTCACAGCGCAGGGGAAAGAGATCCTCTTCATCTCCAACATAGACAACCTGGGAGCCACCGTGGATCTACACATCCTCAACCATCTGCTGCAGGAAGAGTCCTCCGCCACCGGGGGACGCTGCGACTTCCTCATGGAGGTGACTGACAGGACGAGGGCTGATGTCAAGGTAAGGAGGTACCCTCTTGGATAGGGTGGTCATATGGTTTACCGCTGGGTACTGATTCGTCCATTAAAAAGAGTCAAGGGTTAAATCATTTCTTAACCTAATCTTATGTTAATATAACTACATGCTTCTCTTTCTCTAAACTTAGTGTCCCAGAACCCTCTGCAGTGTGTACATCAAACACAATTCATTTGCTGAATCCTGTGTTACACATATCACTGCAATTTATTTTTTCAACATATTCCTGATAGCTTTGAGATTTTTATTCACACATCATAGGTAAATAAACTAGGCAAACTACTTTTTTTTCAACTTTTACTCAGAAACATTCGCCAAGAGAGAATTTTGGGGATGAAATGAAGAATAATTGTCCCACACGGTCATTCTGCATTGGGAGTCATGTGATGCTATTTTGGGTACCACCGCCCCTGTGGGACAGATGTTTGGTTCTATTGCATATCTTTATAGAGGAGACTATTAGTGATCTAATAATCAAGGGAGGGGTCTGAATGGGTGGGGGGAGTAGCCAATTGAAGCCCCGCCCCTAGTCATTGTGTTTCAAAGCTGGTGACACCATCATTTTGGGGCAGCAGTGTGGAGTAGTGGTTAGGGCTCTGGACTCTTGACCAGAGGGTCGTGGGTTCAATCCTAGGTGGGGGGCACTGCTGCTGTACCCATGAGCAAGGTACTTTACCTAGATTGCTCCATTAAAAACCCAACTGTATAAATGTTTAATTGTAATTAAAAATAATGTGATATCTTGTAACAATTGTATGTCGCCCTGGATAAGGCATCTGCTAAGAAAATAATAATAATTTTAATTGCCACGCTCCTAAAGAAAATGGCTAACATTTTGGGGTACCACTGCACTTGTGAGATTGAACGGTAAGATCCATGTCATAGTACAGAGGAGATGATGATCTAGTCAGGGATAGTATTTACTAAGTAAGGGGTCTGAGTGGATAAAAGGGGCAATAAATGTCCCACCGCAGTCATTCTATTTCAAGGCTGGTGACATCATCAGTGTATTAATCTTGTTGTCCACAGGGGGGCACTCTAATAGAGCTAGATGGGAAACTGCAGTTGCTGGAGATTGCTCAGGTGCCCAGGGAACATACAGACGAGTTCATGTCTGTGTCGGAATTCAAGATCTTCAACACTAATAACCTGTGGGTGTCTCTGGAGTGCATGAGGAGACTTGACAGACAGCAGGCTCTGCACATGGAGATCATAGCAAGCAGCCAGGTAAAGGGGCTCACAGGATAACACATCACTCGCCTTTCAGAGCGTTTGACTGGGGTTCTCCATTGGAACCCCATGAACCCTGTTAATGATACAACAGGTTTCAGCACTTTCAGTTCATGAGTCATTTCTGAGCAGCTGAGCTGAGCTGTGATTGAGTGGGGAGGAGATACTGGGATCCAAAGCCAACAATAGGAAAGCGTCGGGTATGATTGACACCCGTTTCATTTGCTGTGATTGCGCTTGGATATCCCGGGTGCGTTTGGTCAGCTGCTGGTCAGAAGCAAAGAATGAATTGAAAATGATGGCATTGAGCAGCAAAGCCCCTGCAGCCTGGTGCACAGTTAACAGGTCCCATGATGTTTCAATAAAGAACGTGAGTCAAAAATAAATACTTTATTCTAAAAGTGAATTAATGCAGTATTTTGGGAGCTCCTGAAAACTAAACGCTGAAAAGAAGTAAGCCTAGTAATCTGTTTTCTGATCACTTTAAAAGCCAACATAGTATTCAGAACAGGTTTTATAACACATCGACATTGTAAAGAATCTGTGTACCTAGTAGCCCTCTATACTGTACATTCAAAGCACTTTTTGAGATATGTGTATTTTATCAGTGGTATTCTGCTATGGCATTTTGAATAAATACCAGTTGAATTAGAAAAGGTTTGGTAAACAAGTCAAAGAGGTGAATCAGTCAGTCAGATAATCTATAGCTTCTCATTGCATATTAGTTTGGAAGAATAATGTGTTACTGCACTTAAATGCACTTACAGAAACGTAGAATTCAAATACTAAAAGGTGGTATAAGAGTAGAATAACAGGAGAAAGACCTGGCTACCAAGCAGCAGCAGCAATCAAACAGGCAAACAAACTGCAGGTTCAGTATATAGCCAAAAGTGTAGAGCACAAATCAAAGGAGGTCATGATGAGCTTGTATAACACACTGGTGAGCTCCTGAACTCCTCAACCATAACAGAGTCTTTGAGCAATTACAGCAAGAACGAACAGTGGTTCATTCATTTGTAGACATAAATGTCCCTGATCTTATCATTAAGGAAGAGGGACAGCATTTCTGTTTCCAGACCTAATGCACTGCCCTTGATTTACAGCAGCTCTCTGCTTGTGGATGGGGGTGGGGTGGTTTGATGCCTTATTGTTGGGGTTGGTAGCAGCATGCCCACCTTTGCCTACCCATGGTTTGAGATAATCTTCAGGTTTGAACAATACCAGCGCGGGGCGATTAATCTGATGAACAGGAGCGACGACACTGCTGTTGTTAAGAGCTCTAGTTTTGTGGTGTTTCATCGTTTGGGTTGTAAAGAAACTTAATGTTGCAACATGCTAAAATATATAGTAAACCTTTGTCACTCAATACAGGGAACAGGAAAGCGTGTTTTTATTGTAAATGTTAGGTACACAGGGTTCTTTTTTGCAACAAAAAATATGTTTTTTTTCATACGGTTCATCGTTTGCAAACAGCATAATTCTCGCCTGTCAGACAGAAAAGCTCAAATGAACCCCTGATTGCAAACGCCGTAAAAGGTAAGGGGGCAAAGTTAAGAAAATGGAATGTCGAAGGTTTTAACAGCGAGTGTTGATTTCTTGCAACAGACTCTGCCCAGCGGTCAGGAGGTCATCCGGCTGGAGACGGCCGCAGGCTCGGCCATCGGGAGTTTTGCGCGGCCACGGGGGGTCAATGTGCCGCGCAGCCGCTTCCTGCCGGTCAAGACGACCTCTGACCTCCTGCTGGTGAAGTCCAACCTGTACGAGCTGCGAGGGGGGGCTCTGGAGATGAGCGAGAACCGAGAATTCAAGACAGTGCCACTGGTCAAACTGGGAGCCCCCTTCACGAAGGTACAGGATCCCCTCACTGACACACACTCACAGAAGTAACGTTAGAAACCAGCCTGCATTCATATTCATCCACTGCACCTCACAGCTCTATAAGATAGGAATTTTGCCTGCAAGTGACAGGGAGATTTAAGATATTTACTATAGAAGTTGTTTCACCTTTAATAGAACTACCATATATTATTTCTGTGACTCTTGCTGTATGAAGGCCCACTTGCGCCATCTCTGTCACTTTCAAGTCATTTTTCCAATCCACCTTTTAATGTGAGGGCTATCTTTAATCATTATGTTTTTTCGAATTATGAGATGTGATACATATTAAAAGCTGATATTATTTATGGCACAATTAATTAAATATTGGTGCACTTACTCCAACTGAGTTAGTACTTCCTGGGTCACCTGGTGAGTGAAATCGTCCCCACGATAACCAATCAGCTGCTTTTCCCTATTGACTGACATGCTTTCAGCCAGTAACGTAAGCCAGAAAACACTGTTGAGGTGAAATGACCAGATAAGCTGAGAATAAGGCATAGAAACGGATAATTTATTTTTAGATATCACGTTTTAAAATAAAACCTCATTTCAACACTGTAGACGTGTTCCCAGTGGAGACGTTTCTTTAGCATCACTACGTATCCCAGCAGCGTGGGGCGGTTCCAGATCAGGATGTTCTTTGTTTCCGTGGCAGGTTCAGGATCTGCGGACTCGTTTCGAGAACATTCCGGATCTCCTGGATCTCGATCACCTGACTGTCTCGGGCGACGTCACCTTTGGGAAGGATGTGGTCTTGAAGGTAAAAATTCAGAGAAGCTCCCGTCTTACTCTTAGAATGAGCTTCATTCTGTAACCATTGAACTGATCTGTCTCTACAAAGTCAGTCACATGGCACCAGATGCACAGAGAAGTGGTTTCATGATAGACTTTTTTATTTGATTTTTTTATTCACTGACGCCATACTGAAGCCATTAAAATAACTGTAGATAATAACACAACCATCATTTTAAAAATGAAACATTGGGTGTATTTAATGCAGATCATCATCTAATCAAAGCATGTTAAATTTACAAAAAGCCGAGATAGAAAGGCTAGATAAGTTATTACCATTTAAATGATGTACGCATGTTTCAATTCAGATTGGATTTAACATGATAAAATGATATGCATGCATGTTTCAGTACAACTGGGACACCAGAAATGGTAAACAAATTGGATTGTGATGTAGGGCCAGTAGATCTTTTTAGTTACATTTTTACGAAAACATTTTTCCTAACTATACAACATGGAGCAGCCTGACCAACAGGTGTCTCGAGAGATCTGATCACAGCCTTGACATGGCGTAGACTGCACAAGGTGTTGGAAGGTGCCTCGAGGGATCCATCCAGTCCTTCATATCTCACACTTGACGATCCTCTCTAGTTTCCTCTCTGTACGTCACTGTTTGCAGCCACAGCTGTCTCTCTAGGCTTCCCTTTGCTGTTGCTGATCCACTCTGGTGACTCTTGAAGCAGCCTGACCAGCAGGACTGTCCTTGCTACTGTGGCTCCTGCTCCACATGCCCCCACTATCTCTCCAATGGTGTTAGATCTTTCCCAAGTCCTGGTAGACTGTGAGCGTGCTGCTCCCACAGCTTTACAGCAGGGAAGTCACATCACATGACCAACCTAATCTCTAATTCAGGGTGATGCCAAATTCAATAGACTGGTCCTAATAAAGTGGCAGTTTAAAGAAGAATTTTCTCTCTTCATATTATCTCTCCATCTGAAGGTTCTTCATTTCTGTTTGTTTCCCCAGGGGACGGTTATCATTATATCGAATCACGGGTCCAGTATTGCCATACCGAGCGGTTCTATTCTGGAGAATAGGGTGGTGTCGGGAAACCTGTCTGTACTGGACCACTGACCCACGGCCTGACCAACATGTTCTCATGAAGAAACCAAATCTGTTGCAATTGAGGCACATTGAGACGTGTGTTTTTATTTTATATCTGGTACTACACTTAAAGTATTCTCTGTTCTCTTTGGTCACCTGGAGGGTGGAATAGTCGCACCCCTTCTATGCCATTAACCAACCAGCTGCTTCCCCTGTTGACTGATATGCTTCCAGCCAGTAGACCCAGAAGACACGGTGAAATGACCCAGGAAGTGTTCCGGATTTCTTGAGAATAAGGCATGGAAACCGAGAACTTTCTTTACCCTAAAGCTGTACCAGGCATCTTGTTTTAAATCAAAATGCATGTGTGCTATAACACGTGCTTCTTTCAAAACAGAAGTGCAAAACAGGGAAGATTAATGGAATTATCTTGTTAGCTAAAATTACCTGAACGTGCTCCAGACCCCCTGCAGTGTTCACAAGAAACGCATCCCGTTACCTGTGCTGTGTCCCATGTTGTCCCTTGTTGATATGTAAACTCTTTTGACATTTTAATCACAGATCACTGGTCATAAATCAGCTGGGCGATACGTTCTCAACATTTACTCTGGAGCGTTCGCCATTTACTCGGAATCGCAGTGCGTCCAGATCACGCTCCCTCCTGCAACGATGCTGGTTTTCTGTTCCTACCACAGAGCACTCAATTGAATCACCAGCATTGTTACAGGAGGGAGTGTGATCTGGATACGACGTTCCTATGTAGCAGTTGAAAAAAGCAATTCCCTTGTTGATATGTAATTAATCAAAACAAAAATGTTTCTATTTTGTATTTTCAATATTTGTATAAAACGCCTTTTAAATCCATTAAATATATTTCTATTTAACTTTACCGGATTGGAATCTTTCAGTCCTCTTTCTTTTTTATAGGAAACCAAATCAAACAAAGAAACTGGTGCCCTTTTCAGTACTTATTTTGTGTAGTTTTACTTTAGGTATAGGGGTCCATGTTTAAGTCCACAACTACTAAAACATGTGGACTGCTTTTCTGGTAATCGCTACATTTTTCAGTTGCTTTCTTTCCAATATGAAAAGCCTTCACAACTCGTTTCCTCTCCACCCACTGCCACCACGTACTGTAGTGACTGATCAACAGTGATAGACCTACAAGCATTCATTCCAACACAAGTCTCACTATTCAATTAGGTAGCTGCTGTAAACTGCTGGATTTTGAACCAATCATTATACCAGTTTAGGAGTAGAACTGGCGAGGGGTCTGGCATGAGACTGTACAAAACACTTGATCAGTAGTTAAATTGATACTAAGAAATACCACATAGAACAGATGATATTTTAGATCCTCTAATTTAATTGGGACGCTAATTAAAATGAGCGCCGATCTGACTTCAGTATTTCACTGTAGTCCTTATCCTGTGCATTAATACGCCGAGACGAAGGCAAAATTGCAGCAAAACTTTATTTGAAAATGTATTTACAAAATCTGTACATAATTATCAGAGCTGGAAAATGATATCAGGCTGGCGCTGTTAGTTTGAGCCTCAGTGCCATAGACATTAAACTCACTTTAGTTTGAAAACTTATGGACTCGTTTTTGGTATAATTGTTCATTAAAGTAGCTGATTGTTTCCTTTCTCACACCCCTGACTGGTTGATGTTGTTTGTAATCATTCAGAGTCGTTCTCAACTCCAATATTGAGTTCTGATCACGTTTCTCGAACCCTGCCTGTACCTGCCTTAGAGCTGCTTTCAGCTTGTCTGGAGAAACTGCCAGTACTGAACAGCCTTCCTCATTCAACACAAATCATGTGACACTGTGACCTTTAACCTGCGCTGGCCCCTCCTCCTCTATCTGTCTGTATTCATGTAGAGTAGGTGGAGCTAGTCACACTGTCACATGATTTGAACGGAATGAGAACGGCTGTTCGGTTCTGGCAGTTAGGATTCTCCAGTCAAGCTCACAGCAGCTCTAAGCTAGGGTTAGAGAAACATGATAAGAACACAATACTGGAGCAGCGGAACCACTCTGAATGTAAAAATGTCTGAAGCTACGTAAACAATAAATACAAATCTTTTTTTTTTTTCCTTTCAAAGTAATATTTTGTTTCCAAGTCACATGAATTACACTAAAATTACACTTTGGAATGAAAACGTTATATTGGTCCAGATTTACTTTCTTCAACAATCTTCAGTTGCATTTTCAGCCAAGTTGCTCACCAACGTTTTAAAAGCCATCGTCTTATTGGTTACTAGCACTAGAAACCAGATTGTACACTTAACTGTGTATTCCTTCTATCCACCACGGGGCAGTGTACTGCAGGGGGACAGGTTCAGGGTTGAACTTGATGAACTTAGACATGACTTTGAGAGCTCTAGTGGTGTTGCTGGTAGTGTTAATAAAAGGCGAGGACATATTTTTGGTTAGCAATATCTGAATTAAAGGGGATCCATAATTATGTTGCTAGAGTTAATAAGAGCTAACTCTTAAAGAGGCAGTGATAATTTCTAATTAGAGGTAAGAACATGGATTTGAAAGCTTAGGCTAACACTTAAATAGGGTCGTTTCTAATGTTGCTAGTAAGGGGGATGGAAATGTATTTTAAAAGGGGACCAGTTATGCTAGAACAAGGTAAGGAGTGGCTGTAAAGCCTTGGTTAGCCCTGGTGTACAGGCTGTGGTGTGGTGAGTCCCTGTCTGAGGCTCATGCTAGCGCTGCCCCCACGACTGGCTTGCCCTTGCTCCGGGCTGACTGGCTGCTCTCCCCTGCCTCCTCCGGGCTCTCCTCTCTCCTCCGCTCCCGCGTGATCCGGGCCAGGCAGCGCAGCGCAGCCTCGTCCCAGCGCTCCGGCAGGAGAAGCAGCAAGAAGCCCAGGCCGATGATCCCGGCGGCAGCAACTCGCACCTCACTGAACTGCAGCCCCCTGGTCAGAGACAGACCCAGCGCTGAGGAGAGAGAGGGGAGAGGGGGTGAGAGAGAGGAGGAGAGGGGGTGAGAGAGAGAAGGAGGGGGGTGAGAGAGAGGGGGAGAGGGGGTGAGAGAGAGGAGGAGAGGGGGTGAGAGAGAGGGGGGGAGAGGGGGTGAGAGAGGGGGGGAGAGGGCGTGAGAGAGAGGAGGAGAGGGGGTGAGAGAGAGGAGGAGAGGGGGTGAGAGAGAGGAGGAGGGGGGTGAGAGAGAGGGGGAGAGGGGGTGAGAGAGAGGAGGAGAGGGGGTGAGAGAGAGGGGGGGAGAGGGGGTGAGAGAGAGGGGGGAGAGGGGGTGAGAGAGAGGAGGAGAGGGGGAGAGAGAGGAGGAGGGGGGTGAGAGAGAGGAAGAGAGGGGGTGAGAGAGAGGAGGAGAGGGGGAGAGAGAGGGGGAGGGGGGGTGAGAGAGGGGAGAGGCTTCTAGTCAACCCTTCTCTGTGCTGTGCTGTGGAGTATTCAGGAGGGCTGGTTCTCTACGAGAGCGGGATCTACCTGCGTTGGCTGGGACACTCAGGAAGACCCCCACAGAGATGAGGGAGGGGTACGTCAATACAATCCCAAAATTCACCAGCACGTTGAAGGCTGAAAGAAAACGACAAAAAACAAGCAGTTATTCAATGACTGGCTGGTAGACACACAGACTCAAAGACAGACACACTGACACACTCACACACACACACACACATAGACACACAGACTCACAGACACAGGCACAGCGTCACGGACACACACTCACATGCATAGACACAGACACACAGACACACTCACACGCACACATACTGACACACGGATACACAGTCAAACAGACTCACATACATAGAGACACACACAAAATAAGAAAATATCAAAATTAAACAGAGAAAGACACTGTGGCCAAAAGCTTTGCATCACCCTATAACATTAGCTCACTCATAAAGTCAAATGAAACCTGCTGGATAATGTTACATTAACATATTGAATTACACACAGCTTTGCAATTTTCCATATACTTAACAAAAAACTGACAACAAAATTTAAAATATGTGACATTTCGAAATCTAACATGAAATACTAGTGCACTACTATTATGGCTTCCGAGAGACTTTTGCAAGATCATTTTGTAGTGTCTTTGATTACACGATGTTAAACAAGAGATCTAAATGATGTTCATATAGTTTTTTTCTTTTTAAATGATGTCTCAAGCCTAAAATCCTAGGTGATGCAAAGCATTTGGCCACAGCTGTACTCAGTGTGTCCCCCCCTCTCTCACTCAGTAGCAGAGCAGCCAGGGTACAGAGCTGCTCCCAGGGAACGAGCTGAGCGGAGGGCCAGTACTCCACTCTGGTGATGTAGAGGATGAGGGAGAGCCAGGAGAGCAGGAGCAGGTTACACAGCCCCAGAGCACTGAGGAACACAGCCACCTCCCCGAACTTCACCTCCCCCACCAACAGCTTGAACAGGACCTGAGGAACACACAACCAGAGAGAGCACTGCTCAGAGAGGCCACCAGGGGGCACTGCAGCACAAGACCACTCTCCCGCCAGCAGCAAAGTGTGATAAAGCACAGTGAAAGCATGGTAAAGCAAAGGGAAGCATTGTAAAGCACAGAGAAGTATGGTAAATCATAGGCAAGCATTGTAAAGCACAGAGAGGTCTGGTAAAGCATAGGGAAGCATTGTAAAGCACAGAGAGGTATGGTAAAGCATAGGGAAGCATTGTAAAGCACAGAGAGGTCTGGTAAGCATAGGGAAGCATTGTAAAGCACAGAGAGGTGTGGTAAAGCATAGGGAAGCATTGTAAAGCACAGAGAGGTGTGGTAAAGCATAGGGAAGTATTGTAAAGCACAGAGAGGTTTAGTAAAGTATATTAAAAAACATAGCAATCCATGGTAAACTATAGTAAATATATAGTATAGGCATGGGAAAACATGGGTGAAAATCTGCAAAATTGCCGTGTCCTAATATTGAATTTCTTACCTTCTTATTACCTGTTGTGTGTGTTCTCTATCACTGTCTATCACTGGCTCTGTTTCGAACATTATTTGATCCATAACTTCAAAACATTTAACAGAAAATATAAAGTCAAAATTACAAAGAGACTTAGTCTAGTTTTCCCTTCGTTCATTATTTACCAGGCTTACTAACTATTACCCCCAAAAAAGGTCCTTCGATCCCCCCCGCCACTTGCTTCTTACACCCAGGAGCTCCACAGCGACCCCTGAAGGAGATAACCTGCAGGTGCCTGCTTTATAGCTGACTGCGCGTCTGGCCAGCAGGGGCCGCTGTAGCGCAATGAGGAGTCCCTATAGAGCAATAACAGGAAGGTTAATTCCTGCGGTATCACGTAACTGACCTTGTAAAGTGCAGAGCTGGAGGCGGAGCCTACCACCAAGGCCACGCCCGTGATCGAGTCGCTATGGAAACCGTCTGCATAGGCCATCATCACTATCCCTGTGATGGACAGAATGGCTGCCACTATCTAGGACCACAAAGAACCAATAAACAACCAAACTACTTTGAATCCAGGTTGTACAACATTACTGTGATGACTGAAGCTGAAATGCTATACAAAGAGAATCTCAACGACAAGAAGAATAGTGCCCAATTATTTACACCCCCGATTTGCTCCCCAATTTAGAACATCCAATTCCGCTCCCTCACTGCAGCAGCACCCCACAACAGCCTAGCAGAAGAGACTCCCCCTGCACACCACGCGGCCGTGCCTTTACCAGGGGAGACCCTCGGAGACCCCTGCGCTCCCCTGACTGCATGACTCCCCCCTGCACACCACGCGGCCGTGCCTTTACCAGGGGAGACCCTCGGGGACCCCTGCTCTCCCTTGACTGTATGACTCCCCCTGCACTCCACACAGCCGTGCCTTTACCAGGGGAGACCCTCGGGGACCCGTGCTCTCCCCTGACTGTATGACTCCCCCTGCACACCACGCGGCCGTGCCTTTACCAGGGGAGACCCTCGGGGACCCCTGCGCTCCCCTGACTGTATGACTCCCCCTGCACACCACGCGGCCGTGCCTTTACCAGGGGAGACCCTCAAGGACCCCTGCGCTCCCCCTGACTGTACGACTCCCCTGCACACCACGCAGCCATACCTTTACCAGGGAAGACACTGAGCGACCCTGTAAGTCAATAAAGTAATTTTAGCTAACAATTCCATAGATCTTACCGGTCATGCACTTTAATTCTCAATGTTAGTCTCAAGGGTGCAGTTTTGAAACAAACTCCGGTTTCTAGCAAACATGGATTTTCATTTGAAAACATCTGGCACACTAAGTTAACAAAATCTGTTTGCAAGCCCTGCTTCCACATAGCTTTGCACTTCCTAGGTCGTGTCATCTTTCAATACCTTCTTTCTGGCAGTAACCAACCAGTTACTTCCCTTGTTGACTGACATCAGCCAGTAGCATGACCTTGAGAAAGAATGCCCGGTGTGCAGGTGGACTTGATCCATCTATTGCTGTTACCGTAAACTAGGTGACTCAAACAATCTGTCTAAGGTTTGCTGTAATTGCTTGTTGTTATATTACAATAATGGAACTGAATTGTTTTAGAAACCAATTGATTCGATATAGTTTGAATCCTGCTTGTCATTGTCTATTACTGTTTAACGCATTAATACGTGAGACAAATAAATAATTGTTAATAGCACAATTTACATGTTGAAGCCCCTAACAGCCCCTGCACTCACCCGGACGCCCATGAACCTCTCCTTCAGGATGATCCAGGACAGCAGGAAGACGAAGGCCTTGTTGCAGCAGAAGATGGCGGCCGCGTCACTGGGGCTGATGCGTCGCAGGGCCAGCATGTACAGGTACGTCGTGAGGCTCCAGAGGAGACAGAAGGGGGCCGTCCGCCTCAGGAAAACACGCAGCGTGAAGCCATCCTCCCCCAGAAACACACTGCACTCCCTGAAACCACAGACCACAGGCCTACAGGTTTTATACTAGAAAACAGCCTTTTTCAGGGGCTCACAAAACACTAATAAATACCTCACGTTTCAGAGTATATCTGTGCAGTCAGGCACCAGATCATGTGATGCTTATAATCAAGTATGTTGTGTAAAAACTCAGGAATGGCACCTCTGCTGTAAAAACTCTTATTTACACAATGGAGACAGAGGTTATGCTAGCGGGCTCACAGAACCAACTAAAAGGAAATTACATGAGCTCGACCCTTGCAGTCTCTCATCAGAACTTAAACTAGAAATTAAGAGTTTGGGGGTCATCTCTGATCCTGATCTCTCATTTGAGACTATATTAGGGAAGTTACTAAAGTATCTTTTTACCATTTGAGAGATATAGCCAAACTTAGACCAATTATTTCCGTATCTGATGCTGAGAGACTAATGCATGCCTTTGTTTCATCTCGAATTGATTATTGTAATGCACTTTTTTTCTGGTGTCCCAAAACATGTGGTATCCCGCTTGTAGTTTGTTCAGAATACTGCTGCTAGAATTTTGACTAAAACCAGGAAAGGTGAACATATTACCCCTGTTTTGGCCTCTTTACACTGGCTCCCTGTGCAGTATAGAATTGATTTTAATATTTTGCTGTTAACTTACAAGGCCCTGAATGGATTAGCACCTAGTTATTTGCAGGAGTTACTGACCCCATATCTTCTAAACCGCACTCTGAGATCACACGATGCAGGGCTGCTGGTTGTTCCTAGGGTCAACAAAAGCAACCCGGGGAGGCAGGACCTTTCCTAAATTCTGGAATGCTCTGCCTTCATTTCTCAGGGAAGCTGGGACCGTTACAGTTTTCAAGTCAAGACTAAAAACGCACTTTTGTAAAATGGCTTTCTTATCTTAGTGGGTTTTAATGTAACTTTAAAATTGCTGCTTTTGTTATGTGTATACTGGTATACTGAATTGTCCCAGTTCCTTTTAGCACGTCATATTGCAGTTTGATAATCTTGTCTTGTGCACAGCATGGCTAAGTATGTGTTCTGCCATTTCGTTTAATCAGCTTTGAGCTGCTCATCCACAATCTGATGAAATCCATTCTAAGCTAACCAAACCCCCACTCTTAAACACTTTCATTAAACTGAGCAGTAATCTCTTAGCAGCTGTGGTACAGCTCAGGCATTTCACCTGATAGTGAAAAAACCTGCTGTATCCTGGTTACTAATCGCTGTAGCAGTTAAAACGCCCTCCGATAGTCTGGCTGCATTCAGATCATGTGACCGGCCCCTATCGGAACCTAGGAGCTGCCTCTAGCCCCCTGTAGAACATTTCGGACAATTATTAATCTGACCTTAATGATTAAAATGACATTTCAATTCAATACAAGTAAAATAAATCAACAACATTGGTTCATTTAAAATGATCTAATTTGCAACTTGAATTAAGATCCCATCAATGAATGGAGTGCACAGCTCTGGCCAAAGGTTTAGCATCACCCGATAGAATGAACTAATTTAGCTTCATAAAGTCGAATGAAAGCTGCTGAATAATGTTACGTTAACATATTGAATTACACAGAGCTTTGCAGTTTTCCAGATACTTAACGAAATCTAACATGAAATACTGTATGGCTTTTTTTTTATATATAGATTGTTTTTAATTGTTTCGTTTTACAAACTAGCTTTTTATCTTAGTTTTTCTAATTTTACAATTTGTTTTGTTCTTGTGTGTGTGTGTGTGTGTGTGTGTGTGTTTGTGTGTGTGTGTCTGTGTGTGTGTGTGTGCATGCATGTGTGTGTGTCTGTGTGTGTGTGTGTGTCTGTGTGTGTGTGTGTGTGTGTCTGTGTGTGTGTGTGTGTGTGCATGCATGTGTGTGTGTGTGTGTCTGTGTGTGTGTGTGTGTGTGTGTGTGTCTGTGTGTGTGTGTGTGTGTGTCTGTGTGTGTGTGTGTGTGTGCATGCATGTGTGTGTGTGTCTGTGTGTGTGTGTGTGTGTCTGTGTGTGTGTGTGTGTGTGTGTGTGTGTGTCTGTGTGTGTGTGTGCGTGCGTGTGAAGTGCATGTGTGTGTGTCTATGTATATCTGTCTGTGTGTGTGTGTGTGTGTGTGTGTGCGTGCATGTGTGTGTGTGCATGCATGTGTGTGTGTGTGTGTGTATCTGTGTGTGTGTGTGTGTGTCTGTGTGTGTGTGTGTGCGTGCGTGTGAAGTGCATGTGTGTGTGTGTCTGTGTGTGTGTGTCTATGTATATCTGTCTGTGTGTTTGTGTGTGTGTCTGTGTGTGTGTGTGTCTGTGTGTGTGTGTGTGTGTGTCTGTGTGTGTGTGTGTGTGTGTGTGTGTGTGTGTGTGTGTGTGTGTGTGTGTGTGTGCGCGCATGTGAAGTGCTTTGGGATCCTTGTGATGAAAGGTGCTACAGAAAGGTGCATTGCTGCTGATGTTTCGACTCTTCAAAGAGATTTCCTCCACTCCTTGCTGCCTCTCTCTCCTGATCTATCCAGATCCATCGTTACACTGGAGCTGAAGCAGCTGGCCTGGCTGTGGCAATAGCCTGGATTTCCTCTGCAGTGTGGTCCTGTACAGGGAACCACTGGAGATTTCATCCAGCCTCTACTGGGATTCCTGAACTCAAACTTACAGTAACTGTCTGGATAAGTGTTGCTGCCTCTGTTAATCTAAATTGTTTGGAGCTGTGCAGATACTCAGAGTCCCAGTCATTCCCTTTAACATGTTTTTGGCATCAGATATTAAAATAAACTGAACCCAACAAGAAAAGCTGCCTTTGATCTCATTTGGGATTTAAGTGTGTTCCATACTCTCACCACTCTCTGTAAATCTCCTGCCCTCTGCCCTGTCTATCTCCACTTCATTTCCAGCTGTGTCCTCTGGGTCCTGGTTTCTGTGCTGTGCACAAAGTATTGGACAGGGTTAACTTTGTCAACGTCTTTTAAGACTTTAAAGACTTCAGTCAAGTCCCCCCTTTCTTTGTTCTAGGCTAAATATATAATCAGTTCTTTCAACCTATCTTCATAGCTCTGTCCTTGCAGCACTGGGATTAGTCTGGTAAGCTGTTCATAGGACTCTCTCCAGGGTCTCAATGTTCTGTTGGTGCTGTGGTGACCAGGATTGGACACAGTATTCTCTAACTGACAATGTTTTAAACACTGTACCTGAACTGCTTCAGTGGTGACTGCCTCTTCTCCGCCCAGAATAAGTGTCCCACGTAGTACAAGGGAAAGAAGAGAAGGTTCCACGTGGTGGTGAACCACGTCAGGAAGAAGGGGGCGTTGATAGTGTGCAGCGCCATCTTGGCAATGTGGGTGGAGCCAGCCCAGGACACGGCCACACAGCACGCCAGCACCAGTCCCCAAGCCAGCTTCCTGAGGACCCCTAGAGGGCACCAGCGGCAGTGCGGCTTCACCACGGTCTCACTGCTCTCAGACTCCACCCCCGTCGTCACGGAAACAGACTGAGCCGGCCTCTCTCGCTGTGGGTCATCTGTTAAAAAAAATATATTTAGCACACAGAAACTTGACCAGTGTTACATCATTATTATTATTTAGCAGACGCTTTTATCCAAAGCGACTTACAGAGACTAAGGGGTGAACTATGCATCATCAACAACTGCTGCTGCAGAGTCACTTACAATAGGACCTTGGTTTTAAGTCTCATCCGAAGGATGGAGCACAAGGAGGTGAAGTGACTTGCTCAGGGTCACACACAGTGAGTCAGTGGTTGAGCCAGGATTTGAACTGGGATCCTCCTGGTATCCAGCCCCTTGCTTTAACCACTGGACCACTGAGCCTCCCTTTGACCCTGACATTAACATTGCCAGAGTTCCAATTTAACTCCTTTGAAGTACACTGCATATTGAGATTTTATTATGTTAATAAAACCACATCTTCATAATCAAACCTCATATTCCTCCAAACGAGACCCAACTGGGTTTAATGGAGAGGAGTTTAAAATGTGCTGGATGACTGCAACAGGTCACCTGAGTAAGTATAAAATACACATTAGAAAGCATCTTTCTTGCAATGTAAGCGATCACGTTTTGTGTTAAAAAAGAGAGAAATATATGTTTAAAAATAAAATACGCTCAGAAAGAGTCATTGTCAAAAAAGCAAAAATTGGAAAGGAGTGCAGGAGACATTCACCAGTGTAATTGTTTACAAATGCTCTGTAAGCCATGCCATGAAAAACCAAATACACATTTAATATAACATGTGTCTCTTTCATATAGGAAAATGTGAGATGAACGCAGTGATGGTGATACATATTAGATACGACGTTCTGGAAGAAGCAAAGTAAGTGTATTTACCCTCCGGGCGAGCGAGTGACAGGACGGGGGTGTTGCAAGCCGTCTCAGGAGAGATCTTGGCTGTGAATTTCTGCATCGCTCCCTTCTCTCCCTCCCCGCTCTCTCAGCTCCAAAACCACAATGAGCTCCACAAACAGAGGTCTCGTCTCAAAGAGGATTGTGAGAGCGGAGGATTAGAGAGGCATTCTCTAAGATCTGCTAAAGACTGAGACAGACCTCTTGAATATTCTTTCAAATACAGAACAGTTTCTTAAAGAGTTGAGCTAACAAGATAATTCCATCAAGCTGTTGCACACTTCCAGACTAATTTTGCTTCATAAAGTCGAATGAAACCTGCTGAATAATGTTACCTTAACATATTGAATTACACACCGCTTTGGAGTTTTCCATCTACTTAACGAAAAACTGACAAAAATTGAACAATGTGGCATTTCGAAATCTAACATGAAATAGTGCACTACTATTATGGCTTCCGGCAGACTTTTTCGATATCATTTTGTAGTTTCTTTGATTACATGATTTTAAATGATGTCTCGATCCTAAAATTCTAGGTTATGCAAAACTTTTGGCCACAGCTGGAGGTCTCAAACATGCCGTTTTGAAAGAGACACATGTTACAGCCAGCGTTTATTTTCATTTTAAAACATCTGGAACTACACAAGGTTAAAGAAAGCTCCACAAATCTGTTCCACTTCCCGGGTCATTTCACCTCAGCAGTGTCTTCTGGGTCATGTTACAACTAACAACCAAACGAGCAAGATGGGCTGAATGGCCTCCTCTCGTTTGTAAACTTTCTTGTGTTCTTATGCTCTTATGTTACTGGCTGGATACATGTCAGTCAACAGTGGAAGCAGCTGATTGGTCAAGGATAGGAAGGAGCCAGTGGAGAAGCTTAAGGATCTCAGGGTAAGAGAATGTGAGGCTGTATTGCAACAGGCTTGGAATACAAGTCTACAGAGGTTATGTTAAGATGATCCAATGCTCTAGTTAGACCCCATACTAGAATACTGTGTGCAGTTCTGGTCACCTCACTACAAAAAAGACATCATTGCACTGGAGAAGGTACAGAGAAGGGCAACTAGGCTGATCCCAGGACTCGATGAGCTAGGAGGACAGGGTAAAAGAATGAAATCTCTTTAACCTTGAAAAAAGAAGGGCAAGAGGGGACTTGATTGAAGTGTTTAAAATCATAAATGGTTTAGATAAAGTCAACCCAAGACACGACTTCAAATTCAGCACAGAGAGAAGAGCAAGAGGGCATGAATGGAAGAGGAGTAGAGTTTAGAACAGAAGGTAGGAAGCACTTTGCGACACAGAGAGTTATAAATGCATGGAACAGCCTATCAGGTGAAGTATCTAAAAAGTCTAGATTCTGTGCTTTTAAATGAGTTTCCCCCCACTAGAGGAGAATGGTGTGCTAACAAGAAACTGGTCTTGATGCTCAACTATGAGTTCAGGAACTGCTTTTCAGTTCTAGTTGCTGCCATAGACATTTGTAGGCTAGATCAGCCAAAGTGTCTTAATGGAAGAAAAAGCCATCTGCCTTTTGTCAGCAATACACTGCTGGGCACTAGATGGCGCTGGTGCTTACGAATCTAAAGACACTTAATCTAGCCTACATAGCATATGTCTATGGCAGGCAACCAGAACTGAAGAGCAGCTCCTGAACTTACAGACCCACTCAAAAAATATCTGCGTAACTGCAGTAATAATTATTCAGATTGATTGCAAACAGGAAGATTAAATAAAAGACAATGACATTTGAAACTCTTAAAATAATGAACTGGGTCCTAACAATAATATTGCAGTAGATTCTACTGCCTTGGCAGTATAACGCTTATGTTACTTGATATTGTGAGCTAAAAATCATATCAAATAAACAAGAACAAAAACCCTGACTAGCTCACAGTTAGGATTTCTTTGTCCTTATCTGTTAGATTAATTTACTACCTACTATTCTGGAATCAGCTAGTCTTTTTTGTACTGTAGCTGATGCACAAAATATTTCACAGTCTTCCAGGTTGTTTGATCATTTCAGCGCCTGCAATCCAGCCTCATCAAAGACCAGATTGATGATTCTTTATTTAGCCGGTGGTTTTAGTGCTTTGAATGAAAGGCTGTCTGTGTCTGGACTCCATTCAAAGGAAAAATAAAACAGGAAAGTGCTGAGAGAGGCAGGGGGCAGAGAGAGAGGGGGACAGACCCTCAAAACAGCTGGACTTCAAGAGAGGAATAGCACAGGGTCAACCAGGGGCACATTTCGGTGACATTAGAGATATCTAAAAAGTACTTCCATAAATCTAACCTGTCATGAGCTATTCACAATCCTGTTTGCGTGGTTCACCTGGTAGAAGCGCAGCCGCGTGGTGCGCAGGGCGAGTCGTACAGCGCAGGTTCGCGTCCTGGCTGTACAGAGTCGCCAGGCTTCGCTGGGGACTCTGAAGGCAGCATCGCATTAGCTCTGTCGCTGCCGTGGGGGTTAGGGAGGTTAAACCGTCAGGGACTGTTTCTCCTCATCGCTCTACAGTGAACCCTGCTGGTCAGGCGTCCAGTGAGCTCAGAGCGGACACCTGCAGGGCTTGACCTCCAGAGGCCGGTAGCTCGCTGACATCCGCTCTCATGGGTGAAAAAGGAAGCTGGCTGGTCGTGCGACTTTTGACCACAGCTGTATGTAGCTAGTGCAAAATAGGTACGATGTTGGTTAGCTACAATTACAATGTGTATTCTGCTGTATATAAAGTGGCTCAATACGTGAGCACTCACAGGAGCTGGGTGACCACTGGGCGCTGTGCCGGTAGTATCCGGTGATTCGGAGAATGCGCACCTCGATGGTGGACAGGTCCCCGAGCGCACTGTTCACGTCCAGGAAGGAGCGGGCTGATTTCAGCTCCTCTTTGATGGGATCCTCCACGGTGAGGTACCGGAGCTGCCTCAGCTGAGAGCTGATGTCAGAGAGGCGGCGAGGGCTGTGATCAGACAGCAGCTGCATAGCGGACCTGCGGGGGAGAGACAGCGTTACACAGGGAGAGAAACACAGACGCGGCCAAACGTTTTGCATCACATACAATTTTAGAATTGAATTTTTATATATATTCAGCAGGTTTCATTCGACTTTATGAAGCAAAATTTGTTCATTCTATAGAGTGGTGCAACAGTTTTGGTACTAACATGGCACTAACACCGCATTTGCAGTCTTTAATACCACTTGACCAATTACCAATACGCTATTCGTTTCCATTTCGTATTCTACTATTCTGCGCATGCTGCTGATATACGAGGATATCCAAACTGATATTTTCAATAACTCCCATTGACCACCATTATGCTCTGGTAATAAGCACAGAATGAACTACATGACTGAATCAATCGCTTGTACTTATCAACGCCACAAGAGGGCGCAAAAGTGCAGTACACGACACAGCTGTGAAAGTTCTATGGGCAAAATAAATTCACAGCCAATAACGGAGTGTAGTAATTCGGGCGGTGATGATGCTCTGAGTTTTAAGACTTGTATAGCTGAATTAAAAGAACCTTGTTAAATACGTGCGCACGTTATTAAGCACCAATCAATGATAAGACAACGGTTTCAGGCAGTGTGAATTGATATAAAAGGATCTAATAGCTTCTCAGAACCAAATCTATTAAAACCTCTCATATTTGGTGTGTAATTATTTTTCTTTCCTTTGTTTCATCAGTTTGCTATATGAATTTTCTTCAGATTTTCTAATAACACTTCACTAAGACCCGGCTCTCCTTAGGAGTGTCCAGTAATTCTGCAGTTTCAGAGACTCTTATTCAGTGCTTGTGTCCGATGAACCTTCACTCATTCAAGAACCAACACCTAAAATGTGCCAATAACCACGAGGCTAAGACAAATAACTACAGATAAAATCTGAGTTGTTTTAATAGATTAGGTTCTGACAAGCTAGTAGGTATTTTTATGACATCCCTGCAGCACTGTAAAGCTGTGGGAGCAGCACGCTCGCAAACAGTCTACCAGGACTGGGGAAAGATCTAACAGCATTGAAGAGATAGTGGGGGCACGTGGAGCAGGAGCCACAGTAGCAAGGACAGTCCTGCTGGTCAGGCTGCTTCAAGAGTCACCAGAGTGGATCAGCAACGGCAAAGGGAAGCCTAGAGAGACAGCTGTGGCTGCAAACAGTGACGGACAGAGAGGAAACTAGAGAGGATCATCATGTGTGAGATATGAAGGACTATGCACAGGGTATTTATTTGAGGGAAAATATTCCATTATTTGCTTCTGACCAGCAGCTGAGAGACAGAGTTAGAAAAACACATACCGCAGTCAGCTTGACAGAGACAGACAAACCGATGTCACGTGTCCTCCACAACCCTGTCCTGGGGGACCCCCTGTGTCTGCTGGTTTTCATTCCAAATGAGCTCTCAATTACTGAACTAGACCCTTAGCTGAACTGATAATTTGCTTAATTAGACCTTTTTAATTGTTTTCATCTCTTAAACAGTTGCACAGTTCAAGTTGCTTGTAAAAGTTATAGCTAACTTTGAAATCTGCAACTGTTTAAGAGCTGAAAACAGGTACAAAGGCTAATTAAGCAAATTCTGAGCTTAGTTACAGGTCTAGTTAAGTAGCTGAGAGGTCAGCAGGAATGAAAACCAGCAGCCACAGGAGATCTCCAGGACCAGGGTTGGGAAGCCCTGCTCTCCACAATGACTACAGGAAGATAAATTAGAAGCATCACAATGTTCATTTCAGATGCTTCCTGTAAAATAAGCACTGTTGAGTTTGCTGCACAGTAATAATGCATGTTTCACTAGCAAGCATGCTAATCTCATTTCCAGAACCAGAAATCACATTATTTTTTGTTTCGCTTCAGGATATAAAATTATGGTGTGCAGAAGTTTTTTTGTTTGTTTTTTAATACTGTCTTGTACTGCAGATTATCTACATTTAAAATGAGATGCACATTTAATACAATTCACCACATTATATATAAACCAACAACCAGGTAGTTCCAGCTGCTCTCAGATCCCCAGCACTGATGTCGCTATACTAGACTGTATTGAATTAGCTGGCTCTCAGATCAACAGTACAGCACTGAGTTCTCTATACTAGACTGTATTGAATTAGCTGGCTCTCAGATCCCCAGTACAGCACTGAGTTCTCTATACTAGACTGTGTTGAATTAGCTGGCTCTCAGATCAACAGTACAGCACTGAGTTCTCTATACTAGACTGTATTGAATTAGCTGGCTCTCAGATCTGTACAGTACTGAGTTCGCTATACTAGACTGTGTTGAATTATCTGGCTCTCAGATCTGTACAGCACTGAGATCTCTATACTAGACTGTATTGAATTAGCTGGCTCTCAGATCCCCAGTACAGCACTGAGTTCTCTATACTAGACTGTATTGAATTAGCTGGCTCTCAGATCTGTACAGTACTGAGTTCGCTATACTAGACTGTGTTGAATTAGCTGGCTCTCAGATCTGTACAGTACTGAGTTCTCTATACTAGACTGTATTGAATTAGCTGGCTCTCAGATCCCCAGTACAGCACTGAGTTCTCTATACTAGACTGTATTGAATTAGCTGGCTCTCAGATCTGTACAGTACTGAGTTCTCTATACTAGACTCTCCCATCTATACTCAGTAGAGAAAATTCTGTATTGAATTAGTATCACCTCAGCAACTCATCATTCGCCCCCATTGTAAAGGATTTTGTGAAATGCGAATTTCAACAAACCATGCTACAGGAACGCATTATTACACGCTAATGCATGCAAATGAATTGCTTATTAAATCTGCACCCATTAAAATCCTCCTTCTCGCCCTTCTTTGATAAATGCACATTTGCCTGCAGGCTGCCTGGCACAGTTATTCTTGCCTTGACACCACCTGACAAGTTAAAAAGGGTCTCTGTAGGTTGGAAATGCACAGCGACTGCAAAGAGAACAACAGTGAAGCAACGGGGGAGGCCACTGAGATCCCACAGGCCTGGAATCTGCATTTCAGTCTTGACATAAATATCTTGTTTATAACAAGCCTGGCAGTAACAGCCAGCCCCCGCCACGCTGCAGATCCAAAACTAGAGCCATCAGTGTGATGAAAAAGTGATATAAACAGTACAGTGTGTATAGAACAGTATAGAATAAGAATTAGCAATGACATGTTTAATCACATACATACTGGTGCTTCTGTATTACAACACCCCATTGCTTCTGTATCAGAACACCCCATTGCTTCTGTATTACAACACCCCATTGCTTCTGTATTACAACACCCCATTGCTTCTGTATCAGAACACCCCATTGCTTCTGTATCAGAACACCCCATTGCTTCTGGATCAGAGCACCCCATTGCTTCTGTATTAGAACACCCCATTGCTTCTGTATCAGAACACCCCATTGCTTCTGTATCAGAACACCCCATTGCTTCTGTATTAGAACACCCCATTGCTTCTGTATCAGAGCACCCCATTGCTTCTGTATCAGAACACCCCATTGCTTCTGTATCAGAGCACCCCATTGCTTCTGTATTAGAACACCCCATTGCTTCTGTATCAGAACACCCCATTGCTTCTGTATCAGAACACCCCATTGCTTCTGTATCAGAACACCCCATTGCTTCTGTATTAGAACACCCCATTGCTTCTGTATCAGAACACCCCATTGCTTCTGTATCAGAACACCCCATTGCTTCTGTATTAGAACACCCCATTGCTTCTGTATCAGAGCACCCCATTGCTTCTGTATCAGAGCACCCCATTGCTTCTGTATTAGAACACCCCATTGCTTCTGTATCAGAACACCCCATTGCTTCTGTATCAGAACACCCCATTGCTTCTGTATCAGAGCACCCCATTGCTTCTGTATCAGAACACCCCATTGCTTCTGTATTGGAACACCCCATTGCTTCTGTATCAGAACACCCCATTGCTTCTGTATTAGAACACCCCATTGATTCTGTATCAGAACACCCCATTGCTTCTGTATTAGAACACCCCATTGATTCTGTATCAGAACACCCCATTGCTTCTGTAGTTTTGATTTGTTGTGTAAATGAAATGAAACCACTGGAACTGAAATGGTCAAGATTGTCTAATTTAATTGATGACTTTAATAGGCCACACATGCAATTCATTTCAAATAGTAAGAGAAAATGAACACAGAGCCACATATGGTAAAATGCAGGAGACTTTTTAGAAGTTGTTTAAGATGCCAAATTAAAGCACAAAGTGGTCTGACATTTTCACACATGAGTGCCTAGTGTTTCTATATCACTGAATACTGACTGAAAATTGAAATTCTCACACCCTGAGGTTTTCATGCAGGCAGGTATATAAAGGAGATCAATGGCCAATCTTGAGGTGTTCTGATAAATGTGCACACTGCTGTATGGGACTGTATGAAGTGTGACATACACACGTATGACCGCCTCCACTATGTCCCCTTACATTACCATTGAAATGTCCCGGACAGAATATAATGGCAGTCAATGGGGACGAGCTCCTGATAAGATCACAACATGTGAGCCGTACATCGCCTGGACACTTTATTAGGACCTGTCCCTAATATCGGGTTGGGCCTCCGTTTGCCCTGATCACAGCCTTGACATGGCGTCAACTCCACAAGGTGCTGGAAGGTGCCTCGAGGGATCCATTCAGTCTATTTAGTGCAGAGAGGCAAGCAGTGGATGGTGATGATGATTGCTCAAGTTCATCCCAGGCATGCTTGATCAGATTGAGATGAATGTGGTGGCCGTGGAAGAAGTCTCCGTCATGCTTCTCAAACCGTGTGCACGGTTCCCAGTGGATGAGTGCATTATCATCTTGAAATTAGCCATCAGGGTTCAGCATTGCTGGGTTAATAGACTAACATAAGATAGATTAGCCAAAGTGTCTTTATAGTCATAGGTGCCAGCGCCATCTAGTGCACAGCTAGTGTATTGCAAGAGAAAATAAAATTGATCCCACCTGGCAGACTTCTATAAAAACACTTGGTCCATCTACTTCAGGCAACTAGAACTGAACAGCAGCTCCTGAGCTCAAGTGAAAGCACTTCAACACAGCAATACAATTAAAGAACACAGTATTTGAGTGACTGAATATAATACTCTCAATAGCTAACTGTTAATGCCAAGTTTCATCAGAATTTAAGAAGCGTTTTCAAAACGCAGGTGTGGCTTGCCGATGGAGGGGTGTGCAGGCAGGGAGACACCCCATATAGACCCAGGATCTCCCATTAACATGCTGAATCATTTCTTAGCAACTTCCATTCAAATTGGGTCAGAGGTTTTGTACAGATGTAAAGTATGATAGACAATGTGCTGTACGACCACATCAACTATAACTTCACAGGAGATAATATGGAAAAGGGGTCGGGTTTTTGATTACTATAAGTAGTTCAATTAACCAAACTTTTCATTGTTTTACTATGGAATATGTGTCTGTATTAAAAATATATATATTCGACTCACCTTTCTGTTAATTTGCCTGTGGGAGAGGGGCAGAATTCCCGAATTCCCATATGGAATGCTGCGGTTCTGGAATACCCCTCTCAGAATTCCAAAAGAGAAGGGGAAAGGGCTTCCTTCCTGAATCCCAGAAATTCTGTGTGAATGAGGGGCTTCTTCCCTTCCGTGAATGCGAGAAGTCTTTTTATTCCTTACTGTGCTTTTTAAAGATCAAAAAGAGAGAGGGAGAAAGAGAGAGAGAGAGAGGAAGGGAGAGGGAAAAGGTAGAGAGAGACAAAAGAGGAAGAGCGAGGTGGAGAGAGGGAGAAATAAAAAGAAAGAAAGAAAAGAGAGGGACAGTAAAAAAGAAAGGGAGGAGGGGAGAAAAAAATAATGAAAGTCAAAATCCAGCAGTAAACAAAGATGCTGAAAGAAAGAGACACTGGATGCTGGAGAGAGAGGGAGAGAGATGGAGAGTCTGTGACACATCGCTCACGTTTTCAATGTAATAACCTTGTGGCTGTGTGTGTGAGAGAGAGAGAGAGAGAGAGAGAGAGAGAGAGAGAGAGGAAGGTGGGAGGAGGTGTTAACATTGAAAAACCTCTCTGGCCCCTCTCTGAGAAACCAGAACAACACTAATGTGATTTTAAAAGAACAGAACAGTGTTATTGAACAGCCAGAGACTGGATCACTTCTATTATTAATGCAGTCAGATAAGAGAGTAGATAGTGATAGACAGAGAGACAAATCAATTGAATAAACACATAGATAGATAGATAGATAGATAGACAGATAGATAGATAGATAGATAGGATATATGGATAGACTAGTCCTGATTGTGGGAAGTCGTGTGAGGGCTTCACTGGTGACTCCACAGGGAGCGTCAGCTGGCTCTGGGTTAGGGAAACAAAACCAGCAGGGACTGTTAATCCTCACTGCTCTACAGTGCCCCCTACTGACCAGGCACCTGGTGAGCTCAAGCGGACACCTGCTTGGCCTGCCTTTGTCCTCCAGGGGGCAGTGGCTCACATCCGCTGTGGAGCTGCACATTTGAGACCTATATAAATGGGATTGTGGGACAGCTAGTAAAGGATTTCATTAGCTAAAAAGTTTTATTTTGCTGCACAGGGACTGATTTGTGAACCAAGATAATGATAAACAAAATGTCCCAGGAGCCTCTTGAGTGTGATTGGGTCTGAAACTGCCTGTGAAACGGCTTTAAACTCCTGTTTAGACTGTACAGAGTCCCCATGGGTGGTCTTTCATTGCCTTTGCATTGATTTTCTGTAGCTGAGCTGGTTAGGGAAGTTATATAACAGGGCTGAGCTCCAGTTTGTACAACGCCTGGGTGCATATTTAATAGGATTGAATTAGTTTTTCTTTTTTTTTCCAGGACTGATTCGATTTTTTGGTTAAAGATTACATTTTTGAATGAGACACCCTTATTCTATGACGTCTAGTGCCTATAAATACCCACAAATAAGCTGTTTTCAGATCAGCCCTGCGTTCTGCTCTTTAAAGAAACAGCAGCATTGCATCTTCTGGGTTTGCAATCCTTACAGCTCTTTCTACAATGACTCAATATTATGCTTTTTCAGGAGCTGCTCTTCGGCTCCAGTTACCTGATATAAACGCTATGTCGATTATATCAGCCAAAGTCTCTATATTAGTAAGCACCAGCGTCATCTGGTGCACAGCAGAGTATTGCCATCAACACAAACTTGATCCAAAGTGGGAGGTTGCTAGATGGCGCTGTCTCTTCTATAAAACACTGGCGGATCTAGCTGATGTCTATGGCAGGCAACTAGAACTGGAACGCTGGTCCTGAACTCCGGTGAAAGCACCCTGACACAGCCTGATCAATAAATAAATACAAGCACAGTGTGTTTGTGTTCTTGCAATAAGCAAACAGACAGACTGACTGATAGATGACACTACAGAGAGTGACCATTGATAGACAGACTGACAGACAGTTCCTCCACAGACAGTTGGACAGACACAAAGACAGAGAACAGCTCTATTTACCCCAATTTTCAAATACACTTAATAAAAAAAAAGATCCTTAGCCAGTTTCATCACAGTCAGACCAGAGGCTTTCTACAGCTCTGGCCAAAAGCATTGCATCACCCAATAGAATTAACTGATTTTGCTTCATGTAGTCAAATTAAACCTGCTGAATAATGTTACGTTAACATATTGAATTGCACACCGCTTTGTAGTTTTCCCATATACTAATGAAAAAAGTTGAAAAATGTGGCATTTCAAAATCTAACATGAAATACTGTACTACTATTATGGCTTCCGGTAGACTTTTGCGATATCATTTTGGTTTCTTTGTATTACATGATGTTAAATAAAAGATCTAAATTATGTTCATATAGTTTTTTTATGTCTCAATCGTAAAATTCTAGGTGACGCAAAACTTTTGGCCACAACTGTATACTGTACATGCACAACTCTACAGACGACTGACCGCCTCCACTGTATCCACAGATAAAAATAAAAAGCAAAGAGAGAGATGAGAGGGAGAGACTGTGTGCTGAAGCACACTGTGTCCCTGGTCTGTACCATACCGAAGCTCTATTAATTTCTCTTGACAGGAATCACATTTCGAGCTGTCGTTCCTTTCAGGGCCAGGTCTCTGCTCAGCAGCTGCTTATTAACAAGTGGAGAAGCACCTCTGACAAACACAATTCAGAGGACCTGGAGCGCCCATCAAATCCTTTATGTTGACGGTTGATGCTCTAATATTGAGATCTGGTGTTTTTGGGAAGTTTGTGTTAATCTGCTTTGATGATGAGTTCAGGAGCTGCTATGTTACATTGATATATGTAACATGGACTAGATCAGATCAAATGTCTCTTTGTCTGCCACTTTAGAGGTTTGGTTTGTTTTGCTGGCAATACACTAGCTGTACACTAGATGGTGCTGGTGCTTACTTACCATATTCCTTCGAATTTAAGATGCAGCCCAAATTTCCGGGTTGAGTGTTTATAGTTACGGATGATACATCTTTTTAATTGTATGTATGTAAAAGGAGGAACAAAATCAGATTCAAGTTAACAATACCCACACAGGAGGCTGTGTGGTCCAGTGGTTAAAGAAAAGGGCTTGTAACCAGGAGGTCCCCGGTTCAAATCCCACCTCAGCCACTGACTCATTGTGTGACCCTGAGCAAGTCACTTAACCTCCTTGTGCTCCGTCTTTCGGGTGAGATGTAGTTGTAAGTGACTCTGCAGCTGATGCATTGTTCACACACCCTAGTCTCTGTAAGTCGCCTTGGATAAAGGCGTCTGCTAAATAAACAAATAATAATAATAACAAAACAAATACCAAAAAACAAACCAGCACTGCCTGATTGTCAACATAAATAAATGTATTGTTCTCTGTTTGATTCCAGTGTTGCTCATTGTGATTACACATTTCCTTCTCATTAACACAATAACACTCCCAGAAGTCTCTTCTTGTTTTGACACAGGTCTCAAATGAGTAGTTTCGAAAGAAACACATGTTACAGCAAACATTTATTTCCATTTTAAAACACGTGCCCTGGTACTACACTTGGTTAAAGAAACCTCTGTCTGATATCAGTGTTCTCAGTTAGTGTCTGAGTTCCTTGTTCACCAGGAGGGTGAAATTCTCCCCTTCACTGGCTTCCTTCCTGTCAATAACCAATCAGCTGCTTCCCCTGTTGACTGGCATGCTTTTAGCCAATAACATGATCCAGAAGGTGAAATGACACAGGAAGTTCAAGTATAACATACTTTCTTGTGAAAAAGGCAAAGCTGAAACTTCATTTAACTTAACATAGCACCAATGCCATGTTTTAAATGAGAATCCATGTTTGCTATCATGTGTTTCTTTCAAAACTGCACATTTGAGACCTGTGTAGCGAATGGAGGGGCAGGAGAGGTGTCAGCTACAATGACTTGAATGCCTAGTGAGGTCTTCCCTGCCATTTCCTTCCTGTGTTACATGTAATAGGACCCCTGCATTGTATCATGTGCTCTGTATAGAACAGATGTGTAAGAATCTATAACAACAATAATAATAATAATAATAATAATAATAATATGCACCCATCTGCATATATTAAGGCTGTAATTCCTTAGAGGGATAGCGCTCTTGTGATTAAGTGTTAAACTTGCAGATAAAGTTTTACAGGAAGTGCAATGAGGTGACTGACCCCCATTTTCCTCCATCATCACAGGCAGTACAAAGGCGAATGTAGCGCCCCCTACATTAGCCTTTGTCAAATCAAAAGGCAGTTACAAGGATTCACTGAAACATTATGAATCCTCCCAGCCACAGATACTTATTCTGCACT
The DNA here is from genome assembly GCF_902713425.1 of Acipenser ruthenus. Taxonomy (NCBI): domain Eukaryota; kingdom Metazoa; phylum Chordata; class Actinopteri; order Acipenseriformes; family Acipenseridae; genus Acipenser; species Acipenser ruthenus. Next base: position 2,620,171 of record NC_081231.1, on the reverse strand, counting down.
GGCAAGCTCACAAACACATGCAAATGTGGAGCATTCTTATTTCAAGACATGTTTTTTGGACGTCAATGTGTCGCCATTTTTTTTTTTTTTTTTTTTCAGCCTTCAAAACTTTGTGCTTTTTAAGTTTTTCAGTGACAATTTTGTGTGTGTCAGTTTCATGTTATTTAAAAAAAACAGAGCATTTGAGAATGAAATGCAGAAACAGGACAATCTATTCAAGTACTTTGTTAGCTTCAATCACTTGAAGTGGTAAAGCCTCTGAAACGTGAAGCTCTATATATTAGAAATGTCAGATCACTAGGAAACATTTTTTAGATGCTCTGCTGTACTGATGTCTCTGTCTAGGACAGTAGGTCAATGATGGATTTCTTTATCAGCCGAGGGGTAGGATTTCGCTTCAGTCCTGCACTGGACTCTGCCTGTCCTCGCTTCTCAGTGCTTGTCTGGCATGTAGCTGGCAGAGGACTGGGTATAGAAAGGCTCTCCCTGGTTCTTGTCCTCCCAGGGGGCTGGTGCAGCAAGCTCTTCCCTAGACAGGCTGTCATCCATGGGCAGCACAGTTAGCTTGCCCTCCTGCGTTTCCCAGGGGCTGCGGAAGATCTTCACAAAGCGCTGGATCCCCGGCAGCTCCCAGAACGTCTCGAGGACCAGCAGCATCCCGATGAGCCCCAGGATCAGGTAACCTGGAGCGGGGAGAGAGAGGCAGTGAGGGGGCGGCAGCCAGCTAGCAGGGGGGAGTCAGAGGCACAGAGTTTTCCAATTCCCGGGGGGGGGGGGGTGTCACTACAATCAGAAATGTAAATACAGTCACTGCTTTATTATTATATTTTACTTGTAAAGCTGAAGGAACACAGAGGCAGAGAGACTAAGTTTCAGGCCACTGCACGGCACACCAGGGTGAGACTTGGGGTTCGATACAGCGACCTCAAACTAGGTCTCCTGGAACCAGGTTTCAAACCACACTTCCTGAAAAAGGCTTTGTGTTCCTTCAGCGCTAACACTGTGAAATTGAAATCCACAAACCACCGATTGGCTAGCTTCTCCTGGCTGGCTCTGTCCCCGATTGGTTTGTGATTCCTCAGCCAATGCTCTCATTGGCTGGCTGGAACACGGTTTGTTTGGTAATGAATCTGACACCATTCGGTTTAAGATTTGAAAGTTTCCATGTCAGCAAGTTGCTTTACAGAATTAAACCAACAAATATAAAGAGGGGTGGCACAGCAAACAGAACGCGTTTGTGCACGTGTTGTCAATGTATTGTTTAATAGACTGTGTGCTGAAAGGACATTGTAACCAATGCAGCCCCATGCTCAGTATCTCAAGTTCTAGCACAGCAGGCATCATGTATCAAAACCTGTTCCGATTACTCCCACCATTCCCATCAGTAAATATGTCTGTTTTATATTTCACTCAGATCTCCATGAAGCTGTGCATATACACACACTGCAGTGTTCTCTGTGTGTCATTTTAACACTGGACAGTGCACTCCCTCCATGTGTTATTAAGTGCAGACTGTGAGATCAGGATTCCTGAATTCTCATGTGGCTTGTTAGCGCAGCCCTGCAGCTGGGTTTGATTCAATGTTAAATTTAATCATTTATTTGCAATAACACTTTTAAGTGTGGGCGGGACACAGTGGCGCGGTGGTTAGGGCTGCTGCCTGGGTTCGATTCCTGGCCTCAAGGATCTGTCTGTGTGGAGTTTGAATGTTCTCCCCGTGTTCGCGTGGGTTTTCTCCGGGTACTCCAGTTTCCTCACACAGTCCAAAGAAATGCTGGCTAGGTGGATTGGCCTCTCTAAATTGTCCCTTAGTTGCCCTGCGATGGACTGGCGTCCCGTCCAGGGTGTAGCCTTGCACCCGTGTCTTTCCAGGTTAGGCTCCGGCTCACTGCAACCCTCTATAGGATTAAGCAGTTACAGATAATGGATTTGTAACTGGGCATAATAACCCTAATTATAGGTAAGTACACATGCATTTGCTAAAGTAACTACTGTGTTACTAAGAGACACTTCATGCGAAGTGTTGCTTTGATTTGTGTATCAATAGGAACCTGTGACGAAGGGAACATTGGCGATGGGGACTTCCCTTCCCTAAACTAAAGAAAACAAAGTGTTCAGTGTCAGCACTTCCCACCGATACAGACGACAAGAGAGAGAATTCATTAGCAGGGCAGGTCAGCGCAGAGGAGCTGGTGTAGGAGAATCTCATTCTGTATTGCATAAAGAGAGATTGATCTTAATGGGTCGTCATGTACAGCCCTTAGTAAGTGCAGTGTTCCACATGCTCGCTAGGGGGATAGTGTACGGCAATCCTTTGCATGACTCATGGCGAGGATAGACTGTGCTAGGAGCTACCATTGCAGGGACCCGAGCGATGGTTAGTTGTAACTGAGGAATGTGTGAATATTTGTAAATACATTTTGGCCCTGTAAGTTATGTGTTAGATTAATGGGGTTATTTTGTTAGCTGCACCCTCTTTTAGATGTGTTCTTCAGAGGGATGGGTTTGACTGAGGCGTCCCCAGAGTGTCTCCCCTGGTAAAGGCACGGCCGCGTGGTGTGCAGGGTGTCATACTGTCAGGGGAGCGCAGGTTCGCATCCTGGCTGTACGAAGTCGCCAGTCTTTGATGGAGCATTGGCTCTGGTGCTCCCGTGGGTTAGGGATGCAAAACCAGCAGCGACTGTTTCTCCTCATCTCGCTACAGTGGACCCTGCTGGCCAGGCGGCCAGTGAGCTCAGAGCGGACACCTGCAGGGCTTGTCCTCCAGAGGCTGACCTCCGCTCTCGAGTCCCTGGGTGTAGAAGAGGAAGCTGGCTCGGTCATGGGATCGGAGGATGCCCGCTGAACCTTCAGCTATCCTGAGCTGTGTGGGGGATTTCTGCGGTGAGGGAGGGAAAATAATTGGACACCCTAAAATAAAAATTAAATTGCATGGATTTTACTCACAGGAGGTCCCAAACTCGTAGGCTTGCCGCACAGCCTGGCTCCTGGTCTTGCCGGGGATGTAGTCCCCCAGCCCGATGGTGCTCAGAGAGATGAAGCAGAAGTACAGCGACTCCAGGAAGCTCCAGTCTCCCTCCATGGCAGTGTAGATCGCAGCAGGGATGATGAAGAAGAACGTGATCATGAGCGCCCCCAAGAGGAGGGCGTGCAACACTGCCACCCTGCCGGCCGCGTAGCCCCAGCGCGTGTGCACATAGCGCACCGGCCTACGCGTCACGAACACCATGAGCCGCTGAACCAAGCAGGCAAAGATCAGCAGAGTGAGGGGTACTCCCAGCATGCAGTAGAAAATACAGAAGAGCTTCCCTCCGTCGGAGATGGGCACCGTCTCACCGTAACCTAACAACGAGAGGGACACACACAGCGCTCCAGATAAGGTGTTAGGTCACTGAATAATTTACTCTCCAATCTAGTCACTATGGGGTTAAAATGTATTTTGGCAACCTTACCTTGAAGTCATGAGTACATCCAATAAATACTGTACATACTTTAATGCCAGTTTATGCGGTGTGAATGAACTACAGCCTTACATTTGAACTGTAATGTTACTTTGAACTACTGTGCAAAAACTTGGGCTTACTTAGTCCTGCCTTAATATTATAGTCCGAGAAGTTGCTACTATTGATGTAGTTAGCTACTGCTTTCACAAAGTCTCTTTCCACTAGCACTAGGCTGTTTTGTATTGGTCATGTGTTTCTGGCAATTCCCAGGCATCCATTCTCTAGCTCCCACATGCAGTGTCTTCACAATTGACCGCTGAGACACCGGGAACCAACGAAATACAAGAAGCTTGATAACATGCGCGCTCCAGCTGTGCAGCAGAAATGCGATGCGAATTCGTTACCCATTCAATTGAAACATCATACATAATTCATATTTTTTCAATGTGTAAAACACCCAGTACAGAGATTATCTGGAGAGCAGGGAGAAGTGTTGCGAGGATGGAAAGCTGCGAGGCTTGCTTGACTCAGTGTGGAGGAATGTGTAAGAGAGGGACTGCCTGCTGAGTGCTGGCTCACAGTTTGCACAGTGCTGGAGGCTGGGAGCTTTGTACCCTCCTCCTCCTCCCACACTGCCCCTCATCCTTTAATCTCCCACACAGCTCAGAGCCGCAGAGAGGGGCTCATCTCGGACACACAAAGAGGCAGCCGAGCAGCATGTTATACAAGCAAAACTACAAACTTAAAAAGAATAAGGTTTGTGTGTGTTTAAAGTGTAAGAACATAAGAAAGTTTACAAACGAGAGGAGGCCATTCGGCCCATCTTGCTCGTTTGGTTGTTAGTAGCTTATTGATCCCAGAATCTCATCAAGCAGCTTCTTGAAGGATCCCAGGGTGTCAGCTTCAACAACATTACTGGGGAGTCGGTTCCAGACCAGACCAGCACTGTCAGTCTTGTATTGAGCAGTTTGAAATGAAATGATCACTCAATAACAATCTGATGTGATTTAATACAGAACCTGTCGTGATCAAACTAAAACATTTATATTTTTATAAGTGATTATTTGCCTTAACTATCTTTAATCCTTTCGATAAGAAATATTTCCGATTTCTGCTTTCCGATCACTGGCGCTAATAGCCCTGTGTATATCCAGCACTGTGCAGCTCTCAAGAAATGCGTTTTTATTCCTCATGTGTTCCAGAACCCAGGAGGCTGTGTGGTCCAGTGGTTAAAGAAAAGGGCTTGTAACCAGGAGGTCCCCGGTTCAAATCCCACCTCCGCCACTGACTCATTGTGTGACCCTGAGCAAGTCACTTAACCTCCTTGTGCTCCGTCTTTCGGGTGAGACGTAGTTGTAAGTGACTCTGCAGCTGATGCATAGTTCACACACCCTAGTCTCTGTAAGTCGCCTTGGATAAAGGCGTCTGCTAAATAAACAAATTATAATAATTACCCCGGCATGATGCTTAGCACAGCTGTGGCTAATGAAACTGCTGTTTCCCTGCCTCACTTCCCAGTTGCATACCCTGCTCTGAGCAATAATAATTAGTGAGCTTCTACAGAGAGAGAGAGAGACTGCAGTGAGTTTTAGTAAGAACATAAAGTTTACAAACAAGAGGAAGCCATTCGGCCCATCTTGCTCGTTTGGTTGTTAGTAGCTTATTGATCCCAGAATCTCATCAAGCAGCTTCTTGAAGGATCCCAGGATGTCAGCTTCAACAACATTACTGGGGAGTTGGTTCCAGAACCTCTGTAAAAAAAGTGCCTCCTATTTTCTGTTCTCAATGCCCCTTTATCTAATCTCCATTTGTGACCCCTGGTCCTTGTTTCTTTTTTCAGGTCAAAAAAGTCCCCTGGGTCGACATTGTCTATACCTTTTAGGATTTTGAATGCTTGAATAAGATCACTGCATAGTCTTCTTTGTTCAAGACTAAATAGATTCAATTCTTTTAGCCTGTCTGCATACGACATGCCTTTTAAACCCAGGATAATTCTGGTTGCTCTTCTTTGCACTCTTTCTAGAGCAGCAATATCCTTTTTGTAACGAGGTGACCAGAACTGAACACAATATTCTAGGTGAGGTCTTACTAATGCATTGTAAAGTTTTAACATTACTTCCCTTGATTTAAATTCAACACTTCTCACAATATATCTGAGCATCTCGTTGGCCTTTTTTATAGCTTCCTCACATTGCCTAGATGAAGACATTTCTGAGTCAACATAAACTCCTAGGTCTTTTTCATAGTTCCCTTCTTCAATTTCAGTATCTCCCATATGATATGTATAATGCACATTATAAATATCATATGTTTGTTAAAGAAATAAACGAAAGAAAGAAAGAAAGAAAGAAAAAAAGAAAGAAAGAAAGAAAGAAAGAAAGAATAACAACTTGGCTGCGGTGTGGAAGACACACGTCTTTATTGCTGTTTACTTCATTATGACGTCAGTCTTGTTTGAGAGAATTATTTTAAACTCCAACCATGTGACTAGCAGCCGGCTCAGACACGCCTCCTACTGTTTGCACGGCACTCCCACGGCAGCAGGTAAAGCTGGCTTTGTTTACCTCAGGTATTTGCCAGCCAAATTTACCTAACGAAATGCATTGCAAACTCTCTGTGTGATAGGTATGTGATAAGCCTCTCTAGTACATGAACGGAAACAGCAATTTCCGGTTTTTCCCGTACATTTCAGTCCTACGTCACGGTAATTGCTCATGCAATTATTTTTGGAAAAATTAAGTTCTGTGCCCTTGATATTAGTTTCCATTATTATACGTCAGTGGAACTGACTGTCCCATCTCTATAGGGATTCCAGGTGGGATTCCAGATTCAATCAAACTGACGCCGGCCTTTATATTCAAAATAAATGTCTATAAACGGTAGTTTCAGATAAAAGAATAACATGCGGTTCTTTGATTTGACATTATCTATACTTGTTTGAAAAAACAAAACAAAAATACTTCTTTTAAATATTTAAAACCCTCAAATGGCTGATGTGTTAAAGGTTGTGTCAAAAAACCGAGGTATAATTTCACAAACCGACATTCGTGATCGATAATAACGTGTAGATTATGCCTGTATGAATAGATAGAAAGCCTGCCTTTTCCGTAAACGTTTTTCATTTGGATTTACAAATTGAAATACTAAAATAAACTATACACTCAATGAATTTTTTTTCCAATGTTTTCAATGCATTGTTTATTCTAGTACTTAATTATTTAGCAGACGCTTTTATCCAAAGCGACTTACAAAAAAATAAAACAATATAAAATAAAATACATTTTTAAAATGTTTCATATAAGACGTAAAAATAAAATAGAAAAATAAGGCTACGGAGATTAATGGCAGATGAAAGACATATACAATTAAATTAACATTTAAAATACATAATTAATAAAACAACACCCCAGAACAGCCAGCTTTAATGGTTACGGGTGAATATATTCCTACCTGTGGTGGTGAGAAACGCACTGACGAAAAACAAGGAGGAGGTGAAATCGTAATTGGACTCGAGACTCCTCTCGTCCAGTGCCGAGACGCCGTATTTTTTGGCGAACAGAACTTTTTCAATAAAGGACTCCAGCACATCGCCCTGTACGCACTGGTTCGAGTCCAGAAAGGTGTCCCGCAGCGTCCTCAACTGCTCCCGTAGCTCCGTCTCCCGGGGCATCTCCAGAGCCATCAAAACCACAGAGCCCAGGGTTATATACCCGATATAACTCGCCACCAGTATCCAAAACGCTCTGGTTCGGCAGAACTTCCGAACCGACCCCGGTAATTCGACCGCCATCCTGACAACTGGGGGCTGTTGTGTTTGTTGTTTATGTAAAGGAAGCGTAACATCAAAAACACCAACAAAATAACACCAAGGTCTGTGGAGCAACCCGACACCCCTCCGTCTCCGCTTTCTTTTAAAACTTTAATTCGTTTTCAGGTGTGAAGTTTCTCAGCGTGTATATTTTCCACTGGCAAAATACACCGGCAGTATTGTGTTGACAATTCGTTCCCCACTGGGTGAAAAAAAAATGAATTTTTTTAAACGTAAAAATTGTATACAATAAGACGTCTTTTTTTACATTTAAACTATTCACTGGGCGTCTTCCTTGAGATTGGAGTCTCACCGACTCACAAGAGACAGCCTGCCGGGCACACCTTTTTGAAAAAAAGGCAGGACTTGAGGTGAACACCTGGCTTCAAAACTAGGTTGACTTTTTCATTCAACCACGGTAACAGATAATTACATTGTTATAGGCCTACCAACCCTGGTTCTGGGTACACTCCTGCTTTTCATTAAACAGTGCTGAGTTCAAGTTGCATATAAAATGTTACAGCTAACTTGAAATCTGCAGCTGTTTAAGAGCTGAAAACAAGTAAAAAGGTCTAATTAAGCAAATTAACAGTTCAATTAAGGGTCTAGTTAAGTGGTTGAGAGCCCAGTTGGAATGAAAACCAGCAGACACAGGGGGTCACTCCCAGGACCAGGGTTGGGAAGCCCTGGATAGGGTCTATGGGTTGCTGTCATCCAAGAAAGACCCACCAGGTATATATTTCTCTATGTGCAAACAGCACACTGTGCAAACACATAGGCTGGTTGCCCTAGGCAGCTATCATGAAGTCAGATGTTTGAGTGTCAGGTGTGATTTGTCCGATTGCGAACACACTGCTCCTCCCTGTATCTGAATCGCCACAGACGTTATGAACTCGGGCAGCTTGCCAACTGAGAAATTGTGTGAATTCCTTTGAAGTATAACTCCTGTGTTAAAACCAGTCCCATGTTAAATGTTCTCTTATGATGTTGTGAACACCCCAAGATGTGTCATTCATATCCTTTATATATTATTATTATTTGATTATTTAGCATACGCCTTTATTCAAAGCGACTTACAGATACTAGGGTGTGTGAACTATGCATCAGCTGCAGAGTCACTTACAACTACGTCTCACCCGAAAGACGGACCACAAGGAGGTTAAGTGACTTGCTCAGGGTCACGCAATGAGTCAGTGGCTGAGCTGGGATTTGAACCAGGGACCTCCTGGTTACAAGCCCCTTTTCTTTAACCACTGGACCACACAGCCTCCTTACCTGACTGCATGAAAACCAAAGGGTGTGAGAATTTCAATTTCTGCTCAGTAATCAGCAATATAGAAGATTTTCCAAAAAGACAAGTTTTTAATCTGATTGGGCGTTTTCTCAATTTGCAGGAAGCTATACAGTCTCCGTCACAAGCATGTACAAACAGACTCTTATACAGCTTATACACCAATCATCTGCTTCCCCTGTTGACTGACATCTTCTCAGCCAATAACATGAACCCGAAGACACTGCTGAGGTTTCAATGGGTTTCAAAGTGAACTCCCCCTAATAAAAGTTCCCCATAGTATATCAGGGTACAGTTCTCCCATGGTTATACTATGCATTATTTACTATATTGTGTTTACCATGTTTAATATGCTTACCACACCTCTCTGGGCTTTACCATGCTTTCATTGTGCTTAAAGTGAAGACAGACAGGAGACAGTCATTGCTTCTCTCTCCTGTGCTGTGCTTGTCTGCAGCTAAGCTCCGCTCTATGGAAGCAGTCTGGGACCGGTTGCATAGCAACTTGCCTCTGCCTCCATGGCAACGGGTCGGCTTGCTCCACTGGTGTGTTGGTAGTGACTGTCTTAGACAACAAGCTTGTCACTTATTATTATTATTATTTATTTCTTAGCAGACGCCCTTATCCAGGGCGACTTACAATCGTAAGCAAATACATTTCAAGTGTTACAATACAAGTAATACAATAAGAGCAAGAAATACAATAACTTTTGTTCAAGCAAAGTACAAGTGTGACAAACCAAAATTCAATAATACAGCAGATAATAGTGATAGTTACATCAGGATATGATTAAATAGTGATAGTTACATCAGGATGTGATTAAATACAAAGTACTACAGGTTAAACACTTGGCAGATTACAGTATTCTGAAGTACAGGATTAAATGCAGTAAAATAGGGGGCAGATAAGAGCAAAATAAAGCACATTTACATGAAGGGTGATAGTGTCCCAGGATACAAACAGAGGAGTTCTACAGGTGCTGTTTGAAGAGGTGAGTCTTGAGGAATGTGGTCAGGGACTGGGCAGTCCTGACATCTGTAGGAAGGTCATTCCACCACTGCGGAGCAAGGGTGGAGAAGGAGCGGGCTCTGGAGGCAGGGGAGCGTAGCGGAGGTGGAGCCAGTCTTCTAGTGCAGGCGGAGCGGAGAGGTCGAGTGGGGGTGTAGGGAGAGATGAGGGTCTGGAGGTAGCTGGGTGCAGTCTGATCAAGGCATCTGTAGGCTAGTACAAGAGTCTTGAACTGGATGCGAGCGGTGATCGGGAGCCAGTGGAGCGAGCGGAGTAGTGGAGTAGCGTGGGCGAAGCGAGGCAGAGAGAACACCAGGCGGGCAGCAGAGTTCTGGATGAGCTGGAGCGGACGGGTGGCGGACACAGGGAGGCCAGCCAGGAGGGAGTTGCAGTAGTCTAGGCGGGAGAGTACCAGGGCCTGGACCAGGAGCTGGGTAGCATAGTTGGTGAGGAAGGGTCGGATTCTTCTGATGTTGCTCAGGAAGAATCGGCAAGTGCGTGCCAGAGTGGAGATGTGCTGGGAATAAGAGAGGCAGGGGTCCAGGGTGACTCCAAGGTTCTTAGCTGAGGAAGAGGGAGAGAGTGTGGTAGATTCCAGAGGAACAGAGATAGAGAGATCAGAGGAGGGGGAGGAGGAGGGAAAGAAAAGGAGGTCAGATTTAGAGAGGTTGAGTTTGAGGTGATGCGAGTGCATCCAGGAGAAAATAGCAGACAGACAGGTAGAGATACGGGAGGAGATGGTGGAGTCAGAGGTGGGGAAGGAGAGGAAAATCTGAGCATCATCAGCATAGAAATGGTATGAGAAACCATAGGATGCGATGAGGGGGCCAAGGGAGCGGGTGTAGAGAGAGAACAGGAGAGGACCCAAGACTG